>NC_060249.1:26914419-27557072 GCF_921293095.1 Ischnura elegans
TAGTGTCGCTAAAATCGTCGACTCGCGCGTGATTCAACAAATTAATTCTTTGTCACTTATTTTTTATGTATTTTCACCATTCCTGAGGGGGGGGGGGACGGAACCCAATATCCCCCTTTTATGCGTCCCTGTTATGTGCATTCAATTATTCCTTTCTTGTCCGGCAAAGTAATCGCCTTTCTTGGATTATTCGATGCATTTTTTACTCATATTTTGGAAATAATGTTTAGAAACAGTGGCGCCGACTCCATGGGGCCTGAGGGGGCCCGAGCCCCCTCAAAAATTTGTTATGGGTGTGAGGAAATAATGTGACAGGCCTGTCAATTTTCCCCGGAGTGTTCAGATATCGAGATTCGAGTTATCAGGGTTCTAATGTTGTTCATATGACTCTTCTAAAACGCTTAAAAAACTTAAAACTCACTACTTATAAAGTTTCCCAGGGCAAGATCCCCAGTTTGGGCCCCCCAATATTTTTTTTAAGTCGGCGCGCCTGTTTAGAAATCAATAGTTTCCTCCACAATTACTCCCCGCAAGCTTCTGAACCATCACCGAATGGATTAGGATCATTTGTCACATCGAATAGATGCCCGACCATAAGTAATTCTATTTAGCTTCATGCTCTGAAAAGAATGATTTGTTTGCTTGCTGTCATCCACGTAGTTGTTTATTCAATGGGACTATCTACCCCACCGCAGGACTAAACTCGCTGCAAACAGAGAAGTATCTTATCTATTGCTTCCCCCTGTGGCTATTTGTCGAGTGAAAAAAACTCAAGATTGCTGCCTTCTGTTTGAAATGGAGCCCTCAAAAATGTTTTGGAGAAATTGGAGAAGCGCCAAGCGCTGCTAATCCGTCGCTATTATTAGATGCGAGTGCGTTCAACCCGAAAGTTTTCGGATAGTTCGTATTGTTTTGGGTGGGCGAGTCCAATTATGAAGTCGCTATTCGTGAAGAATTCTGTTTATTGAAGTTTCGAGAATCTTATTTTTGCAGCGTTTGAAATGCGTCACATCTGTGTTGTTTCGCTCGGTCCTCTCGATATCGGCTTTATAAGAGAATAGTTAAATTTATCGAATTAATCCATTCGTGTGAAAAAGACATACGGCTATGTAGTAAACTGCCAACATGTATCAAAAACAGGGGCGTAGCCAGGGCGATGTGTTTGGGGGGGGGGGCACGACCCAGGATATTAGGGGGTCGAACCCTCCTCTGGGGAAAAATATGAAGACTTTTATCTCTAGTCATCACATTTTATGCTTATTTTGGCACATAAATTTCACGCTTGATAGGTCACCGGGAATCTGTTTTGCTAAAATTATATTATATTTTCATTTTTTTAATTTAAGTAAATTTCACATACAGCCGTGACACCAATTTGGTGGAATAGGATAAATTTGTATTATAGGTAAATATTTTCTGCTAATTGGTTTGGGAAGGGGGGGGGGCACGTTCCCCCTAGCTACGCCTCTGATCAAAACTTTAATTTGGCTTAATAAGCTCAAACTCATATTGAAAGGACGTTTGATGACGAAAAGAAGATGATGTACCTACAATTCTATTGATAAATACCTTACTAATTCTATTAACTTGAGTCAGTATGAATATTTAGTGTGAACTGTAGTAGCTCATTTAGTTTGAGATGGTTTATATTTTTACGTGACTTATATTTTATCCTATATTGATGTATGGGATCTTTGGGCGTATATGCATCTCTTTACCATCACTTGTTTGCAGATGATCGTGCGGAGATGTGAATAAATATTCCTCGCATCCCGCGGAAGGATGCAAGCGTGGACGGTAACAAGGCTCCCTCCCTTAGTCCGCGGGAGCCGGCTCTCACCAGACGCCTGGTATTGGTAACCAAGGTTACACCTGCCCCTCCAAATAAAAGACTCCGCCCTCGCCTCCCTTGTGTCTCCGATATCAGTCATTCTCCTGCCATGCTCTGTGGCGCTGCGGCGAAGATGCTTCCGTCTCCGGCGAACGCCCGTTAACGCAGAAGGACACCGCTCATCGCGTCGAGGATTGTAGCGGCGGGATTATTACGAGTGCGGGTAACTTTCGCACACCGACCGATATCGCGCGGTCTTTTCGAGCCCCCTCCTTCGAACTAACAGTCGAAACTAGAGTAAACAAGGTACGCGCGAGTACAATGTAGACGTGAACATTCATGAATGTGTTTGGTGGTTTTGAGTTGTCCGTTGCTAATTGTTGTCTGTTTGCAGGTCTCAATTATTGTCGCGCGTGTTAATCCAATAAGGATATTACGGAGTGTCCAACTCGGCTGCTCTAATTGCACGTGTCAACGAAAGTTCGAGTCGTCGCCGCCGTCTGCCGGCTTCTCATTGGCGAGGGAAATACCCCGAAGGACGAAGCGGCCTAAACACAAATCAGGAGATGTGCTGAGGACAACGCCATACGTCGGAAGAAGTTGCGATTTTGCGGGGAGTTGATTTGTTTGCACCGTGCCGACTGGAGAGCAGTGTCGTCAAATTAAAATAGGAACGTCATTCAGTAAACTGCTGCACACTCATCCGTTTAGCGCCGCGTAATCCGTCGTGTTCTAGTGAAGTGATCGGGCCATCTCGTTACTCTTCCCTTTGGTTTGGAGGCATTGACTAACGAGTGCTCTCAGATAGTTTTTGGGACTTCGGTGCAGATAATTTTACGGTGAAGATGAGTTTAACCCGTGTGAGTAATTTACTGCGGAGGAGGAGCCTGCAGCAGTTCGTGAATGTTGCTTGTGTTTCGACCTCGGGACACAACTTCGTCACCGCCGAGAGTTTGGGAGAAAAACCGGCAAGAGGAAATGGCTTTAAGCTGAGGTACGTGATAATTCCACTTATATGTATTTTGTAGTCAGCTCCCAGCGCGTATCATATGAATAATTTGGGCTTTTTACTGGGGAAAATAATTCGTAAAGATAAAACCGCTGGGTATTATTTTAATTTTTGGAACGTACTCATAAAATATTTTCTTAATAGCTGAAAATAAATTATTAGAAATGTAATTGATCCTAAGACCTATGTTTGGAGACCACCTGCGGAGTAAATGCGCTATATAGAATGCTGGCGGTGATAATCGAAATAGTTGAGGGTTGGTGACAGAGATTATTGAAAAAAAATCTCAATACCTATATAAAAACTCTAATAGACACTTATTTCCTTGTTCACTATCTTATTACCAATTACGGAGTCAATTAATTCCGGTGATTACCTTGAGGTAACCTCAGTAACTTTGCGTACATATTTAATCCTTTTCATTCGCGTGCATTAGGCTCGCAGTGTTTTTCTCTTATGAAAAAGTGATAACATTCTATTTAAGTTGCCGAATTTGTGACCTAAATAGCAAAAAAGGGGTTTTGACCTTTTGTCCTTTTGTTGATGATTTTATTTATGTTTACTGTGCATATTATAACATCCCTCACCATTTAAAAAAATGAACTTAAGAATATTCGTCCGTAAATTTGCTGGACCATCTTGTTCCCTTTCAATCTCAAGTTTCGCACTACTCTGTTTTCGTATCGGAGCCGAACGTTCCCTCCAAACACCTGTGCGAACTTTCTCTGCGTGCTTCACATTTCACTTGGGGTTAAGAAATTCACAACATGTTGACAAGTGGGCAATTTTTTGAAAAATTTCTGTTGCCCTATTACCTCCAGCGAATCGCAGTGGTTTTTTTCTGTTAACGGTTGCATCAAGTTTGGCTGGGGCCACGAGCAGAATAAAACATTATTACCTCTGAAAACTCAAGAAAAAAATACTTGAATACAGGAAAAAATTTTGGGAGCAAAATTATCATAGAATCACGCATAAATATAATGTATGGCATAAAAGTTAAAGTGCTCGTTGAAAATAATATAAATAATGGGGCTTCCCGGGAATATCCAGAGATCATACTGTGGCACTGCCCTGAAATTTTCAGAACTATAAATCTATCTATCGCTATTACCAAGTTTCTTTTCTATGCTAATGTCATCCAGACGTAAATATCTCGAGGGTATGACGCTGATGTACATGCTGTGAACCATTCAGGAAAGTAATGACCCACATACTCTTCTTCCGATGAAGGATCTGTCGCTTGCGTAACTATCTTCGATGTGTTTGCTGAAGGAGATTCTCCGCATCTTCTCTCGACGGATATAAATTCCGCGGAATTATCGAATGAAGCATAATTGGAACGATACACTCTCTTCTACTGTCACGGCGAAAAATTTCTGGTTTTTATTATTTCGTTATGATCATGATTAATGTATGAAGAATGGTGGAATTTTTGTATTCGAAGAGCTTAGTTAATGAGACTTCTTTATGGAAGCCCAAACCACGCTGTTTAGCTCAGCATAGTGGTCCCAAAAAAGAGAGAAAAAAATCACATTTTTGTCGGACTACTTTGACAATTGCTCCCGATTTGTTTTTTGACTTGCTATATTCATTTCTGCAGTTAGTTTTACAAAATAACTATCATTTTAAAAGATTTTGTGGAACTGTGGCTAATTATAACGCTGACTACATAAACAGACGTTATTTATGATTAAATATGAAATAAATAAAATTATATCGGCATAGTATGGTGTTTAAATTAGTGAATAAAAAAAAAACGGCAAAAAGTAATATTATTGGTCGCCCTGACTTAGATTGAAGAGATGCGATCTTCAGGCTTCTTGAGACTCTGCTGTTTGGACTGAAAATTAATTATTAAATAAATATAAAAATAGTATTTGAGTGAAATTTAACTCAATTATTTTCATGTAAGCATGGTTTATGCTTTACCACTCTTTACAATTATTAGGATTGGAGATGGCGCGCCGTCGCTACCACTGGCGCGAGGTAACGTGTGACAGCAATATTAGCCTACGATTCTGTGCCGCTATTCGCTCTATTAATTTTTTTCTAACCATTATTTGTCCTCAATCGCAGAAATATATCATTTAAATGTATACATATTTCTTTCCTATGTGTTATAATCACAGAAAGTAAAGATTCAGTAGGGTGACACTACGTGCTACAGCACTACGTGGCCCTGATCGTGTTGACAGTACAAAGACAGGCAATTGTGGTCAGAATTTTACTTATTACATGGCCACCCGGGATAAAGGGATTTTGCCCCGCGTACGTACCTTGAAGGACCCCCAAAAATTATTCCCAACTTACTTACATTTGGGAGGAAGGTAAAATTGCCACTGGTTCCCAAATTTCTCTGGGCGGCTCTCACGGATCATTACAGCTTATCATTACTTTCACGTGAAAAGTTCATTTTTAAGTTCAGGAATCCTCTCAGCACGCACGCCGAACATAGTGAAATCAATGTGTAAACTAACTCTGTCTAAGATTCTATGCTGTTTTTGTCTATTAAATTTTCGCGATTGATTTTTTCAGCTCAGCCACAGAAATTTATTATTTTTCATTCCATCTCTGTTTTGTGAGGATTAAGTACTCAAGCGTATGGATTAAGAAGGTTAGAGGATGGCGCTACCAGTAATCAATGATAGTTGATGCCACCTATTTTACAGATAACTGTGGTCAATGTATTATCGAGAAATTCTGGGTTCCCCCAAGAGGGGGATAGTTTTATCCAGATATTAATCTTAAATGACACCCAAACATATTAAAACAGCGTTCAGGAGGAAGATAATATTGCCTCAATTTCCTCAGGGGAGGCCGGATAGATCAATACGGCTTATCATAATTTGCTCGTGATACCTTTATTTTCAACATCATATGTCAACAACCGTAAGATTAGTTCTGCCCAGCTCTCCAATCCCCTCCTAGCTGCCAGCCTTTTCATAGTGACGTGTTTCTTCTCTTTTATATCCTTCATTTAATGTCCTATGTAACTCATTCGGGGCAGTCCTTCGCTCTTCTGCCCTCCCACCTGTCCTATATGATTATCTTCATCAGTGGCGCAGCGAGGGGGGTTTGGGGGATAAAACCTCCCCCAGAACTCAGAAATATTTTGAATTTAAACCCCTTTTACTTAATTGCATTAATGCTTCTTATAAAATAGTGTAAGGATTTGTAAAATATCCCTCAGAAAGCCGTAAAACTCACTTTTTATCCTAAAATTTTTCTGAGCAGGTCCCCCGCACCTCCCGATTACCCTGGCGGGTATGCCATACCCCTAAACACCCCAGCGTTAGTTGCGCCTAAACCCCCCCCCCTATTCTTAATTCCCAGCTGCGCCCCTGATCTTCATCAGGTCATCATGTATCAAGAGATGGTCAACTAAGTCGTCTCGTTTTCCCTTTAAGTTTTTTTAGGACATTTCTTTTTTCTCCCACTCTTCTTAGCTCTTCCTCATTACTTACTCGGTCGATTCATTTTACCCTTATCATTATTCGGTAGCAGCATATTTCTAATGCATCCACTCTTGCCTTCTCTGCAAACCATGTCCAAGCCTCGCTCTCAAAGAGAAAAACGGTATATAAGATAGCTCCTACAGGTAGCATCTTATGAATTGTTTCCTTGCTCTCATGCTTATATTCTCAGCCTTTACTTTAACGTTCAGAAATCTATTGTACACGAGCGTCAAACTGCGTGGATTATCCCGCGATTGGCTTTTTTTGTTGCTATCCTAGCGATTCGCGTCCGCACGGATGAGATGCCTACGTCACGTCGGCAACCTTGCTCAATGACGTTTCCTACAGCTGCATCGCATCAGTCCAACATCCTCTCCAGACGATTGATCCGTTAGTGAATTCATTATCCTAAGAATTTCATATTGAGAAATAACACATCGTGCTCTTGGAAATGATTTCAATGACTGCTCAATCCATCCAATAGAAAAGAGAAACCGCAAATAATCATTAAAAAATGCCTTCGATTCAATTAAAGCATATGAATTATTGCAATTAAAATTTTTATTGCGTCATTTATTTTGTGCGGCGGCGAGATTTTTTATTGATTATTTCCTGAGGTTTACGGTTCAAATTTCTCCTTGGCCACGATGAAAAAAACTTGATTACCTCTCAGAATTGATAAAGGCGTAGTTGCTCCGCGAAGATCAAATGAGTGTCTTGGTAATACTTTCATGCCACGTGAAGGAAGGCGTTTTTACTCTCCCCTGTAGACTTCTCACTGCAAAAAAAAACACCCTTTCATTGAATTGCAATTTCGTCTAATATGTGAATAAAATAAACTTATCAATCTTAACTACCAAAAAAAAACACCGAAGCATTGCTTTCTATCCAATAATCGAAAATATAAAAATAATTTGATTGGAAATTTTCATCCAGTGTTATTTGTTGATTTGAAACTCGCGTAATTTCATTTAACAAGAGGTGTAACCCAGTTTCACTATGAAATTTAAAACTCAAGGAAATTAAGAACCGGAATACTGTACAGTTTTATGAATGGAATCTGTAAGAAAGTTAATGGGATCCTTTCTAATTTTAAAGTGACTACTCACAAGACAGTAATAAAAATAAAAGATACCAAACATGATAGTAAAAACATCAAGACAGATATTTGTAGTTAGATCATTTAAGTAAACTATTCATTTGAAATATTTGCAATTATCGAGTTTTGGGCCCATAGTGGGTATACTTTTTTCTCAGTAGCCAAGAGTAGTTCCAGTATTTAATATGGTTTTCGCTCTAAATTTTACATTTCTTTATGCTATCCAGGTTTTTTACTCTCACCTCAAAGTCTTTGTTCATATATATTTGATGATTGGAAGTGTGAAATTGAAAATTAATTCTATTATAAATTTTTTTGTAACTCATCGTGCTCAGGGCTAATAAAAATATCACATTACGTGAGGTGTAGCGTGGTAGCCTAGTTAGTGGAACGCTTGGCTGGTGATCGAAGTGTCCTGGGTTCAGATCTATGGTGAAACCTTCGGACCCCCCAAGCAAAATCCTCGAAGTTCGAGGTGGCTCAGTGAAACGAACTGGTAAATGTGTTCGACGCACACGCCTATGGATTAGTCTGGGATGATCTCTACCCTCACCGTTCCAAACCAACCTTCGGGTAGGACTACTGAATGAGCGAGGTCGCAGTTGTTCTGAATCGATCCGTTGATATTCCTCGCCCCAACCCGAATGCTCCTTTAAGAATGTACGCAAGAAAATTTTCCTTTCTTCAACCAGTCGTAGTTTCTCCCACGCATTTCCCAGAATAATTGAAAGGAAGAATCGAATATATTTCGGCGTGTTGCGCGCATCAAAAAAATAAATTAAATACTTAAATACGGGCACACCCAAGGGAAACTCCAAGAATAGAACCTCCCGTCAAAATAGCTAACCTCCAGACTGTCCTCTGGAAACATGAACCGAAAGACGTGATGTGCCCCACGCTCCTCTTCCTCCCAAAGCGCATTCAACCATACCTTTGTGGCTTATCGTGATAGCTTTACCTGAAACTTAAGGAGATAACTTAACTTAATGATGTAAAACTCAAGAAATTTAGCGAGTGAAATCAGTGTTTGACGATTGTAAGAAATCTCCATGCTGTGTGAAGGCCTCGGTGGTGGCGGGGTAAAGTCTTCGCCAGCCGAGCCGAAGGTCGTGATTTCGAGTACCGCATGGGCAGGGCTTGGGTGCCCCTATTTTTATTTTAAAGAAAGAGAACCACATACAGAATACTGTTGCCATTTATAGTGGCCAGGTAACAAATGAAGGTATACATAAATAATATACCAATCCAGTTCAATATCTCAATATTCAGTTCAGTCCATATATCCAGTTTGTCCTCTAAATTATGTATACCCCAGGTACACGTAAATTAGAAGACAAACAAACAATATAACAAGCGGAAACAAGAAATAATTTCACAAAAAAAGGAAACAAGAATCTGCAGGCACAAGCTACTTTGATGACAGATAGGATAGGCTTAAAAAAGATTTCAATGGAAGTGAAAAGGGGTCGATGCGAGGAGGGAGTGAATTCAACACAGAAGTAATGCGTTGGAAAAACGAACGTTTAGTAAGTGAAAGTCTAGGAATGGGCATGCGGATTAGGGGATGAGAACGGGTGGGGCGGGGTGGAACTTTAAAATTGATAAAAGAGAGCAATTCAAGGCAGTCGATGGTGGAATTGAGAATCTTATTAATAAGTTTTAAATCAGCTGTGAGCCTATGGGTTGTGAGATTAGGAAGGGAGATGGAGGAGAGAATAGCATTATATCTGTGTTTGTGATCGTGCTACGTTGTATGTTTGATTCCTACGCTGTAAATCCTTGAATGCGCTGTTTTCGGGGTATTGAAGATACATTTTTAAAAATAAATCGTAAGCTAGTGAATTTACGGGGAGAGCGGTAGCCTCGTGTGTAGAGCACTTGGTTGATGATTGAGGGGTACTGGGTTCAAATCCCGGGTGAAGCCTTCGGAGACCCCCAAACAAATTTCTGGAAGTGCGAGGTAGCCCAGGGATATGAACTCCTACTCTGAATGGGTGAAGTTGACACGCCTGTGGCCTAGTCCGGGGTGAGTTCTACCCTCAACTAACCAAACCAACTTTCTGGTTGAATACTTGAATGAGTGTGTGACCAATGGAAAAATCAACTAATTTTTGTAAGAGAAATCAGCGATGAACATTTTTTAAATATCGATACAGCGAAAGCCTCTTTAAACACGTCAGCTAGTAGATTTACGTAGGAAAAAAGGCGATTTTTTGGCTGTGTTTACTTCATCTTCCGAAGATAAACTGGTGTTTGCGAAGAATAACTATTGATTACCATGAGAATTTTAGATTTTAATTATACCTTAAATTGAGAAAGGGTAGTGGGTTTATAACCATATTTCAGGGTAAAATTTGAGTCATTTAGTTGCAAAAAAACTGTATTAGGCTGAAGAGTGGCAAAACCTCTCTATTAGTAAGCTAGGCGGAAGTAAGCAACCGTAAGGATTCGTGCTTGCTAGTCACGAGTCACGATGCGGCGCGGGGAGTCAAGAGAAGACATTTCATACATTATTACTCCATTGCTTAGATCCAAGTTGGCCTTCAATGAAAATCTACAAGGTCAAATTTTATATTTTGATATATTTTACAGTTTTTTCAGCCTTGCATTTAATTTGTGCAATAGAAAAATAATTGATGAGCTAAATGATTCAGTGGTAAACTTGAAGCCTGTAAACAATTCGACTGACCCATATTCTTCGAATGATATTTAAGATAGTTTCTTCGAAATATTACGAGCAAATTTGTCGGCAAAGGTTCAATTTCGTCGATCGCTACCCAAAATTATCCAGAAAATGCATTTGTTTGGCTAAGAAAAAATATCACTTCAATCTCAGAACTTGGTTTGCCTTTCCTAAAAAATGTTTTGTGGCCTATTCTCATAGTTTATTAACATTGCTACTCAATAATTCTTAGGAATGAGCATTCCCTCGAGAATCGCATATCTTTGGAAATAATTGTTGAAAAGTGATCAAAATGAAGCCGGGACGGAGCGGCCCTAGGGAAGAAAACGTAAAATTAGAAAATTCCTGTCGTGTTGATTAAACTAAAATGAAGAGGAATACTGCATTTAAAGGGGTATAAAATGTTTACTTGTTTTGAGAGATTGATTTATTTCTTGATCATCATGTAGCATGAACTCAGACACTGGGATGCACGCTTTAATCACAAAACGAGCGAACTCTTTAGTTTTGAGCATCAAATTTTGAAAATTTATCAGTGAAAGTTGTTTTAACAAGGCCCTAAAATTAGTTTGGCTATATTTTATTGCGCAAAATGTAATAAATCGTGTAGTTTTCTCTTTGAGAACAAAACAAACATTTTTCTAGTTTTGTTATGCATTTCATACCACTGTGCCAGGCGTGGACACGATCTTTCTTTCACTTCTCATAGGACGGCGTGAGAAACCGACATGCTCCTTCGCCCTGATGTTAGCAGGGGTTAATGGCACCGTGAGTAGCATGTACATATAAACCTCAGTCTGGTCTTGAAGTATTTGAGTACACAGTGCACGAACGCGTGACTTTGGACGCATCCTCGCAGTCTCTGTGTACTTTTGGGGCTGTTTGCACTCTGGGTCGCAGAGCGGGCAAAGCGAGACAGGTGGAAACATCGAAGCGCGATACAAGACGCTGAGTGGTAAATCCATCCGGTCGGAACTCTTGCGACACGATGCGCCGACTGCGAGAAAAAAAAAATGGTCGCTCGTTTGGTTTGCCTCGGTTGACATCTCAACGTTTTCCTCTCTTGTTAACAAGCAGTGCAGGAAAGACGTGAAAATGGGGAGTCATATGCCCTAGACATTAGGTTGTTACTGTCTGTACTGAACTTCCATAACTGCGCCACGATGTCTTGCCCAGGCGATTTAGAACGTTGGCTTGGGTAGGCGATAGCATTCATAGGGGACCGGGGTTCAAATCCTCTCTAGAGGCCGTTTTACGCGAAGGCACATCATTCTCGCTCTACAGGTCTTTTTTATTGACGTATCAATTGTTTAAAAGCGACGCCAAAAGTCTCGAAGTCTCGCAACGATGCGCCTACTCTGACAATGAGAAAAAAGAAAGGTGGGCACTTGGTTTCTTTGCATGGGTTTAAACCTCGCTTCTATTTTCTTCTCTCTTATTAATGAACAGTATGGGAAACACTTGAACATCGGAAGTGGAATACCCTTGACTTTCCTCCCTCCCTCTCGACCGATCGAATTCTGTGTTTGGGGACGCGTTATTTGTTTGAAACTTACACAATTATCCTGAATTCGTTAAGGGTTTTAGAGCCAATATTAGTCAGCATTTTTCTGAATTTCAAATATAAAAATTACATCTGAGAAAATACTCTGGGCATTGCATTGGCATGGTGGCTAGAGTGTTGGCTTCCTACCTTATGTGTCCGGGTTCAAATCCCGGTGGTGATGGATATTCTTCACAGAATTCTCCATTCCTGCTTGATTCGTTTGTGGAGGGCACTTTAAAGCAAAGCAATCCGTCCTTCGGGTGGGACGTTCCCTTGGACGCCTTTCGTAAAGAGCAGACTCATGCCGACACCAGGTTTCTCTCCATCCTTCCTTCCCAGACGCCTCCCAATGGCGCAGATAGCCTTAGCTTAAAGGGTTCTTTTGGATGGAGTTAGCTCGGGTACTATGCAAGTTACTTCAGCTGTACCGCAAGGGAGTGACATAGGTCCTTCATTTCCTCCTTTACATTAATGACACTACCACCGCGGTCGCGAGCAAAATCCGCCTCTTCGCAGGTGATTTAGTTTTGCACGAAGGGATTTATGACCATTGCTATATATTGGCATTAGAATAGGACCTCGATGCTTTAAATGAATCTTGAAGTACTTGCAAGTTAGAGTTAAATCATGGAGAGTGTACGATTATGAATTTTTGTGAAAAGGATTCTGTTCTAGAAGTTACATCATTAACGGGATCCAACTATTGAATGCCGAGTTCGTAAATTAAAAAGTCCCAATGCCAATGCTATCGCCAATGATCATCCTATTCTCAATCTGCGAAGGGTCGTTGCGCGATCAGCTGATTTTTCATGCTGTTCTCATCACAATCTAGCCCCTTCCCCACGCCTCTTTACGCCCCCCTAAGCTAGATTTGATACATCCATTCCCCTTAAACAGTGCTTGCAGAGGCACCGAGGGGTAGATAATTACTCCATGTAACAATGAATAACTTTTCCGCGCAAGTAGGTGTTCTTAATGCATTTCTGATGTTTCAAATTTTAGCCGCAAATAATGCAGACTCACTCATAATTTGGTTTATCAGGTTTGCATTTCAGATAACCGAGCAAGACCAAGAAAAAGACGCGCACTCAAAACCGCAGAAAACCTTAGCGTGCAGCGGAAGCACGTATCCAACGGAAACCAAGTGAATAGACTGTAATTAAAACAAAAGAGAGGCTAAGGGCCGTATTCCAGAATCTGACTCGACCTACCTAAAGTTGAGTTAGAGTTCGAATTTTAGAAACTAACGTAAGCACTACTCAATCGTGCTTGATTAACTTTGGCATAATTTACTAAGTAATGTATTTGCTTAAACAATTTTCATCCTCCCTAATACAATATCTCTTCAAAAATCTCTCTAAATCTAAATTATATTTCGATTATTATCTTCATATGTTCCAGTTGCGATGCGGTGCTTATCAGATGTCCTTGACCGCATTTGATAAGGAAAACGTAAATGAAGAAAATGTCTAAAAATATTGGAAGCTCTTTGTCGTTTAATATAAATTCAGGAAGAAGCTTTTTCGACCTTAAAATGTCTTCTAAAGTTCTCACACTACCACCGTGCTTCCTCGTGCGACGGCGGTTTCTTCTTCTGCGATGTTCAAGCCGAGTTGCCATTTTCAAGAAATCCTCGATCCACGTGAGTCCCACTTTTGGTCATCCAGAAAGCAAATAAATAGATTGCATAATGCTCTCACGGTCTTATAGATACAGCAGAGGCTCACGCCGTAATTTGGCTCATAAAGATTCGACGTCAAAATTCTGAAAGAGGCGTAAAAATGCGACTTGCATAAAAGTACCTCAAACTGAGCATTCCTTATGTCGGTCGTGTTCGAACAATTCATGCTATTTTTAAAGCCTGCAATTCAATGTAATGTCAACCATAAAAAGAGAAATTTCGAGTGTTTCTCTAGTTGCCCATGACTACCATATCTCTGTACTATGAATTTATGACCAATTATGACTCACCACGAACATTAAACGACCACTGTTTGATTTGAGCAAAGGTATGCACGAGCAGGAAACAGTTTAATTTTATCATAAAAACGTCGTCTGTATCTTACTGAGGATAATACCTATTTTATGACGGAAATAAAACGAGCCCATTTATGATTTTTTCTGGAGGTGAAGAAGATACTATTCAGAGAAAAAGAATTTTTATCTGAATAGTATCAGGCTCAAATATTTGAAAGTTGAATTTCATAAATGATGCAGTAAGTTGGTTTTCTTCCTCAGATTTCTTTACTCAGGGCGACAATTTTAAACGCATCGGTACCATAATCACGGACTAATGCATCTTAAAAGTTTATCAAATCATTTTTCCATTAAGAATAAAATATTTACTCTGAGGAGGTAATTTGAATTATTTATAGTGTGCAATATTGTAGCTTTATTTGTTAATGTAGCTTAGTATTACGCATATGGATATGTGATGAAAGCATTTGGAAATATTTTAGTTGCGGTAATCTTATAAATATAAATTTATCTCTTGATTAATCCGGGAGTGAACAGCGTTTTTCTATTTTCATAACTACCACATATAACTTCAAATTTTAGCATCGACGATGACTGTAATAGCGAATTCAAAAGTGATTCCGGAAAAAGGAGAAGTTACGGGGTAGGAATATCGTTGGAACTCGTTAATCAACGCCACTCGACTGTTTTCCCCTTGCTCTGTGTTCTATAGACAGCGTTGGCTCTCGTCTCCTCGTTTGAAGTGGACTCAAGGCTAATTTAGGACTTTCAAGGGCAATTAGGAGTCGTTTTGAAGTTTCCAAGTGACTAATGGAGACGGAAGTCGGAAAAGTTCATGCCCCTTTGGCCTCCAAACGTAAAACTACTACTGAGGCTCTGTGGAGATGCTGAGTGTATGTCCTTTTCATAAAATCATTAAAACAATTTTAGGTCTTCCCGGTTCTTTTAGATTATATTTTTAGGGAGGGGTGAGGCTAGGTCGGCCAGAATAGCCATTTTTTGGAGATTTCTCAAATGTAACTACATGAAAAGTTAACTTGTAATATCTTAAGGGCCCAATTGCAAAACCATACTTATGAAGTTCATTTCATGAGGTCTAAAACATTTTTAATTTTGAGAAATGAATTTATTTTTAGAGAATACCTATGTTGGTGACACCGAAATTTTATGTGTTAATGGTGAATTTTGGAAACAAGTCTTTCTTAAATCTTATTCTTGCATGAAAATATTTATTTTAGTTTTTTTTCTGAATACATACTAAGACTGGGGAAGGTCGGCTGGTCGGCGATCTCCGAGGGCCCCGAGTGTAGGGGGCCCCCACAACGCCCCCGTATATCGTGAGGCGTATATGAAATGTGTGATAAAAAAGACTCAGATTACTTGAATAAAAGTATTATTGTAATTATAAAATACATACCACGTTTTCATTTGTTGCTTTACTTACAGCATACTCGGTGTATTAAGATTACATGAAGACAAATAGAATAAAGGTGTCAGATGATAGAAGAGAAACTGATGTTTTTTGAAAGGGTTATTCGGAAAGGTTAAATATTTTAGAGGTTTCAGTGCAATTTCATTGAAAAAATTCAATAAAAAGATAACAGAATCATAATACCTTATTAAATTTTACAAGGTGTGAAATTATATATCACCTTTCGTAATATTTTCATTAAGAAATTGATATTTTTTATTCACTTTGAAGTTGTATATATTTAAGAACCAGAATAGCGTCAAAATCTATTTCTGGGCATGGAAATTCCTTAAATGTTCCGCGGGAGGATCGTCGAAAAAGGGTAAGGCCCCATGATGAGTTCTAGCCGAGAATCCCCAATCACCCCAGACCGCCCCTGGAACGTAAGTAACATAAAAGTATTTTATCTTGATCAACAGTGTGCTGAAAACAAAGCGAATCTATGGATTCCCGAAATCTTGGAACTTGGCACCCGAAGGCTAGCTTGACTCACCCACCGCTCCAGAAACCTCCGAATCTTCCGAAAACATCCAGAAGGGTGGTTTCCTTTTATTTTTTTATTGCCTAAATCGAAAGATTATTACTCCTGGAGTTCGCATTTCACGCTTTTAGATTTTTAAATGACGATATATATTTTTCTCGATTAAACGAAAAGTGAAAATTTTCAAGCGCGCGAAAACGCGACGGCTAAGTATTAAAGCCGGGAAATCTCCGTGTGACGTCGTTCTGGTTCCCGCTGCCGCAAGTGATGTGACCTTGGGGCGAGGCTTTGAGCGCTGATACGACGCTGGATGCTAGCAGGTAGCCGAGTACCCTGCTAGCTGGTAGCGCTTGGCTTAAATAAGGATTTTTAATACCTTATCAAACGAAGAAAACTTTCCGACCTTAGCCAGTTTTAATATGTGATTATTAAGACATGTTTCCCTGAGCTCTATGCCTCATGCATGCATTGGTAATCTCAGACGATGTAAAACTCCTATCTACTCGTATAGAAACTAGGTCCCTGTGACGTCATGTGGAGTGGCATTGCATGGGCGCCAATCTGGCCTTTTTCAAATGAGAATAAAATTGACCATTGCCATTCGTCTAAACGGGCATTTCTAAAACCAAATAATTTGTATATTATGGATACACTAATGGTGGGTAAGGAATCGCAATCAATGCATTTCGTTTTCTTTGATGAAGGAAACTACCATATTCCTCCAATTACCTCCGTTCCCATGTCTCGCCTCCGATGCCTCCGATTGACGCTGGAACTCCGTCGGGAGAACCGGAGGTCTCCGGAGAAAGCTATGTGATGGCATTCGACGATTCAATCACTGGAGAACTGCCTCTGGTCTCCAGCACTACTTCGCCGTCACTGTCAATGCATACAAAACGTACCAGGCTTCACTCCCGGCTCACAAAGCAGGTCTGAATGAAGCAATACCAACGGGAAAAAGTCGGGAAAACGGGAAAAAAATCTACAATGTGTTGTAGCGTAAAAGTTACCCGTACGAAAGTAACATGAGTACCGTATTTAACATATTTTAATTTTGGAAAGAAGTAATTATTTTAATTTTCACTTTCACTTCCTTTTTTCGACATGCCATGCTCGATCGGGCACGATAAAAATAACAGGCCTACTTTCGTGTCGTTTACAGTTATTCATAAAAACAGAAAACGGTAGAGATTCGCAGAGAATTTCGAGAAGAAAATTAAAAATTCCCCAAAAATCTCAAAAATTACATTAGTCATTTACTATCGCTCGATTAAACTAGAGCACTAACTATTGAAAAGCAAATTAACTACATTCGATAGTCTGCTTAGACACTATCGATATATCGATGGTTGGTTGTAGCATGCTGTGCGATTCACACCATGTGCTCAGTTGAAGTCAATTCTGTTTCGTGTGAAGAAGAAGTTCTCATTGTATTTGTGTTTGATATTAAAATAACGTTACCACTATCTAGACGTCAATAATTTCAACACTAACGTGTGTTGGAAGATTCGTCTTACGCAACCTTGATCTCTATGATGGACTGAAGAAACTAGTCAAGTAAGCGATGTCGTGCCAATGAATGTGAATCATTTCGGAAATTTACGACTGCATGTAATTCATCACATGTTAACCCAGTATTCATAATTATATGTAGTCAATATCCTTTTGGATGTAATTATTTGAATCTATTTAATGAATATAACCTGATTTAATCTTGTGTGTTGGATATATGGTCATGTGTTTTATTTACGGTAACTTTATACGGACAGACAGACGAAATTACTATAAACTTAGGGTATTTTTCATGAAACCTAAACTATGCACGGAGCTAATGGGTATTTTGTATTGGCCCCGGTGAAAAACTTAAGTGACACTCACCAGATTGCTTGAAGCGCCTTACTATTTTGTAAGTTTATTTCTGTATCTTTGATTTTAAATTACATGCTTTTCTCTAAATAATCACGATTTTGTCGTTGATCTACTATTTTTTAAATTTCCTGATGCAGTATGTTTAGAAAAGAGAGTTAATTTTCCATCTTCGTTGACGTTAAGGCGATAACTGAACCGAATCAGTATATTTGTGCTCCCTAAATCTGATATTACTAATTACATCCTTATGTACTGAGACATGCTAATTATGCTAAAAAAGTGAAAATTTGGTGAGAAAATCTTGTTCAAGCAGCTGTTTTCCTTTTAGTCTGTCACGAATCAATGTGGATGCCTAGTTGCTCCTAAAATCATGAGAACTCAACGCTAATGGGCGAAGCAAATCCATTTAAAACTTGATAGAACTTGCGCGAACGTCGGTTTAGGAAATTGGCAAGTCTGTTTTAGAAGTGCCGTCACAAGGGGGTGTAGGCTGAAATTTCCATTTTTGCTTGGAACATGGCCTCATTTAAGATCTATGCTTGACTCAGGGTCGTTTTCTTAGTCGACACTGTCGACACAATACATAAATGTGTCGGTCAGATTTCGTCTGCTGAGCACTTCGAAATAAATTGCGTTATAATCCATATAATGTGAAGTATTCTTAAATGAACCATCATAGAATAATGCATAGAAGCGTAGCAGAAATAAAATAATTCTACTCCATTATATCCATTAAGTGATACAAGTTAAAACAGCTAGTATCAACAAGGTAGAATACTTCCGCCTTGTTGCCTCGATATCATTACTGCGTATGGTATTCGGTATGCACTTGCAAACCATTACTTTGTTTACCTATAACTTTAGTGAACTTATTTTCATGCCACTGTTCGCAGAATAATTAAATTATTTACGGAAATTAAAAGCTACTGGCGTACATTTACGATGCAACAACACCATTCCAACGACAATTCACATGTTTACCGAGAAATCATTATTCCATCTGGTCATTTCACCTTTGGAAGTAATTGGTAGAATCTATTGAATTATGAAAAAATATGATTTTACCTTTTCTGCTGCTCATCTATGGCGACATTTACGGTACCTATACGACAGGCAGACCTCATTGCTATCACAAATTTAGTTTGTTTAGCGTATCGTAACTCTACATATCTAGATAAAATTTACTTATTTCGCAAAAATGCGCCAAACTTTAATTATGGCTCTTTGTTCTCCGATAAAAGAATTTGTGATGCAATTAATAAGAAGGTCAGTTTTCGTGGATGGACTTCCTTAGATATGAGGATAGTTGGTCCATCGTAAATGCCCACCGTAAGAGGTATTTATGGGTCGCTGAGCCTATTTCAGTATTCCATTTAACTATTAATTTATTTAGTTACAAATTTGGTGGTAGCGATTGACCCGATTCTTTCATTTAAGGCGGGAAAAAGGTATTAAATTTGCTTGCGGGGAATGTTGAGTGGAATGCGGGTTACCTGTTTTTATATTTTGTAGTAAATGCACAGGCATCGCAAAAGCAAACATTTCAATCGGCTATAATATGTTTCGTTTGAATAATGATGAAAGGTAAGTTTATTATTGGTTATTAAAGTTAAATTTATTTATTATTGGTTATTAAAGTTAAAGTTAAATTTATTTATTGTTGGTTTTTGGCAGGCATTATGAAATCTAACTTCGAGATCTATAAAAGGAGAGACAGAAGATATGTGCCCCTTGGTTAGTGTCTCCTCAGCAGATGAAACACAAGGGAAAAATTTAAGGGAGGGAGGGAGGAGCGAGGTGCTTAAAGCCCACACCCCCTGGCTACATGCCTGATTTTAGGCCTACTTAAAGTCCAAGTGAAAGCTCATAGCGATGCGCAGTAGACGGTTTTGAAGCTGAAAATGCTTCCAGAGGAAGGATAACACCGGCGGGCTCTTGTTTACGATTTTTGTTGCCAACTTTGAAATTCGTCGCACGCCTTGAGCGAATAGGAATTCCCTCAGCCGTTGACCGAAGTGTGTTTTGATGGGGGCATCGACAGAGTTAGCTTTAGGGCTGGTCTACAATGAGACAAGGCGTGAGAAAGATGCTCAATGTCCAAGATAATTGCTTTCAGCTTACGTCTAGCCATTCATTCCGCGGTTCATCCGTACGGCTCAAGTCTAGCCAATCAGAGCACGAGCTGCCAATTCAGTGTCACGCCAAACCGGTAACGGACGAAACGTAATACATTTGACCACGGGCGTATATCCAAGAAATGAAAATCACGGGAGAGGGGTATATAACCACAGAGTATACTCTGTGATATAACGTAAATGAACAAATATCGGAGTGAATATTGATGCATGTGTCTTTATGACCAATATCACTTTTGTATATGTTTAGTTTATTTTCTGTTTTAAGTTCATTTGTTGTTTGTTTTGTTTATTTGTGAGCATGTTTGTTTTCATTTTGATTTCTTTTATTTCTTTGTTTGAGACGATGCTATGGTGATAAAAGATAAATAAGGAATTGTTAAGGATAGAGCCATCTTGAAGTGGATGTAAAAATAGGATTGAGAATAAAACAGAGTGTCAAGTGATATTTACGTTGAATTTAATCGCTGTGATACGTTAATATTATGTATTCATTTCACTGAACGAAATATCGTGCATTTATGAATGATTGATGCTAAATAGCTCCCAAGAATAAATAAAAAATATCAAAATTTTGAGTAGGTAACACCTACAATACTTGTATGAAGTCCTCAGTGTGGTTTAAAACATTGAAACATTTATAGATATAGAGCGTAAATAAGTGAGTTGAGAATGTGGAAGATTAAATTTCGCAAAAAGAAGCTTGGCAAACTTAGATATTACGCGAAAAGACGCGATGAAAACACAATGAAATCGAAATTCAACTGTTTCCGTCTGCGCCTTAATTTTGAAAGTGTTTCTTGCGTCCTAGCTTTCTTACTTAGCGTCTTTGCTTAGAAAGGCTTCCTTGCTCTACGACTTAAAATTCCTATGCTGCATTTTGGCGATGTATTGATTATCGTTTTTTCAATGTATTCCCTTTTTTCCATCGTTCCAGTCCTTTACTCCGCACAAACATTTCACCGACCCAGCTGAACGTTTACATAATACCCTTCGAGCCACCTCTAGGGCTCATAAGGAATGCTTGTGTTTCTGCTTTCAATTGGCACCCCCTTCCAAACACCCAATAGTCGGCTCGTAGGATATTATGTGGATGTGTGGTGTTTGCTAAGGGGTGACCAATCACCGTGGACCCCAACATGCACCCCACAAGCTCATAAAAATATTACGCGTTGTAACAAAAAACAGTGCAAAGATAACTTGCCAACTGTTAGTATTTCCTAGAGTAAATCCATGCAAGTTTAGAACAATAGAAAAATGAAAACATGTAATAGTCGTCCTATCGAGTGACGCAATTAGCTTTATTAATCGAGACACCGTTGCTGTCCTTAATAGTATGAAGAAATAATGACAAATCTCTTTTGCTTTACAGTTTATGTTTCCTTTACCTTCTTCTCTACGATAGGTCAAGGGTAAACGAAGGATATTTTTCGCGTCGTCTGGGAAAATCTCCGAATATACTAACTAAGTAAATTTAACCTGCTTTATTTAATCTTGCTGTACACTCCTGTAAAGATTCCCAACCTAACTCGCGTAAAAATTGTAAACGCTGTACTTTTTATCGTAACAACTCATTGCGAATCTGGCTGCTCTGTGCTATTCTGAAGCATTCGTGTTAACCGTTGAACATTCTGAATTTTCTTCTTGAAAACGTGGATAATCGATTTCGATTCCTATGGGGAAATAATGGAGGCGCTTTAAGCGAGTTCTATTTTGCTGCTACCTAATCATGAGAAAAGCTTCGTAATGAGCCAAACTTGAGGCAAACATGACGTAATTTCTCAAGGTAATAAAATAACTGTGACTTAGTTTTTGGTTTTTAAACGCTATGTTCTAAAATTGAGAATTAATTCGTGATTTGCTCGAATATCCGTTGAAAGTGATATACTTTCGGGATTATTCTTGGCTCAGACCTTTTTTGTGGACTGATATGGAGATCAAAATTTGCGATTGATCGATCCTGAAACGAAATGTTAAGATCGAGATCGTTAAAAGAATGGGATCTACTCGTCATTATTGTCTACTACAATAGTGATCATCCTGATATTCAGTGGTAAAAATCTCATCATTGCCAGATTATATTTCGATTGCTATCTTCATATGCTCCAATTTCGATGCATTTCTTATCTGATGTCCTTGATCGCAGTTGATATGGAAAAAGCAACTGGTTCAGCCTGCCAAAAATATTCGAGACCCTTCGTCGTTGAATATATTCAGGAAAAAGCTTTTTCAATCTTTAAAATGAGCCGAAACTGTCAAGTGTCTCGGAAATAATTTTCCTAGTACAAATACGTATTATGGGTGCGTCGACAACACACAATCGGGTGCACATAATTTTCCTTTCTATGTAGAGTACGTAAAATGCCGAAATCATCTAGTTTGATCACGATTACTTTCAGTGGAGTATGATAATCCTGAAGAAAGGTGAGCTGAGATGACTTTGTTACGTTGTTCTATACCATTATAGTCAAATTAGCTAGAGAACTGGCCTTTTTCTGTGGAGACGACTTTCCGTCAATGCAAAAAAAAGTTCATTTCCTTTGCTGCCAGTTGACGTGGATACGGTTTTTTAGGTTCAGTCTCCCAATTGAAAAAATGTTTGCAGTAGAATTTTGCAGTTCATTCGCAATTTGCCTAGAATTTCCGTTCTTTTGTATCTTTGCTCATCTCGTATTTTTTTAACACTGCATATCCAGTGTTTCTTCAAGATAAATCCTTAAATGACATCGTTGCATGGATAGCTTTACTTTCATTGTTAATCATGGGCAGATGTCAGCTTTTTATGCAAGTGTGTTGGTGTGTTTATTACGTTGTTGCTTGCGAGCATGGTGTAAGCTTACACCCCCTACACGAAATTTTCTTTCTTATTTGAATTATTTCATGTACCTACACATTTTTGATAACCATGTGATGTGGGGGACCTGTTTCATGCTGCATACTATAGAGATTAGTCACTCGCTGCCTAGCACTGTCCAATTGACTCGTATGGTTTTATGTAGATGCAGTTGCACCCTAATGTTTTAATTTTGACTTTGTAGAATTTGGACACACCCATATCAAAATTAAAGTCCAATGTTAACTTTCCACGCTAATTAAATTAAACCATAATAAAACGGCAATTCGATTGACTGACTGCCTCATTGATACAAATTCACAGCCCAAACTGTAATAGGCGTGGGTATTTGGCTTATTGGACGTAAAAGTAAAAAGAAATTCATTGGGAGGAAAAATCTGAAAACTTTGAAAAGTCGATTAGTTTTCGAGATATATCGACTTGAATTAACATGGGAGCCTTATGGAACTAAAACTTTTTCGATTTTATTTTGTACTTTTAAACGTCTGAGGAACATGATATTCAATGGACATAAACTAGATTTTTTGGTGTGGTTGTCATTGCGACGAATTGATATTTAGTTCTTTTTATTATTTTTTGAACGCTTTCAATGCTTTTCTTATGGGAAAACTTTAGGAATTTTTTTGACCAACTTGCAATAATTGTGCGACAAATTCCTTGGAATATAAGGTGTAGGAATTTTTTGGTTGATTTTTTGGCTATCTTGGAATTTTCGTACGTCGAAACAATTCCGAGGAATAAACGATTTCGATTTTACATTGTTGTGATGGGCGAATTTTCAAACTCGGATTTCGGCCTTGAGACATGTGCCATATGAAAATTTGCAATCTTCTGGAAAAACCGTTGAGGGTACTTCGTATCCTCGCGGTCTACCCTGCTTTTCCCATAACCCTCTCAGTTAATTCATAATAAAATTCCGAAAAATATCCTGCACGCGAAAAATCATTGTCGCCATTTTTTTGGGGGAGCATACAATCTTGAATATCTTAGCAACCGTTCAAGCTAGATGAATGAAAATTTCAGGGTAATACTTTTATCAAAAAGGTCAACTTTTGCAATGATGGCCATTTCACTCGATTGATTTACGTGCGAGTTATATCGATACCAATCTCCTTGGATACGCTTTATTCGCTAATAACTTTGTTTTTAGTCGAGGTATGAATATGAAAGTTATATATATTAAAGATGCTAATGTATTTTATGCGACAAAAGTTAAATCAAGCGGATCGAATGATTACAGCTGAAGTTATTATCGATCCAAGTGTGCATTCGATACATCCCTTTTTGAGACTTATTTACATAGTTACGGCGATATAAATTTTAATAATTTGGTAATACGGAAAAGTTCTATGCACACATGTAAATAATTTTGATGGGTAACGATTCCTAATGAAAATATATCGATATGAATTTATATCGATAGGACTCATTTTTTCCTTTGCTACAGACGGTACCAGTCCTAAATTTTCAGTATAGTACCTGATTGGTAATATAAATGTTTCCTTATATTAAGGGCTCCATGGCAACCATAGTTTTCATTTTATATCGACATTTAATTTCAATGTAAAGTAAATGGGGATACACTCAAATCGTTTTATACAAATTTCCCCTTTTACGAGATAAACAAAAATTTAAGAATATAATCCTTATCACTGAGGTCACAATTAGAAATGATCGAAATCCCGCTTCACCTATTAACCAGCGAGAAAAATCATATCGAAAATCCAGGAAATCGATTTTTACCTAATATATTTTTTATTTATTAAGGCAAGGGACTGAAACTCTCGCTGAAATATAATATTATAATACAAAATAATATAAAAGTAAAAGAAAACTAATGCAGTTATTACAGTCGAAGTTATAATCGATGCAAGTGAGCATTAGATAGATCCCTTCTCCAGACAAATTTCAATAGCAATTGGGATAAAACTTTAATCATGATGTTAAGAGAGCAATGTACTATTCCAAATAATAAATTATTTTGATGTGATACGTTTCCTTATGAAGATACTAGCTGACCCGGCGAACTTCGTACCGCCTAACAATCAATGAACTTACAGTTTACTTACACCATTCATAAATCAGGAGCGGCTGTATCGTTTTTAATCATGTTTAATTTATTATAATAAAATAAGGATACAAATTCAATAAAACTACGTAAATGAGTACCAAAATTGCTTGTCAGAAAGACATTTTCTTTATTGAATCTACATAGGGTGAATCGGAGCACGTTTACGCGGATTTTTTTCAACAAATTTTCTTAAGTTTTAGCTTGAGAAATTTTGGGCATTGTGGTTTAATAAAGCAGTTCATGAAATAAAAATTATACGCATTCAGTTGTTGGCTATTTTCGTTATTAGCTGTAAAAAAATGTTTTTAGGTCCAAGTCTGTTGCATACACTTGGCCCATTCAGGGGGCAGGTTGACACGACCCCAGACCGACGCTTGACTGATGCTCAAAATCGTGCAAGAAAAGCCCCTATGAAGCAGCATTCGCATTAAATGACCTAAGGCGCGCCAGTTTTAGTATCTCTGTTTGGAAAAAATGCACTGCGTAAACGTACTGCATGCGTAAACGCACCACGGTGAGCCCTACACATTCGGGTTTAATGTCTTGCGTCAAGCACCTTCTGAGAAACAACAGTTTTTGTTTCGTTATCAGGCGCAAGATGAAGCGGATGAAGCTAAATAAATATAGCAAAGCAAAGCAGTGACGCAGCGAGGGGAGGTTTTGGGGGATAAACCCCCCCCCAAGAGCTTAGAGAATTTTTTTATGAAAGATTTTGTTATTAATATTAGGGGGACGGATGACTAACAAACAAAACATATTTAACTATTCACACAGCCACAAAACCCACTATTTTGAACCATTTATCTTAAAAAATGTCTGGGGGAAGTGCCCCCACACTTCCCGCTTACCTTAGCGAGTTTTCTAAACCCTACAGACCCGTGGTATTAGCTACGCCCAAAACCCCCTATCACTTGAAGCGAAGGAAGAAATACAGAGGATGGTTTATCGACTCGTGAACATAGCACGCTAAATTGACCATGAGAAAATCGTGGGTTTTCATTAGCACATGAGCACAAACAACACAAAAACTGAAAGAATGACCATGCGATTTTTTAATCGTTATCACAAATGCAACACGAATTGTAAATTGAATACATTTAAGCTCAAAAGGGCATATGAGTTGAGATCATGGAATCTACGGAATGAGGACTTTCTAACCTTTGAAATTTCCTTTGAGTAAAGTTGCGTGAATCACATTCATCACCAATTTTTTTAATGATCAAACACGTTCCGTTGGATAGTTATGGTTGGTTTAGGCTTCGAAAGATCATGAGCACAGAAACTACATTTTTCTGTAAATCGTGCCTTGGTAAGCCAGGTACGTCCAAGGACTTAAAATATTCAGATAGATAGTTGGTGATTTCGTCTTCGTTTGTTACACATTTAAAAGATTCGAATCCATGCAGAGTACGAACTATTTGAATTTACCTCGTTTTAGTCATCCACATCTTCGTTCTTGCTCGCTAAATCAACCATCTTTGGTTCTTTTGGTGATCAATCATATTCTGGAACTCTTTGTTGATGAGCTCACCTCCCGCTGAAACTAATTTGCAATCATTCCAAGGTTATGAGTTAAAACTACTCGATTCCTCGACAGGAACACGGACATTACCGTTTGTCAACAATTGCTAGGAGATTTGTTTACAAACACGGTAGTGAAGTGTCAACTCGAGCTGGGCCACGGCTGGGCTTACAATCAGCTCGAATTAAATTTTAAAAATGTAATTTCAATTTAATTAATATTTTGAATATTTTAGTAATTAAAATGTTATATTGTTACTAAATTCAGTTATTAAAGTGGTAAAAACAAAACAAATTATTTAATTTGTAGTTTTGACCGACATATCAATTGTTGTGTTACTATAACTCCTAAAAGCATGCCCATAGGAAAGAGATGAATTTTTTTTGTGAAATTATCCTTTTTTTAATGGCCTATATGTTAACCCCGCCTGAGACGAATCCAAAGAACCAAATCTCATTGAAATCGGTGCAGCCGTTCTCGAGTTATAAGTGTTCTAACTAACACGATTTTCGACTTTCTTTTATATATATAGATATCGATCGGTTTCATTTTCTCCTATGATGTTGACCTTACCCATCTGAAATTTTCAGCGTCATACCTTATTAACAATATAATTATTTAGTGAAAATTACGTCTCCTTGCCAACCATAGTTTTCATTTTATATCGATATCTAATATCAATGCAAATTAAAGGGGAAAAAAACTGAAATCCTTCTCAATACGGTTCTATTTATGGGAGCTGAACAAATTTTTTAATGGTACAATCCTTATCACGGAGGTCACATTTGTGAATGATGGGCGCTCCAAATAATCAATTTTTCTGCGAGTAAGATCAGAACGACTTTGTTTGGATTCGACTTTTAGCTAATATTTTTTTCATTTCATGAGATACTAGGCTGAAACTCACATAAAATGTTATTATGAAGCTACCTAATCAAATTATTCTTAAATCTTGCAAATAATGGGAATGCATTTAATGTTTTAGCCCGTTATATGGTATACTTCATAGTTGCACACAGCAGAATCAATATTGTGGCTACGGAAATTAAATTCATACACTGCGCTTGGACAGCAATATATTAATGGTACATATCATTTATTACTACCCATATTGCTTAAGTGTTGAGATGTATTGATTAAAATATGTATATATCGATACCATCAAATATTTCATATATTATTATAGGCACGTATCCTTAATTAACAGATAATTATGACGCTGTGAATATTTCATAAGTATTCGTCCATAATACTTTGGGCCCCTTTTTTGAAATCATAATAACGACACCTATTTTCAGTGTAAGGTAAATGGAAATAATGCTGTGATCATTTTACGTACGATTGAATTCACATTTTCGATGTGGTTGCTAAGGCTGGATGTGATTGTTGAAGCCTAGTTATCCAACTCCAATTCGCCTAATGCTGTTTTTAATTTGTTAAACGACGCTGGCCGTTTATGGTAACGGAGACCATTTCCTCACGTAATTCATGGTTTAAAAATGTTTTACACGGGAATCGTATTTTACACGGGAATCGTGTTTTACACGGGATTCGTGTCATCAAATTTAAATCTCTCTCCATTACGTAAATATTCAGTTCAGAAAGTTCTCCTAACGTTTATATCATCGTGGTTACTAAGACCACCCTTGGTATTGTTGAGGGCGAATATGCGTGTTGTCCGTCTATTCTGCCCATTTAAACGACATTGCGAGTGGTTTTTTTTTCGCTTTTTAAGCAACTTATGGACCCAATACTCGAACACACGTGACACAAATATGTTCCCGCACCACTCCCAAACCCGCTTGATGAACTCAAGCGCCCATCGACTCGTTTTATATAATCTCGACTTCGACATAGGCACCAGTTGCCAAAATCTTGGTCTTTTGGTTTATTAAAGAATACGTAAAGTTACAATTGGTTTTAATTTCACACATAAATATCGTTCAACAGGAAGTATTTAGATGTTCTGTTCCATCTCATACGATTTGCTATTAATAGCAATTCGTTTTACCTAGAAAATGGTTAACATAAAACCTCAGGCAGCGAACATTATTGTAGCAAATCTTGAGGAGAAAGCTATGCATGCTACTTGGTTATTGCTATGCTTATTTGCTAAGTTTTGCCTAAAGGCATTCGATGCGCGCAATGCATACATCGAACGAGCGAAAAGAGAAAAACATATTTTAGCATTCCCTTTATTGAAGTAAAATCTGATGCTTTCCCGGCGAATGTATTCCCTTTATTGCTTTCGATTTTCCTCTACTTTACTTTAAAAAATTGCGATTTTCAATGGTTATGATAATTATATGAAGTTAAGGTGCCATTGTTCTACTTATATCCTGCGCGTTATATGTGGGTATGCGTTATAATTTAATTAAGGAGACATGCGGATAACAACTGAAGGCTGACCTGCGCGTTATGCATGTTTGCGCGTCATACTTGGGATTTTAGGGCACATTCATTATATATATGATCATACTTTACATCTCGTAGAGTTTATGGCGTTAGTATTGTATGGGCGAACGATGTGATGATAAGGCGCTACTGGGATTGAACCAGCGCGGATAGGCGTGGTGTTTATCATTTAATCGATTCTCGGGACACTTGAGGGACAAGAGGGGCTCATGGGATCGCGAGCTTCCAGTCTCGTCTGATATGCAATTTTCTGCTATCTTAAGGTTATTTTCCCATTTTTATTTATGGGATTCAAACCGCCCAAAGTAATTTTTGCTCTCTGATAAAAAAACGTAACCAAAATTGCCCAAATTTGCATAGTAGTCGCCCATCCGCTATAGCATTCCTTTGTGAGGAACACGTCCCGATGTTAATATTTCGCGTCACATCTTCGCTATACATACATTTCGTGAATTGCCCTAACGATTACGTAATTTGATTGACTGCATTCATTACATGTTGCGTAATAGCTTTAAAAGTAATACAACCGTAACTACTAATTCCTCTGTATTACGCGCTAAATAACTATTTGCGCTATTTGCAATACATTCGTTCAAATTGTGCTTGCTCTCATTAAGCATGCGTCATTGTTCCGCCCAAAACAAGGCTACACCACAAATGCACTCGCGTGTAAGGCTAAAATCTTGGAAGGATTCGCAATTAAAACATGTCTACTCATGCAAGGTTGGGATTTTAGGGCTTCCCATGAAGAAATAAAGGTAAAGCAGTGTTAAAAAATTATAGGATGAGAAATAATTCAATGGAAATGCAAATAAAACAAAGAGAATACGAATGGGAAAGGAAAAACATGATATAAATATCGCAGCTAGGGCCGCGATGAATTTCAATAAAAATGACGAGACTGCCAACGTCATTTCAAATCATTCGTTTAAAAAGATGACTGAACTAAAAACTACGCGATAATGACAAAATGTCATTATCGCGTAGTTTTTGATCAGAGAAGTTATGAACAGAGCTAAAAAGTAAAAAAAAACCTGTTCAAAGTAGCCGAAGAAATGCAGCAAAAATATGTCGGGGCATTGCAGAACGAAAAAAAGTCTGTTCGAGTCCTGTTCCAAGTTGCCGTACTTCGGATGCACTTCTTTTATCTCACACATACCCGCTTACTCGTGGGCACTGCAAAACTGCGTGTGATAAGGGCTGATATATTACCATGGCAAATTTAATTTAACCTGACTGCAGCCAAATCCTGGCAGTGCGATAATACCAGGTCGAATCCCGATCAAATAATATGATTCACTCTCCAAATGTGCCTTGATTGAAATTGTGATAATTAGCATTGCTGATAAATTTGCTGTTCATAAAATTGTTCTATCCGTGCATGGGTATACTATATTAATTACTTATCGTCGGGAAGTTTTAATTTTCCGTATGAGTGTATTTGTGTTGTGGTCTAGGTTAGCATGGAGCGATGGACGCTTCGTGGGAGCTCACATTACCTTCATAAATGGCACGAATTGTTTTTGCTATTATGTGTATTTTTATAACCGTATGGTGTGCATGTGGGGACCCCATTGCATGTTAGCGATTGGTCAACGCCATCCAAACATTATATTTGGCTCGCAAGTTATTATGTGTAATGACAAAACATTGATTTATTGTTCTGGGAGTCTGAACTACTTTCGAACGTATTATTACATGAAAAGGTGTGATTTGACGATAGACATGGGGGTAACAAAGGAATCTTTCTACAATAATAAAAAAACTGAATGTATTCTTCTAACACTAAATGAACATTAAAAATATTCTTAAATAAACCTATCACTTGTTCCTATATGTAAGTTGAACTGATTTATTTAGGTATGTATAATGAAAAATCTTATGTTATTTCTCAGAGAAAAGAGTTCCGCGCTCAATAAAATCCATCCATAGGATCATGGTGCAAAATTGGGGTGGAAGAGATCATTTTAAACCAAAAGGAAACCATTTGAAAACTAAAGAATGAAGAAAAATTTGACTCTATACTAAATAAAGCGTTGCAGCGTTTGATACTATGATCCAAAGGTAATATAGCTGCTGTTCAATAGATGCCTCTAAAAATACAGATTTTCACCATTAATTAGAATATCGATAATTAGCGATATCCCACTCCCAAAAACTTTAGAGTTGAACTCTTGAGAATGACACAGAGACTGGTAAACTGCTGTTTAATAAACGTTCTATGGATAACTACCTCGTCATTATTACTCCCACTATAAACTAAATATAACTCGTGAAAAAACGATAACTCTCCTTTCTCACGATGCGATATGCGAAAGCCGAGTCGACCTAAAAAAATTGTTATTCGTGACATGATTTTAACGTCATGTTCTCTTTACACCCTGAAGAAATAATCGTAGGCTTTTTTTCGGAAGCGGCCCAAATCGTTGCGCAATTCCTTAATTTTTAGTCAACGATGGAAGGTGAGATGTTGTGGAACATTATGATATAAAATAAAATGTGTAAAGGATGTAGTATATGTCCACTTTCATGCTGACTCTTACAACTAATTTCGACGCAGTCATGCGTCATTTTCTCGTACTCAAAGTAGCCGAAGTGAATGAATGAATAATGAATGCGCCGAAACTAGCTGTTCGCGTCGACATTAAATTGGACGTATACTACATCATTTTTATGCCTCATTTTCCTTTAATCGCATTGAGAGCAGCGATGAAATAGCTGCCTTTATAGACTTCACGTCGCTTGGTAAGGCAGACGGACATGGATGTCGAGTGGAAGGAAGGGAAGAAACTGCCTCAGTATAGATAAAGGGCAATTATCGGTTTCTACACATGCGACCAAGATTGTAATGGCAAAATCCGAGATAACGTGATGGGCCTTATTGGCTGACTACGGAATCAGAGATTGCTTTCATGTTGTATAAACATTTCGATTGGAAATTTTATTTCAACTGTTTAATGGTAAATATTTATCGACATTGAAATTAATGCATTTTTTTATTTTTGGAGATCGGTCGCTACGTTTTTTAACTAACCTATCCTATTGCCGCCGTGTCGCTACACTCATTTTTGCATCTTCTGGGATTGAGAATTTTGTACAAATTAATGACACCCTTAAGTAAACGTGAACGTCTCATTAAAATATCGCTCAGATCCCCATTTTTAAAAGTCCAAGTTTAGAGAAATTTTGGAGCAGAGTCAGTTGTGTGTTAAACTACGAAAAATTCTAGCTCCGAAGTTTCAAAAGTATAACTTTAACTGAGCTTAAATGAAATTGATTAAAAAATAGTGACTACAAAAACAAAAAGATAAATATATTAAATTTAATGATATTACTTGGAAGGGATAGTATCATTATTTTAATTATTTAATTAAATAATCATTGCGCGCATTGCATTTGATAACTTTTTCCATTTTCCACTGTTATGCTGAAGTTGAGCATCACAGCGTTTGGTTACTGGGCAGGCCTCTTGTATATATTTACTCTGGGGAAGCAACCAAGCCAGACAGCCGCCCTCTGGAAGGGAATCCGCCCTTATTCTCGTTCGCCGAGGAGAATAAAAAGAAAGCGAAAAAAGATGAGTTTGCCTCGTGCGACTCCCCGCCCCCATCACAAGATGTTTTTAACCTTCGGAAGATTATTGCCCCTCGCGTGGATCGCCTCCTACCCCACTGCTATTTCGTCAAGTGGCCCACCCGTGCACGTAGCTGAGCGAGAAGGCTGAAGCGGAAAAACGATTTAATTCGGGCTCATTCTTCGAGATTGCCAACGCGGTCTTCGACGTAATTACATAGCAACAAGGTGGCTGAGACGTCGTTGGAGATACAAAAACCAAAACGAGGCATAACATTTTGAGATTGTATCGACGATTAGCAGTTTTTCGCAGCCTAAATTTATGAATATGAGCATCCTGCGCGAAGAAAATTATAGAATTTCCGAATAAATTTGGGCATATATTCTATACTTTTTATTGCTTTACCTGCATTACGAAATGCTCCAATCAAGAAGGACTAACTTGATCCATCCGTTCGATATTTTCGCCATAAAAATTGATTTTTAATTTTTCTGGGGATTTTGACTGAAGCCCTGTAAATTATAAATAATTAGTATATATGGTGATGGTTTTCCGGGTTTACACCGCGTTGATACTTTGCGCGGAAGTGCTTTGTAAACCCGGAAAACCATCACCAATCAACTAACCGCGGAAGCCTCCGTAATAATTAGTATATATATTTATCAAATTTAAGCGTTCATATTTAGTTTTAATATATATTTACTAAAGTCTTCGAGATTGTTTCACTAGGGCAGAGAATCCGAAATGTCAACCACTCAGTCGTTCGTCTTCCTCGAAGGTGCACAGTTGGTGCTCTCGTATTTCATCTGTATCTCTACATACTACCCTGCAAACTGCCTCAATAGGCGTTTGGTGAGGGGCATTGGGACACAAGCTGTTAGCTAATAAAAAGGAAGTGCTTTGAAAAGTTCCGCCTAGCATTTATTAAAGTACTTTATTGTTCGGGGGAATAGCGAATTCCCATGACTTAAAATTTTTATTTTGTTTGATAAAGTATCTCTCTTAATTTATCGTTTATGTCGGACGTAGAATATAATGGGGTTCTAATGTGATGTTCTCTGTGTCGCTCTGAAAGATATCCATCCTCAATTACTCAACCGATCTAATAGTCACACGCGCGGTCTCCGTGTCTCCAGCGGCTCCCAGCCTTATTCTTTTAACATCTGTGTAACACTTTCTGTGCACCCGTAGCAGTTTTTCACGAATCGCGTAGCTTCCCTTTGTATTTCATTAGGCTTTCTGCTCCGCATCCCATTTGCTCGCTGTTCCCAGTATGTACGCAGTTGTGCACTGCATTCAGTCATGCGTGGTAATCGCATACGGCCGGTCATCAGCAGTGATAGATTTTGTTTGCGAATGATATACGCAATTCAAACCAAGTGTACAATTGAGGAAAAAAGGGACTAAACTCGTATAAATCTATATATATAAAAGAAAGTCGAAAATCGTGTTAGTTAGAACACTTATAACTCGAGAACGGCTGCACCGATTTCAATGAGATTTGGTTCTTTGGATTCGTCTCAGGCGGGGTTAACATATAGGCCATTAAAAAAAGGATAATTTCACAAAAAAAAATTCATCTCTTTCCTTTTAGGAGTTATAGTAACACAACAATTGATAAGTCGGTCAAAACTACAATTTAAATAATTTGTTTTGTTTTTACCACTTTAATAACTGAATTTAGTAACAATATAACATTTTAATTACTAAATATATTCAAAATATTAATTAAATTGAAATTACATTTAAAAAATTTAATTCGAGCTGATTGTAAGCCCAGCCGTGGCCCAGCTCGAGTTGACACTTCACTACCGTGTTTGTAAACAAATCTCCAAGCAATTGTTGACAAACGGTAATGTCCGTGTTCCTGAGGTGAGCGGACGGTGAGCTCATCAACAAAGAGTTCCAGAATATGATTTATCACCAAAAGAACCAAAGATGGTTGATTTAGCGAGCAAGAACGAAGATGTGGATGACTAAAACGAGGTAAATTCAAATAGTTCGTACTCTGCATGGATTCGAATCTTTTAAATGTGTAACAAACGAAGACGAAATCACCAACTATCTATCTGAATATTTTAAGTCCTTGGACGTACCTGGCTTACCAAGGCACGATTTACAGAAAAATGTAGTTTCTGTGCTCATGATCTTTCGAAGCCTAAACCAACCATAACTATCCAACGGAACGTGTTTGATCATTAAAAAAATTGGTGATGAATGTGATACACGCAACTTTACTCAAAGGCAAATTCAAAGGTTAGGAAGTCCTCATTCCGTAGATTCCATGATCTCAACTCATATGCCCTTTTGAGATTAAACGTATTCAATTTACAATTCGTGTTGCATTCGTGATAACGATTAAAAATTCGCATGGTCTTTCTTTCAGTTTTTGTGTTGTTTGTGCTCATGTGCTAATGAAAACCCATGATTTTCTCATGATCAATTTAGCGTGCTATGTTCACGAGTCGATAAACCATCCTCTCTATTTCTTCCTTCGCTTCAAGTGCGTAGCTAGGATAGGGGGTTTTGGGCGCAGCTAATACCACGGGTCTGTAGGGTATAGAAAACTCGCGAAGGTAAGCGGGAAGTGTGGGGGCACTTCCCCCAGACATTTTTTAAGATAAATGGTTCAAAATAGTGGGTTTTGCGGCTGTGTGAATAGTTAAATATGTTTTGTTTGTTAGTCATCCGTCCCCCAAATATTAATAACAAAATCTTTCATAAAAAAATTCTCTAAGCTCTTGGGGGGGGGGGGGGGGTTTATCCCCCAAAACCTCCCCTCACTGCGTCACTGCTTTGCTTCGCTATATTTATTTAGCTTCATCCGCTTCATCTTGCGCCTGATAACAAAACAAAAACTGTTGTTTCTCAGAAGGTGCTTGACGCAAGACATTAAACCCGAATGTGTAGGGCTCACCGTGGTGCGTTTACGCATGCAGTACGTTTACGCAGTGCATTTTTTCCAAACAGAGATACTAAAACTGGCGCGCCTTAGGTCATTTAATGCGAATGCTGCTTCATAGGGGCTTTTCTTGCACGATTTTGAGCATCAGTCAAGCGTCGGTCTGGGGTCGTGTCAACCTGCCCCCTGAATGGGCCAAGTGTATGCAACAGACTTGGACCTAAAAACATTTTTTTACAGCTAATAACGCAAATAGCCAACAACTGAATGCGTATAATTTTTATTTCATGAACTGCTTTATTAAACCACAATGCCCAAAATTTCTTAAGCTAAAACGTAAGAAAATTTGTTGAAAAAAATCCGCGTAAACGTGCTCCGATTCACCCTATGTAGATTCAATAAAGAAAATGTCTTTCTGACAAGCAATTTTGGTACTCATTTACGTAGTTTTATTGAATTTGTATCCTTATTCTATTATAATAAATTAGACATGATTAAAAACGATACAGCCGCTCTTGATTTATAAATGATGTAAGTAAACTGTAAGTTCATTGATTGTTAGGCGGTACGAAGTTCGCCGGGTCAGCTAGTAAATGTATAAAGTAGGATAATTCGTTAATCGAATATGAGGACCTATTTGGGTAGTCTTTACTCTTCGTGCCGGCGAATAGAAAGTGCAGCTTCCACGAAAATATAATCATTCGAATAGTTGGAATATTTCCACAGTGGAAAAATCTATATAAATCCCCGAAGTTCTTTACGTGACAGATGAAGTGTTACGGCTTTCTTCCCCATAGGCCCGAAACGTCGACAGCCATGCCAAGAATAACCCGGTTGGAAACCCGAGTAGCCATCTAAGATGCAATGGGATAAATTCCGTAGTTATGACTTTCGGTGTCGAGGGGCGGAAAAGCCAGTTCCCATTGAGTCTATTCCATTCGAATAGCTTTATCAAAATCCGGGGAGGTGTTCAGTAAACTCTATCTGATGTAACGATTATCCTGAACATCCTTATTATTCGTCGTGAGTGAAAAGGGGATGTTATCAGCAGATGCTCCCATGCGTATTTATTTTGGGCGAGATTATTTTTTTTTAAGTCATGATTAGACGATAAATGATAGACGCTCCACCCTTCCGGTTTACTTTTAGAGTGACCATGAGTCGATGAAACAGCTCGAGTTCTATCTGTGACTTGCTAATCAAGATTAGTCTTACATCCAAAGGTTGGATTCGGAGGTGCGCGGGGACCTTACATTGTTCTCGAACAATGTGAACGAACCCAGCCTCTCATTAAATTCATACTCTGGAGGAAGTTTTCGAGTGCATCTACAACACTCCCAAAGGCCCTTTGGGAGTGTTGGGCCAAAGGGCTTTGGTGCTAGCCATTATTATTAAAATATTCTACCTATTATGGTAGGTTAGTATAGAGTACTTTAGAAGTATTCTGGCAGTCTCCCCTCCTGCGTCTGCTCGCCTACCATGTCCAGCACTTCGTCGTTCCTCCTCTTCTCCGTTCTCTTCCCCTTCTCCCGTCTTTAGTGACAGGAAGGCAGGGATTTGCATCTCGGCAAATGATGCTTGCAGAGAAGTGGATCAGATTTTTGCCATAATTTTTCGAAAGTGCAATATTCTTCAGAGGAAAAAAAACAGCATTTAAAGGTAGATGCCCTTCGTCAAAAACGGAAGGCTGTTTCTTTTTAGGTAACCTCGCCGATCTTAGGTCGAGAATAAACTATATTTCCGACAAGGGGGCGGGAAGAGTATTGATTAAAAAATCTAAGGCACGTAAAACAAAAGGGAAAGGAGGAACGAGCTCCATTATATCAGCGATAACAAGGGTAAAAACTAGGGGGGAGGGAGGGGAGCCATGGTTGTTCAAGTTGTAGGTAAGATTTAAGCATGGAAAAGGTGGATGAAATCAACATTTTAAGGAAACTTGAACAGCTCTTTATTAGTTTTTAAAAGTATTTGCTTGAATAAATATTATTTTCCTTAAAGGCATTTGTGATTTTTGCTACCGGGGGGGAGGGGAGAGGGGGAGGGCAGCTGCCCCCTCCTGCCCCTCGATAAGTACGCCCATGAGCGTTACTGCTACAATAAGCCTGTGTACGTTACTGAAAATAAATTGTCCTGGTTCAAATTGAGAATGGATAGTTAAAGTAAATCTATTTACCCTCCTCATTCGTATTTCAACCCATTTTTCATTGTAATCTGAATAAATAATTGAGAAAATGTTTTTTTAGTTAAAATTCGAACCTGCCGCATAGATATCAGTGAAATTCACATTAATTTCGGCAGCAAAACTATCTCCTGGACTTGGAATTTAAATGTTGAACTGTTTTTTGGGCTACTGTGCAGACCACTACGCTATCAATATTCCTCATTCAGCATCTGCTTCCAGTGAGATTGGCCTTGGCAATCAAGGAAACCGAACATAGTAGAATCGAAGCGACCACTCCGTTACCCAGTTTTATTTATTTGTATTTGCATCTGATAAATTAGCTACTGGGATATAGGAACTTGGTAAGTGATCCGCGCAGTGGTCCGGAAAGCCAAAGGTTCCTGATTTCATTCCCGACCAAAGGGAGCCTATTTCGTCGGAAATCAGTGCGAAACATTTTTGAAATGAAAATTTCATTTTTAGAGGCAAGGTTGCATGTCACAGAGGGGGAATTGTTAAAAAAATACGCCGATTGTCGACGAAGTCGGGTAAAAAAAATCCAAAAGCTGCGATGTGGTTAGTGCGCGAGCCCGAATACGAATAAATAGGCATTCATTTAAAGTTTTGCATTGAAGAGGTAGCGATACGAAGTAAGAGAAGAATAAAATGCAAAATACGATAATGGGTGCCAGTCATTTCGGCGGTACGTGAAGCATTGGAGACACCCCGCCTCGAAGTCACCATGCGGTTTTTTTTGATCGTCCGATTACGTGGAGGTCGAACAACACCCAAGCCATAGGCAGATTTTAAAGTAGGCCGTGGAGGCCTCCGAATTATAACAATTATTTAATCTTCCAAAGAAAAAAAATGAATTCATAGAACATAAATTCATAAACATATTTTGAAGTTTGGTGCCCTACCATGCCAAGGCCTGTTTTAAGGTACCAACAGGTTCTTCGCATGCATTGGTCAAATTATAAAAGGATATTTCATGATAAGTAAGAATGTTTAAATGAAAAAAACAAACTTTTTTACTGTGCAACTAGACTCTGGCGACAGCATAAAAAGAAAATAAATCTTAACGAATCACAGTTTCAATGTTTATGCAAGACATTAGGCGCATCAGGATTATCATCATGATGCGCCTGAAGATGATGATAATTCATTGAAACCCGGGTCGCGCTCTAATAAAAAATAAGTGGTGTAAGTAATTGGGTATATATACAGGAAAACTTTGAGTGAACGACCTTATTCATGGGATGCTTGGCATCCATTTAGAGTTTTACCTTTCAATATCTGTGTTATTCTGGTGTTCAAATACTTATTACAAAATGTGCGAAATAATCCTCGAATGAGGCACTTCATAGAATTAAGCGGAGAGCGGGGTATGAGGAAAATGTTTGCCCCCCCCCCCCCCCCCCGATATGAAGAAAATGTTTTGTTTTTAAGCTGCCTACCGCCCGCCGCTTAGAGCTGTCGCAGTACTTCTAATCCATCTACTAGAGCAAACGCTTTTTGATTACATATTTAATGTAAGTATAAAATATCATGGGGTGAGCTTATTTAAAATTACTTAGCCTATCCTTGCTTCCCCTCCCCACGAAAATAAATTCCATCGCTTTACGGTGCGGAAACATGGATGATTAAGAACAGTGGCGCCGACTCCATGGAGCCTGAGGGGGCCCGAGCCCCCCCAAAAATTCGTTACAGATGTGAGGAAAAAATGTGTCAGGCTTGTCGATTTTCCCCGGAGTGTCCAGATATCGAAATTCGAGTAATCAGGGTTCTAATGTTGATCATATGACTCTTCTAAAATGCTTAATAAACTTAAAACTCACTACTTATAAAATTTACCGGGGCAAGGTCCCCGGTTTGGGCCCCCCCAATATTTTTTGTAAGTCGGCTTCCCTGATTAAGAATGAGGATGGTAAAAGAGTGGAGGCCGACCAGGTATGGATATGGAGAGGAATGGAGATGGCGAAGTGGACTGAGAGGAGGAGGAGCGATGATATGCTGGATATGGTGGGTGAGGCGAGGCAGTTTCTAGATGAGACCCTGAGGAGACAGAAGGGATGGATGGAGCGAGCACGGAGAGGGTAGGGGATATTGAATACAGTGTAAAGGCCGGTTTACACGGTACATTAACACGTACGGGTTAATGTCTAAATGTATGAATGTGAGAATGAACGCCAAAATGCGCCGTGTAACCACCCAACTTGTGCAAATGCATGCACAGAAAATAGAACCTGTTCTAATTTGGTTCATGCATTCGTACATGTTCCGTTCCGGTCCACAAAAATCATTCATGCAAACAGACATTAACTCGTACGTGTTAATGTATCGTGTAAACAGGCCTTAAGATGATAGAATGTTTATTAAATGAGGGAAAGGAAGGGAGCGAATAGGATTTTTAGAAAGAATGAAAGGCAGTAGACCTTATTATGAATTGGAGACGGAAGTCCAGGTTGGGAGAGGAGGCTGGCGGGGGAAGTTGAACAATGCTCCACGTAAACATACCTTGACTGATTATTATTATTAAATATTCTACCGATTAAGGTAGGTTTCTATGGAGTGTTTAAGATGTATTCTGGCAATCTCTCCTTCCTTCATGATCTTCCCTCTTCAATTCGCAACAAGGCCTTCTCTCTTTTTGTCTATCTAAACACCCTATTCTTTTCCTTCCTCTCCCTCGTATACCCAACATTCTATCCTCAAACTCTTGTTCTCAACATCCCCTTCCCGCTCAATACTCGTTCCATTCATGTCTAACTTCTGTCTCCCATTACCTATCTAGAAGCTGCCTCTCCTCACCCACCATGTCCAGCACTTCTTCGTTCCTCCTCTTTTGCGTACACCTCAATATTTCCATTCTTTTCCAGACCCACCTTGCTAACTTTATTGAATGTGCTGCTGACATTGAACGTGTATGGTCTACGTACCTGCATTACTTATATTCAAAAGCACACAACATTACCATTCAATTTTCAATTCACCCATTGATTTCGAAGTTAGCAGAGATTTGCGTTGTTTACAACAAATACACCAATTTTATTGGTAGAAACAATTTGTTTTCCACAAACAGTTTATGATAGATCCTTATTTATTACATCAAAATTCCATGTTATTGGAACGAAAACTACCGGAACTCCATGAGCGCTAAAATTTCGGCACCTTGATTTTACTCGCAAAAAACGGGTATGTTTTTGAATAAAAATGAAGTACAGGAAATATTATGGAGTCGAGGATTTTTTAAGGTAAATGATCCAACGTAGGAATAAATTCTCTACCGTATTCTTAATTGCTTCGTTTAGACGATAGAGCACCTCAAACTCTGGTGTCTTGGACAGACAATAGAATACTTAAATGATTGCTCCATTGCGCAAGGGTATTGGCGATGATCGACACTGAAGGCTTTGCTTAACGCGTACGAGATCGCGACCTTGTCATTCGACTCTCGTCCGCATGAATTGGTCTCCCCGCAGAGGGCGCGTCCTCTGGGCCGGCGTTGAGAAACTCTGCTCGGGCCGCATTGTGCGTAGGACGACGATGAGATGGATGTCCTCTGTCACGGATTAAATTCTCATTCAGCGACCGCGTGACCGCCAAGATGCATCGGTTTTACCCGATGGGAATTTTAAGCGAAGAGGCACGTCACGACACGGAAGAATGGGATTAAGAAGAATCTGATCTTGAATAATATAAATTGTAGAATTGAGGAGAAAAGCGAAAGTAATAATTGTACATCTACCTCATAAACGAACCGTAAATTCGTAAGAATAAAAACGTTAATAATAACCAGGAAATACACTCGAACCCAAGGCTTTAGGGGCTTACCATGGACCTCTTATTGGCACTGATTTCCTGCGTCGATATTTTCTATGATAGGTAAGGTAACAAATTTTATTTTCCAGGAATCGTATTAAAATTGCTGCATGAATCAAGACGGATATCGTGTTTTATGTATGTTTTACTCTGTCTTCACGCTTGGTTTTCAAGTAAAGTATTTCCCCATCAACAAATTGACCTTCAAAGACGCACGCTCGAGTAAATATTTCTCATTATCCTGGCAAATTTAAGGTATGAGTTGGATTTGGGGTGAAAGTTGAAAACGATTTCTACATTGTTTCATTTCGCAAAAAATTCTAGCTTGTACAGCAACGAAAAAAACATTCCCAAAGCGTATATTTGATTCAAATCAAGGTTGGAAGCTCTCGAAATTTGTTGGTAAAGAAGAATGAGGGAGACCAAATAGATAGATAGCGAGAGTAATGCGGATCTTCTCGGAAGAGTAGGTGAAATGAGAAGTTTTTTTTTTAAACCTTAGGTAGAAGATGGGGCAATTTAATTGGCCACATCATGAGGGACGATGAAATAATGAAAATTATTTTAGTAGGACAGGTGGAAAGGAAGAGAGGCAGTGGTGGACCTCGGAAACAGTGGCGTAGCCAGGTTAGGATCCGAGGGTCCGACTCCCCCCCTCCCCCGAAATATGAAAACACAATTATTTTCCTTCATGAAAGAAAAAATATTGAAAAATCATGAATTCACAAAATATTTCTTCAACGAATGAAGTTTTTTCGATTGTGAAAAGTGTTAAAATTAGTTTAAAACCGTCTACTTAGTACCCTGTTTTTACCAAACATTTTCTCCCCTGGTTTTGGACCCTGAACGAAATTCCTGGCTACGCCACTGCTCGGAAGAAACACATAGTGTAGGTTATTAAGGATTTAAATCAGAAGAATTTTTAGGTATTAAAACATCGACCGTTAGGCGAATTGAGCGGAGGGCTGCGATAATCCAATATAGTAATCGATGACTGTTGAAGATGATGATAAATTTAATGTTCGAGCTATTTTAAAAACTTGACGACAATGATATCAAAAGCGAATCATAAAGCTATTGTATCACCATTTGTAAGATTTAATGGAATATTAGCTGTCAGATCGATAAGAGACCGTGCATGCGTTTGCCGCCGGATCACAATCATGAGCAGGAAATTCGATGAAATGCGGTTATCTTCAGAGATGAACTGTACAATCGGTTTAACTTTCAGGATCATTGCTCTATGTAGCACGCTCTAATGGAATGCACGCAAGATCACTTCAAGAAAATTTTTTGTTCTCAAAGTCAGATCTCGAGAAAACGATTTGATTCTTCTGTTTAGTTAATGAACTACCGAGGAAGATTCAAAATTTTAAGTAAATAGTTGTTAGATACAGGCATAGGTTTTAAACCTTTATTTCATTTCCCCATCAATTCGAAAAATCTGAACAAATTCTATTCGTGAGTCGTAAGAATCCTCAATTTTTTTTGTACCTCTGAAGTCGAAGAAACGGAAATTATTTGAAACTTGTATACGATTGCCTAAATTTGGAATACATGCGATAAATGTAGATGTAGGAAATGGCTAGAAATTATTTTATGGTACTGTGCTTATGTATTTAATTTTTTCAATGTGAAATAGGAATCATCTCAATATACTAGTAGCTGAAAATTCGGAGGCTACACACGAGGCTTAAGGCCGCTATATACATTGAATGATAATGAGTGGCCCCGACTCCATGTGGTTATGGGGGCCCGAGGCCCCTCAAAAATTCGTTATAAGTGTGAGGAAAAAATGTGTCAGGCTTGTCGATTTTCCCAGTAGTGTCCAGATATCGAGATTCGAGTTATCAGGATTGTAATGTTGATCGTACGACTCTTCTAAATAAAAACCTTAAAACTCACTACTTTTTATCGGGGAAAAATCCCCGGTTTGGGCCCCTCAATATTTTATAAGTCGGCATCCCTGATGATAATGCGAATGGAATCATTCGCCGTGTATAACAGAAAAATTCGCGAATGAACCGTCATGGGCATGATCATTCAGTGAAAATTAACACATGTTCCATTTTGCTCGCATGATCCTGTGAATGATCACCTGATCATCCAGCACGATCATTCGCATGATAATTCACCGTGTTTAGCTGTCTTTAAACTGCTCAAGCTATTAAGAGTAGATATATTTCAGAGCGACACGGAAAACATCATATTAGAACCTCACTATCTTTTTAGGTCCTTCAGAAACGATAAACTGGGAGAGATATTTTGCAAAACGGATAGGTTTGGGAATTCGTTTTGTTTCTGGAACAGTAAAGGGCTTAAATAATGCTTGGCTGCACTTCGTATGCGCATTTTATTTGTATTTATTAACGGCTCGTGTCCGAACAACCCGTTCCACACGCCTATTCAGGTGACTTGCGTGGTAGTTTGTAATAGGGTAGTTTCCATCATCAAAGAAAACGAAGGGCATTGATTGCGATTCGTTACCCATCATTACTGTATTCATAATATACAAATTATTTGTTTTTAGAATTCCCAATTTAGACGAATGGCAGTGGTCAATTTTAACCGCATTTAAAAAAAGGCCAGATTGGCTCCCATGCGATGCCACTCCACGTGACGTCATAGGGACCTATACGAGTAGATAGGAGTTTTACATCGTCTGAGATTACCAATGCATGCATGAGGCACAGAGCTTAGGGAAACATCTCTTAATAATCACCTATTAAAACTGCCTATGGTCGGAAAGTACCCTTCGTTTGATAGGGTATTAATAATCCTTATTTAAGCCAAGCACTACCTGCTAACAGGGTACTCTGCTACCTTCAGCGGTAGCGGTAACCAGAATGACGTTACACGGGCTTTTCCCAGCATTCATACTTAGCCGTCGCGTTTTCGCGCGCTTGAAAATTTTCACTTTTCATTTAATCGTGAAAAATAGATATCGTCATTTAAAAATCTAAGAGCGTGTAATACGTACTCCAGGAGTAATAATCTTTCGATTTAGTAATTAAAAAAATATTAGGAAACCACCCAATTGTGTGTAACATATAGAAATTTAAATCCCAGAAAATACTTAAGTATATTGTTAAAATTTATTATATAGGTAAAACGTTTTAAATGGTCAACTTTTTATGCCCTGGATATTTCAAGATTAGATAGTAAAGGTATTTCCTCTAGGTTACGGCACAGGAATAAATACATACTTGGATGCATAAATCTACGTGTAACGTACAAAGTTTCCAATTAATTCAATTTCAATTTAGCCATGGGCAAGACCCACAAATTTCACCCGCAAACAATGGAAAATCGAAAACAGGGTTATCAGGGTTATAACGCGATCGTTTAGGAAAAGCCACTTATTCCCTCTTTTTAGAAAACTAGATATCCTCCCATTAAGGCATATATTTATTTATAAAGTCCTTAGAGTTTTCTATAACCGTAGCGGTGAAAAGGCCGGACCACAAACTTATTACATCAGATGTTGGAGAAACTTTGATATGCGTAGGCCAACGATTGAAATTTATCGGCAGTCATATCAATGCTTGGGGCCAAAATTATTTAGGATGTTGCCAATAAATGTGGCAAGGAAGGAGAAAATATGGGGGTTTACATCCGCTGTTAAAAAATGGCTTAGGTATGTGCTATGAGGAAGTAAAGTTTTTGTTAAGAAAGGTACCTAGCATAAAATGTTCTCAATACAAGGTATATCGCACGTATGTATGTAATCGTTATGCGTTTCTTAAAGCAAGTTAGTTACAATGTATATTAGCGTTGTGTGCATAGTATCTTATTGGAATATTACAATTGAATGCAAATGATAAGAAAAAATCACTGAATTCAACGATAGAAATTTATTTGTCATGTATTGATAGCACCAGTCCTGTATAAACAGTGTTTGATGGTAGCCTCAAAAAGATTTCACAAGGGGTACGTACATATTCCACCAATGCTAAAGGGTTTTCTGTTGTAATGTAATTGCATATGAATGGAATAAAGTTATATTGTATTATAAAAATACTTTTGTTTAATATTAAAACAGTAAGACGCGGCGAAAACACTCCGGTCGAGCGGGAGTGATGCGTTTTCCTGAGGACGAGTAAAAGGCACTTTCCAAACATCTATTTAAAACGTTGCGTCTCGTATTCGCGCTCTTCAATACCCAGCGTGTCCCCACCTCCTCCATCACCAGCAGTCTTCCGCGTGGCCTTGGCCGACAGAAGCTCGATTAGCCTCTCCATCCTTGACCTTGGTCCTCCTAGAGGTTAAACTGCTTTTTTTGACGAACCGTTCATTTTCACTGGGTTCTGTATAAATAACAGTTATTGATGTCTGTTCTTGACGAACAGTGAAGGAATATTTTCCATAGAATATTTTTTTATGAACACTCATTTCCGTTGTTTATAGCCCTAAATTTATTGCCACTAAGGCATTTGTATTTATTCAAAGTGCTTAAATTTTTTTTGCCATAAGTGGAAATATGCCGAGTGGATGTGATAAATATAAATATAATTTAAGGAGTGAGTCATTTCCAGTAGCAAACAGACCTTAGTTAACATATTACGCTGTTTTCTTTACATGGGACCAAAGTTATTTCATTTACTGCCCGCTAGAATAAAAAAAATAAATCCTCAAATGTAATGTTAAGACTTGCTAAAGACTGGCTTTTCTCGCAAGAAATAATTGAAAATTTATTTTGATTGTTTTATTTTAAACACTCATGTATCATTTGCTGCTTTATTATTTTTTATTGGCATACATTTTGTTATTTGTTGGTGGCTCAATTCGTCTGGTCCTATGACCTTGGAGACTACCTATTAAAGCTCCTTCTCTTGTTAGTTTTGTATTCAGATGTAAACAAATGTGGGAGTAAATGAATGATTATTATAATATTATTTTCTCTCCCGACTTGAACGAACGATGCAGGTTGGTGATATTTCTACACTTTACAATGACACCGGTAAATTTATCTCCCCACCGCAGTTTTTCCGAATTCATTGTTGGAAATTCTAAAATTTCATTTCTTTGTTGATGGGATATAAAATTCAAATATATGGTTATTACATATTCCACGTTATTGCTTTTTAAGATTCTACAAAAATTAATTTAGCATGGAAAATGATTATTCATTACTTCCTGACGCGTAATAGAATTTTATCTAAAATACATTATGGAGCGTAGTCGATACGTTTAACGTAAGTCTAATAGCGCCTTAAAATACCTAGATAGGGTATAATAATACTTACTGATGTCATGTTTGAGCAATAATTAATTGAAACACATTTTTGGTCGAATTTTATTTTTTGCAAGAAGTATAACAAACTTGATCTCAAATTGATATTGAGGAATTATATTTGGTCCGTTAAGTCAATTGATAATAATTTATCCTTTTTATGCATAAAAACAACGACTTTATTAATTTTACATCGCAACTATATCATTGGTACACATTTTTCTGCAATGCTCTCAAATAAGGTTGGTTCATAAATTGCGGTGATGTGCCTCGGGTTGGAAGATCGAAAATATCGTGATATCGTTATCGTAACTGCGTAACTGCGACTGTCGTTGCTGTCGTCATGTCGTGTGATTTCAAATGGCACACAACCGCCGGCTCGGATTAATAGCATTTGTCCATCGTGGTATAAAGTTTTACCTAGTGGTATTTAATGTTGCACTAATTAATAATGGTGTATTTATTGCAATACCGCACTTACTTGTGTCGGTATTACTTTACAAGAGGTACAATCCGGATTTCGCCTTCAAACCTTCACTTTCCTCCTGATTAACGCACCCTACCAACTGGACCAGCTCGAGGGATATTTTTTTCTAGTTGACCAGCCCGTACATGTACCCGGAAAGTGTAGGTTTGATGGCAAAATCCGGATTGTACCTCTTGTAAAATTTTACCCTTGTGTCAAACCTAATTTCTGCATTACGTTTTGGATTGTAGTTAATAGAACCATCGGAGGAATTACTCGAATTAAATTGTAGAATGGCCGCAATAATTTTCAGAACTTCGAATAAGGCATGAAGCAGTAAGGTAGGCAGAAGCTTTGTTTCCAAACATAATATGTTGCCTTTAAGAAAGTTGCAAATTGCTATTGTAAAAGCCCTGTTGTGTAAGCTGAAGCTGATGAATTCTTAAAAATTTTACGAGAGATATTTTAGCTCTTTCACCGTGAAATTTTCATTTGATTATTTTATTTTTGTTCTATATCTTGCATTTATTAGACGTGGCAAAGGCCGCTATAAAGATGAAACTTAGGTGGCGTTACAATTTTATATCCAAAGAGAAAAGAAAGAAACAGGACCACTATTTTTAATTTAAAAAAAAACAAAAAAAGGTCCTTGTTGACTATAGGTATCAAAAAATAATCCATAGGAGTCCCATATGTTAATTTTACTGTTTCAACTACTTACCTATGTACTGGATTGCCAGGGATTACAATAATTCTTGCCGTCTATAGATACATGTTTCACTTTTCCATGGAGGTACTTTTTTTAAAAGGCATGTCGAAAGGGAACTTGCATATATTTCAGATATAATCAATAGCCCCAAAATTATATAAAAATATATGTTTGCATACCTCGGTGAAAGTTTTTTTAATTATTTTATGACGTGGTTTACGATATTTAATGCATCAAAGTTCACGAGAATTTTCAAATGCAAGTGAGAAGCGAAAACGCCCGATGATTGGCTGGTAGAAAAGTGACGTCATAGTTCAGTACGAGGAGAGACGGCGGCACGGCCATAGTATAGGTTGCATACTTATACAATTAGGGCGGATCGGAAAAATCGATTTTTTTCAAATCCATCTGGCCCAATGAAAAAAAGTTGTGGGACCGATTAAAAATAAGGCCTGAAAATTTTCAGACCTGTACGTGAACCCCTGACCCTCGCTCAAATGCAATTTAGGGGGGGAAGGTCAAAATTCGAAAAATATAATATTTTATGGTCATTTCCTATAGATTTTGCCGAGTTACTGCCCTTTAGGGCGAAAATTTCGTGCATTTTGACGTATCTGCCACCGTTTAGCCACAAAATGCCTAATTTGAGTCCGCGTCCGCGAAGAAAATGTTCCAACGCCCACGCAGCGTCGCGGATACCAGAGCCGCAGGCCGATCCCTTCCCCTCCACGCTCGCTTCTCCCCCTCCCACGCCTCTAATACAGCAAAATTCATTCCGCGCATGCTGCTAGGAGGTCGTTTATCTTTGATAATATAAATCAGAAGATGGTAGAAGGTAAAAAACGATGCGTAGTGAGACGACTTGTCCCTTATTTGGCGCCTCGTCGGCGTTAAACAAATCGATGTTACCAACTTTTAGAGAAGTGATGAAATATTTTTAGATCTGCGCACGCAGGAAAGGAGACTACGATCTATGAAGACGCCTCTCGAGTGGCTATGAAGGTGTGCGAACTATGGTGACGCGCTTCTCTTCCATTATGAATGTGACTAAATGGATTTAGCGGTACCACAGGAAGTACTAAAACTTACGAAAATCGTCATTTGCCAAAAGTAGGGTTTTATTGAAGTAAAGACTCAAACAATTTTAAAGGAACATTTTAAATTGTGCGATATTTTTGCGTGTAAGTGCATTGAGGAGCGTAAGGTTCCCCCAATGAAGAAGTATTTTGAAAGACAATCTGACGAAAAGATAAATGATGGCTGCTGGATTGAACCCTAAAGAAACTCGACAACTGAGGAAAAAAGGAAATCGTAGGAGAGCGTTGAGTAATCATCGTCAATTCTTGTACGGGAAAATAGTATCAAAAAATTTCTTCATCTATTCATCCGAAGAAAATTAAACTGGCGAGAAATTAGCCGATTTGTATCTCTACTTTCCTCATGAAATAAACATTAAGGACTATAACCTCAAATTGGAACTTCTTCGCGGAAAATGCGTCTGCCAACTGTGAAAGAGGTATGTGCAAGAACCAAGCAACAGCAATTATCGTTCCCGTAACTTTAGCTGACGCAAAAGTCATAACTTCGTAAGATACATCAAAGCTAGTGTACCAGAATTACTTACGTAGACAGAAAAAGATGCTAATTAATGTGAATAAGAAAAGAGAGGGGTCATCAAAGGGCCTTATTTTATTGGAATGAAAGACTATACTCTTGTCTGATGAAAAAAGGGAAGAGGACTTATCAATACAAGTTTAGAGGGGAATGTGTGGTGTTAGTTGAAGAAACAGGGTTCCTCTTTTGGAGGTTTGCCTCCCCCGACCGGAGGATTAGCAAAAGTTATAAAATCTGCGATTATCGATTCCTTTCCGAGTGAAAATTAGATACACAGAATTAAAAAGGATTTGATTATGATGGTACTAAGCGAATAGCGCCCATAAAGGAGGCATCATCCCTTTGCTAAGTATAAGCAAAATTACAACATCCCTTGCAGTGTGGGTAGACTCTTCTCGGGATTCCCACCGGGTTAATTTTTCCATAATGGCCAACATTTCAAGCTCCGACTGGGGGCTCATCCTAAGGGATAAATTTTGTTGAACCCCGAAAAGAGTTTACACACATCATTCGCCGGGAAAGCATCAAATCGTATTTCATCCCTTACAGTGGTCTATTTACTAATTGCACTGAGTTGACTTGGATTTGCGACATAAACGTTGGGAGGGTAATCTAGGGACCCAATTTGCGTTTCTGCAAGGATGCGTTTGGCGACCAATCCGAGATTTTTTTAATTGCTGGATTTTAATATCGACGTAAAGGACTACCCGCTGATGATATATTGGAGAGAGACTCCGGTTCCTTCGGATATATCTGAGCTTAGAGCTGTGGAATTTAAAAATCTATGGATGAAAGTTCAAATTTGAATTTCAATATTCCTTTTATTATACATACGGACGAGAAATTCGCGAAAGAATTTACCAAAACTTTGTTGAAGGCAGCAAAAGACGAGGAATGACACCAACATAAGAAATACAGACTGGAAAGCAGGTAATTGAGTAATTGCTTCATGATTGTTCCTCACTGGACGATGCTGATACATCAAATATTAGTAAGACTAACGAAGAAAGACGCACTTGGTGTGAATTTTGGTGCATCTGGGGCGTTCGAGAGGGGAGCGGGGAGGTTACGCCGGCGGCCTTCACCCTTATTCATCCGTTTAGTCATAGCTGTCGGACAATACCGGAATAGAAGTGCATAGCCTAAGTTCCCAAACTTTCATAGCCACACGAGAGGCGTCTTCATAGATCGTAGTCTCCTTTCCTGCGTGCGCAGATCTAAAAATATTTCATCACTTCTCTAAAAGTTGGTAACATCGATTTGTTTAACGCCGACGAGGCGCCAAATAAGGGACAAGTCGTCTCACTACGCATCGTTTTTTACCTTCTACCATCTTCTGATTTATATTATCAAAGATAAACGACCTCCTAGCAGCATGCGCGGAATGAATTTTGCTGTATTAGAGGCGTGGGAGGGGGAGAAGCGAGCGTGGAGGGGAAGGGATCGGCCTGCGGCTCTGGTATCCGCGACGCTGCGTGGGCGTTGGAACATTTTCTTCGCGGACGCGGACTCAAATTAGGCATTTTGTGGCTAAACGGTGGCAGATACGTCAAAATGCACGAAATTTTCGCCCTAAAAGGGCAGTAACTCGGCAAAATCTATAGGAAATGACCATAAAATATTATATTTTTCGAATTTTGACCTTCCCCCCCTAAATTGCATTTGAGCGAGGGTCAGGGGTTCACGTACAGGTCTGAAAATTTTCAGGCCTTATTTTTGATCGGTCCCACAACTTTTTTTCATTGGGCCAGATGGATTTGAAAAAAATCGATTTTTGCGATCCGCCCTATTATACATGCGACGGCGTGGTTATGATTCATTTATTGAAGTGCAGACGTATCGCAGTTGTTCATTGTGACTTCAGGGCTATTATTTGATCTATTTCTCATCCATTGAAAGCGATAGATTGCGTAAAGATGAAGGCATATGGTTATTCTTAGGCTGATCCTAGCAAGCTTCCTGTTACTGATTCCATCATGATAACAGGGTATTTTAGTGAAACTAGACTTCGTCGGCTCGGAAAGTCGATGCCGAGAAATGGAAAGATAGCTGATGAGCATCTGTAATATTTTATAGTTCATAACAAAGTGAGACTTGCGTATAATATTGGCGAAAGCGTATACTCATGTGAAATGTGTATTCTTTTGGCAGTCCGGTAGAGTCTTATGGTGAACTTATTTCCACCTCGAAGCTGTCGATGATACTTTCAACTTAAAAATACCTTGCCTGGAGGGCGACAGGAAGCTCTGAGGAGGCCAGGCTATTAATTTTTCAATTTAGTAGCGATAATATAGACGAACTTCCAACACAATCTACCATCTTGTGACTAAAAACCCCGAAGCCACTTCCTATTCTGCAGAAAGAATCGGTCAATCGCACTTCGATCAATATAATAAACACAACGTCTTCAGGTGTTCATAAGTTACTTTTGAAATGAAATACTTCCTAAATTAGCATTAAAATGTGCATGTTTTCCAAACAGAGTCTTTAATACATTTTGGGAGCTTTTCTCACGATATATCTGAAACCTTCTCTAAAGGCGAGCTCATCGTCATTGCGATCGGTTGTCACTTAAAAATTCCGTATCGGAAATCCTAGAGGGATGACTTTCGACGATGACCGTGATCACCTGCACTTTCACTATCACTGGAACCCGTGGTGAAAATATCATCCCAATCCAATTTCTATTTGGTTTTAACTGGGGAAAGAGCAACATAGAACTGCACATTCTTTGGGCAACTTTGGGTTTGACTTTCCCTCAAACACACCATTTCCCCTGTGGTGCACATCAGTCCTATCTTTATACGATGGCCTGACAACCTTTAAATGGATCCTTGGTTTATCCTGACAACCAACTAAATGGAAATTGCTGATCCACACATGTCCATTCTTATCTCCATAGTTTCCAAATCAAAGGCCGCGGAACATATGTTCAAAAAAAAAGTTGAGTCACAAGAGGTATAATCCTCTTGTGACTCAACTTTTTTTTTGAAAAGCAAGCAACGGCGTAGAATAAAATCAAAGAATGCTGCGATTCATTTTTTGTGACCACCTCTGGATTCCATTCTTTTTCCATCTACAACTTTCTTTATTTTTCGGGGTAAACTATGGGACAAGATAATGTTTAAATATTTTCATTAATTTATAACAAAATATAAGTTCGAAAAATACCCAAAAGCCATTTTATTAATCCGCACTGATGAGTGTAAATTAATGTGGAAGACGAATGCTGTAGACGTAGTAGTTTTCCTTAGGTTGAGTTGCAAAGTTCATGAAGTTGACAAAACGGCTAATTTTTCGGTGCGCGGAGTCATTTATTGCACTGACCGTGTCTACATTTTTCAATTTTTTTGTAATAAAATAAATCAGAATTTAGGATAAAATTTCCTTTAAAATGACGTATAGTTCATTATTATAGCATGTAGTGAAGCCAGGATATAAATTTGCAAAGTACAGCGGCGCATCATTTTGACGCCGACAGTAGAAGAAAACGCTGTCTTCTTGGCTGGCACTCGAATGCATGAGGATCAACGTTGCTCTATATTTTCATATTTCCTCCCTTGATTTTAAACATCATGGAATTTTCTATGTCCTTCCGTAACTGAAATTGAACAAGTGCCTTAATAATTTGAGTCCATCGTAACCATCGAGAAACACCTATCTCGATTTTTGTTCGGAAGTTGAGTTTTTATTCTACGGCGGCCGAATTATCGAAAAATCTCAGTTTCAAGTTATTCAGTCAATGAAATATGGAAATATTATTTATATTAAAGTTATCTTCGCTCACATAGCACACGGGTTTATCATTCCGTTTATTATACTCTTATTTTTCCGTAACGCTCATCCCGACAGACGGCATTCATCGAGGCTTTTCTTCTTATTTCCTCCGTGGGAATGCAGACGAAAATTTTTTTCTGGGGTGTTATTGCACAGAGGAATAATGCACCACTTGTAATTTTTCCTTATTTCACCCATGTTCTCCTTTAAACGCAACGTGGCTCTTCCAAACCTGCAGTTACTGGGCTTGGATCTTGGACTCGTACTGAACTATGACGTCACAGCCAAAGATTAGTGGGGGCGGTATTTTTTAGCCCGCGAAACTCGGGCGACTTTTGGGAGTCATTTTCTAGGGTATAAACTGAATTTTAAGCGGAAAAAAGTATATTGCTGTACCAAGTGTTTACTGTAGTATATCAGCATACTGTTTATAAAAAGTATGCAATTTCCCTATTGATGGTGAGCCGTAACTCCAGAATATATTATTTATTATGTAATGTGCAAAATTGACCTAAGTTGTGCAACGCTTAATTATGTATTTAAATTCATGCTTAACTGTATTTTATGCTTAGTACAGTTCTTGTCAATAGTGGCATACAACTGTATAAGACAAAATGGATGGGGTGACCCACTCATGAGCTTTGTACCCTGTGTCTAATGAGATATTATCGAGAAATTGTCAGATGATACTGAAAATGGATTTTGATCCTTTTAGATGACTGTCTCTTTGAATAAACAATGATTTATCTTTACTTATGTGCCCACCACAAGAACATGCATAGAATATCAGGCTCCTAGGCTGAAGTTTATATGACTATGCAATTATTTATTTGAAAGAATCTGGTTCAATATGGATTTTAATTATTTATTTTTTCTTATTTTTAGTAGAAAGCAGAAGAAGGATCTTGATAAGCTTGTTGCCATACCACCAGCATTGCTTGGAACTGCTATTAGCAAAGTAGAAGTCATTGAATTCACTAAAATATTTCCAGATCTTGTGCAAGAACTTACTCGTACTCCTCCCGAGTCAATTGATTCTCCTTCTCCTCCTGCCAACAGGCAGCACTTTGGAAAAGTAAGTACTAGGCATTTGAATGCACTGTCAAACCCTCCAATTAAAATTGGTTCATAACTTTGCATTGCCATGTTGTGCTGCAGAGAGTGATGAGAGTGTATATCTGTGTCTTTTTAGTTTACGGTTCTTAGCTCCTTTGAATTACAATTGCTTGAAGATATTGGCTGCATTTGAAATCATTCAGAAACCTTCTTGTCACAATAATGATATACAATGACACCTACTGGAGTGTAGTTAATAGAACCATCGGAGGAATTACTCGAATTAAATTGTAGAATGGCCGCAATAATTTTCAGAACTTCGAATATGGCATGAAGCAGTAAGGTAGGCAGAAGCTTTGTTTCCAAACATAATATGTTGCCTTTAAGAAAGTTGCAAATTGCTATTGTAAAAGCCCTGTTGTGTAAGCTGAAGCTGATGAATTCTTACCAATTTTGCGAGAGATATTTTAGCTCTTTTATCAGTATGAGGGACATAATTCTTTGAAAATAACGAGGGCCGTGTTTTGTCAAGCTCCGATGGGCCATGAACCGAAGACGAAATGATCGATTAAAAATTATTTCATAGTTAAAAATGTATTGAGCACACTTATTATGGTGTCCTGTTGACATAATTGCCTCAGCGATTGAGGAATTGGTCGTGCCTGTGGACAAGCATTACTATACCTTCTTCATAAGATATTGCCGCCAATGACTTCCAATGAATGTTGTGTTGGTCCTGAGCCTCATCGCCCATTTTAAAATGATTCCCTCCTAGCCACATCTTTATTTCAGTGTAAAGATGGAGATCACACCACACTAGGTGAGCATTGTATGATGGGTGATAGAAAATATCCCTCTGAAATTACTCAAGGAGCAGTTGGGCTGAATCAGCACTGACAAGACGGGCATTGGCATGTCAGCATGTCTCTTCTTTTTGTTTTGAATGGGAATGGGCCTAAAGTTTCACAGTAAGCAGCTGTATTAACTTTGTCACGCTGCATGAAATCCAACACACCTTTTTAACCAACACATGCAAGCACATCCTGTTCAATTGGTGAAAGGATCGTCTGAATTTTCTTTGTTAGCCTGGTGATTTTTGTTGCATCCATTGTAGCGATTTTTGCTTTGATTCGTGAGTGTCATATTTAATCCGTCTAATCTATAGCCACAATTCATGAAAAGAAATTCTGTTTTTTATTGACAAGTCAAGTCAATGCTGAAGTGATGGTCAAGACATGTCGATGCAGAAGCCAATCGGTGAGCTTTCTGGCTGGTGCTCCGCAATGCACACTTGGTGGGAGAATCAGTTGAGGCAGCGTAGCTAATGAGACAGTGGCGGATACAGATGGGGGGCGCGTGCCCCCCCACTTGCTGGCCCGCCTGTATTGCCTAACATGGCAGATATCATGAGATGGCATTGTCTTGTATATGCGTGTAATAAATTTTACTAAAACTTTCTTCAACTCTGCATGTGACTTGATTATTTTTTATTAGGATAAAAGTAAAGGTAACTCAAGATATCTTTTGCATCCCCCCCTTTTGTACCAGCTACTGTAATGAGATTGCCACCAACCTTAAACTGAAAACTTAATGGTCAAAAATGCCTTAAGTGTGTGGTGCGGAGGATGCGCAGTACCCACCTATAGCTTGTATTGTGTTTTTGCTGAGCTTGCGGAGTTTGGAAAAAAACGGCCCTCCTATTTTGTTTCTGTAGAGTTTTTCCCTTTTAGAGGCGAGAACTATATCACAGCAGAATCTGTTAGAAATGTTTTTTTCTCTATTCAGTGACTTTTAAGATTTATTAAGTGCTGTGCATTTTGTTGGAACTTTATTTATTTTGATGGTTTAAGGGGATACTTTCAGGCAGTGGCATAGTGAGGGGGAGGTCCAGGGGGCCTGGGCGACCCCCAAAATATAAAGAAATAAAATTAACTTGCTTCTTAAATGGAAACAAAATGCTGAAAAATCATGAAATTACAAGAGATTTCTTTGAAAAATGAAGTTTTTTGATTACAAAAAGTGTTAAAATTAGTTTAAAAACCCGTAATTAGTACCCTGTTTGAAAAACATTTTCCCTTTTTATGCTGGACCTTTTAGAGGATATTATAAATTTGGTATGAAATGGAAGAGAGCCTATTTATTATTTAGTCCTCAGGTTTATGAATGCTGGAAATAAGTGTATTTTAACTTATACAAGCTCTCTATGTACGATCTTTGCATAAGGGATTCAATTGCATTTTAGAAGCAAAGTTCAAATTCTCCTCTTCTATACCATTAACTCTTATTGACAATGCACCTCCAGCAGGCAGATGAAAAGGTGGAGATAGTGTTGTGTATACATCTCATTTTGGGGAGAATAGACCCCGTCAGACCTTTATATTCATTCCATAATATTTTTTATATTGAAAGTTAAATTGATTCAAATAATACAACAATATGAAGGAGTATCATTGTATACCCTGGCCCAGCCCTTGTGCATTATTCCATGGGTGTACCCAGGGAGGGGCAGGAGGGGGCAGCTACCCTCCCCTAGAAGCAAAAATCGAAAGGAAAATAATATTTCTTCAAGCAAATAATTTTAAAAACTAATAAAGAGCTGTTACAGTTTCCTTAAAATGTTGGTTTCATTCACCTTTTCAATGCTTAAATCATGCATGCTACAACTTGAACAACCATGGCTGGCCCCCTCCCCCCCTCCCCAGTTTTGATCCTGGTTACGACCTTGCGTGATTCTTATTAATTCAGACTACAGTGCTTATAAATTTTTTTCAACTAAACTTTTAACCAATGAAAGCTAACTATAGTAATATTCATGACTCATTTCATGTTAAAAAAATTTAATCTACAGTAAAATAGATATCTCATCATTTTATTATTTATGATAAATAATGTTATCATAAATTTTGAAAAAAATGGAATAATTATGCATTTTGCCAAAATCTTTATCAATCAAATTCCTATTGTATACTTTTAGGTACATATCTGAGAAAAAAGGTCCTTCTCGTTTCAAATAAGTGAAATAGCATTTTTATTCTTATTTCAAGTCCTATGGGTTGAGATCTTGATACACGTATATTCATGAATTCGAACTATGATTTATCTATAGTAAATCATAATGATTTTACATGTTATTTATAGGTTCTTCAATACAATGTGGCCAGTGGGAAGAAAAACAGAGGCCTTGCCACGGTTCTGTCCTACAAAATGTTGGCAAAACCTGAGGATCAAACTCCAGAGAATCTTTTTCTGGCTAGAATTATGGGCTGGTGTTTAGAGCTTGTAAGTTCATATATTGTACTTATTGTAGACTCTATGCTTAAAGATATTATTGGCATTTATTGCAGATATGAAAGAGCATATATTTGAATATTGTGGGAGTGTTACTAAAAGATTCTAACCTTGCTTGAGGTAATTGCTTACTGATCTAAAATTGAGATGTTAATTATTGAAGCCGAGCTTGCGTTTATTTTTCATTTAGGCAATGCCTATCATTTCTGAATACTTATGATGATATAATTCTAGGTTATTAGGTTTACTCTTCAGATGTATTTTTAAGTTTATGTGTGTAATGCAATAATGCATTCTCTGTGTAACATTTGGTTCATGTGGGCTCAAGGTGTTTCTTCAATCTTGTTTGAGTCATCTGAATTATCCTTTTAACTGAAATGGTAATTATCAATTTGGAATGATTTTTCATCTCTCTGATCAATGCACTCACATTGTAGTTTCAACTCCATTATTATTTTTATTCTGTCCCATAATAATGAAAGACGCATAGAATTGCAGTGATTTTACAGTATAAAATGATGATGATTGATGGGTAATTCTTCTGTCCAGTTCCACTCATCTCTTTTGGTGGCACAAGATACAATTGATAAAGCAGAAACAAGACGAAGAAGACCTGCATGGCATATCATGCTGCAAGAACAGTATGGCGATTTGGGAAGCTCTGCTGCTTTCAATGACTCCGCCCTTTTAAAATCTGGTGTGTATCAGATTCTGAGGATATTTTTTGGAGACAAACCCTACTATAAAGATGCTGTTCAGCTGTTTCTTGAGGTGAGTTGCATTCGATGTAAAAGAAAAATATTTTTAAGTAGTTGCAGTAGTCAGAAACCTCATCAGCTCTTATCTATTGTCATATCAGATTTTTTTTTATTTATAACTTTTTTGACACACAAGTGTGAGGAATAGTTTTTATAAATACCAATGCTATTCTCTTAACACTAGGAGGACGGGAGTTCCGCGATACCTAGAAGGACGGCTAGGGGTCATTTGACCCCTAAAATGTATTTTGGAATAAAACGCCTCGTTTTCATCCAATGTTCAGTTTAATCGTATTAATTGTTGAATCAGTTCATTAAAAACACTATTTAACATTATTAAATATTATTTCCATTGTCAAAAGTCAATAACAGGTATTTAAAAAAATCATGAATTAAACCATAATTACTTAGTAGTCGATGGAAATTTAATCATTAAAATACATGCACTCAAAACAAAATTTGTGTATTATATTTAAACAATAGGGACACTGTGTTTGCAAGATTTTCATTCAAATTTTTAATAATTATTACTTTGTTGTAAATCTCAGACAGTATTTTTTCAGCGCTGTTTCCACAAAATATTTTTTGCACTGAATGCGTACATTGGACGATTTATTCATCTACATCTAAATCTACACATTACCCTGCAAGCCGCCTAAAAGGCGTCTGGCAGGGGGTATTACGACACCATCCATTTGCACACGAAACGGAATTTTGAAAATGGAAAGGAAATTGATGCAATTGGGTGATATTTTTGGCACCATTCTCTTATTTGTGTCCGTGGAGATATGGCTGTTGGATTTGGAGACTTGTAAATAAAATGATACATGCTATCCATCATATCTACTCCCGCTTGTTGTTCCTGAGTAAAAGTACATTATTGTTCTAGTTTGCCTGATTCTACTTAAGAGTATGGCCTAAGGTATTTTTGAACACTCGTGTTGAATGGATTACATGGATATTCGTACGTCACGTTTGCTTTTTCAGATCGTCCCAGCAAGTGAAGTTTTCCATTTTTTATAATTTTCTGCTAGCTGGATGGATGGAAAATAATTGTTACAAGTTATGTACATTTATTCCTGAATTCTTGTATGTTAAGGTCACTTTAGTAACTATTTATTTCCCCAACGCTTGATTTCATGGCCAATCTTCATCTTTTCCACAATATAGAAATTCATTTAGGCTGTATTTTCATTTCACATCTGTCAAAACCCAGTACTCAATTCCAATTTTGTCTGGTTTATTTGGAATATACCTCATAGAAGTTCAGCTGCATTTCATTGGATAGAGCTGTGCATTTGCTGTTGCCAAAGTCGCCATCGGATTCACTATCTTGGACTTCGTCACTTCCATCACACGCAGATGATGATGGATTGGTCACAATGTCCTTGAATTGATGTTTCCGATTCATTTCCAGACTGTACTTCTATATTCCCTACAGCTATTTGAATGGCGACGGTTCTCTTCTCTTGATATATTTTTGGACTTCTTACTTTCTTCCTCAACTCGCTACTGATATGCATGTGAAAAAATCTACAAACGAAAGTGCAATTTAGAAGATTCTTCTCCAGTTGCATTAGAGGTATAAGGAGCTGGAGAGCATTAGAAATTTGTACAAAAGGACAAAAATTTCAAAAGTAACGCTAATTGCCGTTTGCAAGGCAGGGACTCAACCGCCATCCGTATCCTGATTCGTATCTTTCAAGAACTTGCAGTAATGCTTCTTCTCCGACCTACGTGCGGATTACAAGGATAGTAGATACAGTAGAATTTTACAGTCCACTCAATTCCTCCGCTCTTTCAAAAGGAGAGAGGATTTTTCCCTGGGGGCAGTGTATAGTCCAACCCCCCTCCCCAAACTCTGACGGGGTCAGGCGGCACTAAGGCTTGGCAAAGGGGCAAGGCCGAGTGACAGAGACATCAGGCCAGAAAAATGAAACAGTTACACCCATGTCTCGTATAGCGCAAGGGATGCGTTCCTCGGGGTCTTTGCGCTATACGAATTTGCGTTATACGAGAGCGTTTTATCATTGGGAAGATAGGGATGCGTTCCTGGTAGGATAGGTCTTGGGTATTGAATTTCCTCTAAAACATCTATATTCCCAATAAAAGCCTTAGAAAACATTATTTATATAAATTTTTATAGTTTAAAACATCTTTAAAGATAGTATGCACGCATTCAAAGACTTATTCACGTTAAAAAAAATTCTTACGTGCTTTTGAAATTCCCTCCTGTCGTGCGGGTAGGCTAACATCTGCTATCTCAGGGGATCGTAATGCGTTGCCGGCAGTTGACGATTTTTCAAACTAGTCTAAAAACAACTATTGTGTCACCCAGGCCCTTTTGTCGCTCATCGAAATGACAGGAAAATGCTACTTCGAATGCCATTTCATAGCTAGCGGAGTTTATGAATGATAAATCATTTTAATTTGAAGTCCTCCGTCGAGTCATTAGCAGCTACGTGAAACAGTCTTTAAATGCCTTGAAACCTGACCCAGGTTTTCCTTCCCTGAAAATGAATGAACGAAATTGCATTCTTTTCCAAAACAATATCGTCTCGTCAACACTAAAAACTGGTTGAGGGGGAAAGGAGCCACTTTCAATCACAGCTTGGAGTTCATCAGAAAATGTTGCGGTGACTGCGCTATCAACACTTGCATATTCACCTGATATCGCCGCACTGAAAATACCTGCTTGCCGTTTAAATGCTGGAACCAACCGGAGTTTTCACTAAATGTCTCTGAGCGATTACCACTCCCGTCTTTTTGTACTGATTCTCTATGAACTTTCCGTATGTGTAGACCGCTTGGTTGAAGTTGGTGCGGCTGAGGTCACTGATGTTTTAACTTCGTCTTTATTCTGAATAAGGCATCGTACGTTTAAACTTCCGCGCAATATCGCTTTGACGCTCTCCATTTTCAAAGCAATTGACCTCTTTCAATTCCCCTTCTAGGCTTATAGTTTTTATTGATAAATTCTTGATTTTTCTACACGCATTCCTATTTTTTGCCATATTCTCTTGGTTTTAACTCTGTATGGCTCTATCTAAATCACCTTCCACTGCTGAACTGTATTCCTGAGACGCAGAAGGCCTAAGATTGCGGGGAGGGAACGAAGCCATTGTGTTTGAGACTCTATAGCGGACCCTTTTATGTGTTGATGCTATTCATGCGCAACTTGGCCACCGCTCCATTTCTCCCCCGTGAATACCGATGACCTTGAAGGCTTCAGCGTAGACGCTCTACCTGGAAGTCAATCGCCCGATAACCTATGACGGCAAAAATACGTCTCAAACCGTATTGCTGAAAAAAAATCATTTCCACTAGCCTCACGCTTAATTAACGATCTAAATTATTTATTATCATTCTGTTAAGGAGACGAGATAAATTACTTCGGTAAGCCGGCTATCTGGACCCAATGACGAGTAATACTTTTGGCCATTGCACAGCAATAGATATCGATTAATATATAAACAAAAAAGAAGCTTTGAGGCAAGCAATAACATTAATATGCGTAAAATGATATAAATTTCGTTTGTACTTCGCGCAAGTTCACGTTTTATCACGAGAGCGTTTTAGAGTTTTGATTAGGCTACACTGCGTTGCAATGTTTCCCCGAGGAACGTATTTGCGCTATATCGAAATTGCGCTAATCGAAATTGCGCTATACGAGACATGGGTGTATTCGTAAACCTGATGAGGCGATGATGAAAAATAATGTCTCTAAGAGCTCTGAATCTTGGCCGACAGAAAACAGTCATGGAATACGTGATGATTTTCCGGTGTGGGTAATACAATAATAATTGAACAATAAAAGAAATACAAAATTAAAATATCATAATTACATGAATTCTACGCAAATCAAGGATAGAGAACGCTTTATTTCCGTTTGCTGCCCGTAAAATATCGAAAGATTGAGCGCAACAAGTCACTATGCTTAGGTTTTGGAGTACAGGTAGGAGCCCTTGGGACGAAACTGGCATTGAACCAGATTCTTGCTGGTTCAAAATGAAGCAAATCATCTACCACACTAGCCACTTGCTGATTATAAGCTATACATAGTTAAAAAGATCCCACGAGCGAGAAAAAAAGTAGAAAATAGAGCAAAAACAAGTTGTGGGTCAAATGACCCCCAGCCGTCCTTCTAGGTATAACATGTCATAAAAATTTAAAACAAAACATTATAGTTGAATTTTCACTAATTTATCAAAATGTAGACCAAAATGAATAAAGTGAAAAAGTTTCAAAATTTAAAAAAATATTTTAATAAGAGAAAAATAATTTTGAATTCTGAAAATGGGTCAAATGACCCCTGCCGTCCTTCTAATGTTAAATAAATTTTTAGTGTAATGTGTTTCAGTCCATGCAGTTAATCAACCATTGTTTTTTGGCTAACTCCTATGTTAATTATATCTGTACTCTCTAGATTTCTATTTGGATTAATAGTTTTAATAAATAGAACTTGATTTTGCCAAGTTGTAAAAGTTAATTGAAAATTCATTCAAGAGAACTCCAATGGTATTTATAATTGATCACACTTAAGTGTAAAAAAGTTCTAAAATAAAAATTTCTTGCATGACGTTAGAGAAGAGTTTATGAGGGTTTTGACTTTTCTGAATCCATTGAAATATTTGATCATTTGAAATCTATCTAAGATTTCTAATATGGATTATGAATTGTTGATCATTTACTCTAACACTATTGTAAATTGATATGCATTTTTTTATTTATTCCACGCGAGAAAAATATTTGTAAACTGAATAATTGAATGATTGATTTATATTGACTTTGAATTAATCTCCTTTCAAATCTATTACAGATGAGCCAAAGGTATAATCTTGGACAAGCACTTGATTTGGAGGCTAGAGCTGATAAGTCTTTGTCCATGCATACTATGGAAAGGTACTTGACTATTGTGAGGAACAAAACAGCTCATCATTCATTTAGAGCACCAGTTACTCTTGCCCTGTTTATGGTAAGGAATCCTTTTAATTGACTCACTTAAAGTGTTGCTTGAACTTGTAATGTGATCATGTGTATTTAAATTATGAGATGGCTGTAAATGCTTCGGCAAAAATTATACAGGTACATATATCCTTCACACAGAGTATGTTTTTGAGTTCTTGATGGGTTTTCAGAAGCTGGCAGTTCACTGATCAGTGGGATGGCTGCGTGGAACCAATACGGTGGCGGATCTTTGGGAGCTATTGGCCCTCCCAGTGGGTCAGAACACAAACTAGATAAAATTGATATTTTTGGAAGTTGCCACTTTGTACAAAAGTATTTAGTTATATTGTCGTGTCCTCCCGTGGACAGCTCGACTAGGGGCGACTCAGAATTGGGATCTTGGACTAATGCTGAGGGATTCCGAGCAGCGAAGGTGGTCCTCTAGGAGGGACGGTATCGGGTAGAAATGAAAGACCCCGGGTTTGCCACAAGAAGTGTATTTGGTTCCATTGACTCTTGTGCGAGAGTGATCTCCTCCTTCGATTTCCCCGGGTCAGTCGTTGAACTTCCCTTCCACGGCCCTGTGGGCTCCCGCTACGCGGGTCCCGACTCTTGACGAAATGACGACTCACGAATGACGGATGACGAATTGACGGCAAATAACCTCGAGTCAATGATGCGTGCTGTTTTTAAGGCATCCCCACATCTGACCACCCCTCCCCCTCCGTGAGTTCGAGAACCTTCCAACGGTACGCCATTCCTTGCTGAAAAGTGCAGATGCATCGGCAAACAAAAATGCGGTTCCCACTCTCAGCAGAATCAGCGCAGTGCGGACATCGAGGCTTTCCTTCTATGAGAGTGCACACGCACCGTCTATCCGAAAATGCATTCCTTGCTATCAGCACAATCCGCACCGCGTAGGCGTAAAGGAAAGTTCAAGAGACCCACGCAGGAAAGGTGAATAGATGATGATGAGGACGCATGGGCCGACCAAAAGAAATGCACGCATCGACAAAAAGAGTATGTGGACTTAGTCGAACGCAAAAATGAAGTCGGGATTAAACAATATTATACGATATATATTTACCTACTTTAGCAAATTGAAATACAAATTAGCTCTAAACTTAGGGCCTATTTTACATGCTTTTGGTACTTTACAATCCAAAGGCAGATCCAGAGAGAGGGTAGGGAGGTCTATAGCGCCCCCCATAGGTATCCAATTTACACTAGATAGAATGGTAATTTTATTCGTACCCCCACTGCTGCTGGGAGGTTACAGCCTTCTTAGCTCCTCCCTTGTTCCTTTCCAGGATCTGCCCCTGAACCATATACCCTTGCTATTTCTCCCAAGGACATCCCCTTAAAGTTGCCAATTGGTCAAAAAATGAGATTTGAGAAAGTTTGGCTCAACACGTCATTGGTGTTAGAAAAAAATTTGAAGATTCATTTTTATAGAATAGGGTAGTTTCCTTCATCAAACAAAACGCGATGCCACTGTACGTGACGTCACAGGGCCCTAGTTTCTATTCGAGTAGATAGGAGTTTTACATCATCTGAGATTACCAATGCATGCATGAGGCACCGAGCTCAGGGAAACATGTCTTAATAATCACCTATTAAAACTGGCTAAGGTTGGAAAGTTTTCTTCGTTTGATAAGGTATTAATAATCCTTATTTAAGCCAAGCGCTACCTGCTAGCAGCCTGCATCGGGGCGGCGCTCATAGCCTTGCACCAAGGTGGCCTCACACGGTGGCAGCCAGATGTCACACGTGCTTTTCCCAGTATTCATACGTAGTCGTCATGTTTTTGCGCACTTGAAAATTTTCACTTTTCATTTAATGGCAAAAAATAGATATCGTCATTTAAAAATCTAAATGCATGAAATATGTACCCCAGGAGTAATAATCTTTCGATTTAGGCAATAAAAAAGAATAGGAAACCACTCCATTGAAATTTATTACTTCAGAAGTAACTTTTCTAGAAATATTGAACATAAATGATTGAATGATCAAAATTTGTAATTACCACTGAAGTTTTATTTAAAAATTTGATATAGCATTTCAGCGAAAATAACAAAGTTTGGTAATTCTACCATGAATGATGAAATTAACTTTTGTTTCATTGAGGTCAAAATTTGAAATGGAGATATTTTTAGCAAAAAAGGTTTACTCTTGTTTAACAAAACCCCTTTGTTGTGGAATCCTCATTTTTGAGCCATTCTACTGAAAAATTTTACTTTTCTTTTGATAATTATCTTAGAACTGAAATTGTGCGCTACGTATTGTGCATATTGTTCAGGCAAGACTGTGGTGCATATCCTCCAGGACGACATAAAATGCTTGGTGCCTAAAGCATCCCGAAATTCATTTGCAACATTTTCAAGAATTTGATTTCCTATCATTTTTATGCATTAAGAATCAAAATTTTGGGTGATTTTGGATATTTTTGTATTCATAATTAAGAAGTGAACAGCATTATTCTGCATATGTTTAGATCAAGGCATCCTTATTGTGTCGGTCCCAACTCCCAGGTATGATTTTGCCCAAGCCCCCCCCCTTCCATTCTCTCCGAGGATAGCAGGCGGGGCATACACACATAATTATTTTTCCCTGAGTCGGAGGAGTCACTGCCTTCGTCCACCACTCCCCTCCTCCAATCCAGGTGTAGGGAACTTGGATTTCAAGCAACCAGCGCCGTTTGATTTGCACAAAAAAGAGTAAAATTGATGGGTGGCAGAGGAATCGCCAAATAAGGTGACAAATCTCCCCCCTTTAATAACAAGATGCCAGGCCTATTTCCTTTTAGCATAGATCACTTTTTAATGAACCAAAACATGATAACAAGAAATACCCTTAAAACACAAAATACCCTTTGACATAATACAATTAAATGCAATATTCATCAACAATAAGATTCAGCACTCTTTAGCAATGCCTTCAAAAAAAGAAAATGTCTTAATCGTCGAGGCAATTAAGATAGCTAATGAAGTACAGTGAGAGATAAACACTCTTTAGCAATGTCTTTTTTAAAAAAAAGATGACTTATCGTCAAGGCAATTTTGATAGATAGTGAACAGTGAGAAATTGACTAAAAAGGTCCTTTTTCTTCTTCGTACGAGCATAAGAGCACGAAACATACACTTGAGCGCACTCATTCAGCTTTAACAAGCTCCACGAGGGGAAATAGGGAATTGGGGCGTGGTTAGCTTACGCTTCCTTTCCGGCGAGGATCAGTTGTAGAAGATACTCTGATAAACAGACGGCGGATTGCGTCTGCTGAATCGTGGCAGGTACTTCTTCCAGGATGTCGATCCCTCAATGCCAAGGAACTTGCATAGCGTAGTCCAAAAAGGCCATCCTCCACTTTCCTCCTCTCGACGTACTATCTCCGTCTTGGTGCGTTCTCTTTCCGCTCTCCTTCTCAGCATAAGCTTTGCTGGCTCGTGCGTCACTATCTGTCCTCTTGCTCTCTCTCGGCTTCCCTATTTATTCAGTTCGCCTACCCAGCGTTCCCCGCACTAACGTCGTCTGCACACGATACGTACGGTGACGACGTAGTGGGGAACTAGGTGAACTATAATTTCAAATATATTCACCATTCACTTGTTCACCAATACAATTCACACAATAACAGGCAATACAACCAAAAAAAATATCTCACACAAACGATATAAACCTACTGGCAGATATTTAAGGGGTTCCGTCACATCCTTATATATGCCCTAAAACTATTTTTAGTAAATGGCTAGACACTGATGGCTCACATGCAAATCCCCTGTGAAATTGCAGCTAACAAGGCTACAGCAATTGGGGAGTCTATGGCATTAAATATCCCTCAAAATGTTTGAAGATAGTCTTAAGTCAACCCTCTTCAAATGAATTCCTCAAAAAATGTTTTTCTGCAACTCCTTTTTTGCCTTTCTCGAAGGTTTCTTGAAAGTTTCTGCCTTTAGCCACTACATACTTGGTATTTACCAGTGACAATCAATCTTTTCATCCATGCAAGCACTAAGTTAGCAAACAATGGCACTCTCTTTTCCTGGCCATGTACTGTTTTTAGCTAGCCTTCTGGAGTCTAGCATTTACTTGGTGGAAATATTCAATTTTTTTTAGAAATTATGAAAGTTCTGAAGTCACATTTATGTCTCAAATATGATTTCACTGTTATTAATTTGAAATTTAATCACTTCGAGAAAAAGGAAAAATTGCCATATGGTTGGAATAAGGAATAGCTGATTTTTTCAATAGATATCTTCCTTTAGGACTTACATAGGCTGAGGTAGGCTCTCCATCATTTTCCAATGGTGAAAAAGTTACAGAAAAAAGAGGAGGCCTATTAATTTAGCACTGATAAACTTTCATGGACTGGGCAAAATTAAAAAATAGTTTTTATGAAAATTTAAAACAATATTTAGTTCATGGTAGTGATATTTCTTTGCATGGTATTTTTGCTAGCAAAATATGAATCAAAACTCATTATTGGGATGGTTTAATTGATTGTGATTTGTAAATACTACTGATAATGTTTTTTGGATAGGTTTTTGTTCAAATTTTACCCATTCAATGAACTAAAATCTATTTTTACTGTTTGTGGCTTTGTGTCTTAAGTAAATAGTTTTTGTTTTTTATTCTAGACTGGTGTCAGAGATAATGAGACCCACCGCCAAGTGAAAACAATACAAATGGAGATGGCTCAATTTTTCCAAGTCCAGGTATGTATTTATTGGCTATTAAACGTTCATTGCATCAAAAAATAGTAGAAATTAATGTGCGTGGATCATTTCTACATGTTTTTTTTGTAAGCACCAGGTAAACTATGAGATCAAAAGTATCTGAACACCTAGCTGAAAATGACTTACGAGTTCGTGGCACCCATCATCGGTGCTGGAATTCAATGTGGTGTTGGCCCTCCTTCTGCCATGATGACAGCTTCCATTCTCAAAGGCATACGTTCAATCAGGAGGTGGAAGGTTTTTTGGGGAATGGCAGCCCATTCTTCTCAGAGTGCTGCATTGAGGAGAAATATAGTTGTAGGTTAAATATCCCAAAGATGTTCAAACAAGGGCTGCACTGTGAAGAGGTATCAAAGAATTGGCTGCCGTTACTCAAGAGAACTTCCAGCACCTGATTGGACGCATGCCTGCGAGAGTAGAAGCTATCAGCAAGGCTAAGGGTGGGCCAGCACTATATTGAATTCCAGCATTACCAATGGAGGGTGCCACGAACTTGTAAGTCATTTTTAGCCAGGTATCCGGATACTTTTGATCAGTGTAGTTTCAATTTAAGTGTCAAATGCATGCAATGAATTTTCTGAGAATCTAATGCTGTTATATGTAGTGGCAATTTATAAAAATAAATGAAAGTTCTACATGCATTAAACAGTTGTAAGAAATGAATTATAAGGGGCTTGGGAGTTAAGTATGCTAATGGCTTACTCCCTTTCATTTTCTGTAGAAGTAAATATGCTTTATAAAGCAGTGGCGCTGAGGGGATAAACCCCCCCCCCCCCAGAGCTCACAGAAAATTATAAGTTAAATCTATTTTACTTAATTGGATTACTATTGCTTATAGAATAGTGTGAGGATTACTAAAATATCCCTCAGAAGGCCGTAAAAATCACCATTTTGAACCATTTATCTTATTTTTTTCCGGCGGAAGGCCTCCGCATCTCCCACTAACCCTGGCAGGTATGCAATACCCCAAGCACCCCAGTATTAGTTGCGCCTGAAACCCCCCCTAGCCTTAATTCCTAGCTTTGCCCCTGTAATAAAGCGCTGTATGAACCCAGGTTATATTTACGGAGAAAAAATCCTTAGGCTTACGCAGGATTAGAACCTTTATCACCCTATTTTTGGCCAGGTATGCTAATAGTTATTCAACAAAACTGTCTTCTTTCAAGGCAAATCTCAAACTGGTTTTACCTAGAACCTTGTTTGGTGAACCCAGCCTGATATTCATGTTGGAAGAAATTGGCTTGGTGATGAAACTGGTAGTGTACCTGACCGGCAATTGTGAGAGCCAAGTTTTAATCCTGGCTAAGCCAAAGGATTTTTTCATGGGGAATTTTTATTTCGGCATGTATACTTCACATTTTGAAAAGTGCTTGTTCAAGTTAGAGTTGGGTGTACCTGAGATCCCAGTTTTAGTTCATCGTCTTATCTTGCAGTTCCTTATTTGCTCTCCAACTTTTTTTTTTGACATTATGTTTTTTTAGAATAACTTCTTGGATTGCTATGCTGATACCAAGGTGCTGGGCAGGCCAGGAACTGACATTGAAGATGGAAGGCTCTCTTGGTTGTCTGTGGTTGCTTTGCAGAGGGCTTCACCAAAGCAACGTAAAATAATGCAGGTATGAAAGCTTTCCATGTGCTTGGCGGAAAGCCATTGCAAAGATGAATACATAGATGGAAAATTAATGTCTTTCTTTGAATTAACTTAGAAACTACACTTTTGATTCCTCAATGCCCCCAATTAAGCGCCTTTGGGTTTCTAGGCCTTTACGCTACCCTGGTTCTTTGATTCTCATTGTTCACTAGAGGTCCAAAGGTTCACTGTGCTCTGACCTGGGAAGCCAAAAGGCTGAGGGCAAAGGGAATTTTCTCCCATGGCAATTACTGGGAATTTCACTGCTCTTTGTGTGGCGGGTTCAGGCGTGTGCTGGGTAGCTGGGTCACTGGGACTTATCCCGGTGCACCCTCCGGCCTTGAAATCTTTGGCTCCCTCCTGTTCTGAAACTGACAAATTTTACAGTCGCGATACCAACATTGAGCAGTTAAATTGATTTCAATGATGTCTCATTTAACAGCATAATTAACACTGTCTTGAGTAAATGAAACAATTTATAAATACCCCACATCTTCCAGTAGTCCTCCCCCTGCATAGTGCTGGCACCCTGTGGCCATAGCTGTTCACGGCCCTAAGAAGGGGTCCAGCACCGGCCTGGGTAGGTTAGAAATATATCATATTTGGGGCTTGTTAGGCTAATGTCCTCTATTGGCTCCAGTAAGCCTCCTCTTGTATGCCTAAGGAAAAGAAAGGGAGAAACTAAATAAGTGGGCATTTTACTAATTAGAATACAATCACTTACAATGTGACATTTCTTTTGATGTTTGAGAAAACTTATATTCAAGTTTACTTTAATCTACGGAAGCTAAATGCATTTATTAACCCGGATAAAGTTCTCCCGAGCTTCAAGCTGGTTTAAGGATTGTATTATGTAGCACATTTTGACAATTCTTTGTTTTAAGATACCTGGCACATCAGTTAAAATAGATTCCCTCACCTGGGAGGTATTAATTCAGTCAGTTAACTGAAAAAGAACCAGAGCTTACTCACTAAAATGCCTGTAGCCCCGTGAGGGAATTTCACCCACCCACCGTAACTTGTCAGTGAAATTTTGGGGGTGAATGAAGGAGGTCCCTACCAACGATCATTTGGATCTCAAATATGAAAATTATAGCTAAGAGAAAATATAAAGTTTTGTGTTGAAGACGCAAGGGGATCATTGACAAAGTTTTACACCCATGCCTCGCAAAGCGCAAATTCGTTCCTCGGGGAAAAATTCTAACGCTGCTTAGCCTAATCAAATAACCTTTGATTCTCTCTTGATAAAATGTGAACTTTACGTTAAGTACGCATGAAATTACACTCGTTTTATGAATAATAATATCATTGCTAGCCTCATATTTTATTCTTTGTTTCTATATTCGTCGAAATCCATTGCTGCATAATTGGCAAAAACATTACTCGTCATTAGTCCGGATAGCCAACCCACCAAAGTATTTTTTCTCGTCCCCTTTACTGGATGAAATCAGTTAATTTAGATCATTAATTAATTTTGGAGCTAGTGGAAATGAGTTTTTTAAAAGCAATATGGTTTGGGACGTCATTTTTGCCATCATAGGTTATTGGGCGAATTGACTACCATGTAAAGGGTCCACCCGTTCAGTCTTCAACGTCATCGGGGAGGGGAGGCCCAGTTGCATATGAATAGCATCAAGGCGTATAATGGTCCAAGAGAGAGCCTCAAATATGATGGGACAATGGCTTCATTCCTTTCCAGCAGCAGTAGGCCCTCTGCATGTCAGGAATAGAGTGCAGCAGTTGTTCAGCAGTAGAAGGTGATTTTGATAGAGTCATGCGGAGTAAAAATCAAGTGAACGATGGCAAAAAATAGGAATGGTATAGAAAAGTAATGAAGTTATCAAGGAAAAGCATAAACCAAGAAGAGAAATTGAAAGTGATCACTTGCTTTGAAAATAAAGAGTGTCAAAGAGATATTATGCGTAAGTTTAAGCTCACGTCGTCAACAGTCTGCTATTATTTTCCCCACAATGCATTACGAACCCCTGAGATAGCGTACATTTTTTCCTGGATGTTAGCCCACCCTCTCGAAGGGTGGGAATTTCAAAAGCACGTACAAATTTATTTTAACGGGAAGAAACGTCTTTTAATGCATACCAACTATCTTTAAAGATATTTTAAACTACATATAAATATTTGCATAAATAAGCTCTTCCAAGGCTATTAATAGGAATATATATGGCCTATAGGAAATTCGATACCCAACACTTATGCTACCAGGAACGCATCCCTATCTTCCCAATGCTCTCGCTTGGGGTATTTGTGCAAATTCGCATTGCGCAAAGACTCCAAATTGTCATTTTTAAAATATTTTATCTATTATGGGAGGTTAAGCCTGTATGATACTTCCCAATTTATTGGCCAATCCATTGGATATTGGATTATGGACCTACTGACACACACCAATTTCTAGCCCAATATCCGTTTCACAATATTGGACACAATTTCTCGGCCAATCTGGAATGTAGAACGGGTTCTATTTTCTCCAATCTCCAATCAGAACTCAGTCTTGTCGACTACTAGTGGCCAAAACTAGAAGCTCTTAGCAAAACATCCGGTTTGGCTATTAAACGTTAGTTTTTTGGCCGAGAATTGCGTGAAATTTAGAAAATGTGGACCAAAGAAGTTGTGTCGCTGTTGATAGAAGTGTTCAAGTTGCACGAGTGCTTATATAATGTGAAGTCGACTAAGTATAAGAACAAAAATTTACATGCTGATGCACTTAAAGATGTAGTTACGTGTTTAAAACCACTGGTGTCCGTAACGGAGGAAGAGGTGAAGACAAAAATAGCTAATTTAAGGACAGTTTTTCTATCGGAGCATGGAAAATACAAGAGATCGATGAGTAGTGGAGCCGGCGTGGATGACGTAAGTAATTTGGTGTATAAAAGTTTACTTTCCAAATAAATTAGTGCAGGCAGTGACGATAGCATCTTTTTCAATACAAGCTATATATCTTGTATAAAATTATTTTGGAATATTTAAGAAGTATTCTGGCAGCCTCCCCCCCTTCATGAACTATAAGGCCTTCTCTCTTTCATTCTTTATAAAAAAATCATATTCTCTTCCTTCCCCTCCCTCGTTTACCCAACATTCCTCCCTCTAACTCAGTTTTCAACATGCTCGTTACTCGCTCCATCCATACCTTTTACCTCCTCTGTTCTCATTTATATGCTGCCTCTCCTTACCCACCATGTCCAGTAATTTTCACCACATACATTTGCCAATTTAAAGGCGGTGTTTATTACTAATGCACAAGAGGCATTGCATTCTATGAAAGATGAAAATTTCAAGTTGATAACTTAAGTTAAACAAGTGTTATGTCTGTAAATGGAGCACAAATATAACCAGCCAAATGGAAGTGGTGCATCATTGTAAGCACTCTTTGTCTTTTTATTACATAAACATGTATACCTAATTATTTCCTAGACTTAATGATTATAGAGGAAAAATTTAACAAATGTTTTATACAGGAATAAATATCTTTTAAACGACCGTCTTAACCTCTTAGGTGGTATTTAAAAACCTTTTTATTTATTTACCTTAAAAAATTATCTTTTCAGGAGTGTTACGGAGAAAAGGATCCCGAGAAGGTTGCTCAAGTTAAGGAATTGTACAGTGAACTGGAGCTGCCATTTATGTACAAAATTTATGAAGATCAAAGCTATGATCTCATTTGTACACAAGTGCAGCAAAACACTAAGAATCTTCCTCATAAGTTATTCTTTAAATTTCTTGAAAAAATATATGTAAGAAACAAATGAAAATTTTCGTAAAAAAATGTATACCATGAGTTTCATTTATGGCTTTGGAGTTCTCTAAAGAATACATGTCTGATGTTAAAGGAAGGAAAACCTGAAAACTACAATATGTGAGGATCTTCAGCTCCTATCTCCAGAGGGACTTTAAGGCTGTTTATGTGATGTTTACCAATAGGCAGGAATGAAAGATATAAAAAAATCTCAATGCGGGATAGTTGCCAACTTACATTAAGGGCTCGGATTAGAAATTTCTCAAAATTGGAATCACCACCACTCAGGCCCCAAAGTTAAAGATTTTGCGAATATTCAGGCTGAATTTAGATAGAAGCACTGAGATATAAGATTTAGATATTGAGAATAAACCACTGCTACTAAGCCCATTTTGGTAGTAAACGGTGATAACTATGAAATTCAAAGTTATATTGACGAAGTTTAAAGTTTATCTAAAGAATTTCATGCTTTCACGACGAGTGAGAATGATGTATAAAAATTGAGAGTATGCAACCCGCGCGCCACCCAAAGTGTCGGACTGGGATGGCGCGCGCTCACTCACGGTGCAATATCTCGGGAACCAAAGGGCAGATATGAAATAAAATTGAGGAGATACTCTGCAAATGTCTAACAAGTGGTTATAGAAGACAAAAAAGTGATAGAATAATCCGAGAGTGACATAATATTCACTTATGTCCGAAAAATACCAAAATTTCTAAACTTTAAGTGCGATGCGGCACGTTTTCCTGGCATCCGATTGCAAAAATAATTTTCATGGTAATTTCCCACCAAATGGAACAAAACTGGGGGGGTGTCCAAAAGAAATTCGAAAACTTTAAAAATAAGGACCACCCTGATGTACATATTGTTCTTCAAAATGCAGTTAATTTGTGGAGAACCCTACCTGTTGGAAAAACGGAGGGAAATTCATCATTTCCTAGTTCATGTATTCCATTTAGCACAACAAAAGATGAATGTCTAAAGTCCTTCGTGGATGCACATCACTACAGCTTGTCCTGAAATTCTATTTTAAGGTAAGAATCGTAATGTATGTGTAATTAAAATGCCCAAAATACCATTGGCAGCCTATTCTCCTAGTCCTTCTTGATGTCACGATAAGCTGAAAGCTCTTGCGCATGATATTTTTGGTAAGAAGTGGAAGTTAACTCATATTTTTTGATGATAGTGAAAGTCAAGTTTATCCTGCTGGTCCCAAGATGTTTTAGGGTGGACCAGCAGCCTAAACAGTATTTAATTTTGAAATTAGGGGGCCAAGGTCATTGTAAGATTAGGCTATTTTAAATTGGCTCTTCCCATGGTGATTTACAGTTAAATCAAATGTAAAATAAAAAATTAATTTCTACGATAGTGCTAGAATTGGTCTGTCTCCCTTCCTAAATTAGTCTCCTCTATTCAGTTCACAGTGAGGCCTACTCCTTACCTTTTCTCTTCCTTTGCCTCCTTCACCTACCTCGCATTCTTCCCTCTGATCAAATATTCTGCTCAGAACTTACTCCATTCAAAACCTTTTGCAAAAGTTTCCAGAAGATTAAACCCTCTCTTACCATGTTCTTGGATAGTTTCACACACATAATCTTTCCTGGTGATGAATTGCCTAGCCAACTGAGCCAGACAAGTTCCAGAGACTTTCATTCCCATTTTAGAGTACCATCAATGCTTAATTTCGTTTAAACGATAAGAAGCTATAGTCATTTCAGATTCATCTTTCATGAATTTTATTTCAATCGAGCTATCCCTGGCAGGGGCGGATCCAGGATTTCTTTCTGGGAGGGGCACAAGCAAGGCCGTATCCATGATTTTGTTCAGGGGGGGGCACAAGGATACCTCGTTATACAAAACGAACGAAATGATAATGGGACCGTATTAAAAAGCTAGCATATTTTTAAGGGTCTGGGGGGGGGCACGTGCCCCCGTGCCCCCCCCCTGGATCCGCCTATGATCCCTGGAATATGCGATAGTTCGACAATTTTATTACAGTTACATAGTATGTAGTTTTTTATAAATGATTTGTTATTATTGGGGAAATTCCGGGATTAATGACAATCATGGTCATCGTATGCCAATGGACGTGCATTGTAGGTCGATCAAGTTGGATGACCATCTTTCAAGGATGTTTACACTATTATCCGATAAATTTCCTCGCGTCAACTTCCATTGAGATGTTATTTACTTGGTGTCCATCTTTAACCGACATATCTCTTTATTGTACTTCACCATATCCATTATTTGGAAACGATAACCACTCATAGCCTGCATTCTTTTATGGATAAAATCAAACGAATGTGCAAGGTTTTTATACTTAGCCGCATAATTTAATCGCGTATATTATACACATTCCACTAATACTATTCCCTTGGGAGTTTTTTAAGTATGGAGGATTGAAGAGGCAAAAAATTTTGACTAGTTATACATATTTATAATCTCGCTAAACATTATAAAAACTGAATATAAAATTAATAAACGCACCTATTTAAGTTCCAGATAGTATTGACATGTGATTTGTAAAATAAAACTTGAATAAAATTGGTCAAATCACGCATTGATAGAAATGAATAAAAATAATAGCATAAAATACTGGGGGAAAATGAATGGAAATTGGCTTACCTTATGATAAAAGAAAAAAATTCTCCCGATCCTCCCAGGAAAGGTTGATCAAAACCGTCTTCGCAAATGAGCTGCTAGATCCCTACTAAGCAACTTAGGGGCGCAAAAGGTCATAATAGAACGGAACCGAGCTCTTAAAGAGGGTCTGAACCCTCGGGGTACTCACAACATGATATCACATCATCAGCACCAGGGGATAGCGCACCATGACGTGATATCACGTCATGCCGCACTCAGGGTGTTAAACTTGGAAGTTGGACTACTGAGCCAAGCTAAGAGTTGCCAGTGATTTTTCACATAGCACCTGAACTCAGCAATTTTAATATTGTGCCTGAAAGAAGGTTAATGAATGGTGGTGAGGAGACCACGGCTGTATGTCCCATCCAGTTCATTGAGTGCTGCAAAGTAAAAGTCCTCCACTCAAGCAGATATCAGCAGGCTGGCTCAAGGCACAATACTTACCCAGGCAAACTGCTGTGGTGTCGCATCCCCACAGTTTACCGTATAGAAAGGAATATCCCCTGATTAAACAATTCTCTGTGTACCCATCAAAAAGCAATAGTAATATTGGACAGCCTTGCTTCATACCTTGGCCATTGACTGCTTACCCTGATTCTCTTTCTGATAACCTTACTCAAGAAGTCTAGAGCATTAACAGATTAGGAATGAGTTACCTATCCCTCGAATCTATGTCTGTTTTGTGAGGATATCCATTAACTTTATCCAATCTAGTCAAAGTTTTTTCAAAATCCACGAAGCAGGCATACAAGTACTGATTATATTCTAGAATTCTGTCCATAAGAGTCCTCAACTGCTGCTGCATCACAGGTTGACTTTCCTTTCCTATTTCTTAACCTTCATATCACAAAACGGCTTCCTCAATTACTTCATTCAAGATCGCTTTCCCAACATTATCCTCCTCCACTACACTTTCCTTCCCTATGTTTCTATGTTAAATATTTCTGGCTTGTTCCTTCAGTCAGTGGCGCAGCGAGTTTTGGGGGATAAAACCGCAGAGCTCAGAGAAATTTTAAGTTTAATCCATTTTACTAGATTGGATTGATATTTCTAACAGGATAGTGCAAGATTAATAAAATATCCCTGAGAAAGCCGAAAAACTCACCATTTTGAACCATTTATCTTAAAATTCCGCAATTTATTAATCTCGCACCTACCGCTTATCCTGGTGGGTATTCCAAACCCCCGCACACACCGGCATTAGTTGCACCTGAAATCCCTCCCTATCCTTAATTACTAGATGCGCCCCTGCCTTCAGTCATACAGATCTTCCACACACAGAGTCCACTATGAAAGTATTGTGCATTATTTTATTGTGACTCAACTATCCATTGCAGAGGGGTAAAAAGGGTTGGGAAATGTGGTGAGCTGTCTGCTCTTCCATTGCAGCCAGTCACCAGTGTTCTCCAAGTTGCGCTGTCAAGGATTGTTGGATTCGATTCTAAATGAGCCGGGATCATGAAATCTGTCATAACTGGAGACAAATTCTGGGTGTTCGAGTAGCAAGTCTTGCATCATAACGTTGATAATTATCTCCTATGATGCTCGAGTTTTTATCTCAGGGAGAAATTGTCAACTAAACTTTTTACCAATAAGTGCTCTAAATATTAAAACGTGCATGAGGGATGACATCAAGAACACAGGCTGCACCATGACAATGTACCCAGCCATAAGGCCTTTATTGTTACCAATTTCCTGATCCGGAGCAACACCCGAAACAGCACCTTGGGGTCCCCCATTCCCTCACAGTACTGACTTGGCTCCATGCGACTTTTTTTGTTTCCATAACTGAAGAGAGAGCTGAAAATATTGGAAGTCTGTGGAAATCATCCAAAAGCATGTTACAATGTTCCCAAGAGACATTCTGGTCAAGGAGTTGCAAGGTGCTTTCCAGGCTTGGCAGACATGTCTCTACAAGGGCATTGATGCTGGGGGAGAGTTTTTTGAAGAATTTTAAGCATGTGTATCAATAGGATTGATAAATATATTTATTGTAGAAATTGAGCATTACTTTTATAAAGGATCGTGTATTGCTTCCATAAGATCCTTGTCCTGCTTGATTATCATCCTTCTATCTTTAGCCTTACTACTTGACATGGCCCTCTTTTGCTACCTGATAGTGACTTCACCTTGGTGTACAATGTTCCAACGTCTCCTTCTTTCTGTAACTTTTCCAATGCCTCATACTGTCTTTTCCACCAAGCATCCTTGCCCTCTTGATGTAATTGATTATTTATTTCTTTACACATCCTTTTCCTCTGGTCTGTGACCACATTCTTCCGCTTATCTTCCATATTTCTTCTATCCTTATGATACCAACATAGCTACTTGACTTCTTGGCGCTTTGTCAATTCCAGTTTTAATATTATTCTGCCTTTCATATAAATACTACCACTTACATCCATTTTCCTAAGTACAATTCTCCACTAGTTTCTGACACATATTTGGTCATCGTAGTCCCTTTCAGAGCTTCTTCATTCCATTGCCTTGCTTTTCTATTTTCCTCAGCCTTTTCAATCTTACTTTGCATGCCATTAGCACTGAGTTGTGATCTGAATCCGCATCTGCCATAGGAAAGCTGCAAAGTCACTGCTAGTTTTTCACACCATTCGTAAACCTCTGTCTTACCATGATATAGTCTATCTGGTATCTCCCCTTATCTCCTTTACTCTTCTATATGTACCTCCATACCTCCACCCTTTATGATGATTTAACCATATGTTTGTGATGAATAATTTGTTTCTCTGGCAAAATTTACCTGATTTTCATTTTGTATTCCTAATCCCAATTCTCCTACATATTTTATTTCCATCCCTGCCATCCCTGACATAAGGGGTCCAGTCCTCCATCTTTACTATATTTTCCTTCCCTGAGAATTCCCAAATTAGTTCTTTGAGCTGTTCATACACCTCATCTATGTATTTCTTCCTAGGGCCAGCTTAAGGGCAGGGCAATCCATGTGACTTAGATAAGGGGCAACCAAATGCTCAAACAGCAAGGGACATTCCCTGGACCACCCATTTAATTGGGGGGGATTTCCATACCAAACCCCCTCCGGTGGGGGGGGGATACAACATCATTTTTCCTGGGTAAGTATTTTGCCTTGAGCCTGCCCTGCTTCTTCCTCTCTTTTTCTACCACCATGATCCTTTCGCTTACCTGCTCTGTTCCCACCATTCTTTTACCGACTTCAAATGGAATACTAGAGCTACATCTCTCTGATTTTCCACCTCCTTAATTTACCCTTTACCCATCATTTTAATCATTACCACTATCCTTCCACCTCACTTCAATCACTAGATATCTTTTCTACCTTTCCCCATTTTCTCTTGATATTTTCCAGCTTACCCACCTTCATCATTGTTCTAACCTTCCATGTCCCTACATTCATTGCTGTCTTCTTTTCTTCTTTCTTGAATGCTGCTGCTGCTGCATATGATATGTGTCTACAAGGGTTTCCCATGTTGCCGACCTTGCTACTGTAAGCAACACTAGCCCTTACCGGATGGGTTCCATTTGATGAGTTTCCTTGACCCACTTGATTGTACTCCATGTTTTCAGGGAAGGGATTGTTGTTGGTCATCTTGAATAATATTAATATCATTCTCTCTTGAATAATACTGATTAGTCTTGGCTAGGAAATTGCCTGATAGAGACCTCTGAAATCTTGTCCCCCTTACTGCATTAAGCAGCGCTTGCTCTTCAGGACTAGATTCAATTGGATGAGTTTATGCGACTCTTTTAATTGTATGTTTTCTGGTGATAAATGGTTGTAAGGGCAGGGGTGGTCTGGAGTGATTGGGTGGAGCCACGACCACCGAGAGACAAGGCCTGAGCGCTCCATCGTGACGTCACGAGTCGTAGGCGGACGGAGGGAGTAGCGAAGACTGCCATTGATAGCGCCGATTGGTGGGGAATGCGTAAGAAAACCAAACGATATGTGAACAGACATTTCTCCGGCTACAATTTTCCTTATATAATATCGTATGTACTTACATTTAAATGATGTTAACAGTAAATCCCTACCTCGGGAAACATAATTGTTTCGAATGGACAAACGCCTTCGCCGAAAAATCTTCTTTGAAGAGAAACAGCTGGCTTCCAAATACATTCGAAACTTGAGAAAATCAATAAAAGTCTTATATTCAGTAAAACATTTTTTACGCATCAGTGGTACTTTTAACATAGAAGTCATAGGATTTTTACATCCTTCACGGGTCTTCTATTTTTTCAGTATCGCTGCATTAAACGATGATGAAATAAAAAAGTTATGTTCTAACACATGCGCAAGATTAGGATAAAACTAGATTGTGCTTCTGTTAAATTACATGGGGATTGTTTTGATTAGACCTATCTGCAAACTATAATTTCATGGCAATTTATGCACTTAATGGGGCGAATTGTAACCTTTAAACAAACGGTGATCTAGGATTTGCTGCTTTAATGTGCCTGGGGAAATTGTTTTGAATGGAAAAATACCATGTCCTACCTGATAACTCAGAAATGTAGCATATAATACATTCAGTTGGGAAAATAATAGTTTTTCTTATTGATCCAGTTGTTACGAATACATTTAAGCATATGGACAGAGTCATGCCTTTAGAGTAATGGTCAAGAATGATGAGAAGGATATGGATAAACTATACTCAGCCTTGGTGAATTGGTGAAGAGAGATATTGCCTTCCTGTTGATGGATTTGTCCACACACAAACCACATCCAGACCAACTTTTTCGAGACCAATGATGAATTTCTTCAGAATATCTTTTAGAACACAGGCTGACAGAGTACTCACTGGCAAAATATGGGCAACATCTTTAAATGAATATAGTAAGTTCTCTACCGCGAACACATGAGCACAAGAAGCTAAACTGCTGGAGTTATATGCAGGTTCTACTATACATCTGCCCTTGTAGTCAAAAAGGGTTTCAAATGAACTTCATCCATCATAAGGGTGATATAACGCTCGTGGCTCTGTAATGAGATACTCGGTGCTTCACGTAAGATAGTAACCCATGCTCATTTTGCTCATTAATTGGACCAACCTTAAAATGAAGAGCAGAGCCGTTTAATAGTAACTGGATGTGGGAAAACCAAATTACCAGAATTGCGAGCAAATGTATGAACTTCAGGAGATACTAACAAAACATTGCAGCAAATACAAATATGTCACAGATGCACCTTACTTACTTTCTTTTCTTGAACCTACTTACCTTTTTTTCTGGAACAAGAGACATTTGTGATTTGATAAAGTTATTCAAAGATTAATTTGCAGAGTCTTTAATTTTGCATTCTTCCAGTAGAGATACAATATCGCTATAAATATTTATATTATTTGTGGAGTTTTTAAAGTCTATCCAACACATCATAGGTACTTTTCATACATGAAAGAGGCTTGAAAAAGTGGAGTGAATTTGCCTTTTGCTTTTAATTCCCTTTTTCAGTGGTATACTTTGATATTATTATGAATGTATACTATGAATGAGTAAGTAATAAGAGGTGGTGCACACTCTTCCAAATGCTTTAATATTATAGCACACGGCTTCACGACCACATCCCAAAATGCTGAATGCTCATTCATCTTCACCAGAGAATTTACGTTTCCGAAAAAGTCTAGCTTTTTCTAAGCCTTATATGCTTCCTGAGTTTTCAAACTCTCAGCTAAAGCAGCTTCCACAGTAGCACTTTCAAGACGCTGTTCCGTCATTGATGGCGCATCCCTGGTCTGCTCTGAAGTGGTAAGGTACCCAGGGCAATCAGGGAAGATCCTTGGCATGGCACCGTCCCTCAGTTTTTGGCTGTTCAATGGTACAGCCAGCAGTTTTCCTGACTTCTCATCGAAGTAGGAGCTTTAATGAAGCACATCTTCAAACAGAAAATGCCGGATACACACCTTAAAAATAGAGATAATTTTATTGTTTGACGGAAAATCAACTGTATTTCAAGTGAAGAATACTTTCGTCTGATAAGGGTGTAGTAAACAAGACTTAAATAATTCGCTTTGCACACAATGGTAGTTAGATTAACAATATTTGATCTGAAATGCCAACTTAGATATGGGCCACATTTATCTCGCTTGTAGGTAGCCCATTTATTCATCCCGAGCGTTTCACATGTTTCCATAATTTATTACCTACTGAAGAATCATTCATTTAATACCCTCGAAGACTTTAAGATTTCGCTCTCTACACAATCGTTCTCAGATCAGCACGATTAGTTAGTACATATTTCCTATGTAAGAACTACTTAATGCAAAACAATCTTCTTTTCTAAAACAGTAATACTGCCCTATGCATGCGTAAACATACAAATAATGTAAAATGCCATCGTAGGCATGGGTCATATTTATTACACAAGTAGGTTTCCCATTTATTCATCCCGAGTGTTCCACATGCTTCCACAATTTACTAATAACAAAAACTATTCATAACACCCTCAAAAAATCAAGTTCTTCTTAATAACAACACCTTAGAACACAAGGATAAGCGCCGTATTATGTTTAGCGTTGATATGTGAGAATTTCAAAGACATTTAAGTACTATGAAATACGTAATTAAAACCATTAATTATGCAAGCGATAACGCAAATAATATTGAAATCAACCTGCAAATACACTCGAGAGTAGAATTGTTTCAAGAAACCAATAAAAATTCGTCTACCGGTCAATGCTTACATCAAATATCTTTTTAATTCACTTTTAATGACGATAAACATTTACATTATACTAACATTTCCCTGAATAATCACGCCGTCCAAATAGAAAGAAAAATATAGTAACTCACCTTGGAATATTTCGTCGACTGGAAATCTTTTCTTGGAATTTTTTTATTTTTTATTTATTTATTTATCACATCCCCCGTAAACAGCACATAACGGCCTTTTACAACGAAGGTTTCCAATATGAACAAAGTACAACACAAACATCCATGCCCTGGATAGGGATCACCTACCCAGGCGGGATTCGAACCCACGACCTACGGTTTGGCAGGCGAGGACTTTACCCCACCGCCACCGAGGCCGGCAAAAGCCATCGCGGAGCCTTGAACCCTGGTCCCCCAGGTGGCAGCCGTAAACGCTAACCAATACCCCACCAGACCCGCTTAAAAACTGGTCTTAGTTGTCTCACCTCCGGACAGATTTGTTTAATCCAGCTTCTCAGCTGGTAGGGATGATCCGTTCCCCAAACGGTTGGCATAGAGGCCGGGTTTTGCATACATGTGGCATACAGTAGGTTTCAATGACTTGCTTTCAATGCTTGCTTGGTATGGTAAGTATCCATTTCCTCTTCGTCTCTTCGTCCTTAGGAAATTTGAAAACGCACACTTTCGTTTCCTCCGTGTATTTTCCTCTGCACAGAGGCAGACAACACTAGTACACCATTTCTTGAACACTTATATTCAATACTGTTGCCCACAAAACCATCGCAAAAGTTTTAAAACTCCAAATAACTTAGCTTTAAACAACTCAATCACCATTTTCACCGCAATGGCTTATAAATATAAACAACTGCAAGCATTGTCGGAAGGCGTGGTTGATAACCTACGGCTCGTGACGTCAGACAATTAGAAGGCATCAGTGCTCAGGCCTTGTCTCTCGGTGGTCGTGGTGGAGCTCATGATGGGGCCCCCCTTAATGGAGGATTCGCCCCCTCAGTGGCGCTGACTCAATGGGGCCTGAGGGGGCTCGAGCTCCCTCAAAAATTCGTTATGGGTGTGAAGAAAAAATGTGTCAGGCTTGTTGATTTTCCTCGTAGTGTCCAGATATCAAGATTATAGTCATCAGGGTTCTAATGTTGATCATATGACTCTTCTAAAATGCTTAAAAAACTTAAAATTCACTATTTATAAAATTTCCCGGGGCAAGATCCCCGGTTTGGGACCCCCAATATTTTTTGTAAGCTGGCATCCCTGCTCCCCATCCCACCTCAAGGGAAAATATTAGGAATGTGCAATGTGCATGCCCATAGGCGGATTTAGGGGAAGGGCATGGGAGCACGTGCCTCCCCACAAACTCTCTCACTAACCAAACCAGCATTCACAGAACTACCTAGGATTTCGCGGTCTGTATGAGGAAAAATAGAAAATATTTGTGCTGTGCAAGCGTAACTTCCCCCCAGCAATATCGCTTCCTTCCCTGGCACTGAGTCCCACGGTAATAGATACCTACCCCTTGGTCATAAACTCAGACAAGTGAGATGTGTAACTATACCCAAACATTGTAATCTGATATTTTTTCTCAATGAATGAATTGGAGCATCGACTACCCAGAAACACCTGTGGGGATTTTGGGTTTTGCTACGGAACTGGAGACTTTGGGAAGAGTGGATGAGGGAAAAAATGGAGTCTCCCTCTTCTCACAAGGAAGTTTCTTGTGAACTTGTCGTCGTATTTGGCCTAAGCGTGGGACATGAGAGAGAGAGAGAGAAGAGATGCGACCTGCGCATGCTATGCATGCGCTTTATGATAAACGCTAGCGTAGTAGGGGCCCCCGAAGCTCAGGGCCACCAGAGTCCTCTGGATGGCAGTTTGCTACACTTCTCCCTCATAGGGTTATGAACTCTGTATTGTGCTATTGAAAATCCAGAGGACTTTGGGGGGAAGGCACAATGTCATTGAGCAAATTATTACCACATTGTTTTTTTGTGTCACATTCAAAGCTATGTGGTAATAATTTGCTCAATGACACTTGTCACCCCTCCTCAGTGTTAACCTCCCCCCCCCACCAAAACCTCCCAATTCCACACCCGGATCCCAATAGTACGTGACCTTCACCATTCAAACCACCAATCTTCATCCGACCTCCTTTCCACATTACCTACTTTACCCTCCCCCACCTTGCAGTATAAAATGAACTCTGGCTTGTTTGGAGATGGCAGTCTAGCTTGAAAATGACATAGAACACGTCGAAAATGTTTGCAAAATATTAAAATTTTGTGGAAAGTACACAGTGATTTTATTTTATTTTATCATGTATAACTTCCATGAAATTAATTCACCTACCATCAAATTCATCTGCTGAATATCCTCCTTCAGTGCAGATCAGAAACCCAAAAGGATTGCCGGCAGTACGTCCACCCACTGCTGCGTGTTGTGGCAGTGGATGGTAGATTTTAAATAGTGGTTGTGCTGCCAAAATTGTTGAATTTCTGTACCTGCTCAAGTTTGATCCCACCTACTCATGTCTTGAGCATCACATTCCAAGCTCGTGATGATTTACATAACCAAATAACATTATTCTTCTTGTGATCAAAGTAGGAAGGGCATATTTTGGCAGCTATATTATTGAAGTGGATCCTTCCCAGTTGCTATTTGACTTGGGTTTATGGGTGACCTTCCTTTTTTGAAATTTGGAACTTTGTTTTTGCCCAATTTTGATTGACCATGAGAGATTTTAGTGTGCAAACAGTGTTTATTAAATAGTGTTGGGTGTTTGCAAATGAACTCTGGAAATTTTGGATGAATACCTTATAGCTCAATTTAATAAGTGAGATTCAGAAACAGTATGTATGTGCTATTTTCAAAAATTACTAAGTAAATATCCTACCTTATCTTTATCATCCTTTTGTTTTATTTCCTTTATCTTCTTTCCCAATTTAGCTCCTCTTGTTTGCATAAACAAATATGTTGCTATGATTGTTTGTTTGTATGACTGCCGTGCAGCCATTGGAATTTGGTGGTCATTTTTTGAACTAATCCTCATACTAAATTTTATATGAATGGACAGATAAATAATTGTAAATTTAGTGTTTTCATAATTTTTCCTGGGATTTCAGACAATTTTAGAGTAGGTCTTCATAAGACTTTTTGTCGTATCTCGTCTTGTTCACCCCAAACATTTGTATGAGTGAGTAAATGAATGAATGAGTGGTCGTTAAGGGGCATTATATTATATTATATTATAATAAAAGATAACTTTTAAAAATTTAATAGGAATGATTTGTGCTATTGGAAAGCTGCTTAGTGTTGCTAATTGGAATATTTAAGTACAGTAATCTATTCGTAAACTTATCCAGTTAGAGAGTTTCCTATCATTGATATTATCTCCCCATATATCTCTTACCAGTCATTCAGAGTTAGAATTTTTTAATAAGAATTCCTGTTTAATTCAGCCTTCCTATAATGCATAAACTTCTGTCTTGCACCAGGAAAAAAACATGCTGAATCTTTTTATTATAATTTATTTATTTTCAATTTTAAATACTTTTTTACTGCCGTGGACTTTAGAATATTTATCATTGAATTTTGGAATCCTATTTTGAGGGCAGTAATACTTTTATATACTTACGATTTGAACATAAATAATTTGGTATTTGCTGCTGTCCTCGGAATACAACATTGAAATTAATCTTGATTTATGCTGGAGTATACGGAACGCTGGAATACGCAAAGGAAAGCTATTCCTATTCTTGGACTTAGGGGTATGTTTTGGAATGGTAAATTGTTGCTCACCATTTAATAGCAAAGAAAATTGAATTGAAATCGTTTCCGTCCCTTGTGATTAAAAGTTGAATTGGAATCATTTCATGAGTGCTTGTAATGCATTGTTCATTCAGTGTTAGTAAGTACAAAACTTATTTAGATGCACCCAACAGTCCAGAATATACTGAGTCGTGCATGTAACTGCCTTATTATGGCAGGCGTTTGGAATGAATCCGACAGCTCCATATCGTATGCTTATCCTCCAGACTCGTAAGTATTGGGGGTTAGCAGTAATGCCAGGATAAAAATATACACCAGTTTGAAGATATGTAGTAATAAAATTTAGGGAAACCACTGTATACCATTATATAGCCAGTGCCACATACAAGGCTATTTATAGCACTTTCGACCCAATTTGAATAGAGGCGTAATCTGTAGTTAAATTGCTTATTATATGCTTATTGCTACATTTTTATTTTTTTAACCTTACTCTGCTATTGCGTTGCTGTTTTTACTTTTATAATACTTGTTCTCAGATGTTTTAAGGATTTTTTTATTTTGAATATTTTACTCTGTGGTAATTTCTTTCCTTACGCCCACCCCGCTACAATTAATTATGAGCTCCAGATAGCTTATTTGGGAGCGAAGATTTCGGCTAGCTGGATACTCAGTACTTTCTATAAACATGAATTGCAGTAATTCGTAAGTGATAATATTTTTTATAGTATTTTTAGATAAATATTGGCTTATAAAATTCATAAGAAAAACCTGGATTTTCTTAATTTATTCACTTTACCTAGCATTAATCGCTTTAACATCGTAAATGATTACATTATCGTTTTATCTGTTAATTAGGAGCCTTTTATTTCTCACCATTTAATGCTGCTGATAGGTTATGTATTACTATCTCGTCATCGTACTGATATTTTCCTCTGTTCTAATTACAATAAGTACTATCTTTTCAATTTCTTTTCTCTCTTGTAGGCTCAATGGCGGCAGGTATAAATAGCTTTCATTCCTTATCGAGTATCGCTTGGTCTTTTTCGAAAATTCGAACTTAACAAATTATCTTCTAATTCAACGACTAAGTTTTTCTCTGCTATTCTTCGGTTTCAGATACATGTGAATCATCTGAAGGATCAAATCCTTTTTTTGGATTAGTCATCCAGCATGATTTTCCGCTTCTGACTCCATGCCTTAACGTACACTTACCCTGTATTCATGAAAACTGCGCCAGATACCTCTAAATAGACGCCATTTCCATATTCAGTGCCATTCATTATTCCTGTTATCCCTCGAGAACAGTCTCAATTCTTGATATACCGAGTGAAATCACTCAACCTTTCACCGTGACCACTTAGCATGAGCCATGTTTACCATTCATCGAATGTGCGCATAGAATAGGTTTCAATTGCTTTAATCATCCATTCAAGAGTAGGGGTACTCTGTGCATCAACCAGTTCATTTCTGATTTTCACGTTGGTCGCCAATTCAGATTCTAAATTTAATTTTTTCTCCGTTGTCATAGAGTGAAATATTTCGAGATTTTTTAAAATAAATAAAAGATCGTAGCACTTTCCCACAAATTTTTTTAATGCGTACAACGCGTTTTGGCTCACTGAGACATCATCTGGAACAAGACTCAGATGGCTCAGTGAGCCGAAACGCGTTGTACGCATTAAAAAATCTTGTGGGAAAGTGCTACGATCTTTTATTTATTTAAATATGTTTAACTTCCACCATTTAAAGCCTGAATCTGTTGAACTTATTATGTGATTGTCATCTTCATATTTTTATTATACCTATTTAGATGTTTTATTGCTATTTAACGCCGTCGTTCAATGGATGACTCCTCTCGGTGTTTCATTGGAATAATATCTTTCTAAAGCATCAATGAAACTCGTCGTGCTGGCTTACATACCGCGAATAGATTTATACACCTGTAAGCAGTGGCGTAACTATGGGGGGGAATTAGGGGAATAGATCCTCCCCCCAAAACCTCAGAGAAATAAAAATAATATTCAAAACTATTGCCTAGTCTTGACTTGTAGTGAATTTTTTCGTAACCTTTTAATGAAACTCAAATTTTAAGGGCTAAAATTATGTAAGATGTATTTGCAGGCATGTCATTGTTCCAAAATTTTCTTAAAAGGTGGAGGGTCGGAGGTCCCCCTTCCCCATCCCCTCTCATCCCCCCAAAGCATATTCCTAGTTGCCCCACTGCCTGTAAGAGGCCCTTACTCGATGCATTTTCAAGTATGTGGATTTTGGAAGGAGCCATTCAAATGTAAAGTTAGACGTTTATTCGAGAGGAAATGAGATTGAAGATATACCGACAGTCTCTTACTTTGTATGATACGGGGGGTAGCAATCAACTTACCTAGGTTTTAACCGTGGTACTTCATGCTAATATAATACAAGGAAGGAAAGTTTCTACTGTTTTTGGATGAAATTGGTTGACATGAGATAAAGCACCCGTCAATAAATAACATATTTTTCGTAGTCTTATCGCCGATCTATGCTAATATATTGTCACGCGAGTCGCGTCCAAGGTAAATTCTGAGCTCTGTTTGTAACTCGCTTACAATCGGAAGACCCCATGGTGCGGAATTGTGGCAATTTACGTCCCGATTTAGATAAATAGTTATTCACCAAATATACTTGCTTGTTGGTAATATCAACAAATTTATGGGCTGTGTTTAAGTTTTTAAATCAATTGATTGTGAAGGATATGGTATACGCTGCTCAAGAATCCTAAAACTCATTCTCAAAGTCGCATGCGTTTCTAGAGATTAAAATTCATGGAATTCCGTTCCGTTTCATATTTTAATGTTTTGTAACAGGCAACGTCTTTCTTTTAATAACCTGACCGGCTTCAACACTTGCTCACCATTACTAAGGGAGCATGCTATTGTCAGATCTCCCTTGGCAATGTCATTTATGGAATCTTCTAAGTTGGAATCTTCAGTTGCGGATCAAACGGGAAGGAAGAGGACAGATCCTCGCCCTTCCGTTATTTGTGGAAAAAAAAATGGAAAAGATGGCTATCTTTAAAGTGTCTCTCCAATGACAGTTTTCATTTCACCATTTTAGCAAAATAATTGTATACAAATTATTGGTGTATTTTTAAAAGTCATTTGCCACTCTTATCAGATTTCAGACCTAATACCGCCGAGAGGTATTGCTAGCATCAGAATGTCTCGGAAATTAATTATAGCATTAAGTTTTCAGTCCTCTATGTAGATTTTGAAGCCGGAGCTATAATGACGACAATTTCTTTTGCTAATTATCTCTCTAACACTTAATAAAAAAAACACTGCCCAACTAACGTCAGTTGAGTGGTCTTCGGTACAGTAAAACCTCTTGCAGTTAATCAATCAAACGTCAGTGGTAACTACTCACTTCTAAAGAATCAAATACACAATTTTAGTAGGACCCGAAGCCATTAACTAGTAGTTTTTGGAACATTAGTTCGGTAGTTTTCAGTAGTCGTTTTAAAAAGAAAGGTTAACGCTTCCCTGCGACGATGGGGATTGGTTTTAGGATTCTTGAGTAAGCCATGTACTTTAGAATTATAAGATTACAAAACTTAAACACACTCCATGAATTTTTTGATATTACCAACAAGTAAGTATATTTGGTAAGTAAAAATTTATCTAAAAAGTTAAGCGATAATTCGGAGAAGATAAATGAAAGCATGTGGTTGATAAATAAAAAAAGGCTATGGTAATTTTTTGATAATGCTCGAATGACCTTTACCGTATTAATGCATTGCGTCATTTTTTGAAACCCAAGCAATGTCTGTAAACAGAAGTTTGGAATGAGGAATGGAGCGTTTTTTGTCATTTGTCGAATGGGGCAGGGTTTTTTGTCATTTTTCGAATGGGGCGGGGTTTTTTTTGTGAAGTGTCCTTTGAAATCATTCACCCTAACCTTCTCATTCTTCCAAAGGACGAAACATTTGAGGGAATGAAAGAGAGGAGTTTCTTTATGCGTAATTTACGAGGAAAAGGAAAGTTTTGTTAAGCATACTGTGAAATTTTTCATGCATTTATGTATTTTTTTGTATTTTCACATGAACCACCTAAATTGATAGCCAGAAAGGGGGATATGATGAAGTGCACTCGAGGATTAGGGACATGAAGCGGGAAAAGCTTAACGCTGGATGATCAAAGGAAGTGAATGAGCGGGTTCAATCTCTTCCTGCCACATAAAGGGGTGAGTATGAAGGAGAAAGGAAATAAAGGCTTGGGTTAAAACTAACTGAAGCAGCGGCTACTGCTGCTTCTTTTCCCAAACCACCTCGATAATATTGAATCCGTGATAATTGCGAGTGAAACTATATTATAATTTTAATATTCCGTTGAATTGGGCAGTAAATCAGCAATTATTTGTACAAGTTTCATTATCCAGGGCTCGTTAAACTTTCAATAAAGTTATCGCGTCAAATGTTGCCTTCAATGAAGTTATTTCAACAACGCCTTGGCAACCCAAAATATTCACAACATGCATTTTGACGTTAAAACAGAAATCATTTTCCCCAAATTTGCGTTTGAGCCCCTGCGTAGATTGATATTTTATCCACCTCCTCAGTCTGTCATAAATAGATACCGTTCCGTGACGTCACCCTCCGACGACGTCGAGTTTTCAAGCAGCCGATGAAGATTAATTTTTAAAGACTCCTAACTCAGCTAGAAAGCATTGTTCATCCGTGAAATTTTCGGCGAGTACATGTCAAATACGGACCTTCCTATTCTGGTACTTTAAAAAATTGCATGTTCCCCATTATTAAACTATAATACGTTTAGATTAATAAACTGCGTACAAGTGTCGATTTCTCCATGTCTTCATCTAAGTTAAAACAGTTATTTGTGGCAAAGTTGATCGTGCAATCCAGTATATAACGATTTTAATTGGTTTATATTATGCCTGTTTGTTACTTCCCATCATCTGTAATGAGCTTTCTAGACGTGTATGGTTACTTCTACTTAACTTTGAGTCACGGCATAAGACATCTTGGGATGAAAAATAACATGGATATAAGATGGAATGGAAGAGTAGACGGCGGACAGGACTGTTAAAAGGGCTAAGAAACAATTCAATTTTAATGCAGTGTGTCTAATCTGTCAGTATGCCAATGTGTGTATCAACTTAAAGGGCGGTTTGTATCAAACAATTACGCATATATTATCCGTTCACAGCCTCCCTGGCGTTAGTTTCCAGTTACCATACGTCATTGTCAGCGTTCAAACAAAAAATTGCACAGAACCTGGTGAAAATATAGCGAAAATGAGCGTGGTGTACGGTCAGTTTCGAATTAAAAGGAACATTAGCGGGGAACTTTGGAACGCGCAGTATCATATTCATTTTTTGTCCAGCGATTTTCAACCGTGTTTTGTTAGTTCTTTAGTTAGTTCTGAAATATGGAAGAAGAGACTTCTCTAGGTATCTTTCTCAACAGCAAGGGATCGCCAACTCTTTAACATAGGCGAAGTTTAGAGTATTAAAACTACATTTTAAGCACTGTTTTAGACTAAAATTAATTTCAACTTACAATTAGATGTTTTTACTTGTACTTGAATTTAAGTTGTTTATGTTGGGGGAGGCAGCAATGCTGGCGAGGGTTTACGGGCTTTGAAACCAGTATTTCATAGCCCCTAAGTGTTCTTGGAAAATTTGTTTAAACAAGCCCCTGAAAACAACATTTTAGGTACTATATTAGACTAAAATTAATTTCAACTTACAATTAGATGTTTTTAATTGTACATTAATTTCAGTTTTTAACTTTTTCCGGACAAATAGCCATTTAAATCGGAGGGGCAGGAGGTGCCTGACCCCCTTCCCAACACTCCGCCCATGCTCCTTGCTCTGATTTGTGCCAGGTCAACTTCCTCTTGACTCGGCCGCCATTTTTGCGGTCGCTCCGGAATCTCTGGCTTCTGACTGAATGTCCACCGTAGGTACTGCCCTATTTTCAGGCATTCTTTCCAGATGACCGAGCCCCCTTGACTTCACTTACCAGAATAGTTTTCTCGTACAATATTTATCGCTGTGCATTGGTGCGGATAAGCCACGTGTTGTTTTCCTCCATGGCCCCGAAGGTTCTTAACAGCATCCTTCCTCTCCCATATGTTGAGCAATGTTATAATTCGTTCCGGTTTTTTCACGACACATTTTTCACATGTGTATAGGACCGCGAGTTGAAAAACTGTTTGGCGTGATCTTTCTTTTGCTCTCAGACTTGATAAACGTGACTTAAATAGGCGTTGGAGTCCAAAGTAGGCCATATTCCCCGCATTCACTCGTCCTTTGATTTCTAGGCTATTACTATCAGTTTCTCACAGCACTGGGCCTAAAAATTTAGCGGTATGCTCTCCTTCAAATTGATTTCCAACTACAGGGAAATATGTGGTAAGCTCACTTCCATTCCTTTTCATTGATGGAACTGAAAATTATACTAAGGGTCTGCGGATCCTCTGTCGACATAACAGCTTGTGACGTGGAATATTTCACTGGCATCACCATAATTATCATGAGTCCACAATGCCAAGATTGATACGACGCAGCTTTACATTCCTCTCTTCTATCCGTTAGCCTTTTAATAGCTACGTATTTCTTTTCTTTTACATCCTTTATAACCTGTCGTGTGCAACTCATTCGGAGCAGACCCTTGCCCTTCATTCCTTCCACTTGTCCATCTACAATTTTTTAATCATACCTCACAATTATAATAATGATACCAATTAAGTTGTCCCGTCTTCTCCTTTAGGTTATTATGAGACTACTTTCGTATCACACTATTCTTAGCAATTCTCATTACTTACTCGGTCTATCCGTTTCATCATCATTATTGGGTGGCCCTACGTTTCGAATGCTTCCAATCTTGACTCCTCTGCTGCTGTAAAAGTCCAAGTCTCATCGCATAGAGAAACATGCTCCATATGTAGCATCTGATGAATTGTTTCCTCACTACTACACTTATGTTTTCAACTGACAGTAGATTCCACAAGATGTATCTTGTGGTAAAGTGCTACGATCTTTTATTTATTTAAATATGTCTAACTTCCTCCAATTGAAGCATGAATCTGTTGAACTTATTTGACAGTAGATACTTATTTATATAGAAAGCCCTCTTCGCCATTATTACTGACTATTTCTTTCTTGCGTCATCCATCGTTGGTAATTCGACTTAATAGGTAGCAAAACTTTTTCAACTCTTCAGGCTTATGCTTACCTACGTTAATGGTTGTCTTAGCCTCCTCCCTTTTGCTGCATACTAATTTATTAGTCTTATTTTTGCTTATTTTCAGCTGGTATCTGGCCATTGCATTTCCATATTTGTTTCAGTCTTCTTCAAATCATTCTCTGTCTCGGCTATGACTTATATGTCATCAGCAAATGGCAGTATACCTATTCTCTGTTGATATTAACACCCAATATTTCACTGTAGAATTTTTGTAATAAAAATCAAAAGATGCTAATCCGATAAAGTTAGAGTAGTGATGATAGCTGTTGGACACATTCGTCTCCAGTTTGGGAAAATATTTCCTTAGAGAGAATCCATCACATCGATCTCACGATGTAACTTGGTAAGGTTGGGCTTATTCCCTTTATTTATAGCTTCTCACTGAATGAGTAAACATGCTCTTTAAACTCTCCTCTTCAGGCGCGTAAACCATGCTCATCCTTGACGTGCCTGTTTTATCGCAAGGGGGCGCCGCGCCGCCTGGCGGGCGGCCCCCCGCGCAACCTCCCAGGCATTACATCATTGTCTGTCTCTCTCATTCCCTTCAACCTCCCAATCAGTTCCCATCTCACACCTATGTTCGCCTTCCTCCGCTTATCGCATCGACTTATTTTTACAGGGGAGGTCGAGGTTACGGCGATAACATCACAAGCATGGCAAAGAGCGATATTCGCCTTCTGAACATAATGGACAAGATTTAAAAATGAAGAATTCCCTCACAAAGTCCCCTTATCCCCTTAATTTCCGTGACAACGCTGGTTGCACCGATTGCAATGCTGTAATTAATGTGGTAAGTTGGCCAAAACTTAAGTTGTCTGTAATACCCAGCGATGTTCTTCTGTCTAAACCCGCCTCGCAGTTAAGAAAAATATACTCCAGCATTGCTGTTTCAGAAGTTTTGTCACCGCCGCTATAGCATTATCGTCGTAACTTGGTATTTTCCAAAGTCTTTAGCAGCAGAGACTAAACTGATGGTGTATATTTTAAAACTATGATGCAGGTTGACTCGAAAGAGCATCTCTGTTCAAGTGGAAAATTGGTCCATTTCGAGTGACACATGCTTTCCCATTACATTTATGACAAACAATTCAGGGTGGCTAACCGGCTTTGAATTAAATATAATACTCTAGCTCTCGTGTACCAAAAATGTCCAGTTTCCATTATAGATATCAGCATTACTGAGGAGTAAAGTGGTTTCGATTTTGTCGTGTCAGTGTGAGTATTACAAGTTCAATTTTCTACTTCTGTGCATACGACTAGTATTGAAATGGAGAAATCCGATATCACGTGATGCTTTCATTGCCATACCTACTACGACCATAGAATTCGTTTAAATATAGTCAATTTCGATTGAAAATTTTATTTCCTTTGGTTTTAATAATCCCAAAGGAGAAGAAGCTTAAGTTTTTTTTAAATAAAATCTCTTTATAAATATTTTAAATGCTAACTTTTTCCATTTCCTTGGTAACTGCGTAGCCACCTTGAGTGCTCTTTCAAATATGCCCTCCGACGTTGTGGTCGGCTTTGGGCAACTCCGCTGACACTTTTAACTCTTATTTAACAGTTTATAGCCATTCTTGGAGGTTGGTGTTGTATTTTATAGAGATGTTATGTGTCAGAACAAATTTCATCAGAGCTACGTTTAGATTTGGGACGAAAAATGAGGAAATGTTTATCGATCTCATTTGTAAAAAAATATCTTTAACAAATACCATAACTGAAACAAAATTCGAGGAATCAAGCGAGATGGAGTGGAATTGATTCATAATGAAACAATGACTTGCAATTTTCTACAAAAATTATTTTTTTTTCATTTAAAAAAAAAATTTCATTACTGAAACAAAAGGCATTTACGCTATGAGTGACGTCAGCGGAGGGTTAGGAATCAACGAAGCTACGTTGCAAATGAATTTTAGAGATACTCCATGTCGCCTCTTGTGAGTATATGCTCTTACTTTCCATTTAAAGTAATAGTGTGGTGTCCCGACTTTCACACGATTGCAAGACCCCTCCTTCTCCCCCGGGCAATATTAGGTGGCCTTCACCTTTCCTTCTTAAAATCCTTTTACGTTTTTCGCGACCTATGACCTATCTCTCTTCGGCTTTCCATACAAGTTCTCACGATTCCATATTAGGCCTACCAACCTTGCTTGGCCAGGTTCTCACGAAGGAGGGCCCACAAGAGGTCAAAGGCTATTTCCAAACTTTTCGCCTCGCGTATTTTCTTGAGACATACGCTCATTAATTTTCGCCATCCCTCTGAAATCACCGCTTCTACCGCGGTGACCGCATCCGGTTGACATCCGGGAAAACACTCAACTCTCGCTTCTGACGTAAGATTAACTCATACCACCTTGGTTAATAAATTCATATAGAATACGAGTGTTTTTCCTAAAGGTCGTGAGAAACTACGCATTTATTCTGTTTGCACGTGTCGAGCGACCCGTGGAATATTCCAGAGAGGGGACCCATTATAAATAGGTAAACTCGGAGACGCCAAGGATCATTCGCTCTTCTGGACGTGGAACCTCTGCCACTCTGATCCTCGCCTTGTCAGCCGACAAACCAGCGTCTTCTCTCCGCCACATCGCCAGTTACGCCGATCGTTCGATCCACCTCGAGTCATCCATCCGACTCTCCAACTCTGCTTCGTAATGAGTTCGTTTGACGAGTAAGTTAGCCAAAGTCTCACATGTATTCTTACTGAATGTTATTAAATGGACTTTACTTAAGAAATGGGTGTGTATTCCTTTATAATGACTGCCTCTGTCAATTAAGATCCTTCTCTACCTCTAGCTACGAATCCCCAAATAGTATCGTGCTCTTTCGAGGTCACGACAAATGGTGTATATGCGCCGGGTAAATTACAAGCAGTCTTATAAAAGAATTCACATCGCACTTTGTGCATAAATTAGATATTAGTTATGTTTTTTCTTTGAGTAAGGCGTGTGGGAAACGCCCTATGTTGTAAGATGTATGAATTAATTTCTCTCTTACAGGAAGTGTTTTTTATGTTGCATGTTTGCTCTTTTTTATGATCTGCGTCGAGTTTTTGATTATGTGTTAGGCAGGGTTTTGCTTTTCAGGAAGTGTTCTTGATTTTGTGTTTGCGTGTGTAGTATTTAAGTGCGTGTGTAGTACTTAAGTATAGGGTTTTTGATTTTTTTCGCTTTCTACCTGTGCTTCGCGTAAGAGTCTCTCCGTTCGACCTGTATTTAGTTTCTTCTGAGTTTTGAGGGTAAATTCATGTCGACGTCAAGAACGCCGCCCCCTAAAAGAAGTGATCGTTTGGCAGGAAAACCTCCTGCGTATCGTATTCCCGTAAATCCTACTAGGCGTCCGGCTGGGGACTCCGAAACGAGCGACTCAGAGGGTGATTTGAGGGAAGATAAGGTCCTTGTTACGGACTTAAGAACGTTGCAAATAAACGCAGCGGCGATGGCTGATGGTGGGACGACAGCGCCGACCGAGGAGGCTGGCCCTTCAGGCGAAAATAATACTATGACATTTCCTCGTGTAGGTGGAGTCCATCTGACGCCGCCGAAGTTTAATGGAAACGCAAACGAGTGCCCCTTGCAATTTCTATCTACCTTCAATAAGATTAGCACTGCCAACTCATGGTCAACCGACGCACGATTAAGACTTTTCCCATGTTTTCTAGAAAGTACTGCCCAAAGATGGTTGCAAGCACTTCCGGCCTATGACGTAGAATCAGGTGCCCTTCGTGGCACCTGGGAAGAACTGGTGGCGGCCTTCAAGGCGGCCTTCAAGGCTGCCTTCAAGGGGACGATGTCGGATGAGATGAAGGCCCACAGATTGAACGAGCGCACTCAGCAAGCATTTGAGACCTCCGAATCATACTTTTATGACGTGACCGCCTTATGCAAAGAGGTTGATCCCCAAATGCGTGAATCGGAAAAAAATCCGTAACATCCTCAAGGGGCTGAGGCCAGATATTGTAAGGGTCGTGTTGCCTATGAAGGCTAGGACCTGTGAAGAATTATTAGAATTCATTAAGCTGCATGAGGCAGCCATCTTGGTCTCAGAAACAGTAAAGGAGAAAATTACCCCTCAGAAAGCAGTTGAGCAATCGAACGCCTCGATAGGACGATTAGAAAAAGAAATCTCTCGTCTTCGCGGCGAATTGGAAAGGAGTAGACGCTATTCGGGCCCACCCATGAGGCAAGGAACCCCTCGTTATTATCAGGAAAGGCCCCCTCCGAGTCCGAGGATCAATCAAGAGATGTTTAACCCCCAGAACAGAGGTCAAGGCGGGCCAAATCAGGCGACGCCGCCGAGGCGCCAACCTTACGATCAAAAACCGAGGACTCCTGATGGGCGCATAGTTTGCTACAGTTGCGGGAAAACCGGGCATTACGCTTCCGTATGCCCGAATAAACCAGATCAGGGGCCTCGGCCCGCCCCACGTGAAAAAAAGATCGTGGGAAACTCAAATGCGCGGATGTAATAGAGGCAGCATTCGCGGATAGACCGGACGTTAAAGACCTCCTTCTCATCAAAGCAGACGTAGAGGACCACCTAGATCAGACAGTTTTAGTTGATACGGGAGCCGGGATTTGCGTTCTAAGAGACGACCTAGTAAGATCTCCAATTCGCAAAACCTCGCTGGGTATAAAAGGGGCAGACGGAACTCCAGTGAAGGTATTGGGAATGGCTGCCGTAAAAATTAGGCTTAAGGGGAAAGCTGAGTTCCATTTGGAAGCAATAGTCATTAAAAATGCCTACGTCTCCTTGGTGTTGGGAAATGATTTCTTACGCCGTACTCGAGCGAGGATAGATCTTCACTCAGGCATAGTTGGGCTAAAATGGGGAGACGAAGAAATCTTTCTGGCGACGAATTTCTTTAATCCCGACTTTTCTGACTCATCCTCGGATGAGGATGATGATGAGCAGGGTGAGTTGGACAAATTGCGACTCGGATACGACTTAACTGTTCCCCCTAGATCTCAAATTAAATATGAGGGTCCACGCAGGACGAACGCACCTAGGGATATTTTAGTGACGACAGCAATGCTCACTCAACGGGGGTTGAGTGTCGAAGTCCCCCAGGGCGGCGACATTATAGTAGCTATGGTTTGTAACCACCGATTCGTTCCTCAAAAACTATTCAAGGGGACTACCCTAGGGAGGAGGCTTAGACACGAAAATACCGGAGGGGGAGATATAGATTTTGGCGAAGTGGAAGAGGTTGATTTCATTGAAAATTTTCCAGAGCCGTTAGACATTAATCCAGATTTGAATCGCAAGGAAAGAAAACAAATAGACGCTCTATTAGCTCAGTATAGAGATGTATTTGCTTGGAGTCCAAGTGAGATGGGGAGGACTCATCTAGCGGAGCACTCAATACCCACAGGGGATGCAATGCCAATTCATCAAGCGCCTTACAGAGTTTCGCATAAAGAAAAAGAAATAATCAGAGGACAAGTGGATGAAATGTTGAGTCTTGGCATAATTAGACCCTCTAAGTCGCCCTGGTCAAGCCCTGTCGTTTTGGTCAAGAAAAAAGACGGCGGAGTGAGATTTTGTGTTGATTATAGAAAATTAAATCTAGTTACACGGAAGGACGTTTATCCCCTCCCCCGCATCGACGACCTTTTGACATATTTAGGTAAGGCTAAGTACTTTACTAGCCTTGATTTATTCAGTGGCTACTGGCAAATCCCCGTTAAAGAGGAAGATAAACCTAAAACCGCCTTCGTAACTCCCGAAGGACACTATGATTTCAATGTATTAAGTTTCGGGCTCTGCTCAGCGCCCGCTACTTTCCAAAATTTGGCTGATAATGTGTTTTCTGAATTAAAATGGAAGAAGGTTTTAGTATATTTGGACGATGTTGTAGTATTCGCTGAAACTTTCGAGGATCTGTTAAATAACACGAGGGAAGTTTTTGATAAACTTAGAGAGGCGAACCTCACACTGAAGCCGTCTAAATGCCATTTCGCACAGACTCAGATTAAAATGCTGGGTTATCGCGTAAGCGCGGACGGCTTGGAGGCGGACCCCGATAAGGTTAAGGCAATCTCTGAATTTCCCCGCCCGACGAAGGTCAAGGCAGTGCAAAGCTTTTTAGGTTTGTGTAATTATTATAGAAAATTCATTTGCAATTTTTCCAAGATAGCACGGCCTCTGCACGAGTTGACAAAAAAAGATAAGATTTTCGCGTGGACGGAAGCCGAAGAAACTGCTTTCCAAGCTCTCAAAGACGCAATGACTTCCGCTCCGGTATTAATGCATTTTGATCCCGAACTGCCAGTAGAGCTCCGCGTGGATGCGTGCGGAACGGGAATAGGGGCGATTTTATTGCAAGGAAAGAATCAAAAAGAAATGCACCCCGTGAGTTACGCGTCTAGGACGCTAACTAAGGCTGAAAGAAATTATTCCATCACCGAAAAAGAGTGTATCGCTACGATTTGGGGCTTATTACACCACCGAGATATGGTTTATGGTAAGAAAGTGACAATTGTGACCGATCACCATGCTTTATGTTGGTTGAAATCCCTCAAAGACCCCTCTGGTCGGCTCGCGCGATGGAGTTTGCGTTTGCAAGAATTTGATTACCAAGTCGTGCACAAATCAGGCCGCTTACACTCAGACGCCGATTGCCTATCAAGACACCCGGTATCTGAGCCGACGGCGGAGGATGAGGACGGGCCAAATGAGATTCCTCTAATGTTACTTGCGGCGGAGGACTTAAAGGCTAAGCAAAGGGATGACTCGTCTCTTGTTCCCTTAATACAAGCGCTAGAAGACCCAGAAAACGCACCGCCAAAGATAGAAAAAATCTCGAGGGGGTATGCGCTAATAGACGGATTATTGGTCAGAAAAAATGCCGGTCTTCGGGGAAAGGATTACTTGACAGTTATTCCCAAAGAATTGAAAAGAGAGGTATTATATTCTCACCACGACGACCCTATGTCCGGCCATTTAGGCTTCGCACGAACCTATGACAAATTAAAGACTCGGTACTACTGGGTAGGGATGAAAGCGGACATTTTAAAGTATGTACGCAGCTGCCCGGATTGCCAGTGCAGAAAAGGACCCCATACGAAGCCCGGAGGTTTTCTCCAGCCAATTAAGCCAGGTAAACCCTTTGAGAAGGTGGGCGTAGATCTTCTTGGTCCATTCAAACGTAGTGCTACGGGGAAAACGATGATTGTAGTGGCAACTGATTATGCAACTCGCTACGCGGAGACGAGAGCCCTCTCAAATGGAACCGCTGGTCAAGTGGCAAAATTCCTACTCGAACAAATAATTTGTCGTCACGGTTGTCCGACCACGATTCTATCTGACAGAGGAAAGGTATTTCAATCCGAAATGGTGACCTCCCTCCTGAAAAGCATGGGAGTAGTTAGTACATTTACAACGGCCTACCATCCCCAAACAAACGGTCTCACTGAGCGATTGAATAAAACCATAGCCGAAATGCTCTCTGCCTTCACAGGTACGGAGCAACGCGATTGGACGGAATTTTTAAACCAGGTAACTTTTGCGTATAATGTAGGCCTACAAGGCTCTTTGGGGGAGACCCCCTTTTTTCTGGTCTATGGCCGCGAGGCCAGGCTACCCCCGGAAATTAGCCTCTCACCCGACGAAGGCGAGGAAGGCGTAAAATCGCGGGAGCGATGGGAGCAGGCCCAAAAGGTAGCCCTAGAAAGACTCGCGGCCCGCCAAGAAAAAGATGCGACGCGTTATGATGCTAAGCATGTAGATGTTAAATTTAATCCCGGAGATAAGGTTCGGATTTACACTCCCACACGAAAGGTAGGTAAGAGTGAAAAACTCTTGCCTCAATATTACGGTCCTTATGAAGTGATTAGGCAGGTAGGACCTGTCACTTATGAAGTGAGGGTCAAGAAAGGAAAATTAGACACGGTACATGTCTCACGCATGTCACCGTATCATGAGCGCGAAGGCGAAGAAGCCGCCGTCGTAAATGTAGGTCAGGGAGGCGTGGAGATAAGCACGACCGACGCGCCGGCCGAAGATTAATTCGGAGGCAGGAAATGGCGTAGTGAAATTAACGACTCACATCGCCCGGATTTTTTCCGCAGTCAGTTCCCAGTTCTATTCGGCTGGTGAAAACTCGAATAATATTATGAAACAGATAATTGAATACTAAGTGAGGCAACACGGCTGTTAGTATAAAATAAAAAGTAACCTTTTACAGCCAATTTTCCATATTTCTTGATGTATTTTTGAATCTTTTTCCTGTCAACAAATTGTTCTTAGTAATTTTTTTCTTGTCTTCGAGAATGCGTTCTCAAACTTGCCCCGCTTTCGTGAGTAAATTGACACTCACATTATGTACATTTAAATAAAGAACAATTTGTTGACCCCATTATTTATAAGAACCACAATTGTGAATAGAATTTGTATGGGTGAAGCAGTAATTCATCAGCCGAGAAGGAGGTGGATCGGCGAGTCAAAGGGAGAGGTAAGCATTTAATGTTTTAAGAGGAAACTACGGTGTAAATCTTTTTTCACAGAGATATCAGGGCATATGAGCACCTCGAGGACCCCAGGCGCTCCGGGGAAGTGAGGGTGTTTGTTTCGGGGTCGGTGAACGGCACCTTCCTACCCGCCATTGCCTTAAACTTTACCGCATCGAGGACCTTGATTTCGACCCTTCTACTCCCAACCACTACCCATCAGCACGTGGCCCCCTTCACCCTGGCCCTGGGGGAGCACCGGACGGAGGCCTGGGGAGAGCCCGCAAGGGACCTCAGGTTTCCCCTGGTGCTGGGGTTGGATGTCCTCATAGGGCAAGGGGCAATTCTGGATATCCCCCGGCGGATGGTGCGACTACGCACGCCCGGCACCATCTTGCCCCTATTTGGATATATGGGAGAGCTGGTCCCGGGAAGGGGGTTACAGCTAATTAGAATACCTTGGCCCCTGGGATTCGACCTCCCCTGGACACACCATTCGGGCGACCGGGAAGAGGTCGAAGACCAGTGGCCAACCCCGGACGCAAGCCCCCGGTGGGTGCGATCACCTAGCCCCGCAGAGGACGCCGATAGGCCGGCTTCCTCTCAGCCCTCCATGCCATCGGAGGATTGGGAGGAGGAGATAGAGGCAGCGAGACTCTCCCGAGAACAGGGGTCCGGGGAAGGGCTTCCCCCCCCTGCACCTTTGCAGGCGAGGGAGCCCCTTGATCTCGCTACCGCTACAGGTGGGAGGGCTTCACCTCCCTCTGAGCGGCGGGGCCTGTCAGGAGGGCGTGGCCATCGCCTCTTAGCGGCCTTGGGGTTGAGTGAAAGCGGTCCGGGGAGATAGACAAAATTTCAGTAGGCCAAAATTCCAAATTTTTCCGAAATTCGCTCCGCCCCCCCCCCGCTGATTCCAACTGGGTCCTCCACAAATACCCATCCCTCCGCCAATTCACCGTCCCGGCGCCCCGGTGCCACTCCAAAGAGGCAGGACAAGGAGCTTTCAGCTAACCTGAAAGCGCATCAAGGTAGAGATTTTTTCTTTTCTCTTTTCGTAGATACGCCTGACGGAAGAAGAGGGAGGCAACCCGCCATACACCGCTTCCATTTCCACGCTTCCCACCTCTCTCCTCAAATCAACCTCCTAACCTCGTTTTACCTGAGAGTAAGAGAGAATTCTCTTCACTCATCTCTACCATTGTGAAGTTGGGTTTTGGAAATCAGACGTAAATACGTCTTCAATTCGATTAAACTACATTGTATAATAATCTCGATAAAATCGAGTGAGCATCGAATCGCACATAAACTTCTTCTCTCCATTCTCGAGGCAGTTGTATACGGGCGGGCGCGCGGCACGCGGAGAAAGCGAACGCCAGCCTCCTCAAGGCAGGCGGGGACGAGAGATAGGAGAAAAAATAAGAAGGAAAAAATAAAATAAAATTATTTCTTCATTTTTTCTGGCGGCCGCCGCTCGGAGATAGTACGCCGCTCGGCGGGCGGAAGGAAGATTATCTTATTTTTTACATTTTTTCAAGCAGGCAAGCGGGGAGAGGTTTTTAAAGGGCTCGCTTAGTATTATACGAAAATGAATGCGGGTTTTATTCTCATCGTTATCCCCCTAATATTAGGGAGTGACGGATCACGAACGACGCCTAATACGGCTTCGATTAAGGTCGTAGCTGGGACATATTGGACTGCATTGCCTCAAACGTTGACATACGAAGCCTCTATACCTTTGATTTATAAGGTCAAATGGCGATCTTCCAATAATAAAGCCGTGGAAACACATTCCGCACAATGTGGGACCACAGGTATTGTATGTAATGCCCTTAATTCCCTGCGCGGCACAGTCCTTCAAATTAGTAAGCTGGTTGACTTAGTGGGCGTGAACCCACTATTTTACGAAACTGACAGAGACGCACTATTAAACAATAGAAAAAGGAGGTCGATTGATTTTCTCGGAAAGGTATTTGCTTGGTGTTGCGGCATCGCCACGCGTGGAGAAATCACGGCTCTAGAAGAATCTCAGTTAGATTTCGACAAAAGACTAAGAGAACTATCCACCATGGCGCGTTTAGACCACAATTTTGTGGTGGACGTGAGAGTTCAATTGGAAAACTATACGAACGTCGTGGATAGCGCAGTGTCCGAGATAAGAAAACGAGTTACGAATTTACAGACTCAAAGGCTCAAAGGTAAGGCTCAAATTGTTAGAGCCTCTAATATGTCAATTGAGGTGAAGGAGATGATAATGGTCTTAACAGACATTTTATCTCGGAACTTTTATGCTCAAGGGAAGTTAACAATGCATTTGCGAGAAAACGAAGCACTCCACAGATGCCAAAATAAATTATTGCCCACATCAATTTTCCCGATTGAAGCGCTACAGAAAGATTTAGATGCACGTAACGAAAAATTGGCAAGCCGAGGCTATGAATGGGTGGTGCCGAACGCTGCTGAACTAGCAACGCTTCCGATATCGCATTGTCTCCTCCACGAGAAATACATGGTAATTCGCGTGAATGCCCCTATTGTTAAGATGGGCGCAAAGTGGAGTCTATTCGAAATCAGTGCGACACCATTCGCGTGGAAGGATCAGACCTGCTCCATTGTTCACGAAACAGTCTATGCGGCCGTAGACAGGAAACGTCTTCGTACAATTTCTGGCCCGGCATTGCATGACTGTCGTGCCCACTCGGATAGACTTTGCTTTCTGCCTAGATTCAGCGCAGATACGACTCATGGGCCGAATTGCGCGATTCAAATGTTTAAAGGCGGGACGACGACACAACTTTCCCAGTCGTGCACCTTTCAATGCCGACCGGGGAAGTCAACAATAATCAGCGAAGTAGGATTTGAGCTGTATATAATTACGCACCCTCCCCCCGAAATTAAAATCCTTTGTGAAAATTCCTATTCTAAAGTCATTAACTCATCACTAAGTGGACCAGGCGCTTTAGAACTAACACTTCCGTGTCATTGTGCAGCCCATTTCCCTGATAAATCAATAGTAATTAATGAAGGATATCCTTGTAATTCGGAAGTTCAAACAGTCAAAACCGCCCATATCTTGCCAGCTATCTGGACAACACTCGATTCACTTTTAATTGATCCGAAATCGCCTCAGACTTTGCCTACCTTCGAGAAATTAGAGGATTGTCTGAATACAAATTGGACCATTGAATTACCCCATTTAAATCTAACCCAACCTCAATTTATGGCCACAGACCCCTACGGTCCAGCCTATACTTCGAAATCGGACGATGCTGTCGGTGGAATAGCATTATCTTGGTCCTTACTCCTCTCTCTATTCCTCGGAACCCTTACCTATTTTGTATGGAAACACGAAAGAAGGATGCCCTATCTTGTTCTGACTCCGGAGGGTCAACAGATTATATTCAGCCGCGCCATACACCGCACACTTAAGGATAAAGAACCTCAGGTAATAGACCTCTTTTTAACGAGACCTCTTTTTTAACGAAAGGCATGAATTAACATTACGCTTTGGATGAATTCGCGGACTTGGAAATTTGAATAAAATAAATAACAAAATAAAATGCTAATAAAATAAAAAGCAGTCACCACCCACTCGTAATGCCAGTTGCCGGCGGAGATTACGACGGATGTGTGTCCGGAAGGATGAGTTTCTGTTTCCTGACGATAAAAAGCACACTTCCTTCCCTTGAAGCAGCGATTACGCATTTAGGGCGTTGTCTCCTTGCGGGCATGAATGGGAGTCACAATGTAACGTACTCGCGAGTAGATTTTGTTAGCTTGCCTGTGAGAATAATGCTTGAGTATGAGAGTAATTTCGATGTAATTAACATGTGTTTATTTTTCAGCAATTACCGTCCGAGCTGTGAACAGCCGTAAGAGCGGTGACGCCAAAATGCATAATTTTGGTTGATTTTTTAAAGGCTTCGATTGGAATGAAATCCTCGAAGTATTATGGGTGGGATGTTGAAGCCAATCAGTGTAATAATTTTTGGCCGGCGTGAGATGCGCTTGGGGCCAGAGGAGAGCAAGGGATGAGAGGCACCCCTCCTCCTTTTAAAGTGTTTTGTTGTTTTAAGAAGTATAAGTTTTCAGTGGTACCACTTACGTAATTATTTTGGGAGATGAGGACTTCTCCTAGGGTCAGTATCTGGGGACGCCTAGAGGCCCGTGTTGAATTAATAAGTTTATGATGCATCATGTTGTTAATTGCCAGTAATGTACAAGTGTTAGTACATGGGCTTGAATGTATTTTATGAAATACTTTTGCCGGTAATACGTCAGGGAACGTATGGGCATGGTGGCTAGGTAAGCCAAGTTTTTAATAAGTAAATTGCCGGTAATACGTCAGTGAACGTATGGGCGTAATGGCTAGGTAAGCCAGCATAGCACAAGTTGGTGCTTTTTGTTAGTTTGGGTAATGAGGAATTATCCCGGTTTTAGATTACACTGAAAGAGGCTCAACAAGATTAAAAATGGTGCCATTCTTAAGCACTTTTATGATGAAAGTTCGGTTTGCTGTTATGCAACGAACTGGTCCCAGAAATATTATGCTAAGATTTTTTCTTAGGGGTACTGAAATATTTTTGTATCCACCTGACTGTGGGTCGGTGGAAAGGAAGTATGTATTATTTATGAGAATGTGAATTGTTATTGAGCTAGATTTTTCTCACGCAATTTTACATGACCTGGTCGCCTGTGAAGCGCAACATGTTAATTAATTGGAGGAATTTAATTATTTACATACTTCCACTATTCAGTAATTTCAAGTACTTTTAGAAACAAACGTTTATCCGTCATAATTAACTTGATATATTTTAATTTTAATTGTCCAGCTGAGAGTTTTAAACGACTTGTTAAAAAACCCATAAGGTTTTCTGATTACACAACCTTTAATGCCACTTGTGAAATAACTAGCGGAAGCGAAAAGACTTGATCACTCTTACTGACTTCCTATTGTTGTTGTTCACTGTAAGCGCATTTTGTTTATTTCCTTAACGGAACTCTCTTTGCGCCAACGGCTAACCACGCCACTTCCTGTTATCGCCTGGCGAGCGCTCTTAGCTTCACGCGAGGATGGCTCATGGCGTGTTTTGAAAGAGTGTGTGTCATTATCTCCTGTGGGCGTGTCTCCGGATGGGAGGCAGCCATTTTTAAAACACAGTCGACTCTCTACTGGCTTCTGGCATTTCATGGTGCCTGGCTATTTTAAATACTGTGATATTTCTTTCGTATGTTTTTATGAATCTTTTTTTTCTCAATTCTTAAGCGTTTGAATTCAGACTAAAAGTCTCCTTGGATTTGCTTGTATTCTTAACAGGCCGCTTGTCACGTCCTCTGTGACCATGACGCCTCAGAGGATTCTAGCCTGTGAAAATGGGAGGGGCGTGCGCCTCCTAGTGGCAGCGGTCCTGCTGACCACGCCCACTCAAGGCGCGCCAAGAGCTGGCAGCCAATCACCCCACGTTGACCTGACCGCTGGCGCATACCTCAGGAATCTCCCGAATATTACCATTTACGAGACGGCGTTAGCCCTGGCGTTTCGGTGGGACTTCAACCCTGGCTATCAGCTTCAGCTACTGAGAGAGATGGTTGGAAGGGCTTGCAAAACAGCTGATAATCGGCCAGTATGCAGTCTCCCACGGCTCGCGGTCGACTCTGCTCTTCGCGATTGGGACAGACGGAACTGGTTCGAATCCTTGTCGGAGGCACCCCTGGCCACGGATGGGGGCGCAATGGTGAACACCTTCACGCTTCCCACGCGCAGACATTCCAAACGAATGATAATTTCCGCGGAAGAAGCGAGGGAGCTGGAGAACGATTTGGCTGAGATGGGAGGCGTCAAAAATCTCTCGGCGCCTTGCGTACCTGCGTACGCACCTGCCTCGGGAGACAGGCCTGATTTTGGCCTGCTGACCCTCATCACTTCCACCATAGCAGCCCAAAGAGATGTCCTAGCCATGTGTCAGACGCGTAGGCTGAGCCCTTCGGTCGTGAATGTGGATAGACTTCGCGCTGAGTTATTATCACTGCAGCGCTCTGTCCACAGCCGAGGTTGGGAGCTGGCGATCCAACACTTCTCCAGATATTACGTTCTACCACTCCTTGATTGTTTATTATCCCCTTCGTCCTTATACCTATTCCTAGTGATACCTCTGACAAAGGCTAACACCACGTCAGTCTCACTCCACTCCTTTATCCCCATTCCCTTTGCCTACGGCGATTTCACTTGTCAAATCACGGCCCCTGCGGCGGAATTGGCTCTAGTACGTACCGCTGAAGGAGTAAAGTTGGGGAGTCTACAGTGTAATCCCTATCGAGATGAGTTGTGCTCTCTCGAATCGGTACGAGAAGACGAGTCCGTTCCGGCCAAGTGTGCGAAATTAGTCGCCCTTGGGGGCACGGCTGAAGAAGCAGCCAAGGTCTGCCCACTACATTGTCAACGATCATCGGAGACCCGGGTCATTTCACTTGGCCCGGCCACCTTTCTAATTACTCATCCTCCGGCCGATGCTGTGATCCGTTGCGACGCAGTCAGGTGGAGTGATTGGGGCGCTAGGAGAAAGGGTTCCTTTCGCATTACCCTTCCCTGCGACTGCCAACTGTCTTACAATGGCAGTGTAGTCGCTCCTACTTTTCCCTGTTTACCCTCAGCCAATCCTACCTTATCCGTCCGACGCCTTATTCCTGCGGAATGGTCGTTACTACTATCCGTTTCCCTTCCCCCTTTCTCAAAAGCGCACTCCTTATCCTGTACGGATCTGGACGAATGTACCAAATCATCATGGAATCCTGAGAGCCATTCCTCGCTTGAGCTTCGGCCGTGGATGTTATATTTGAATATCGCCATAATCCTTTTCCTCTGCCTCCCCTCCTTGTTCCTCAGCCTTTTACCTTATGTTACCTGTAATCGTCCTCCTGTACCTTTTTACCTGAGTACGAACGACACATCGCCATCGGATCACCCTCCCCCAACGTCACCTACGAGACTTGGCCCTCCGTTAATTCCCCCTCCGCCCATTCCAACCGCAGCTGCTAGCTTCCGCCGTCCGTTACCCACCCCCGCCGTAACCGGTCCTGTTTATGAGGAAATACTGGAGACAGTCTACTTGCCCATGAGACGTCGGCCGTAGAACTTGTTTTGTGTTTAGTGTTTTTTTTTGCGTGTGCTATTGTGACTAGTTTTTGCCGTTTTGTGCTTTTTTGGTTGTTGGTGTTTTTTTGTGTTTTTGGGTTATTGGTGTTTTATTTTTTGTCTTGGGACTGCTCTTCAAGCTTAATTTTTATAGACTCTTGGAGTCGATTAGTGTATATTTTCTTTGTTCTGTGTTCTGATTACAATCTGTTTTGAGTTTTTTATCAGCTATGTTGTGCCTTCGGCCACTTGCTGATCTTCATTGGCATTTTAATGGACTCATTCACTTGCCTATGCTGTTGGACTTTTGGGCGCATAGGGCATTGCCAATGCTACGATGCTTCTTTTATTTACTGCATCGAATTCCTTTTATTATTTTTTTGATTTTTCTGTGTGTATTCTTGCGTATTTGTTATTACGGTTTGTCGTTTTGGTTTATGTTGGTGCAAACTTTTTCGTTTTTTCTAGATTTTGCTCTGCACCCTGTAGTTGTGCAGGCTTGTATTTGCTAGTGTTTTGCTAGTGGGATAAGAATTCAGTGTTTTTTTTTGTGTTGGGTGTTCCTTTTCGCCCGTTGCTATCTTTTTTGTGTTTTTCCCACTTTTCATGAGTGTTGGTTCTAGTTTGTGTTTGATATTTTTTGTGCTAAGGTACGGCTGACTTCATCAGTCCTCGTTTTATTGCTGGTATTGGGTTTTTTCGTTTTTGTATGTTGCTATTTTATTTTGTGTAATTGAAGTTGCATGTCGCTTCTCTGTACGGCGTGCATTTCGTTGTCATTTTTGAGGTTATTTGGTGTTTTGATTACTTTCTGGTGTTTTGTATTTTTGTATCTGTGGCTTTGGCTTATGGTTTTTACTTGCTCGTCCACTAATTGTTGTCTAGGGTCATTTTTCGGGGACGAAAAACGCTTTTCATGGAGGGAGGGAGGTGTGGTGTCCCGACTTTCACACGATTGCAAGACCCCTCCTTCTCCCCCGGGCAATATTAGGTGGCCTTCACCTTTCCTTCTTAAAATCCTTTTACGTTTTTCGCGACCTATGACCTATCTCTCTTCGGCTTTCCATACAAGTTCTCACGATTCCATATTAGGCCTACCAACCTTGCTTGGCCAGGTTCTCACGAAGGAGGGCCCACAAGAGGTCAAAGGCTATTTCCAAACTTTTCGCCTCGCGTATTTTCTTGAGACATACGCTCATTAATTTTCGCCATCCCTCTGAAATCACCGCTTCTACCGCGGTGACCGCATCCGGTTGACATCCGGGAAAACACTCAACTCTCGCTTCTGACGTAAGATTAACTCATACCACCTTGGTTAATAAATTCATATAGAATACGAGTGTTTTTCCTAAAGGTCGTGAGAAACTACGCATTTATTCTGTTTGCACGTGTCGAGCGACCCGTGGAATATTCCAGAGAGGGGACCCATTATAAATAGGTAAACTCGGAGACGCCAAGGATCATTCGCTCTTCTGGACGTGGAACCTCTGCCACTCTGATCCTCGCCTTGTCAGCCGACAAACCAGCGTCTTCTCTCCGCCACATCGCCAGTTACGCCGATCGTTCGATCCACCTCGAGTCATCCATCCGACTCTCCAACTCTGCTTCGTAATGAGTTCGTTTGACGAGTAAGTTAGCCAAAGTCTCACATGTATTCTTACTGAATGTTATTAAATGGACTTTACTTAAGAAATGGGTGTGTATTCCTTTATAATGACTGCCTCTGTCAATTAAGATCCTTCTCTACCTCTAGCTACGAATCCCCAAATAGTATCGTGCTCTTTCGAGGTCACGACAATAGTAGGGCCCGTATGACCATAAAACTCGCCGGCGAGTCAATTATAGAAAGGGTTCGTAGGCTTCATTAAAGTCAATCTTCATTAGCGGGCCGAATAAATCTTGTGGTCAAGAGTTAATTAATTTGACGGCCGTTTCATCGTTACAATAGTAGCCTTTCTGCCTTTGACATAAATGTAATGTACTCGTTGGACTTGACGTGACATTGTTCGATCAGTCGAGATAAAGGTATCTTTCATTGTGTCATTTTGGAACCGCACCATTTTTCCGTCAACGAGTGTTTTCAGTTTCCTTCGATTGCATTTTTTAAAAGTTGAACTGGCGAATTTGTTCTTTTCGACTGAAAGTTAGTTTCCCATTAAATTTAAGACTCTCAAAAAAGGAGAGGCAGGTATCAGAAATTTAATGTATTGCATTTTCATCGCTTCAATGTGCGTACCATCTTTTTCTATGCACGAATCAGGTTGGGAGCCGCTAGAGACTCGGAGGGTGCGCGATATGCTTAGATTGCTTGAGCAATTGAGAATATATTATATCTTTTAGAGCGACGCAGAAAATCTCATCTTAGTAACCCAGTATATTTCCAGGTCCGAGAGAAAAGATAAATTGAGAGAGATATTTTAGCGCACGGATAATTACGGGCATAGGCCGAAACGGGGGCACGTTCCCCCAGCCCCAAAGACGCTTAAAAATAGACGAGTTTTTTTTAACACAAATGCTGATAAATTTTATATTTTAATATAGAAGTTATAAATATGCATGTATTTACGACTTTATATTAAAATTAAGAGTATATTTCGCTGAGTAATTTTTGCGTGTGGTTTTTAATACCAAATATGAGAAGACCGTTTGCCAGTCAGACCCTGATGCCCCCCTCCAGAAAAAAATCCTGTATCCGCCTTTGGGTGTGGAAATTTGTTTTTCCCCGAACAATCAAGGAATTTAATTAATGCTAGGTGAAACTTCGGTGGAGAATTTCAATTTCATTTTTTAATGACTAGCGTCCTACACCACCCGCCACGCGCCTAATTTGGCGGATTGCGGAGTTGTATGTAGACGCAGATGAAAAACATATCGTCAGTAATGGCAATGCACGTGGCTTCAATGTTGTTCTCGCCTACAGTCCAGCCACTTTGTGAATCTATTCATTCGTACTCTAGGGATTGCACTGAAATGTAAAGACTACCGTATAGGGATATCAAGCCAAAACTTTTGGAGAAAAGGAAAAAAAGTTAAAAACTGGGCCGTTCGCTCCACGTGACTGGCTGCGTTCGTTTCAATTTTGATGCGAGTGAATGAAAATGAAAGCAGGACCGCAGCTCAACAACCGTTGATGATTTATGCTCGGAGAGGCGAATGGATACCGGTTTTTTTTACGCCGCATTAGTTTTGGTAATTTTGACTCTTCTCTTATATTTATGCCAGCTCTGTTCTATATCTTCCCGAATGCCATTATTAATTCTCTGGAAAAGGTTGAATAATTCATTTCCATTATGAAAGAACAAAGCTATGAACCCATCGGATTTAAGTGAGAAAACTGCAACTATGTGATTCCGAATCAACGTATACCAATGCCACTTGATTTCTCAAAACATGTCAAATGTTCGCCTTAATTTTACACCTCTGGTAGCAGCCAGTTATTTTGAAATTCTGTGATTGGGTTCGATTGAAAATCATTGGGCCACGGTTTTCCCGTTATGCCTTCGTTGCATTGATTTTTTGTCGTATTGCTGCATTTTTGTGCGTGTCTACAGAGAATGAACTGCCCGGAAGCAATAATTATCTTCTCTCACCTTGTAAAGTTGATAGCTTTGCGTAGGCAAGTGAGCTGTCGTTTAATTCACTTGATAAATCCAGAGCTCGAGCTGCTGTCCTGTGAGCGACGTGTGGATTAATAACTGTGTACTACCTCAAGCTTTGCAATGTGTTCAACCCTCGATCATATCCTGACACCGGTGGCGCACAGTGAAATGGGCGAGAAAACATTTCAAATTACTTAGTGAATGTTGTCGCTTATCGTCTCCAGTGAAAGAGACACCTCTCCTGTAAAAAATAAAATCAGTATGATCAATAATATATCAATATTAAAATAAAATCGAGATGACAGGGTGAAAATTAGTCTTTAAGATTAAAAGGAAAATCCGGCCAAGTCCCATAGAGATATAATTAAATACATACATGAACTTTGTCACCGGTTTAGCCTTTTCAAATATTTTATAACTTGATTTGTCGTATGTCTTTTGTTTATGCATCTAATGACTCTTAACCTGAGGGATTAGCTGTTATGCCATTCCGGAGTAAAACCATTCCTGCGATTTTGTAAAGAAAGGCGTGAGCCTGCGAGTAATTAAATGGATTGTGCTATGTTCGTAAGGTATTTTCGATTTGCTACATCTACAAAGGAATGAGATGAAAAAGATGATGGCGGCTTAGTTTCATTGTGAAGTATATCTTACCTTATATACATCCCGGTTCTTTTATCTTATACCTTGGATTAAACCAAGTGTTTTCCTCCTCGTCTCCTAATACGTTTTCGGGAATATTTACATGAAGTCTTTTAAAATTACATTTTGTGTATTTCATTACGGTAGCGATGCGCACTTCACGTGGCGTTTAAGTTAGAAAATATTTTGTGAAATGCTTATCAACGGTCAATTAGTAAATATTGTGATTCTATGAGGTTTTCACAATAGGATGCTAATATTAGATACCTAAACTTGTTTATGCGCACATGACTACCGAAAGAAAGATATGCTGTCCTGAGTATTGGATTCCATTGGAACTAAATCTCTACTGTGGTAGCGTTTTATCGGTAACCATTAATAGAGTTGTCATGGAGAAATTGCCAATTAACATTGAAATTATGGAAATTTGTGCCCATATATCCAGACAAAATTACGAGGCGTTGAATTTTAGTCGTCCATTTTATTACTATATTATTAGCTTTTTCGGCGTTATTTCATTATAATTGGAATTTTTTGGGAAATTAAGTTCTACGTAGGGTAAAAAATCTATAATTTCTTTTTAATCCACGTAGTGACAGAAAAGTACGATCATATCCACATGATCCAACTAAGAAAGCCAGTATAAAATTTTTCTGTCTTGTTGGTGGAGCAAGAAAAATATTTTATTTGGTATATGAGAAGCGAGGTGTTATTTTTCATGAATTCATCTTTATTTTTTCACATAATTCCAATTCATGCTGTTTTATTCCGTTTACTAAGAGATTTGTTTGCATGTTTTCAATCAGTGTTCCTCCAGCATCATACCTGTTCATTTTTCATTCTCGAGATATATGTGGGCCATATTATTACTTCCCTACTCTTACTTTGCTATGAAATTGGCTCAGTTGTCTGTTCTCATTATTTTCCGGCTTGGAATCCGTGCCGAGACAGGAAATTAAAGTCAGACTCTGCGGTTTTTATTTCTGTTTATTAGTATGAAAAAGCAATTTCATTGTTTTCATTTCGATGCATTTCGAACAGGTTTGATTGGTATTTTGCCCGCAGGCCAGATATACGCCACCTGCGCTTCACAATTTACGACGAACACAGCGTTTCGATTACCTTATCCTCAATCACTTCATTCGATTCGGTTTTGGACGATGATAACGAGCGACAGAGGAAAATTGGAATTCTACGAATATACTCCCAGTATCCTAGCTTGTCTATTGTGATTGCTCTATGTGGGTAATACAATCTCTAATGATTTTTTTGTCTATCTCTCTGGGTTATTGGAAAGGAATCGTAGGTGGCATAGAAGTGAGTCAGCGGCCTTATTCTGTTCCTCAATACTTTTGCATTTATCCTGTACTAACCCAGGGGTAATGGAATGATTATTGTGAAATAGATATTTAATAATAAATTTTTGAGTTTCATTCCATGAATAGTTACATCATAAGGATGCGATGAGGTCAGTTATATGTATTATTTCGTTTCTTGGAGACAATTAGGTACGTCAATGAAAACTTTTTACCATCCGTTGTCAGATCAAACGATATTGATTTTTATTGAATTGCATAAAAATCTATTTGTTTTCTCGGCCCGAAAAACTAATTGGTCAAGCATCATACCTTGGCCATTAATATTTTTTGCATATGGTAATGGCTACTTTTCATCGTCCACCTCACCGTTTAGCCTGAAACACACGATCATTTTTCACGCACAAGTCCAGTGATAACTTCAACTATGACTTTCAACGATAGGGGAAATGATGGTTCAAGGCATCATTTTCTGTATCGCATGGCCACTTAAGGCGCCCTTGATGTTGCTTGGTGTAATAGTTTCTCTATCACCGTGTTTACTATGTTCATTATCTTTAAGCTCAATGGTGTCGTCACAATATGTATTTGGTCTCGAACGCTGATTGGTTTTTAGTGGCTGTATTTCACGCACGTGCTCAGTTATTGAAAACGCGAATAAAACAAATGATGACAAAAGTGACCGTCATCCCTATTATTGCTCCTATCTCTGGTAATGTCGACGTCCGTGAGTTATCCTTCGAGCTGTCTTTGCCGCCATCCCTGAATTTGTGCGTAAAAAATGATCTTGTGAAGAAGACTTTATTCTACTCAATCGAATGTTTTATTCATCTTTCTTTAAATGAAAGAGATACTTTGCCGAACGAAAAATTGTGGGAATCCGTTTTTTCCTTGAAAAATAATAGTGGCCAGGACGTTTTCAAATCGTATTGCCAACGTACTCCTTGATTTTTTAGCACGTACGCGCATGTTAACGGATGGTGTCCATGCACCCTTCACCGAAGTATGTGAACATTTTATTTCCGATCAGTTCATAATTGTCTTATATTTATTTAATTTATTTATTTCACACACCACTGAAAACAGCACTGCTCGGCCTTTACATCGGGGTTGATAACATTTAACAATCACAAACATCCATGCCCTGGATAAGGGCAACTTTCCCTGGCGGGACTCGAACCCGCGACCTTCGGATTGGCAGGCGAGGACTTTACCCCAACGCCACCGGGGCCGGCAGTGTTGTTTATTACATGTAATATTGATTTTACATTGTTTACAATAGGTAATATTATATTTTAAATAGCTGTTTCATTAGTTTCAGATCATGGCGGAGGTATTTTTTTTACCGTTGTTAGGTTTTCATCAGCAGTTAACAGTGCTTATTCTTTCATTTTTTTCCACACGAATGCCTACCTTTGATATAAAATCATCTTGGCATTGAGTGAATATCATTATTTTGTGCGAATATCCGATCTATTTAAAATTTTCTTAAGATCCAATGCAAGGCTGTGTGAATTTAGGATGTATTTTTTTATGCAATCGGTGTATTGCGAGAATCTTTGGCCATATGTTAACTTGTGGCCAAACAGGTACAATCTTGAAACGATAGCATAAGAAAAGATCAAATTATGGCTTTCTGACGAACAAGATTGCCTAGGTACCTCGTTAGTTTTCTCGGAATAGGGAAAAACCTTAGGATTATTTGATGAGTTAATCCTTCAATTACCTTTCCTTGACGTCCAGTCTTATTGTAGATGGGTTTATTCCACTAAGGCGGCATGAATTGGCCGGTTAGTTCCTTGTAGGCAATATCTTTGCGCTTACTTGGTTTTTTGAAAGTTCATGAATGCGCGCGACTAACACACCCTATCAAGTTTAGTAATATTCTTTTACTAATTATTTGGAAATTCTTTGACAATGAATTGTGAAATGCTCGATAAATCCCCCCCACAATTAGTTATATATTTTTTCACACTGTCCCTTTTGAATCTTTCTTTACATAATCCAAGGATTAGTGAGTGAAAGACGTAAACAGAGTCGCCATGATGATTTTGCAATTTAAAATATACAGTGGATTATTGTAATGGAGGCACGACGGCCTGACGAAGACTATCGTAGAAGGACAGGTGGGAGGGAAGAAGGACAAGGTACGGTCCCGAATGAGTAACATAGGATAGGTTATAAAGGATGTAAAAGAGAAGAAATACGTCGCTGTAAAATGGTTAGCGGATAGGAGGGAGAAATGGAGAGATGCGTCAAACCAATCTTAGGATTGTTGGCTTATGATAACGATGATGGGTGGATCATTCTGTCAAACTATGTTACTGTACTCGAATAATTATTAATTCCGAGAGTCAAATTTGTCCGAAAAAGTTCTGTTTCATTTGAGAGCGAACTTAGAGGTGTTTTTTATTATAACGATCAGCCAAAATTTTCTCCACTCTCCAACTCTGCCAAGCATCTGTAAACACCTTTCAAAATCTCATTCGTTCTATATTTTTGATTAAAAACTGCCCATGCTGGACTTCATTATCTTATAAACTTAACCTCATCTGTTACTCATCATTTCTAAGGTTTAATGGAATATTTCGTGATTCCATCACTCTTTTTAATCCCACTCTGGTTTGTTGCCTTAAGCTCATGTGCCTTGTCTGGACTGTCAAGCGTTTAACACTAGAATGAGCGGGGGCGGTCATTTGGCCGTTCGCGTTTCTTTCTTTCGCGCATCATTTTGTTATTTTCCGATCAATAACACTGAGATTTTTTTGACTATTAATATTTTCGAACAATTAAATTGAAAATGCAGTTTTTATTGGGGGGGGGGATTCATGTCCAGAGAAATTTCAGCTTTTACCTATAATGACCGCGAGCGGTCAATAGACCGTTTTTGCATATTATAACGTAATTTTGCTCTCTTTGCCGATCCTTGGTGTAAATTTCATCAAATATCATAGCGTGTACTTTACCACACACGAATATTGCTCAATTTTTACTCTCATGCCTTTAAAATAGTTTTTACGTATGATTTCACATGTGAAGGAGAGAGACACATTACTAAAACCAAGGTATGTTGCGTCGCAAAGAGTGGCTAATAATTCGGCTTATTAAAACAACTTGTCTATTTCCGCACTATTTTGCTCTATGTTTCCACACTACTTGACGGACACTGTATCTTTTTAGTCGCTACTATAAGCCTACTAAGCATTCTATGGGCAGTGATGAGTGTTCATTTAGCTGGAATTCATTGTTGCGCTCGGGCGTAGCTGCTGCCAACCAAGCCAGGCGCCGCGGCGCGCCGCCACATCCCCCCTTCTCCCGGCCCGTGAGCGCTCGGGGAATACCCTTTCGGCGACGTGTTACAAATTGCATCCCGGTCACTGTCTCGTCATAGATGCTCCAGTCACCCATTCCCGTAGTTCAGTCCACTCTGCGGTCATCCGGTTCACCAGAACTGGTGATATTCCCCTAGTTCTTCCAATATAATCTGTATCTTTTGAACGAATTCGGTGAGCACTTTTTAGTGCTCAGGCGATTAGAAGAATGAAATTTATTTCAAGTGCAACTAAACGTAAACAATTTTCATAGATTATAGCCGTATAAATTTTCACAGATTGAGGTACAAAGGATGGTGTTGTCTTCTCCTCCCCGAAATTGATGCGGTCTGTCGCACAGAGGCATTTCTGGTGATCGTTACCGGTGTCATATAAACGATCATGGATATGTCCAACCACCTTCCCGTCAACTCGTTCGCATTCAGGCAGTATTGCTTTCCCGTGATCGATCGATCCCGAAACTTTTTTTTGCTATTAGTCACATTTTTTAAATTTTACTCCATTCTGAGACGCTCGTTAAGTTGGAAATTGTCAATTTAAAATAAAATTCTTAAAAAACCACATTTTTGGAATTTTTCAATTTTTCATTTTTATTTCAAGGGTAGTTATTGAAATTAGGAAAAATAACGGAACGCCATGGCTACAATAGAGGTATTTAATCAAGTTGGAACGAAAAATATGTTTATCCTTACTCCTATAAATAATGGATAACACATACGTTAGTTGTATTATAAGCAATTGCTCAAATAGTCATAGATGATGAAAAACTCCTTTATCTATATTAATTTTGATGTGTTTGCTGAGTACTCTGAGCAAATAGCTATATTGTGGCAGCAATTTGTCTACACATACATTTATCTGGGTCGTCAACAATTTCTCGATGACCCTCTCCAAATGAAGTTGAGATGCCATTTATGTTCCAAAGCTGGTCGAAATTTACGGAAAAACTACGTCTACTCATTAGAAATTAACTTGCCTTCAGATTTTAGGTTCATAAGTAATTGGACCTTTGGTTTAGGTGTGATTTTTTTCCTCGTCGCGCATAAAGTTCCTTATGAAATCTGTTAATGCAGCTTTTTCCCCCTATAAGATTATTAAATATCATTCCTTCTTTCGCCTTTCGTACTTCTCTCGCGGACTGATTAATGGGAGGATCCGCGATCTTTCGGCGACGCAATTCATCACCCAGCTTCATCGCCGGTGCGTCCCGTCAAGGCAGTCGCGATGATAACGAAGCCTCGCGGGACTCCCTCACTCTGGGGGTGAGGTATTCAAGGCAGCTAACCGGCCGGGGGCAATGTGCCTGCCTGTGTTTTTTTACATAGTCGTTTTATTCTGAGTCCCAAATGGCGTGACGCTCCTCTGTTCGTGAATTGAAGCCCGGAGAGGGAACTCGGTTGAGGTGCCGGCGCAGCCTTCGACGCCGTTTCACCCTTCGCTTTGCTCCCTGCCGAAACTTCACCTCGCTAAGTTTCATCGTGCGCATTTATGGAGTGCAGTGGTAATAGAGATGCGAGCTTTTGGGACCCATTGGACTATGAACCCAAATTTTCCGCAGCATGCCGTATATGCATTCTTAAAAATGGTGATTTTTTAAGACGTATCAGTTTTAATGTTGGTGTTTAACGTTGGTGAATAATGGAAAGTGTACGTTGAATAACTATGCGTCTAAGTTTAAAATGGCACAATAACTTGCATATAATTTGATGGCACTATCAGTAAATGTCTCCATGGCTTTAGATTTTATCACGGAATCGGTTTGGTGTGGTGGTAAGAGTGTTGGCTTCCCACCCCGTGGGCTCGGGTTCAAATCCCGGCCGTGCCAGAGAATTTTCAGAGACTGTGCGATCCGTGCTTGAATGTTGTATGGAGGACATTTTAGGTGCAGCACTGTGCCCGTCGGATGGGACGTTAAGCCGTGGTCCCCTTGGCCCCTTTCGTCAAGAGAAGGCTAATGCCACCTCAATTTTCGGTCGCGTATTCCAAATACCATACGGGTTTAACCACCTGGGATTTGATAGTGTCGACACTTTCGCCGGGCTGAGGTTTTTTCGTCGACTTTTGTAGGGCCTGTTGGCACCGGTTACTTCACGCTGGAAGATGATTGGTCGGTTCGTTTCTTTCTCTGATGACCCTCTTTCACGGGCAGTGGAGAGGGGAGCCGTCCTCTCTGTTCATGTTTTTCTTAGTCTTGATTAGGCTAATCATGAATGGAGGAAAGAAGTTCGTTTGCTTCGAATTCGTTGGAGTCTACTGGTTGGTTGGAAAATGGGCGAATACGTCGTCGTCACCAAAAAATCCCATAGAGCCAAGGACACCTCTGCGAATGAATGTCGCGGATAACTACGAGTAAACTTCAATCCCTTGATAAGTCGACGACATCAATAATAACACCGTTCTGCAAAAAAATCTTCAAAAAATGCTCGGCTACAATTTAGGGAGATTCTGGCTAATTTTGGGTCGCTGAATCCGAAAATGACCTCAGTTTTTTTTTCTATCACCCTCCATTTTTACGAGCAACCCCTTTTCAAGGGACCAGATTTTATAGTTGAGGATCCATATGGATAACAAACAACTTGTTGTCTGTCACTTAAGTAGGACATAATCCATTTTAGGGCAGGACCAGTGATGCCAAGAGTGATGAGCTTGTTTTTTTAGGATACTATGATCAATTAGGTCAAAGGCCTTAGTTAAGTCAAAGAAAATTCCTACAGTTAGGAGTTTGTCATTTAGGCCAAGTAAGATGTTATCAACTAGCTCAAAAGAGGCAGAGATAGTGGATTTGCCAGGTCTAAAACGTAAATGACGTAAGTGATACCGATGTTGGAGGTTTCAGTGTTGGCTTCGGATTTTAGTTTCTGTTTGGCCACCTTGTGTGTATTTCATCCGTGATTATCGCCATGTTCGTGATAGCGTGACGCTCCGTTCGTGAAATGCAGCCCAGGCGGAAATTCGGTTGATGCGTTGATGCTGCCCCCGATGCAGCGGAGCGCTAACCGAAACTTCACCTAGTGGGAAAGTTTCGCGAGACTTATTTTAAAATATGCCACGAATATGAGCTGCCCTACTTTATAGCTCAGCAAAATTTTATTTTCTTCAAAATTTTATTCTACCTCATAAACTTCTTTATTCTTCCCTTTCTTCAGTGGAAGTTAGATTACGGATTAATGTGTTGGGGAGGATCTCATTACGATACAATGAGGGCCGCTATTATATTGCAAAAAAAGATAGATTGATGTTCCTGACAGACTCCTCCCCTTTTCACCAGAATTAGAGTTATTCCTTTTGGAAATTGCTACATGGTACTAAAACTTTTTAGTACTGCTATATGGTACTAAAAATTTTTAGTGTAGGATATGGACAGACTCATGTATAATCGTCATAGAGGCGACTGGGTCTGCATGACTAAAGTCTGCGTTACGCTTTTAAAAAATCCATTTTGTTCAAAGGACCAAAATTATAAAACACTCCACAAAGCAAACTTTTAAGAAGAGATATTTTGTACAACTTATTTTAGATTAGCTAAAAAACGCTAATGTCTTGCATAAACAGTTAAAATGTGCTTCGTTAAGGTTTTTAAAATTTAATTTTCCTTTTATCGCCAGAGTCAAGTGGTATCTCAAAAACAGTTTGTTTGTTTTTCTATTAAAATATTCTTACATTTAATGAAATATCCTTAAATCATTTGAGCAATGCATGTAAATACCTTTGATACCCTAAAAACGGGACTTTTGCCTAGCAGGACACCTGACTTCCAAATATGTATAAAAATATTGCATGAATTGTTGAGATTTCTATGAAATGCGTGGTTTCATATCTTCACGGACAATGCCGTTTTTTATCAACGGAAATAATATCTATGTACTTTTTGGTAGTCAAGGGTTTGTTGTTTTACTTTGTTGTGAGTCTTTTTACAAATGGTTGAGAATAAAAACTCGAAGTAGATAGTGGATCCTGATTTTTCCGGACTAACTGCCGAAGCTTGTATAGTTGCACGAAGACTTCGTCCACGGGTTACCGAAATAATATTTTATATCATGAATACCTTTGTTTTTCTTTGGGAGAATAGATGATTATTATAAAATATAGATTCGTAAATCATCAACCCTTCATGCTGTGAACCCGAATTCGCTCTTAAGGTCGGTTTTATAATTTATGATTATCGTTAATCTGAACATGATACAGGCCTTTCCTGAACTTGAAAATACGTGAAATTAACAGTTAAACAAAGAACACAGGAAAATCTCATGGCCTCAAATGAAGGAAGTCGTTGACTCTGGTTTTCACTCTACGCCAGATTTTAACTATAGATTTGAGCCGTCCCTCACTCAGAGGGTATCTGTGAAGCAGCTTGGCCGGTGGTGTAATCCTCCGCCACAGTGCAGGACAAGACACCGGTCAACAGGGGCCTATAATACCTGGGGCGAAAATTGGGCCAAATATATACGTATGCATTAAGCGGCATTGTCCCATGAGTATTGGGGCAGTTTTTTTTGTGAGACTCTTGTCGAGCGTTCGACGCTGAAAGAGCTGCTTCCGATAAACAGACCCACATCACCTTCTTGAAGGCCATCGCTACCTCCGCAGCCAAGGTCTATCTTTCTCTCGAGTCTGGTTGCTTTCCTTGAGCCAGTCACAATTCAGGGGAGGGGAAAAATTCCATTGATGACCGTAATTTTTTTGTTACTAATTATATTTGTTTTTGAATTGTTTTTTTCCTTCTATATTTTTTTTGCGCCACCGCACTCCCCGGGCCTGTATGCACGTTTCAGATTTTAAAACAGGTCATCAGTGTGCCACGAGAACCATATAATCACGCTTTATAAATGCAAGTTTTTAGGATCAATTGCAAGTAAAATTTTTAGTTGGTAACTTTTGGGAAGGATGAATTGAAATATTTAGAATATTCAGTGTATGCAAGGTATGCGATGAAAAAAAAACGTTTAGAGGAAAATAAAAACACATCGGCACGTAACATCGAATGTTGTTGTGATGAATCGAGAGTCAAGTTAAAAACCTATTTATAGTCTAAGAATGTTTAAATTCCTACCTTGTGGGAAATAATCATGATCTCACGCTCCACATTCCTCCGGTCTTTGATATCTAACGGATTCTGGCAACGATGTGTTTAAAAGGCACTGACGAATCCCCTAAGGCCGTAATCTTCTGCGAAGTATGGATAAAAAGAATGGAGGGTGAGTGAGTGAAAGAAGAGTATCAAAAAGGCACAATGAGCGCGGGATAAAGGAAAGTGGTAAAGCGACATCCTCGGAGATAAGAGTGAGCGATTGAATGGCAGGTTTTTTCCATCTTTCAATCTTATCTCTATTTCGTGTTCATTGCACCTTCCTGCCACTTCTCGCATGGTCAAAACGGTCGGTACTATTGGCTGACGAAAGCAATAGCATTCGTTTGTACGCTGTTTATTTCTATTTGGAATTTTATTTACATTTATGTAGTATTCACGAAGTAGGAAAAGTACTGGATTTATTATTTTTTCCATTTCCCATTGTTAAATTGAGGTTAGGGTTACATTGCCGGGCTCAGCTGCAGGTTACCGTGAGATCTCTTGTGTATATTTTATCCACTATATGTCGTGATAGTGGCGCTCCATTCGCGAAATGAAGCCCAAGGGGAAATTCGGGTTACGTTGCTGCAGTCCGCAATGAACTGTCGCCGACTTGCGGCGCTTTGTTCCTCGCCTGAACTTCATCCCTCCTTGAGAAGTATCATGCAATTTGTTTAGGGAGTACGTTCTGTTCTAGGCCCACTTTCTCGTGTTCGCTATCCGTCAAATGGAATGAAAGCACTGAAATACCTCTTCACCTCAGTCCAACAGCGGCGGCTGAGCCCCAATTATCCCTCATTAACATGAAAACCTGGGACTTTTTCACCGGTGTTTAATTTCTGATTATTATGCACCTTTTCACTCTTTTCCACGTTTTTCTTGTTTGTTATATGTAGGCTTGAGGTTTGCCCTGTTTGGTTTCGCTAAGGCAAAGAGGCAATTCTCATCACTCAACTGTAATATGATTTTAGCTCTTCCTATAAGATATAGTTCCTTCTTTTGTCTTATCTACAGTAACATTCCCTCTTTAGGTGAAACCGAAATTAGGAAAAGTCATGAAATTTTAGACGAATTCTGTAATGAAGCAGCAAATTTTCTACAGGGATTCTAGAGGGAGCAGGAAATTTTCTGAAGTGTTCCCTTCTGCGAGAAACTGTATATCCTTGCATAGTAACTAATGTAGTTGCCTGATGAATATAAAATTTAGCATGATAGGACGAAGCTATTTTTCATGAAAATTTAAATTAGCCTACCCATAGTTTTGAGAAACAGGTGTGAAAAATATGATGCGAAAATGAAAAGGGGTAATTGTGACCAATGTTAAAATGTATCTCCTGATCTCAAGTGTACCAACTGTTTTATTTTTGTTGAGGTCAGTGTGTTTAATTGATAATATAAGTTTTATACCTAGCCAGCGTTTCGACAAATCTTCTTCTACAGGACTATTGCATGTGCCAAAAACCAATAAAGAAGGTGACCTTAACTGGTCCAATTAAGAATAATAACAATAATAGCTTCAAGCAGTTACGCATCGAAATTTGACTTTCCTTATACCCTACTACGAAACGTCGAGATAGAATAGAGTATATTTTAATATAGACCAACAATAAAAAAAACATGATTAATTTTACTTATCTTTTTTCTTGCATGGTCCACAAGGCTCAATGACAGCTCGTGGGTTGAAATAAATTTATTCGGCCTGCCATTTATTTTCATTGGTAGTGAATAATGTTCAGGAGTATATTAACTATCAGCGAGTTCTTAATCAATCAATTCTGTGCGTGTGCTTATTATAAAACGAGTATTACAATCAATCCCATATTTTAATCCTCGAGAGCTGTAATAAATTGCTTCATTCCGAAGAGGATCATTCTTTTAGCGGTGCGCATTCTGAGTCATTGGGAGGAATTGAAGATATTGTGCAGGTATTTAGCTGAACCCTGGTGAGATCTTCAGAGATTAAAGGATCTGCATGAAGTTCTCATGAGCTATTTTGACCGGTTTTTACATTACTTACTCATGCAACATCTAATGCGTATTAAAATCCATGGGCATCTAAGGACACATCAGTAGTGGGAGTCCTGTATCGATTCACCACTGTTACCGACCCTATTGCCATGAGAGATTTTTTCATTGGTTGCGTTCCCCCAATCCTCGAGTACAGCTCCGTAATTTACTCCACTGCCTGTCCCTCCAACCTGAAAATTCTTGAACGCCGTGTTAATTTCTTTATTTCAGTTGTTCGACGCTGTGTTCCTCACCTCCGTAATTCTTCTCGCTCTGAAGTAATTTCTGCCCTATCATTGGTCCCAATATCCACTCGTAGGAATATACATGATCTTTCCTCCATTTATAATGCCTTAAAAGGCAAGTTCCGATCCTTATAAATACTCTTTCTATTCACTCCATATTCCCACCCGCTCCTTTCGTAATAATCACCTACTACACCAACCTAAATTCCGTATTTCTCTCTCCCAGAGACCACTTTTTTTACTTACTCCACACCTTTTTCAATACTTTTTCGAACACTCACCCTTCCCTTAAAATGCCTATCAGATAAAATCAACTAATGACGTTGTAACGTTGTAACTAGTAGACTGCAAAAATATAAGGTTGTGGAATAGTACTGTGTTTTTTATTTAACCATGAATGCCTATCAGATCATTCAAGTGGCAAATTCGAAAAGCAATCTTCTAAATCTTTTTTAAAATATCATTTTTGTAGTTTTCACAGTTTATATTTGTTAAAGCTGCAGTTTTTATGTTTTCTATTCAATGTAAATGCCGTCTCGGCTGCTTTTGAATGAATAAATAAATAAGGTTTATATTAAAAGGTTTTCTTAGTTAAAACTCCTGTAAATTAACTCCGGAATAATTCAGATACTAAATGAGAAGGACTAGAAGTCAACTACTCAAAGTGGTTGGACTGACTCGCTCAGTGAGCGCTCCGATGCTCACCTGTCATCCCAAATTCTCCATCACGATGCCCAGGTGTAGGGACCGCGTGGATAACTGCTCTGGGAAGGAGTTCGCCCGAATAAAGGAGCATGGTAGACTTTTCCTGTTGCTGAAAGAGATGTGAAGCACTGGAGTCACTTACCTTGCTTAAAGTTGGGAGTGACTTGCGGGAGTGCATTAAGTGCATTATCAGCTCATCATTAAGACAGCACGCTATTGCATGGCTTGCTTGACATGAATGGAATCATTAGTGAAGAGGATACTTCACTTCTTCCTTATAAAGTCATTTAAAATTTGCGTTATCGCCTTAAAATTATCAGGACATGTGGGTTACAAGAATTTCAAAGATTTTTCATCATTCGTCTGCTTCTCAAATATATAAATTTTACTTCTGAGAAAATACCGAGATAAAATTTTCAAGAATGATTAGGCTATTGTTGTAAAAGTTCTTACTTGTATAAGCGCAAAAGTTCAAGTTACTGGCGTAAATTTTAAACGTGTAGAGAGCTATAAAAAAGACATGGAGAGAATGATGCGCCCACTGAAGTTAATGCGTTGGTTTAGGGCAAGAAATTCAGGTGAAATACATCATTGCAGTCTGTATTACATCAGAACTATAGACGAGAATTCTTCAATGAAGTAATTTCGTTCGTTAACTACAATTCTATTGATCTCTTGGTTGTTTGGTTGGTTGCAAATGGATTGTACACTTGTACAGTCCTTCTCGCTAGGAAAATACTTGTTATTTTTTCATTGTAGTTCTGAAGGGTTTCTTACGAAGCCATGGATTGGCAATATTGGGAAGTTAACTATATAAGGTATAAATAAAAAAAGTTAACCGTCCATGTTTCTTCTCTCTTGGTATCATGTAAGGTCGATACTTACTTGAATAGGTTGCCAAGCAATAAAGTTCTCCAATTTTTTTTAGTGTTTCCAAGTTATTTTCATTTACTAAATGAGACAAATAACAAAACAATACAAACTTGAGGCAAGCTATACATATTAATCTTTAGTGTATTCCAACTGCACCTTTCTATAGTGTCCATGTTAAAGGAACATCTCATATCGCTCACTTTAGAAACAACGATGGCAAGCAATATCAGTTGTACCATAAAGTAACAAAATAAATGGGAATGAAGAAATCTTTCTCTTTTTCGGGATCACCTTAAAATTCATACATAATTATCAACGGTAACTTCAATTTTCAACGACAAATTTAAAAGCAACTGCTAAAATAATTTCTCTTTTTATCTCGCTATATTCTATCGATCATATTGGAGGGGAAATTTTCGAATGAGCTACGAAGGTATTCTCTGTCTCATTCGGGAATATTTTTATGCATAATTTGGTCTGTGCTTTAATTATCTGAGGGCTTGGCCTTTGATTTATATATACGTGCTAATTTTCAAATCCAATGTCTGTGGTAATTACTGTCTTTGGTAGGTGCTCCTCTAAATACTAAAACTATACAATCCTTGTGCGAAATTATAGAAGTGCCAAGGAAATTGAGGCATGAAAATATAATAATTTTCCTTTTTTTCTCCTTCGTAATATTTTTGCGCATTTTTTTAAGGAGATGGTCATGATAGGAATCACAGAAAATGGTCCATCCTTACGACTCTTTAACAAGGTCAAATAAAAATCTAAACTTTTTATCATGGCAGCTTTATGTCTCACCATCAACAGATTAAGGAGGAGCGTGCTGAAGTAAAATTGTAATAAGTGAGGATAATTAAGTTACTTTTCGTGAAAATTCATTATCTTGCGCGTATTGTCATTTTATCGGATCTGATATCGCTGGAAATTTAGGATATAATTTAAATATACTTTATTGAGGCAATCTTGTAATTGAAAATTCAACGTGACATGTTCCTTTCTATATACCATTTACATTGGCTCGAGTAAGCCCTAAGAATGATTTTTAACTCGGCCGCTACGTCCAAAAGACTGACTCCCTATAACAGCCACGAAATTGAGACAAATGCATTATTACTTGCAACTTGGGAACGGTGCATTTCCGCAGCTAAGGCGAACCTTTCGGCCGATTTAGAGTGAGATTTTAACCATTATCATCCCTGGAAGTATTTTTTTTCGAGCAGTGAGCGGCATGCATCGTGTGATGCATCTGAAATATCTAGCACAATCTTCCATCTTCAGTTTTTTTCTCTCTCAGGTCAGAATGTGCGTGATCAGAATGTTGCACACTTAGAGAGGTTCAAAATCATGGACCCTGTCCAAACATTCATAGCACTTAATTGGTCATCTCGGATCCACACGCAAAGGGAAGGAATATGACAATGTGACAGTCGTCGTTGGAACGTCTTCATAGAAGTCCGTCCGCGGCCAAAGGAATGCGAATTATTTTTTCTCACATCTCAAAACGAAAAACTCATGTTTCCCCGCCGAGCGTGTTCACCTCTCTCCCAAGTCCTTGGGCGGGGCCCTCAACGGCTGGCTCGCGCCCGCGTTTGACCTCGAAGACCTCCTCCTCGTGAAGAGGCCGTGCGGCCTCAGCCTGTGAGCCCTGACCGCCGCGGCAGACGAACCCCTGAGGACGTCCGGAAGTCCCGGATAGGGTGATCCCCTCGGAGTCTCCCTATTCCCAACGCCCCCTGGGCTCCCGACATCCGCCCGACGTCACGTGGAGTTCTCCCCCAGCTTCTGCGCCACGATCGCCAGCGGTCCGACCGTCCCGGGCGTGAAGCTGCCGCTCGCCGGCTTTGGAGGCTGGGAGTACCCGTACCCTCGCTGCATCTGCGCAGTCTCGTAGAGCTGCTTCTGCATGACGGCCAGGGAGACCTTGTTGGCCTGCAGGAAGTCCTTCATGGATATCATCTCGCCAGACATCCTCCTCTCCCCATCCGAATCGTAAGAGTCGGAGTCGTCCACGTCTGGGTTAGCCTTTGCAACGGCGTCCGCGTTGATCCCACAGACTGGTAAGGTGTTCCGGACTGTCCCCAGAGCAAGAGGCCGCCTCTGCCTCCTCAAGGTCCCCGGCTTGGCCACGCTAGACCTCCTGCGGCCGCTGGTAGCAGAGGCCCGCCTCATGCTTCTCCGTCTGAGCCTCTGGGAGTGTCGTCTCCAGAGCCGGTTAGCGGCCATGCCGGCCTGCCTGGTACACTGGCAGTCCAGCCGGAATATCATCCAGTTGAGGGCCTGCTTGATCACTATGGAGGTAACGTTGAAGAGGGAGTATATGCAACAGCAGCCTAACACCAGGAAGATGAAGTTGGCGAAGCGGTAGAGGTGGACGTGGGGGTACTTTTCGGATTGGGTGGACACGTAGTCGCCGAAGCCGATGGTGGCGAAGGAGACGAAGCAAAAGTAGACGGACTCGAAGAAAGTCCACCCTTCGTAGGGGGAGTATAGAGCTGAGGCGCAGGAGGCCACCGTGGTGGAGGCCAGGACGAGGCAGAGCATGACCCAGTAGACGCTCGGCTTCCAGTTGTCCAGGCTGGAGTCCTCGTCGTAGTCGTCCAGGGTGGCCCTGGAGTCTCGGCGGGCGGCGGGACCGTTCTCGCCGGTGCTCGCGCGGGCGTCCGCCGCTCTTTGTTTGGCCAGCTTTCGCAGGTGGACGGATCTCAGGATGTAGGCCAGGAAGGTTATTATCCGCTCGAGGAAGAGGTTGAAGAAGAGGATGCCTCCGGAGCAGCCGAGGAAGCCGTACAGGATGACCACTGCTTTCCCCGCTGTCGTCTGCGGTGCCGTACTGCCATAACCTGTGGTGGAAGAAAGAAGACCACAAGCTTAAATATCAGCTCAATATTTGGTTAATGCATGCTACGAAATAATATGCAGTGAAGAGGAACATTGTGATTTCTGCGCACCCTGATTAAGGCACAAAAGCATAGTGGCAAGGAAAGTCAATGGAGTGTAGGAGAAGGCATCTATTGGCCTAAACACTCCTGAAATCCTTATAAATTTACCATGTAATCAGTCTCCTGAGACCAAACCAATAGGGCTTTAGAAACAACCTTCTCGTGATTGATGAATATCTCACTCAGGCATGACTCGCATCCTCCAGTAAAAGGATCCACAGGCGAGGACTTCATGCCACTGACTTCAGAGCTGGCGCATGCAATATGCCTATACCGAAGAAAAGAAGAGCGAGTATTATAATCAATGCTTTTCCAGAAAATGGGATTCAAGGTCAATCTGGGATGAGATTCGACGGCTAGGGCTAGTTAAGACTCGAAAAGAAAATGAAAAACTGAATTTTTCTGCTGAGGAGTTAAACGCATATTTTCTTGACTCACTTAACACCAGCTCCTCCAGCCTGTCAGGGAAAGGTCCACGCCCTCTTGTTTCCAACTGTACTAACCCAAGAGATAATCGGGAAGTCGGTGATAACCACTTTTATTTTCCTTATTTTACTCCTGAACTCATGTTGAATTATTTTTGTTGCATCAAATCAAATTCAGTCGGAATAGATGGGTTAGACAACAAAACGCTACAAAATATTCTGCCAGTGGTTTTCCCAGTGATATTAGATATTTACAATTGTTCCCTAAACTATTTATCCTTTCCCGTCAGCTGGAAAACGGCTGTAATCAAACCTATCAAAAAAAACCACAATCCCACTGAACTCTCTCACTTTCGCCCAATATCTTTGTTGTGTACTTTACCTAAGCCACTAGAAAGGTTTGTGTACAACTCAACAATTGAATTTTCAGCAGAAAGGAATCTTATCGATAAATACCAATCTGGTTTTCGCAGCACCCACAGTACTCAAACTGCTCTCATAAGAGTAACAGAAGATATCCGTGTCGGCAAAGATAATAAGGAAGTTACTATTTTGGTACTCTTTGACTTTAGCAAGGCCTTCGACTGTGTCAATCATGACCTCCTCCTTCTCAAAATAAAAAAACTTGGATTCTCTATACCTGTTCTAAAATGGTTTAAATCTTATTTGTCAGAGAGAAAACAAGCAGTTAAAGGTAGTGATGGCCAACTCTCTAGTTTTTCTAATGTATCTTGTGGTGTGCCGCTGGAGTCAATCCTTGGCCCCCTACTTTTCACGATTTTTATTAAGGATTTGTCTTGTTCCTTAATTCATTCTATGTATCAATTATATGCGGATGAGTTACAAATATATCTCCGCTGCCATCCAATACACCTGCTTAACGGCATTGAAAAAGTAAATGACGATATCAGCCGTATTTGTAATTGGTCCCGTGAAAATTTGTTGAAAATTAATCTTCTAAAAACGAAAGGGATTATAATTGGCGCCCCACAATTTATTAATAAACTTAATTTTGATGCATTACCTAAAATTTGTGTTGACGGCTTTGAAATTCAATACACTCAGTCTGTTAAAAACTTAGGAGTTACTCTTAACAATGTACTCACTTGGGAGGAACAAGTAGCACATATTTCAAATAAGTGTTATAAAACGTTGGCACAGCTTAAGCATTTTAAGCATTTAATACCTCTTGAATTGTGCAAAAAGTTGATTCAATCGTTGTACCTTCCTCATATTCAGTATTGCTCGCTGGTAAAGTCTGATCTAACTAATGAATTGTCCAATAAAATGCAAATATTGTTAAACGCTGGTGTAAGATTTATATTTAATGTGGCATTACATGAACACATTACTCCTTATTACTTAAAGATCGAGTGGCTAAAACTTGAAGAACGAAAAAAGTTACAGTATTCTATTTTTATGTTTAATTTATTGTCAAGCAAAACTCCTGATTATTTATATGAGAGAATAATGGTCAACATTAGCAATTGTGACAGGGTTTTTAGGGCTCGGAGACGTTTTAAAATACCAAAATGCAGAACAAACTCGTTCCTGCAATCCCCTATAAATACATCAATGAGAATATGGAATGATATCCCGGATTACATTGTTAAGGTTAATAACATTTACCAGTTTAAAAGGCTTATGACAGCTCACTTATATCAAACTTTCCGTGCAAACCTAAATGAAAAACGATCTGGTTCATTGTCCAATGCATAATAATAAGTGTATATATATATTATGTTGGTATATTTGTAACTATTCATTTTCTGAAGATGTGTATAATTTATTTTTTGTTAATGTTTACATGGGTATACTCTTGTATGTGTGTTACCTTTTGTGCACACCGAATGAAAAATAATTTGGTTTCTTGTCTAAAGAACAATAATAAGAAAGTGTGCATATATAAGTGTATATGTATGTATATGCATGCATGTATATATATTTCACACATGTGTGTGTATATAGCTTCAGAAGAGATGGATAATTTATACTTTGTATTTTTTTTCCCTTGTGTGTAATCTTGTATGAATACCTAAGCATGTTTTCACTGTCATGTAATTGGAATTTTGTCTATGTTAACATATATATACTCCTTTATGAATATCTACGAATGTTTCTATTGGCATGTAATGCGCAGGTATGAAATTCAAATAATTGGTATATTGTCCATTTGCAGCACCAAAACTAAAAAATGTTTAATTGTAATCCTGTTCCATAGGACACTAGTCCTCGAACAATAAAATTCTATTCTATTCTATACCTGCACAAGTCCATAAAGAAACGAGAAAAAACCATTATTAGAAGAAATTAGCCCCAAATGGGCAAAATGTTACTCTGGCAATTATATCGTCTTATGAACAGTTTTATGTAGCCCATGTTTAAGGCGAGTGACATTTGAATTCGTATTAAAATATTGTAACGTAAATGGTGTTATGGATAATAACTCTTTTTCTGCACATCTAAGTCGAGTCGCCCAGTATCCATCACTCAGTTGAATTAGTTAATCTTTAGATGGGGAAGACGGAAATCATATTTGTCAAGCGATATCTACAACTTATAATCTTTGGAAAATAAAGAGGCAATGTGACTAAAAATGGAAATCTAAGTAGCAGAATCCGGTCGTTTATTGATCTTTAAGTAAGTAAATTTTGATAAATATATTATTTTACAGTAAAATAAAAACACAAAGGTACGTGGTAGAAATACATCGAAATTCAAGTTAGGTTATACGTAATTGCAGTCATAATAGTGTTTGAATTCCTTGCATGTGTGAATTAATCACGACCTCAAGCTCCGTCCTCCTCTCACTTTCGATACTTAACGGATTCTGGCAAGGAATGTCTTTCAAGGGTACCGAAGAATCCCCTAAGGCTGTAATTTCTGCAGTGTGTGAACAAGAAGACTGGAGGGTGATTGAATGTAAGAGGAGTATCCAAAAGGCACAATGAACGTAACATAAAGGAAAGAGGCAAAGCGACAGCCTCGGAGATAACAGTGAGTGATTGAGTCAGAGTGGCAGCGTTTTCCATCTCTCAATCTTATCTTCATCTTGTGTTCATTGCACCTTCCTGCCATTCCCCACTCTTTCAATCCCCTTACATTCCTCCTGATCCATGTCATCTTGAAGATAGCGGTCTTCGGTGGCTAGGATTTTTTCATTTTCTTACTATAGACACGGCACACTTTTTTTTCTCTCAAGTATTCTTTAGTTAGGCTTATTATTATTAATTATTTATTACTTTATTAATTAATAATTTAATAAATAAATAATATAATTAATAATATAATATAATATAATATAATATAATATAATATAATGTAATGTAATGTAATGTAATGCAATGGAATGTAATGTAATGTAATGTAATGTAATGTAATGTAATGCAATGCAATGCAATGCAATGCAATGCAATGCAATGCAATGCAATGCAATGCAATGCAATGCAATGCAATGCAATGCAACGCAACGAAACGCAACGCAACGCAACGCAACGCAACGCAATGCAACGCAATGCAATGCAATGCAATGCAATGTAATGTAATATAATTAATAAAGTATTCAACCTATAAAGGTAGATTTCCATTGGATATATAAGACGTATTCTGGCGGCATTCCCTATCTTCATGGACTTCCCTCTTCCATTCATGATAAGCCCTACTCCTTTTCATTCTGTTTAAAAATTCTTTTCCCCTCCTTCCTCTCCCTTGTTTACCTAACATTCTTCCATCAAACACTATTGCCAACAATCCCTTCACGCTCAGTACTCTCTCCATCCACATATTGCCTCCTCCGTTACTCATCTAGAAGCTGCCTTTCCACACCCACCATGTCCAGCACTTCGTGGTTCCTCCTCCTTTCCGTCCATTTCACCTTCTCCTTTCTTTTCCAGTTAGATGTATTATCCTCGGAAAACGCTCATGAAAAGTGAGACTTGGCGGCCTTTATCTCTCAGATCTTTCCTCACCTTTGGGTGTAAAACTCTTTGTGTAGGCTACGGTTTTAACGATGTAAGGTAATTTTTATGTATTTTTTTTAAATAAAATTTTATTATTTTACAAACTCTAAAAAATGTTGCTGTTGTTTCATTTAATTCGTTCTAATTCAATCTTATATGGTAAAAGATCAATTTGCCTTGCGTCAATTGCCATCATATTTACTTAGATAGAAGGTGAATTTGCAGTTACCGGGAATGTCATCGAATTGTTTCCTTCAGGAATCTTTTCTTTGATTTCTGAGTGAAATGACTTTCCATTAGCGTTGTGCCAGTATTCAGCCGAAAAAATTATTAATATTTCTTGAAGTCGATTAAAATGCTCTCAATGCATGGTTATAAAATAAAATTTTGCCCTTCAGACCGCGTCCAGCCTGATTGAAAAGTTGAAGACTTCCATAAGAAAATGTTATAAAGTTCCGTGAAAAACCGAATTATTATTGATCTAATCAGAAAATTTTTGGAATTCATTAGCTCTTCCCAAGTCTGGCCTTCCATTGAATACACTAATATGACTTTTTCAACAGTGGTAGAGCATGTATTTTTTTCTTGGAAATTCAAAAACCGTATTAAATGAAGCTGTTAAAATTATTCCAAGTTCGAGTACATGAGTTTTAAAATGCTGAATATTTCTGCAAGACGTCTTTCAGCAGACATGATAGTTTTCAAAATATTTTATTTGCCATAGAGCTAATAACATCGGATAAAACTGAATTAAGAGTCATGGTGGCCTCAACTAAGTTACAACCTGTCGTTGACAACCACTCTCTGAGCATGACTAAGCATTTGACCGTTTTAATTAACAATTTACTTTTTTCTTATTTTTGGCTGAAAAAATAATTCTTGTATGTGCGAAGTTTTCCATCGCCTTCCTGATACTGATATGAAATTTTGTAGTAAACTCGTAATTTTGGCGTTATTCGAAGTATGTCAGTTATTTTTTAATTGAAGATATAAAATTAATTTTCCATTAACGAGGATATTATTAAATATGATCCCCAAGGAGAGAAAGAGTTATCTCAAGTCTGTCTCGTCATGAAAAATTCTTATTATTACTATGATTTACATTTTTATATTACCTTTTATTAAATTAGAGAACAACATACACACGTTCCATGAATATTCTTCTCCAACTTTACGGCGGATATCTCTAGCATTTTTTTATTTAATTATAGAGAGTGCATTTTTATCTTGCCATCAATAATTTAACTAATTTACCATTCGTTAAACTAATATTTGCACGCTCTCTAATGAAATGAGACCCACATGAGCTATCATTTCTTTGGCAGTTAATTGAAGCACACAATTAGAAATGAGTCATCCTATGTGCAGATATTGAAGCGAACTTAATTCGCTAGAAATCCCCGGAGGCATGCCGGATAATTTTATTGTAACTATGTAGAAATTGAATTAGGCTAAATTATTTTTTTTCCTTTCAGCTGCGAAGCTCATTCGCTAATTTATGCGATATTCTGTTCGTTCTGAAAAAAAAGTTCCTTTTGCACTAGTCCATTTCCTACACGCTTTCTTTTTGAGCCCGTAAGCGCCTTCGTTGATGAGAACACCGGGAGGGCTGACGAGAGGGGAGCGTGTGTACTAAGTTGAGTACATCCACGACCGTGGTGGGTAGGTACTTACTATTCCTTTTCCTTGTCGGTCTTCAAGCGATGCGTAATGAGGGCCGCTGCTTGGGTAGTGGTGGAAGGGAGAGCAAACTTGGGAAAACGATATCGCAGCTCCCGAGGAGTCTCTCTGAGTCGCACCGGAAAACCCTTCGGGCTTCTTTTGAAGTTTGCACACTCGACGAAGACCTCATACTCTCCTCCCGTCTCCCTCTCTAACCTCTCGTCCCCCCTTTCAGACCACGCGTCGTCTTCATCTCGTCTCCATGGAGAGCGAGTAATGGCTGCTCTAGTTGATTCGGTTGCGTTGACAAAACTTCTCGTTTCGCTCCGTACTCGGAGAGTATTCCGGTCCGTTTTGGTTGGCATAAGGTAATAAGAAGTCGCTAAAAGTAGTCGCGAATTTATTTGAAAAATTAATCTCATTAAAATTTAAATTGAACTCTAAATTTTCACTTTCAGAGGATGAATTTTTCGACCATTTGATGGCATTAGTGCATTTTTTGGTCGTAGGCATGTCGTATGATGTTTATGTTGGTACTTCCGATAGTGGAGGGCATTGATCTCTTTCTTTATGCCGACTACGATCGCGAATTTTTGAAATTAACAAATCTTTAACGAAAATTGATAATTATTAATAAAAATTTGAGAGCCTTAAACAGAAGATCAGCTTTTTGGTGGATTTTTAAATGTATCAATAGTTGGAATTTATTTATTGAAGCATAATATTACTGTAATTATCTACTGATGTGAAGGTCATTGATTTTAACCAATTAATGTGAGTATAACGCATTTAACCCACCTGCGATTAACATTATTATCCATCTGACAGCCATAATTTCCGTTTTAGCAGGCTGAATTTATTTCCTGCTGGAAGCTAAAATTCGAAACTCCGTAAATTTACCCAGTAATCGTCTGCTAATAGCCTCACAGGGACTGGTGGCGCCAAACCGCGGCCGGATTCAGAAAAGGTATCACGGCGTTGTGCGGAGTCCACTATCCTTTAATTTTTAGTATTCATAATACTAAATCAAACATGACTTGGTTGCCACGTTGCTTTTACGAGAACTCTCTCTCGAGTCCCAAGGCTCGGTCAGATCATACTGCACAATTAATAAAATGAGTCTATACTCAAACTGAGTCGCCAAATTCCAGGATGCACGGTGCCATCGTTTCGTAAAAATACTTCCACATGCTGTATTATTCTCCATTAATGCTTATTTTTGATGAGCCGGAGAACGTCAGTGAGCATAGTTTAGGCAAATTCATAATTTTAAACATTTTAAGATTGGAAGTTACCACAATTACTCTAGTTAAGGCGAGATAAGTCGTCGACGTAAGTTTATAAAACAGAACTGAAACTCTAACTCAACTGGTGTTTGAGATACCGAAGCGGAGTGAATACTAAACATTGAGTCAGGTTCTGGAATACGTCCTTATTTGTTCAGTGGAGCTCATTTTCAAATACTCAGATACAGGAAACAGTTGACTTGTATGCGGGTTTGAGAAGTATCGCGAGCTAGGAATGTGAGAATAAAGATAAAAACTTGAACAGGTAGAGCAATTCAATTATTTGAGCAGCACATTCGAGTAAAAAGGGATGTAGGAGTAAAGGCATCAAGAAGAAAATTGCGTTAGGAAAGGGGGAGTTCATGAACAGGAAGTAGATTATGAGGGGATATTTATGTAAGTTAAAAGAAAAGGCCACTGAAGAGTTTGAATTTGAGTTTAGCACTTTACGGTGCGGAGACGTGGACACTGAGGAAGGACGACGAGAGAAGACTGGAGAGAGATTCAAGGTATGAGTGTGTAGAAGGATGAAGAAGCTTGAGTAGTCGGAGAGAAGGCGGAAGGACGAAGTACTGGACGTGGTGAGTGAAGAGAGGCAGCTTCTAGATGAGAGTCGGAAGGGACAGAAGGTATGAATGTAGCGATTGCTGAGCGAGGAGGGACTGCTGATAACAGAATTCAAGGGTAGAATGTTGGGTAAGCAAGGGAGGGGAAGGAAGAGAAAAGGATTTTTAGATGGAATGAAAGGGAGTAGTCCTTTTGGTGAACATTAGAGGGGAGTTCATGAAGGGAAGGGGGACAGCCAGAATACTTCTTAAATACTCCGTGGAAACCTACCTTAATAGTTTGAATTCTTTAATAATAATAAACTTAACTAAAGTAGACTTGAGAGAAAAAAAAGTGTGCCGTGTCAAGAGTAAGAAAATAAAAAAATCCTACCAACCGAAGACCGCTATCTTCAAAATGACACGGATGAGGAGGAATGTAAGGGGATTGAAAGAGCGGGGAATGGCAGGAAGGTGCAATGAACACGAGATGAAGATGAGATTGTAAGATAAAAAACGCTGCCACTCTGACTCAATCACTCACTGTTATCTCCGAAGCTGTCGCTTTGCCTCTTTCCTTTATGTTACGTTCATTGTGCCTTTTTGATACTCCTCTTACATTCAGACATCCCATAGTTTTGTTGTTCATATTCGTAAATACTACAATATTATATGGAAACCTACCTTAATCGATTGATTACTTAATATTATTAATTTTTGTAAGCTGAATATTTCAAGATGGTAGGCCAAGTTTCAAGCGAGTGATATGTCGCGAGCAATGACCGGTCGAGCGGGAGTGATGCGTCCTCTTAACTTTGTGACATTCGGAACGCTATTCAGGTTTCATATCCTGTCTAACCATTGTAAAACTTGAGTAGTGGAAGCAACGAACAAGATATGTTATTGTGAACGAGAACTTAAAGTGGTTCCCCATGTGTTTTGTGGAGAAATATGTATTCGCGTGTCTCATTGGCCTCCCATTCTCTCCCTTCTCTCCTCTTTTCCTCATGATCTCCTCTGATCACGTCTGCCTCCCACTTTTATCATCCCGCCGCCCCCATGCGACCTCATCTCGGGACCGAATTTTCCCTTCCCACCACTCCTACCCTCCAACACGACCTTCCACCCTCCTCGCGGGTCGAACGCCTTGGAATATTTCAAAGGATTCTCGGAATCGTGGCCTTTAATTTCCTATCCGCCTCACCCCTCATCCCCCATCGCCTCTCCCCCTTAGGAAGTTGGGGAGGGAGGATTTTTTATGGAGTGGAAGAGGAGGAAGAGGTGGGTGGTGACACGATAAAAATAAGATGTCGGCATTAGCCTCTTGGAAATGGCCCTCCCCCCTCGCCCAGCGTTTGGGTTTTCCCTTCAATCCAAATCCAATAGTGGATCCAGACGTCTTCTAATTCGCAAAAGGGTCGTCTGGGGGGGTTGCCGCCAGTCTTTCCTCCCAGCTAAGGGTGGTTAGTCGTCTTGGGAAAGAGGTTTTCGGAAGGGGATAGAGACGGAGGTGTTGGTGTGAGCTGGGTTGAGGGTTTAAAGGGTGCCTGGTGGCGTGGGAGGAGGAATAAGGGCGAAAGATAGAATGAGATAGTCAGATTCTCCGTGCTAATGATTGGTGAGGGGAGCACGGTTAAAAGAGATTAACGCAGATTTTCCCGGTTATTAAAGGCCTTAACCAGGTTCATTACCCTGCTGTGACACACAAAACAAAACAACTAAGAAGACTTCTTAATATGTCAGTAATTATACCCTTGCCTTGCGCGTATTTATTTCAAATTAGTACTAATCCTCGTTAGGCCAATTCTTCGCACTAGTGATTTGTGAGAAGTTCGCGGTAAATCAGGATAAACACGGATTTTGTCTTTCATTAATGGCTCTAATTAGGCTCATTTCCCTAGACTGACACACAAAAAATAAGCCATATAAAAGTACTCAATCTGGAAATTAATAGTGATTACACACTTGCCCAGTTCGTATTTACGTTAAATTCGTCTTAAGGAGTTATCATCAAGCAATGAATTATTTTCTTTGCGTCATATGGTTGAATTCTAACCTTCTAGTCACACGGATCTCTTTAATTCACGTCACCGTCACGAAATAGCATGTCACTAATTTCTGCTGTTCAGTTCCTTTAACCTCGTTTCGGTTTTTTGATATCGCTGATGACGTGTTTGGTACAATTAAAAGGTGAAATATCAGCATGGTGATATTGATCATAAAATGACTTAACGAAGTGCGGTAGAGAGACTCAGTTTTCAGCTATCACGTAAGACCACTTTGGAAAGATAAAGTTTGTCTGGTATGGTAGGGGCCCAGAAACCAATCTCTGCAAGATATTTTTTTCCGAATATATGCTTGAATTTTATCAAGATTATTATAGCTTGTAATCCGAGGAGCAATAAGTGCAGTTACAAGGAGGTTATAACGAAGTACGACGTGACTTTTATTTTACTCAATCATCTGCTACGGTAGGTACTTTATCGAACGAATTTGAAAGCATTTCCCAAACTCTTTTTATTGTTTGGCGTAGGAGGAGTATTGGACGTAAACTACTTTGCATAATATTTTGGCACGCTCTGAAACTGCGATGGAGAACGAGGTGGATCAAAAAATGACATGAAACGTTTAACGCAACGCTTTGAAATCATGAGGGTTATGTAAGCATGAGAAGAGAGAATTAAAAATATCGTAAACGCTTACGTAACTCTCCGCTGAAGTTTTAAATTGTCTTTCAGAGAGACAGGCTAAAAAATGTGTTTGCTCTACTTGCGAATTGCCCCAAATCTTATTCTGTCATCCATCAAAAGAGTAGGGGGGGAAATAGCGTAAATCGTCTTGGAAAATACCTTGGCTGGCTCTAACTTTGTGCCGCCGTGTTGTGAGAAGATAGTAAGATAGTGGCCGGAAGTGGCCGTATTTTTTTGGATGGTTATACCACCTGAAGTACTCGTTTACGGATAAGATGCCAAGATGCTCTCAATAAAATATAGGTTGCAAAAGTATGTAGGGCATGAGGCAAAGTTGTCGGATACGGAGAAGTGAATGCGTGAATTACAAAAAAATACTCAAAATATTTGTTTTTTTTTCATTCCTTACTGCAATTCTTATTAATAAGAAAATAAGAAGTTATGTACGGACTACTTTGATTATATTTTGGTGCGTAAATAATATTTAGTATAGTACCATACTTGTTGTACTATTAAGATGAGGGAGTTTAAATTTTGAAAATATTATAATAGCATAGGTTCCCTTATAATGTTGATTCCTTATACGAGATTGGAAAACTTTTGCTACTATTTCCTAGGCGCTGGACAAAGGTTTAAACTGTGGAGCATGCCCGGTATTTTCCACTTTTACTGTTACTTTACAGAACTATGAGCTCACCGTGTGACCCTAGGGCTACGGATAAAATGTGGGCGTTTTGCTGGGCTGGGGATAGCGAGGTCTGGCACTTGAAAGCCTTGAAGGGACATCCCCAGAGGGTCGTCGGTGGTGGTGGAGAGGGGAAGAGGGTTTAGGCTTAAGAAGAGCGCGCTGCAGCAGTTCCCTGGAATGGTAATGAGCAGAAGGACCCGTAACGAGTCGGAGAACAGCGACCATTTTTTTGCGTGGCTATTCGCCTTCCGCGAGAATCTACGTAAATCACTTCCTTATGTTTGAAATGAATGAGCTGTTCAGTGAGAACGTGGATGGGTATAAAAAAAGAACGAGCGTGCTGCGCCCGCTCTTTTCAATGCAGGTCCACAGAGGGATAGGAGCGTTTCTAATTTTAAAATGTAGAAAATAAGGCAGCGTCTTGTGTACAAATTTAATTGGAATGTTTATGTACAAATTGAGGTTAAAGAACCTCTTTAAACACAACATTGGCAGTAATTACACTATCCTCTGTTAAACGCACATGATGAATCATACTTACGTATCAACTTGAATGTGGAATCAGCCGCATTTTGATAAAAGTTATTTAAAGAATGCGAGATATTGTTGCAAATGAACAATGTATCAGTTTGTGTGCAGTTAACGTCGGGAATATTTAGTTTTTTTTTAATTATTTAAAAACCAATTTTAGGAAACAATAGCAATATTTAGGAAGTAAGATATGCCGTCGTATGTTCTCTGATAAATTCTGTGCATTTTGGTACCTCATTTATAGAGTTTGGTTGCGTATAAGTTGATAAAAAGGTACATATCTATACAATAGAAATAATATAGAAGATGGTATGGTCCCACTTTTTATGTAGGTTTAAATTCCTTTAAGGGGTTGCAATGTACTACCGAAAAAAACTCGTTTCTCGTACTGTTATATTGATATGATTTTTATGTATTTTTTATAATTTTTTTAGCATATGAAGAACTTTGGAAAAGTGGAGTGTGATATGTCGTTGACTTTAAGCCAAGATTAATGCTTTTAGAACGGAAGGCTACTAAACCATATTCGGAAAATTAGTGAATATGCAGAATGTGACGAAATTTTCTCCTGCCATGACTCTTGGTAATACGGATGCTGGATTAAAATTAGAGTAAGTCTTATTTACTTTTTTTAAAAATTAATTATTTTCATTGAATTAAGTAAATAAAGTATTTGATGAGGCTTTAAGACTATGTATGAATTGATGTCGTTTTTCTATCGTTCTTTCTTCGCGTTGAATTACTCTTAAAACTCGCTCTATCACCTAGGAATTTTCAGTACATGGAGGAGGGAACTGTCAGGCATTGCTGTATCTTATAATTAAGATATCTGAGAAAACACTATGGTAAATTTTTCATGTCTTAGATACAGGCATATGCTGACGAGGTCTGTTTTCTTATTTAAGATGATAGAGAATGCTGAAGAGGGCATATTTTTTACCCCCTGATATTTTTAAATAGGTAAGTGTTAAGTGAGCATAATGCGACGAAAAAAAGACAGGTCGAGCAGCTGCAATGGGCCCCCTTAAATACGAAACATTGAATTTCATGGAGTGAAAAATTTTCCAATTTACTTCTGCGCAAATTATTTCGGTACCGATCCATTTTGTCTTCAATTTCGATCGTCATTTATTTTATTTGTCTTCACCGCCCCGAAAACAGCGCCTTTGCAGCAGGGAACACAACAATCAACAAAGTAGAACGATCACAATCACCCAAGATACGGGCAAACTACCCAGGCGGTACTCAAACCCGCGACCTTCGGTTTTGTCAGGCAAGAACCCTTTACCCCACCGCCAACGAGGCCGGCAAGGGAAGAGTAATCTCGAGGAACGGTTTAATCCAGCGCCGAAGGACCGAACTGACCCATCTCTAATAAAATAAACTTGTGACTTGTGTCTCCATTTCCTTCCTCTCCAGCCTTCAAGTTTTCACGAGGAGAGGCATGCTCTTTGATGTGCTGAAACTCCGATCGAAGTGCGGTGAAAGGGATGAGGATGTCTGTTTTGGAAATGATGATGACGACAGGCAAATGAGGCGCAGGGAAACTATTTCGCGGGAAGTGGAGAGAGTGGGGTGGGTGAGAGGAATCGGGAATTTGGTGATTGGATGCGAGCCGTCTTTTGCGAGGAAACCCAGCCGATTCCGATATCTGCTAATGGGAACAAGAGGGATTAAGTTACCCTGCCACCCTTTTGTGCGACTTCGGAGAAATACGGATTAGCTATTATAGTCTCGATTCTGAATAAATTAGCGGCTTGTTGTTTGGTTTGACGTTCACGTGAGGGAGCGAGAGTGCTGATTGAAAATGGCTGGCGACGGATAGCACATCAGATACGCTTTGCGCTTAAAAGAAAGACGAAAAGAGAGAAAGAATTATGCATTAATAATACTAAATTTAACGATGTTTTGTCTGATGCGTGATTTCTCAAGTATTATGAATTTATTATTTTATGTGTTTTAACTTCTAATTTTTCATTTTTTGAATAGTTTTTCAACTGGCATTTGAATGCGATGATAGGTGTAGTGATTTTAATTTTCTACATTATGGTTAAACTGTGTTTTATTAATGTAACAACAAAAATAATTATGTAACAGTTTTTCTTTTCTGCCGTGTATATTATTACATGTTGAATGTACATTATAATTGAAAAAATGAGAAAAGTGAAAGATGGAGAATCTTTTCATGAGCCGCATATGACTCAAAAGGACTCAAAATTCATAAGAAATTATGGCATGATTCTATAATTTTTTTGTTGCACTCAACGTTTAAATGTTTTCAATATTGATAAATAGTGGTGAACATATTATTGTATAATGCTTTTAAAACAATTAAAAACAATGATTTCACATGAAAAAGGTTAACAATGGATGAATTTTCTAGACTTTTTAAATTAATACGTGTGGTGGATTTATTGGAGATTCGTCATTATCTAGACACATTTTTTTTTAAATACAACTCTCTTTTCAACGTTTCACCATTGTATTTTTGGATCATCACGTTTTGAGAATTTTATTAAACTAATCCACAGTGGGAGAATTTATGTTCCTCCGATAATATTGAATGATTAGAGATTCATGTTTCGTGGAGGAGTAGACATTTTTCGGGTAACTATGCAGTAGTTTATAAAAATTCTCAGTGTTACGAATTGCGGAAAAATGCGGATAGTTGGGAAGAAAATTTGTTGTATTAATAAGAAATATAGATATTGGCACAACTTCAATGAATTAAGACAATTATTAAATTTTTACGTAATTCTTTTACGCCAATCGATATACAAGTAATTAATACTAGTTTTAAAAATTTTTGAATAAAAAATTTACCATTTCTTAATAATAGTCATTCTCGACCTCGGAAACGTATTTAGAAAGGAGATCATGGGTGATTATCCTATTTTATTCATGTGCATAAGCGGATATAGGGGAGCGGGGGCAAGTGCCCCCCCAAACCCTTACAAAATATGCAAGATTTTTAATACGGTCCCATTATCATTGCGTTCGTTTTGCATCACGAGGTATCCTTGTGCCCCCCTCAGAACAGAATCCTGGATACGGCCTTGCTTGTATCCCCCCCAGAAAGAAATCCTGGATCCGCCCCTGTTCATATGTAATAGAGTTTCATTACGAATAATTCCTCAGAACAGCCCTTTTCTTGCTTAAGGTATCTTTTCATCTCTTCACACAAAATAAACTTGAGAATTCTCATGAAATGCATGATCTGAGAATTTTCTAATAGCTCATTTTAGTCTTATATGTAGTTTAGTGGATAGGTGATGCTTAAATGGAGAATAACTGCGATATTATGTTTTTTGTCTTATCATAACGAGTCCTCTAAACCGTGGATTTTATCTTCATTTAATGAAATGAGAGTCTTATCATCCAAAGATGCTATTTCTTCTAGAATATCGAATCTATTAAAAATGGTAGATTGATGATTATCCTTGTTCTTACAATTAGTGAAACATATTTCGACTAATTATTCGTACTCATTTGTCCGCTGGATGTCTAGTGTGGTAAGGTGTGAAAATATAAAATTTCAACTCCCTCTATCTTGACTGCTTCTCGCGCACCGCGTTGCCCAGAGGTGTAAAATCGTGGATATAGAGACCTCTTCACGATGGAGTTTACGACGAACTTGACAAACGAGGAGGTTTGAGGGATAATTGACTCAATCCGCTTCGAGACATGATGGTGGTGCCGGGGGAAATCTTAAGTATCCTTCATTTTCTGGAGAAACGATAGCATCATCCGGAGATGGAAGGCATTTCACAAATTGACCGAGAAAACAATACTCATCAAATTTTGATAAATGAACGCACCTGCTGCTAAAGGACGCTCTTAAAAGTTTTTATAACGCCATAGTATTTTCATTTATTGGACCACGGCTCGAATGTATGCTGTGGTAATCTTTCAGTTGGGTTGATAAAATGGCTTTTGTGGACGCCTAAAACATCTAGTTGCATGCATTTTCCTTCGTGGGCTGAGGAAAAAATTTTTCACTGTGAAGGAAATTATAGCTGGTAAGTAGTTGAAAAAGTATGGCGATTATCTTCCATTGATCCATGATAAAATATAAACAACAAATGGTAATTTACACAGTTTAATTTATACACTTCACCACTACCGACGATGGTTTCGACGCTCTATGTCATTTTCCACGTTTATTTCATATACCTTGAAAATCACGTAGAGTGTCGAAACCATAGTCAGTAGTGGAGTACTATATTAAAGTAATGAAATTAACATGCGTAGTTATTCTTCGCAGAATTTAGTATTTTAATCTCATTACCGGGTGAAATTCATGTTGTTGAACATAGCTAACGCTTCAGATGTGTGTAAAGTCATTAGCCTGCCGCAATCAGCGTTTGTTACTTTTATTTTGTTGTTGTTACTCAAATTATTATTGGTCCGAATGTCTTATATTTTATGCTAGGCTAGGGAATGCTAAATTTTCCGATTGATTGAAACAGGCAAAACTTTAGAGTATTGCTTATTCGTGTCGACTTCGCTATTGATTTCAGAATTGACTGTAAACAATTGGCAAACGTATTACATGTGAGTTCATAAAATCAGAGAATTTAGCAACTACTAAAATGGTTTGTAGTAGTTTGAAAGCTCGGTTTCGTTCCCTATCATTACTTCAATTACACGATATTTTTCATTCAAAAATAGTCAGTTTCAGATGGCGTGAAGGATAAAAAAGTACGTTAATGTGCATTATTCTTCTGGTGATGGCTTAAATATAAGTAATGATTTAAAGGTGGGGAATAATAGCCTCTCCTAGAATAGCAGTGACTGTACTAAAGATTTGAAATAAAATACGGAAGGACGTTGTCATGTGAATGTAATTCTGGTTGATATTCTTTGCTGCTTTCAAAAGTGCCAGCCACAGTTCCACGGTGATTAGGAACCGAAGCGGGTTAATGACAGCGAATACTGCAATAAGCTGAGTCATCGCTTTCATACACAGCGTATAGCACCGTTAATACCTTGTGCGGAAACGAGATGTATCTTTAGAAAATGTGATACTGCTATGTTCCATCCTGGAAGCAGCGAAAATTTTGTACTCAACGTTCCCTTTAAGGAGAGGTGAATTTTCGGTTAGAAAGGACTTTTTAGCTTTGGATATTGTGGTACCCATGGTGAGCTCCTTTGATACACCGACATGCACTTTGGTACTCATTTCCTAGTCGTCTCGCTCATTTTATGCATATAACGGGCTTACCTGTCCCCAGGGGTATTTCTGCTCTACATCCTCTGTAGCGAACACCTTACGCATATGATCATGTACGCCTGTTCAGTTTTCTCTCGTCGTTTTATATTAGGGTCGTTCAACTTCATAAACTTATTTTGTACGATTTTCATTTATTTAAATTATTAATTTTAATTAGTCCCACGGCAGCGATTGTTTCTAATCCATATTTAAATGGCACAAACGTTTATTTTGGATGGGAATACGAGCTAATTGAGTTAATAATCTCTTTTCCATTATGAAGATTATGCGGATATGTTTGTGAGAGTAGAGTTAAACCATTGAGTCTTTGTTTTTTTAACACTATTGTCCTCTAAAACTTTATAGACTCTAAAGATTCTAATAGAGTTTTATATTCCGAGTAACATGTTTTTGTTTCAATCTGTGATCCTCGACACCCAATTTTTCCATTCCGTTTAGCGGAAGGCGGCGTTATCCTTTAAATTCTGCAGTTTAACCAATGGGTCTTTTAGACATACCTACTTGCATTTAGATGTCTTGTAAGAAATTCATTATCAAGGAGGTGCCGGCAAAGGTAGATAAATACTAAAATAAATCTGTTATTCATGAGCACAAATAGCGTTGATGAGTGGGCTCATGCTCTATTAATTATTGTTGAAGACTACTTTTTTCTCTATTTAGAGATGTGGTGGTGGTGAGCAGATATTATCCGAATAAATTTGGTATTTTCGGTCCATATTTTTTCTACAGGGAGCTCTATCTTACGCCGGCACTTTGAGTGATAAACATGTCTCTCGGGAAATTAGAGGAAGTCTTTGCGATTGAATTAGGATTTCTCAGTTTTCAAGTAGGTGAGGAAAAACCAATTAGCGTTAAAGTCGCTTTAATCGAAAAGCAACCGAGATGATGTCGGTGCAGGCTTCTGCTCCGTTGGTTTCAAATTAAATTCGCGGCAGATATATGCAGTTTTACTGCGGCAAGGCAGTCTGGTGAGCAAGTCGGTACTGTTATCTACACCAGCGAAACACCCGTCTAACGATTCGCTGACTTCTTGGTTATCTGCCGCTCGTTTCCTTGATTATATAATCAATATTTCCGAGAAAGTACCTAGCCAGCGAGGAGAGGTTGTTGAATGCTTCAAGCGTAGCATAGACAAGGCGGCTTAACGGAATAGCGTAGCGGAGTAGTGGTATATTACAGTGATGGAGGTTATTATTTATGTCTCCAGGGCTAATTCATATAGATCAACTTTTCAGCAGCCAAAATTACGGTTTATTCCATGAAGTGCACGTCAATGCTCTAGGTGTAATAATTGAACTCCGGTAAAAACGTCTGGAGGGGGAAAATCGTAATTATGGCAGCATAAAAGAATTAAGGTTACAACATAACACGAACATCGTGAATTGAAATAAAAATAATGAAATTCTGACCCCTCGTGTTGTTTAATTATTTTATTTATTAGAAAGTTGTTAAGTTAGCTTGATCATGGGAGTCTCTTATCAATGAAAACCGTGAGTTATGGAATGTAAATTTAAACAGCTTTTTGAAAATCGTAAATGAGATATCATTGCAAATATGCCTAAGTTTAAAGTTAGTGTATGGCACGAAAAGAAGGCTGAAAAAACTATGATAGTCAGTGCTTTCATGAAGCTGTCTTTAAGATTTTTCGGGATTTAGTTCACTCAGGCACTATGAAAGCATAGCTCGTCTTAGGAGAAATAAAAACATAAAAAAACAAGTAGTGAAAAACATTTTCCGAATCCAAATTGAAATAGATATAAGGAAAGAAGTCGTCATTGGCCGTGGTCATTTGTTGTTATACGGTCGGTTCGTGGCAGTTTATGGGTGACTTTTACGAGTAGTAAAATGAAAAAAAATGGGACGCAGGTGAACATGAGAATATTTTTAAATTAATTAATAAAGGCGATGATTCGTGGAATTTTCTTACGTTAATTATGTTAAATGTAATTGCTTAGTACTTTCCACGTAGACTTTTAATCACCTCGGTCAATTTCAACGACAATTTGACATTTTCCTTGTTGGGATCAAACCAATATTTTCGTAGGCTTCCTCCCCTCTGGAAAATGATGCATTGACAAGACTAGGCAGGATAGCGCTCTTGATAAATTCTATGGCGTCAGGTGAAACGTGATGGAACTCCCTCGTGATAGTGGAGAAAGGTAAGCCAGGTTCCACAATTATTTATTGATACAACCGGTTTCTATAATACAATGTATCATTATCAGGCAATTATGTTAGCTATCATTTCGATACGCTTTCTTGGATCGAGTGCCTTCATATTGACGAATCAGCTCGTAATAGGGCATGTAATGTTGCTCAGAGGAAGAAAATTGAGGTAAAGTTGAAAACCTTAATTAAAGGAAATGTGAAAACCGCCCATCCCCTCCTTCCACTCCATAATAAAACCCTCCTTCCAAATCTTACCACGTATATAATTGGAAATGATTGCTAAAATAATTGTGATGATACCTTGTATCGAAATCGGTCGCATCAATAAATAATTGTTGAACCTGCCATTGCCTTTCCTTTCTGCGATAACATGGAGAACATCTCGGAAAATGACGCAGTTGATGAACTTGATCTGGGTGATTAAAAATCTACGTGGAAAGCATGAAGTTGTTACATTCAACATGTTTAACGTAGGTAAATTCCACGAAATATCACCTTTATTAATAAATTTTAAGATAGTCTCATTTTCACTAGCGTCGGCGAGAATACGACCAATTTTTGCACTTACTCTACTACTCGTCAAAGTCAGTCATGTTTAGCATGGAGAAGATCTTTATTGACAGATTTTTCCTCCTTTTTCCTTGCGCATAAATCTTCCGTACGCTCCTAACCGTACCCACCACATGCTTCTCGTGATAAATTTTATCGTCTGAGCGCATAAAATAACTCGGTACGTATTCAATGCGTAATGGTATCGAGATATACGTCGCCGCCGGATTCCAGGTAATAGGCAATAAACTTGAAAAGTACGCCAAAGCTTTATGCTTAGGCCTCGTTGTTGGCTGGCAAATATACCTGAGTTGTCTTCCTTTCCGGAGTATGGGTAATAAGGCGGTCAGAGCCATATGGCGTTTTATACATACACGGTTCGCCGCGCGTTCTTCATTTCCGCGGGCATTTCGACAGCGGCCTCTTGCATCTCCTGTATTGAGCGAAGGACCTCGTCTACCGATATTTCCCAAAGCGATGGAGAAAATACAAGGGAGTGATGTCTGTTCAGTCGGCGGTGAGCTCACGAGGCGTAACTTTGCTAAATTAACGGTATATAGACCTCAGCTCGATTGAAGCTGCTAGCATCGGGAATATGTCGTATTAACCCTTTCTAACCCAGAGTTGCTTCTGGAGGAAACTAAATATAAAGACTTAACATTTTAAAAATCAGAAAATTTTCAACCAAATCATAATTATTGTGACAGCTACAAATTTTGAATTTAAAATTACAGCACATGAGAACATGCAGTTTAAATCTTTCCGGAATAGAGCTGAATTTTTTTACATTTTTGATGTTACTTAGAAGAAAAATTGGGTTATAATTTATTTAGATAAGCCATAAAAAGCTGGATCCATATTTTTTGATATATTTGTGCCTTTTACCTTCTGTAACTGACATATTTACATTATGGAAATTTATATGACTTCTGCAAGACGCTTGTGAAAGTTCGCCGTTGATAGTAAACAAGGATAAATCGCTACTACATTCAGAAACAATTGTTTGAGCTGTTAACCTTCAGAAACCCATTTCATGCGTAAATTATGGATGAATATAAGTATGACTTTCACTTGTGCTGAAGGAAGCATTTTGTTGCTAGTATACATTAAGCACTAGCTACTCACTCACGAAACAATTCTCGCTGCCATTTTGAGTGCAATTCACGTTTTTCTAACGACTTCCCACTTAAATCATGAAAATTTTTATGAGTGAAGAAAAGCGCTGGAAAGTTATTGCTTCTAGGAAACGACCTTTTGCTACTAATTTTCCGAAAATTTTCCTCTCATATACCGAAAGTTCTAGCAAAATTAACTTGCTTCAAATCATTGAAAACATAAATACCTCTCTAAGAAGCATGTATCACATTGTTTTCTCTATATGGGATACTTTTTACATCGCCAATTCAAATACGGTTAGAATCTCTAGCCTCTATTACGATGATAGGATTTTTTGTTTCCATATTCCCTCTTAAGTGATGGTTCAACGATAGGTATGATAAATGATGGTAGAGCTCGTCCAAAGGTAAGCCACAGGCAGTGGCGGATTCAGGGTAGGAACAAGGGGGATCTAAGTGGGGGTAATCTCCCAGCAGTAGCAGGGGTCCGAGTAAAATTGCCATTCTAGCTAGAGTAAATTTGATATCCAAGGAGGGGCTATGGCCCCCTTAGACTCCCCTATAGATTCGCCACTGGCCACAGGCGTGAGAATTACGAATTCGGGATGGGGTTGGGATGTCAGTTGCTCTCCCTGGGTTTCCTTATTCCCTGTAATTCCCGAGGATTATATTTTAAAGTGTCCATATCCTTTTACCCTGCTAATTTTGGAGCCAAAAACTCTTACTATAACGCGAACACACTCCAAATGATTAATTTATCACCTTGAAACCAAATTGTGATGCGACATTATTACCAAAAAATTATTAATTGTGAGGAAGGAATGCAATGTCTACATTTCGAAAGTACTGGGTGTTTCAAAATGAATTGCGGAGTTTAAATTATTTATGATATTTATTTTACCAAACTTACAACCATAAGTCGTGGATAAAATGAAAGAGCAGCTTAAATAGTTTTAAATGAAAACCTTCAAGAGTTCGATGTGAGCACCATTCATCACACGGCACACGTCGAAACGATAAACGAGTTCTTCCCAAACGTTGATCAGTGTCTCTCGAGTAATTTTTGCGATCGCTTTCTAAAGAATCGCCGCGGAAAAAATTGGTTACTCATGCGAGTTTTTTTGCCAGCAAACAAAACTTTTTGAATTGTGCTTTCATTAGATGTATAATTACTAGCTGTAGGTTAGGTGTAATAAACGTTATGAAGCGTTAAAACACCACTATTTATTCTGAAACACCCGATATAATAATGACGCAATTATTATTATTAAAATATTAATGATGCGACATATGTGGTGATTCTGAAAATAGGCACGAGGAATGCGGAATGAGAACTAAGTGAGAAAGGAGTAGGTAAAGAAGTAGCGGGAGAAGGTAGTCTAGGGCAACGGAAATGAGGCTAAACATTAGAGTGACTGGACACAGATTGGATCTGGTGGAACAATTCAATTACTTGCGTAGGATTTACGTGGAGAACGGACGCAGTTGCAAGAACATAGGGAAATATTGCGTTTAACTTGCTCGGCACCAAGTTAGAGGGTGTTGATGAAATATTCGTAAGGAGCTTGTTGTGGAGTGTAGCAAGATGTAGGAAGGTTTGGCTAGAGAGGAAGTAGGTTGAGGCTGGATGCAAACGTTGTGGCGATGTTTGCACGGAGGAGACTATAGGTGTGATGTACGAGGGGGTTAGCCGTGAAGGAACTGCTCGACATTGTTGGGCGGAGGGAGTAATCCTTCACAGCAGACAATGAGAAGACACGGTGTGTTAGGAGATTGTGTTAATGGGCCTAGGGATGCTGAATTTCTTGGGAGGTCGTCAGGGAGACCGGGGAAAATTTACACGGATATAGGCTTTTGGTTTTATTTTCATAGTGTACACCACAGCGCAGAGCAATTTATTTCCTACGTTTTCCTACATTAATTTTTATTCGTGCATCATCAGTTGTTCCATAAAAAATAATTAGTCAGCCTAACTCAAATGTTCAAACTTTCCCCGTGAGTAGGGTCGTCCCTTGCCCTTCTTCCCCTGTCCTGTCCTTTGACAATCTATTTCATCTGGCCATCATGTCTCATAATGTGGCCAATTAATTCGTTCCGTCTACTCCTCAAGGTTTTTACAAGTCTTCTCGTTTCTCCCACTCCTCTTAGCACTTCCTCATCACTTTCTCGGTCGATTCATTTGATCTCCATCACTCTTCAGAAGCACCACATTTCGAATGCTTCCATTATCGACTTCTCTGCTGCTGTCAATTTCAAAACCTCGCTCCAACACAGAAACATACTCCATGTGTTGAATATGACGAATTATTTCTTCATTTCTATCCTTTCATGAATACGAAGAATTATTACTTCATTTAGTTCTATTCTCATCTCTAAGTTAAAAGATAGTTATTTTTGTCTTCTTCGCCTGTGCTATTCTGCTCAGGATGTCTTTCTTGCTTCGTATCGCTGGTTATTAGGCTCCCTAGATAGCAAAACAGCCCCCCACTTCAGCCTTTTTTTCTATTTCTATGTTTATCCCAGTATCCTTTCTTTTGCTGCATAATAGTCATAGACTAAGTCATACTAATGACTTAGTTTTCTTAAAATTGATTTTCAGCTGATATATGGTCATTGTCCTTTCCATATTTAGTAGTCTCCCGAAATGAAAACAATAGCATTTAATGTAGAAACCATTTTCTTTTGATTGGGTTGAAAAGATCACTCTTTCTTTCAAAATGTGTTCTTTACATCGCCGTTTTTGAATCCTTTGGAAGAGAATTGATTAGAATGCAGCATAATTTTACTTGATTCATCGGCTAATGTAAATGCTTCGTAACCGAAAATTAGAAGTATTCTAATTGCGGTAGTAATTTTACATCGAAAAGATACCTGGCGTTCCCTGTTACTTAAAAGAAGCCGTTGATGACATTTAATTAATATCCCACTGGATAACATTTTTATTACTTAATATGAGTTTTTTTAAAGTGACTTAAAATTTCTATTGCTCGTGTCCAAAAGTACTTAATATTTTTTTAAATCTAGTACAATAATCGAGCGTGAACTTTTTAAATTGAATTGAATTCGCTACAAATTCATTTTGGAACTCGTTACGATTGGATTAGTTAATGGAGATTCGATTTAGTTCGTTTAAAAATTTCTACTTTTAGTAAATTAGAACTTTGTGGCGATTTTTCGCAAATTCTTTAATTTTTCCTTTCACGACCGGTTTCAACATATTTTGTATGGTCGTGAAAAATGTATTTAAAACTGTCGTGGGAGGGAACGTAAAATTTTCATGCACGATTCACTTTCACTTGTACCGCTACTTTTAAAATTTAAAGGATTTATGGAAAATATCTACTAACTAAACTACTATCTTTAACTAAAGCGCTAGAATTCCACCAGATTAAGCTTGAAACAGCTATTTTATTTCAATTCTCCACTCGCAAAACACTACCTTCCAGACAAAATGATGTTTCTCTTCAGCATATAGCTCTTAAGCAGCAGAAAATAACTCGGTTTCACGATTAAACCGAGTTATTTCAATTCGCCTAAACTGGTACTAGGAAGATTTCGGTAAGATAGGATCTTGTGTCTGTTAGCCAGGGCACAGTAAACAGTTACGACTCTTATCCGGAGCGAGGCCGAGGTCTTCCACTGCTTGTGGTCGTTGTCTCCGCTCTGCTGGTGTCCATTCTACAGAATAATTCCTCTAATTCCCCCTTTGCGTCCATGACCCACGTTTAAAGAGCCGCAACCAAGGGGAATATATTTTGGAGTGCCCACTCCGTACCTTTTGAAACTTGATTTATGTTGTCATCTTGGGCGCACTTTAATCGGTTCTCAAAAATTCCCACTGCGCGACGAAGGGTAGTGAGCAATACTTTAATTCTCAATAATTACTTCATCATATTTAAAATCCAGGGAACCGCACTGAGTAGGTATAAATTTGATCGAGCGCATTATCATAAATTTCAATTTTGGTTTGTAGCCTTCACTGTGGCTTATTTTTACGTGAAATTCGGATTGTTTTGCATGTCAGCGACGCCAGTAATGTCTGTTGTGAACCCATTTAAATGCACAGTGGCTGAAAACTCATCTAGAAGCCGTAAGCAAAATTTGAATCGCTTGCCCGTTTTGCTAGGTTTCCATTGATTAATTCAGCCTCCCTTTTTGCATTATCAAGTAAAGAATCCGCAATAAGATTTACTTTAATTCGCATTATATTTATTTAGTGAATGTGTGATTCTAGATTCCAATACCTGGATATGTCAAAAACTTTGTGGAATTTTAGTCTTTCCCTCGTGAAGCTGTCCAAGAAATTGGCTTTGATTAAAGATTTAGCTTGAATTGAAGAGGGTGAAATAAGTGGCCATCCATTACTCGGAAGTAAACCTAATAAATAGACCATTATCGGGGATTAGGTATCTTATTTGCTTGCAGACAGCTGAATTTATCGATATTTGATGAATTTACCGTAGAAGTTTGCCCGTGTAGATCTCCCTGATGATACATAAATATGTATCGAAATCTTCGCATATTCATGAAAACTGCTGAAAAAGAGGTACTTAATGTCGCTTTCTTGGATAACTCTGAGCAAAAGGAAGTTGCCAGTTCATTTCTTTTAGCTCAAGGATTACAGCATTTTTCTGTAAAGATAGTGTGTGCGAAAGTTAGACGGAACCCGTCATTGAGCAATGATAAAATTTATGTGTTTTATTAGTTTTTGTGTATGTTAAAGTGTTTTATTTTAAAAAATAGTTGAAACCAGGTATTATTAAATTTTGTCTGCAAAGGAGTATTTTTCCCGAATAAGTCTGCAAAAAAATTTGCTTACTTTAACTGCACCTTGACGGCTAATTGAGCATTTTTAACTATAATTTTACATCAAAGTTGGTGATGGGATAACTTCATTTTGGGCTTTAAAATTAGTCGAGAAATACATAGCGCTGGCAGGTTTTATCGTGAAAGCCTGCCATTGAATGCGTAAATATGAGTGGAAACTGTTTCTAGAGGAAGTGCAGTTGCAGGCAAGTTTTACATCAGCTCGAGTTTGATAATATTCCCTAGGGATATTGAGACTATCCGTTTTCATGGATGGGGAAAGGCACGAACGAACTCCGCCTTTAAGATATTACTTCAAAACAAGAGTTGATCTTGTTGCAGCTCAGTGACCGAAGAACGGTCAGGCGATTATAGATTACAGGAAAACGATTCGTCGTACTCTTCTCGAGTGGAAAGATTAGGATTAAGTCGAAGTCGATGGAAAGCCACTTTTCCTGTCTGAGAGATCCAGAATGGTTAGTTTGACTGCGTGGTTGGGGTGGCATTGAATGAGGAATCGATCAAGGATGAAGTTCGAGTATTGCAGTGTAGATGTCGTGGAATCAAAATGAGCAGAATAATTGCTTCCCAGCCGGAGACAACACGGTCCATTTATTGTAAATGCACTAGGGAGGATTTAAGTGCAGTGCAATCAGCTGTTTATCGTCTCTAATAGTTCTTCACTTTAATTGCAGGTGTATGCTATCTGCTACAACTTGCCTCTGCAAGTTACCTGTGCATGTGACTTGGAGGAGAATAATGGCTTCAGAGGCGCATAGTACTTAAAGAAGGACGCATTGACCCTGTTCGACCATTACGATTTTCGGACGCACTACTTATATAAAGCTATATCATATTGAAATTTTTAGGGTACAAAGAATAGGCTCTCGTCAAAAATTTCTTGAGTCTAAATTATGAAAAATTTACCTCCGAATAGCCTCTGAGATATTTCTCTCACACTCGAGACACTGGTGAATGTTGACAATGATATAATCGCCGTATGTTAGAAGTTTCAAGGTGATGAGGGTTTGAGGGTTTAAGCAAGTAATACGTCACGGAGAAAGGCAAAATACGAACGGTTGAGCGGAAGTAAAGGAAGGAAGAAAAGTAAAGTTCCTCGTAAAGGAAGAAAAAGGAAACCTTTGGCTTTCGGCTTCTCTTAACAAACGGAGCCACAGCCAAAGTACTTGAAAGTTTTTTTTCCAAGATGGAGTTTTGTATACTCGTAAAAATTTAGGCGCCAACATTTTCTTTGAGGCAAGTATGTTTAATGAGTTTAAAAATTATCATTTATAGTTATCTTGAAATGGGTCGTATTTTACAGTTGAAGCTTAAAATTATTTTTCAATCAGGTATCTGGAGATGATAATTATCTCGTGAACAATTGAAAAAAAATATTTGTTGTTTTATTTCGCTTTATATCACATAGTTTCCACGACTTTGAATTCTTTTTGGAAGACCTTGGATGTTCATTTGTGTTTTATTATGGGCAGGTTATTCTGGTCCTTGTCATTCGAGTTGGCTGAGAAAAGGTCATTTGCAATTCATCTTATTTGGAAGATTATTTTACCACTCTAATCTCAACAGTTCTACATTGAAGGATGGAGAGATAAGGAAGGTTATAAATCGTCATTTCATTGAATGAAAAAGCATTATAATTCATGACAGGTAATTTTTCAAAGAAATATTTAATTTGAAAAATGAAATTAATAGTATCACGGATGGAGGAAGTGAATTATTTTTTAAGCTAAAACGCGAATTGGATACAGTTTTCGAAAGTTTTGCCCGTCACTTTACGCCTGAAGTCATTTATGTAGATCCTATTCAAGTTGCTGTATTTTCCTCCTCGACTGCCTCGTGGGCGCTTGATTAGAATTGTATCCGGTGCAAAAAATGTTATTTCGGAATCTCGAGTAACGTAACCATTCTTTCAGAACAATTTAAAATAGATGATCACGATAATTTTATGACTATAGCTCCGAAAGTATAAGCTTTCCGTGCGATAAGTTATTTCTTTTCTAATTATGCGATGAGTGAAGGAATGGAATCCTCTATACGAATAAAAGACGCCAGTACACGCTAAGGAGTATTGTGAATTAATACCTTTCTTATATGGAATTGCCTTATTTACAAGAATTTTTTCTTTGATGATAGCTTAATTGATCAAACAGTTTTTTTCTTTACAGACATCACTCCAACTTTGTATCCATTCTATCAAAACTTACCCAACTATTCATTGAGAGTCGTATTGTAATCAGGTCCTCTAATTCTTTCTTGAGCGGAAAAGTCGGATGTATCCTAGGATGAAAGTAGGGCAGAGAGCTGTAATTCATGCTTTGATGAGTTACAAGTTCTGCTGTTTACAGCTGCTAAACTACGTCCTCTCTCTCTAGGTTGGAGAAGTTCTGTTGCTCGAGTTTATTCTTTGGTGTAAACACGTTTAATATCACGTCGGTCGTCTCTTCTCAGCAGTGTCCTTTGTCCCAGTGCAAATGTGAAGGAAATGGTACGTTCACGGTTCCTCTTGTGGACGATTTTCTTGGGGAATCGACTTCATTTTACGCACGGTTTGCATTAAAATTTAGAATCCGAATTGTATGAATACATGCAAGTTACTATCCGCGAGTGTTTGGAAAGAAGTTTTGTCTCATCAAAGATAGCCAGTTAAATTTTTTATTCATTGATTACTAAGTTCATCCTAACCTAATATTCGTTTCATTTTCTGCTGGCCAAAATGTTCTCCGTCATCCTTAATCCCTGAAACAATGCCTTCTTTTCGTTATATTTGCTGGCTTCATGGTGTTAGGATTATTATTTACCTCTTATACAATTGGATAAAATATTGATTAAGGCTTCAGTGATGTGAAAACTGCCAAGAAATTCTGATAGTGACACATCTATTGAAAATAATCCCGCTACCAGAATATTCTACACTTAAATTGCTTCTATCAAGTTTTCAGTGCTCGAATCAATTTCGAGTGAATTTGGCGAGTGGCGGACTTGCGAAAAACAGGAGTGTTTTTCAACAAACTTTTATCATTTATAGAACGAGCACGCTTCAATTTTCTTTCTGCATTTTCTGGAGTAACCCTAGCAAGTGTTGAAATCGGTTGTGTTCTGAAACGATTGGATTTAATGCACTGCGCTATTGCTATTTTCTCTGAAAGAATTTCGTAGTTTCGTAATTTTTTCCTTTGTATTCCTCGCGGAACACTCAAGCGCGATGGAAAAGAATGGGATGCGAGAAACTTCAGCATTCTGATATTCCAGAGACAAACGGAATAGCGTTGCTATTGTCTTGGTCTCCTACGCCCTGGGCGGCAACTTGGAATTCGTACCAATATACCCATTTATTGTGGAAAGTTACCACTATTTTTACCTTTTAACTTGAATGCAACAGAGTTACACCAACTTAAGCCTGGTGCGCTTTAATACGCGAGATAAATTGTTTTCCGTTAATGCATACGCAAGTAAATGGATTCACGTTCAATCAAATATTATATATTTGTTGCGGGATAGGTATCATTATGACTATTACTAAAGGATGAAACCAAATTATTCATTCTAATTAAATGTAGAGAATAATTACTTAATTTTTTCCATGTACGAACAGTCCAGTGAAATTAAAGTTTTGTCTGAAAAGTTTTTGAGGAAGATGTGATTTATTCAGTCATATGGTGTTTGGGGAGCTTAATCCGAATCTGCGATTTTTGAACTAAATTTCGTGACACATCATTGCAAAAAAAAGCAAAAAAGACCAAAACATTTTTTTTATTACACGTTTTAAATGCATAATTTATATTTTAAAATTCGAATAAGTTAAAATTTTCCGCAAATTTTATCCCTAAGTTTTTTTCCCGACGAACTGTTTATACTCCAGTACCATTTGAAAATATTCGTTTTTTGCAAATCTCCGTAATAAACTAGTTATTCCGTAATTAATTAAAAAGCCGACGATGGTTGTATATTTAGGTTATAAAAATTGATGCCTATATATTTCTCCTTGCCATTTCTTTAGGATGACATATTCAGTGGACTGAAGAAGAGGTGAAGGAGTAAGGAACTCAAGTATCCTTTCAATTAAAGTCTTAATTTTTTATTTCGATATTTCGAATATAAATAAGTAGCAGTTGATTTATCGAATTTCATAACCGGTGTATTTATGTTAAACTACCGAAATTCCAAATTCAAGGCTATGCTAAAGAAATGATAATTTCATATTACATCGACTTTTAGACATGTTCGGTTTAGTTGGGGTAGCCTTTCGTGAGTCTTATCCGTGAAAGCAGTGGCTCAGGATATTCAAAGTACTATGTGTGATTTGCAGTGGACGGAGAAAGGGTCAGAAGCCAGAAACCAGAACTCTACTCTCTCAATCATTCTGTCCAATGGACGGCATGATTAAAAGATTCGGTTTAGATGTTTCCCGATACAGTTCAGTAAACTTCCTCGGTCGATAAAGCCTGCGTAGTCCATTATTTAGGTATGCGGACATTTCTAGGTTATGCTCGAACTGATTTCTATCAAACTTCTGGAATATTGAAGCATACAGAAAAGCAAATAATTCGCCTTGCTCTTTTAAACTTCCACTCTCTACCGGTTGACTCATTTCAGTCAGTGTTCACCATCGTGCGCCTCAATGCGAAAGAAATCAGGACTTGAGTCATGGGTATCCAGTGATTTCTCTTACATTTGGTTGCTGAGGGTTTATGAATTATGTTTTTTTCATGTTTTGCTCCGTAAATTCTTCCTTTTGAATGTGACTCAACAATCATTGGCTCGTTTCTATCACGCAAATTGATATTATGATTTTGAAAATCGTCTGAACCAAAACTGATAGATAAATTATTCAGTTCAACACTAGTAAATCTTGTTGATGCTGCTAAAATAGTTGGCTGTCGCCTACTTTGGTGTTTTTATTATTAAAATTTTCGCTATTTTATTTCGGTTGTTGTGATGGCCTAGCGGGCAGAGATTTTAGCTTTGAACCAGGGCGTCCCCGGTGACCGAATGACTCTTAGGGTACTCCCTCTAAAATATTTGCGTTAATACCCACTAATTATTTATCTCAAATCAATATCAAATCGTGTAGGCGGTTGAGGGAATGAAATGTATGCTTCATTGTGAGGTACCTGCCTTGTATCAATTTTCCACGCGTTTTTGTAGACTTTTGTAGAGTCAAACTTAACACGTCATCATCGATGACCTTAAAGACTCGAAGCCAATGTGAATATCTTCTTAGCATTTAAATTTGGCGGATTTTAAAGTTAAAAAGTTTGTTACTTTGTAAGATAACCTATTGCTCCATCTCAACCGACCTTTTTTCGTAAATTACTTCTTTAGAACTTATGTTTTAATTTTAAATTTTCATAGTATTTGTATAGTGTGCACTTGAATATTTGTATGTCTCTCAAATTTTAAAATCTTACTTAATATTTTCTTATCAGGAACCAAATTATTTTTTTATTAAAAATGCTGGCTAAAGTTTAAAATGGCTTACGCTACATATACCTTGAAAATTTCAATGTGGTATATAAGTTATAAACAAGTTATTTGCCACGAAAAAAAGGCAAACCACTGCCTGTCGGAGGGAGTGAAACGACCATACAGGGCATTTATGATTGCATTACCTTATGATTCCAGCTTTAGGCAATGTCTCCTTCTTAGATGGATATTTTGATTTTGGGCTGTTTGTGCGCGGGCGTGGAATGAACCTTTATTCGCCCATTGGCGGACCACATTGCTATTTCTGGGAACACTTTCACCTCGAGTAAGTGACCTTGGTCGAACATCATCGCTCTTTTCCTCCTCGCCAACACCTCATTTTCCTGAGTGTTAACCTTGAGGGTTTATTTTTCGCGTAGGAGGCGAGTGTCGTTTTGGGATCAGATTCAAGAAGCATTGTCAACGACGTTACCTACCTTGAGAGAAACTTTCTCGGCTCTTACGGGCATGTGTCGATGACAGGCTGCTTAAATTTGATGTATTAATGGTCGAGGTTTTCTCAAGTAAATGCCATTCCCAGAATTCATTTAACAATTTTCTCTTAGGAACGACTGTTCTAAGAAAGCTGATAGGGACCAGAGTTAATAATTCGCTGTGCAAATAATGGGAAAAACCTGGAAAAGTTGCTTGGTAAATCCTCTAAATCGGATCACCCCACTGAGGGATGTAAGAAATATATTTCGCAATTGAATTGAATTCTTTGTTTAATGTTTTACCATTGTACTTTAATGAATGGAATCAATGAGATTCAGACCAAAACTGATGATGTTTCAAGGGAGAATAACTTGTTTTTATTACACCTCTTACGCTGTACGTACAATGCTAACAAGGTTTTCAAACAGAGCTGTCATATTCGGTGATGATATTGCAGCCATAAAGCATACGGGAAGGACAAACTGCGCTTTAGGCAGTTATCGTGGAAATCGCATCTTGACATGCTCTTGTGTAGCCTGTCTTAGAATTTTGAAACACCCTAATGCGATTTTAGATGATGATTTCAGGATTTTTTCTCCTTTATAGCTAAATAATGCGGAATAAATCAATAATCTGTTGTTTTTTTAATTGATTTCACGGGATAAAATGCAAGAAAATAAGGTCAATCCAGCTCTCGTAGATCAATTGCAGGGATAACTTGGTTGGAGGAATGTGCATTTGAATATTTAATCACAACTAAGGTTTCTTTCATCAAAAACATGCATGAAAAATTTTTCCGCATATTTTATCTTAATAAATAGATAACTTCCAGAAACTTACTTGATTCTCTGAACTTTGCACATGCTGTGGTAAGGAATAAGAAATATTGAACTTCAGCCGTTACGCTTAGTCTTTTCTATAATACCCACTGTAAACACAGTTCACGGTGGCATGTTGGTAGGGCGCTGGGATTGTGAACCGAAGATAATTGGATCAAATCCTTGGGCTGCCATGAATAATTTTTTTCATTCTTAATTTTTTGAAACTCCTTCGTCTTCGTGGATAGTGTCTGAGAAAATAATTAATTTTGACAATAGTTAATTTTTTAAAATTATTTTTGAAATTATTATTGTATTTTATTTTTTTCCATATTGGGTACTCTCTCTTAAAAATACCGGGCTAGAGTTTGAAAGCTACTGATAGATGACTGCGGGAAACCATGTTAAGCTTATTTGGAGGGCGCCGTAATTTTCGGAATGCTGAGCCGAGAAATGTTAAATGCTGGGGGTCCACTTGTTCACTCGGGAGTTGATATAGTGTTTGTAAACGTAATCCACTCCCTTTCTTCGAATTTACGATTGCCACTGGGTAAGGTTGGGATGGAGATCATTATGATTAAATTTTGTTTTATCGTGGGCCGCGATATCGTAAACACAGTTACAAATAAACTTAGCAATATATTAACACTATTTGTGAATTATGAGTGTAAAATTGCTTAGGAGAGGTTATAACCTGTACACTTACATACCCATAATTACTTTTTTGGTGCCACATTTTGAGTAGTGTACCCTCTTTTGCGTGTTTATTTTTCGCACAGAAAGTTTTCAACTCAGGTACATAAATAAAGAAATAAAAGATGGTAGCACTTTTCGTAGCGCACAAGTCTTGTACCAGATGATGGCTCAGTGAGCCGAAACGCGTGGTTTGCAGTAAAAAAATTGTGGAAAACGATCTTTCATTTATTTAAATAGGTCTAACTTCCACCAATGGAAGCCTGAATCTGTTGAACTTATTTAGGTACAAGAAGTTGCATTCATCTCTTAGTACTGTGATGTGTTGAAACCTCTTGAATTCGCTGGGATAATTAGCTTAGCATTATTGCCTAACGCAGCATACCCGCAATTGAATTGATTTACGTTATCAGGTTCTATTGTGTGAGGTTAAGAGTTTAGCCAATTTTGGCTATACTCGGCGGTACATGCACGGAAATCCTAAATTTAATTCATGTGGAAATCCCTGACGTGCCTTTCGTTATTAAATGCCCACCGCTGAGAAAATGGCCGATGAACGCATTCCGTATTGCAATATTCAAATGGTGAAATAATTGTCGTGCTACTCTGTGGTACAGCTACAATACACAAAGCGCGACCAGCTACGAGAGGAAAACCCGTGTATTACGAATTTTCAGCAAACGTGGTCCGCCAATTCGCTGAAACTTTTCCTTTTATGAACGATATCATTGAAATTTGGGGAAATTATTACATTTTCGTCGATTCCGCCGTTAGAATGAACTATGAACGTTAGCTATGAACGTTTTCAGCTCACTTAAACCCGGTCCAAGATTCTATACGGACCATTCACACGAATGGGAGTGGCACGCTCCTGAAAGAGACTTGGCATGTTCCAACTCTTTTAAAGGTGCTGAAAGTCACACTGCAAAAAAATATTTGATATGGAATCGAGCCAGGTTCTCCCAATTTCGCGCTTTGCGCTTTAAGCGAAGGTTCTGCCTGCCTCGGCGAATTAATTTATAGATGCTAGAGGAAAAGAGAGAAAATTCTGGTCTTGGGAAGGTCAGATAATTTACTATACTCTTCAGGCACGTTGCTTTTCAGTATTTTTACTTTCAATGGACCCCTTCGAGGCCGCTAAATTAACCTATATACGCTTATGTTAATTATGTTCTAGGCATTCCTAGAAAATCAATTTTAATCTTTGAACGTTTTTTAATTAATTATTGAGTTTTACGTTCGCCTTACAAAGAAATTGTGTGGCAAGCAAAACAATAAAATATAAATCAGAATGAAATAGAAAAAAAAGTAATTTCAGAAACCTCAAAACGTTGTAACTATTTTACTTAGCAATTCCTAGGAAAGTCTTCATTTTTCTGATAAATCAATTTGATTACAGTAATGTTTGGAAGTTCAACTCATCTTTTTATGTGGATAGGACAAATTTGTGACCATTGCTTTAAAATGTATACAAAATATTAAGCGTAAGGGGGAGGAATTTTACTGGAAGTGAAGGAAGGGAGGAAACTAAGATGTAGGTGAGCTTGGGGGAAGAAAAATGCGGAAGAATGTGATATCAAATTGAAGGCGATTTCGAAATTCATTATGCCAGAAAAATTTCCCGTTTTACTCATAAATTCTGCTTTTAAAAAGGTAGCGGCTGTTATCAAAGTGCTCGTGTCATGTGTCTGACATTTTATTAATGGAACAACTTTGTAATTTGCTTGCTTCGACGAAATATCGGAAATAAAATCCTCTCTCGAGTTTCGTGAATGCTTGTTATTGTTCAGTTATCTTGAAAAAATCAAGTATATTGTTTTGAACACAACATTCGTAATTAATAATATGGAAAACAAATAATAAAGGCATTAATATTTGTCACTAGTTGTTTGTCAATCAGTGCAATACAACTCATTTATTCTACTCTTTTTCTATAAAATATTTGACAATCTGTTACATCCTTCATGGCCACCATTTTCCGCAGCGCTGCTGTCATCTAATTAAGTTTTAAGCTCTCATTCCGTACCACGGATGAAAATTTTGTCACATTGCCTGGGAGTAACATTTATGATAATCGGCTATGATCCTACTGTTGGCTTAATAGAAAATTGTTTGATACTCATTTTCAATGAACACCTCCGTTGATTCACACAGAACACTAAAATTTCCTGCCGTCGATGCTCCTCTAACACACTTCCCTTCTCTCAGCCAACAAGCCATAACATTTGTATGATATAGTGGCCATTTGTTACTATTGAGCAATATAAATTATTCTGTGCATTAAGGTTCTCACAAAAAGTTTGTTTTCTTGGTCGCATTCGTCTTGCAAAACTTGCCTCTCCCCTCGCCGCTCCGTCGTGGCTAACTGGCCATAAATCTATCGCCTGCCGACGACGAGAGTTCCGGCTGTTCGAGCCTGCCCTTCCTCCCTCCGGCCAATTTCTCTTGAAGAGGAGCATAGCCTTTTCCCTCGAATGGAGTAAGTAAAGGAATAAATGTCGACTCATCACTCTGAACAAACCTCACACTTAGCCTCTTTATTTTTCCGCATAAATATGCAGAAATTCTTTTCTTTTGCCTCACGTACTTTTCCCAGGAGTGCAATGGAAAACGATTCCTCATTCAATATGTAGTATATCAGAGTTTATTCCTCCAAGGGCTACTTTTTGCATACGATCACTCAGAGAGTCACGTATCCAGTTGCCACTGTTTTGTTTGACCCGGAAGAATGCAATTTGGATTAAAGTTTTTGTGAGGTACCGTGTCGAAAGCTTTCTCAAAGTGCCTCAAATTGTCTTTTTGGTTCACCAGATTTAAGAATATCATGAATAGAGGGCGCTAGTTGTGTTTCGCACGAGTTTCCTTTTCGGAAGCCCTGCCAACAGCCATATAGGAAGTTGCGACTGTCCAGGAATGTCATTACATTGCTAACAACAATAAGTTCGACAATCTTGCCTAAAATTGATGTTAATGAAACGATAAATTACAAGAGATGTTCCGCCGAACGGATAGGTATTCAATTATTTTTCCCCTGAACAACGAAAGACTTTAATAAATGCTAAATAGAACTTCGTTCGAGCATATCCTTCTTTTATGTAAACGCCTGGTTTTCTTACATCCCACACCACACACCTATCGAGGTGGCTCGCTGGGTAGTATGTAGTAATAGACGGATATTAGCAGTGGAGTGTGGTAGCCTAGTGGGTAGTTTTCTTGATGAATCGCTTGCCCTGGGATCAGTTCCCGAGTGGAGCCTTCTGATACCCTCATAATCACAAATCCTGGGAAGTGCGAGCTACCTCAGGGGAGGGAACTGGTCCCCATGCTCCCAACGCCATCTTCCAACGTTTTCATATCCTCCCTCAAACGCCACCTCAAAAATTCATCGCTTTCCAAGCCTCGAGTCTAATTAATCGTTTTATTTGTTGTTGATGTACAGCTGTAAATGATGTTATTATTTATTTTGTTTAGCTAATGTAAAGGCTTTGTGCTGGTTTATGTGGTGAGTAGTTACTAAATAAATACCCTGAATGTGTGAAATTTACGTGCCTGTAGTGAGTGTGGGATGAGCTCTACCCTTTAACTTGAATGTGTGCACGTGAATATACTAGCAGTCCACTTGAGTGAAGGCACTGACCTTTCAGTAAGGCTGCTGATTTTATTCGTTCTAACTCTTAATACATTAGTTCACTTCAAAATCAATGATTTTTAAGAGCTTTCTACATACTCGTAAAAGTTTCAACTAATAAAGTATCCGTAGTTGCTTATTGGACCATAAGGGTAAATGCATATCATGTCTTACAGTCGTATCAAGAGTTTTTGTAGAAACCGATGGATTGATTTCTTAATTCGTTATCAATTCAAGGAATGGAAGTTCTAGGAAGTCGATAATTGGTAGTCGACATGATATTCGTTAACAGCAAGTAAAATCCTTAAACACGATGGCTTGGTTAGGCATCAATATGTCTGTACTTGAGCTCCTTAACCGACGGAATACGTAGAAGGAATTGATTTATTGTTCAAATAGCTGATTTCTGCACAAACAGGATTTAATTGAACATAGGTAACTTGTCAAGTATTTTGAGAGTATGGTCTGTGTGCTTGTGTCAAGAAAGTCATGGTAGGCTATTTATGAAACAAAAACGTAAGTTATTTCCGAAAAAATACTTGAAAAGCTCTTGCATGGAGTGCGAAAACTTAACAATCAACATGAAGTCGTTTGGATCATCATCATAAGTCAACAATCTAAAGGTTGGTTTGATGCAGCCCTCCATTCCGCTCTCATAACCGCTATCCTTTTCATAGCGACGTAATTCTTCTCTTTTACATCCGTTATAACCTCGCCAGTGTAACTCATTCTGGGGCGTCCGTTACCCTTCTTCCTTTCCACCTTCGTTTGGGTATTTTTTTAAGCTATTACAACGGGTGAAATACGGAAATGTAGTTTTGATCCGTCATAGAATATCTGTTCACTCTCCAGTGTATTTTTTCGGTGCTTAATAATATTTTCGCCGCATTGACCTTACGTCTTATCCGTCAACTCCGTCATGGCTGCAATTTCGGCGACTGCAGTGCGTAAATTGGCAGAGGCGAAGGATATGGGCGAGGAAGTGTGGGAGAAATTATGACAACGGCGAGTTTACTTGGCCCCATTCCAGTTACTAACAATAAGCTTCAGAGAGTGTGATGAAAGATCCTCTTTTTGCCAGGCGAATGCATGTGGTGAAGACTGCTGTTGTTGTTCTTCTCACACTCAAGTTCTTCCTTTATGATGCTATTCCCGTAATGAAATTCATCATTGATTTTTGCAATGCGTGACTTGAATCTATATTGATTATATTACTTGTCAAAATCACATTTACTTATTGATCCCTCTGGACAAGCACATAAAATCAAAATTAGAAATGATTCCTTAATGGAAATGAAACGCGCTTAATTTGCAAGAAATGAGCCTAAAGATTTCCGAAATTATCTTTGCTTTTCGTTCCATAAAGGGAGCATGCAGGTATTTTGGTTTTGCCAGTCACAAACGGAATTTTTTTCTGCCAATACCTGTATTCAGAGCATGCTGAAACTAAGAATTACCAGAATTAATTCATTAGTGCGTACAGGTTTCAATTGGCACAAAAATGTTTGCCAAGCCCGACGCTTTCCCGACAGATAACACAACGGAAATTGAATATGTACCAGTGAGGGTATTTCCAGTGAAGATTTTATTTCCATTTCATTCCGTGCTTTCATTACAGATTGGTCTTAGAATGTGAATTAAAATGTTTTTTTTTAGGAACTCAATTTCGACCAATTTGACCGATTACTGTTTTAATATCGAAATCCGTCGAAAGACAAGCGGACGGGAAGCAACGCAATGAAGACATCGAATCATTTGAAAGGGGGGAAATTTTTCAACTATATATAATAGAAGATATTGGCAACTATGAAAAAGTTCCCTTGAGAAAGAATTGAATGGAAAACTTTGTCAAACCAATATTTGAACTTTTATGATGTTTTATCAATGTTGACCTTAGATTTCAGATTATGCGCAGACAAGCCGAGTGAATATGAATGTGCGCTCTGTGGTTATCAGTGGGTAGTCGGTCGGTACGGAATTCTGGGGTTTCTCTCTCCCTCTCTCTGTGGCTTCACCAAAAATTATCCGCTCGCTATATTTGCTTTCTAAACCATTGCTCAGTGGCCGGGAAACTTGCGGGGGCGGCGAATTCGTCCTCCTCCCCCTATCTTTCCCCTTTCCCTGAAAGCCTTCTTCACAGCAATCGAACTCGACTTAACGTAACTAAGGAGTTAAAAACATCAAAAGAGTATTTTGGTTCACAAAAACTTAACATAGCGTAACTTGACTTAGGATACTCAGTTGATCTCAACATAATGGCGACAGATTAAATGAAGTATCTGGTAGTTACGATAACTTCGAACCTATCGTGGAGAAAACTTATAAGAATTATTTGTTGCAGACTCAAGAAGAAGCTAGGAATCGTGAAGCGCATTGTGGGAAGATTTTCGGATGGAAAAGTAAAAGAGAGGTGCTATTTCGCACTCGTAGGGCCACACCTTGAATATGCAGAGAGCGTATGGGATCCACCGCAGGAAGACTAAATCCGTGAAATTGATGAAATACAAAAGAAAGCTGCGCGATTCGTCAAAAAAACTGCTACGGGCGTGCAAAAAGAGTTTCACAAATGTTAAAAAAAATTAGGCAGGGAGCTAGAGACTCAAAGGCTGCGCACTAGACTTAGGTTTCTTGAGCAATTGAGAATAGATATCTTTAAGAGCGTCCCCGAGAACATCGTATTAGAACCCCACTTCATTTCGAGGTCCGACAGAAACGATAAGTTAAGAGAGATATTTTAACGAACGGATAAGTATGGCAATTATTTTTTATCCCGAAGAATGAAGGACTTTTGAGAATTTAATTCGCAACTTCATGATAGCATTTCCTCCTTATTTGATAACAGCTGGTGCCCTAAAACCCTCGCCACACACCTATTGAGGCAGTTTTCCGGGCTGTTTGTATGTAGATGCATTTTAGAAAAGCTTTCTTCTCATTAGCCAATAGATATATTGCAAGGAAGATAGTTTTGTTTATCGAGAGACATAAATAGGATCGTAAGTCCTATAAAATCGATTTCACGATCGATACGAGGTTTGAGCCGTGGTTGAGAGAATATCTCATGTATTGGTCTGGGACAACATTGAGTCAAGTCACGCTAAGTTGAGTTGAGGCTCTACTCCCACGCCGCAGCCGTGGCTGGAGCCGTTTCTTCTTTTCCTCTTCCGCCTTTTTCCTTTTTTGGCGCCAGGGGGAGACTGGCGCTCTCTCCCTGCCCTGGCGCACATTATGTGATCCACTCGCATCGTCTTTCTCACCCAACCAACCTGCCTTCTTTCCGGGCCCCGCGGCCCTTGGTCGAATAGCCTCTTGTTGCGCGGCAACGGATCAGGATGAAAAGGCGAATATATTTTTTTATTTTGGGGGGTCGACGGTGATTTGGGAGGCTTTAAGAGCTGCTTTGGACGCTTTCAATAGGGAAGGGGGAGAATAAGTTAGGGGGAGGAAGAGGGTTGGTTTAGTCGAAGGGATCCTAGTACCTATATGGAATCGTGGGATATTCGAATCTTTCTCGTTTTCCTGAGGAGAGCTTCTTATCCTCCATTCCATTCCTATCAGAGAGGAGGAAACGGGCTTGTAGACACGCGCAGAAAAAAAGAGGAGCGTATTCCGAAAAGGAAATGAAAATCGCGCCGAAAAGAGTTCCCTCCGGCGATGGCTTTCCGAGTACGATTTTGTAGTTTATTATGTATTTACGCTCACGGCCACGCTCCCCCTCAGACGCTAGATGGCAGAGAAAGAGAGCAGAGATTTCCTTCGCGTTTGTGCGCGCATGGCTTTTGATCGGGCCGGGATAAAACTCGATGGGCGTCTTTTGTTCTTCCGTTCTCCTTGTACAATCCAACGCCCTCGCGAGCTCCAACCCCCTTACAAAGGCCCCAACTCCGTCCTCACGGGATAAACCCTGAAATGCTCCGATGCCCGCGAGTGTATGCCTCATAAATACTCTACGTATGCCTGCAGGAAAAACAAAAAGCGGTCGGGGCGGCGTGATCTGTGCGCTTTTCTTCGACAAGGTTCGCTATGCTAATTGGGCCGCAGCGGGCGTCTTGAACCCCGACAGGGGTCGAGAACGCGCGAAATATTCCCCAAAACTAAATCGGTGCGTTCGTCGAGCGTATGACCATTCTTCATAACTTTTGGACCTCAATTCAAGTCGTCTGAAAGGAGGAACTGATATGGACAGATACGAGTGACGAAGATTTTTTTCTTCAAGGAATCAGCCCATTAGTTTCAAGTTCCTATGCAATAATTTGTCGAAGACTTGTTCCGTTTGCTGTAAGATTTCGGGCTTTCCCCGGCGAATTGAAGTAATGAACTCTTTTCGGGCTCTACACCGGGTGAGTGACTTTATTGTTTCAGACATTTCGGGTAGCGACTCATTACCCATCCTCATTTCATCCTCAATCATCACATTTTCCTCCAATCGCTACCCAAAAAGTCGGCAACACTAAACTCTTATCATCCTGTGTGGAGCCCGAAAAGAGTTCTTCATCGTACCGTGTGGTTCCTAAACAAAAGTTTTACGAGTACTGAAATAAAGCTAGTATTGTGTGGAAGTTTTAAGAATGTATAGGAAAACGGTCTTCACCGAGTCTTCCAAATCTGAATAATGAAAGAGATATTTGAATAAATAGGTGATTTTGCATATTGATTGTTTTGAAGGGGAACATTGATAATTTATTTCCTCATTTACAATTTAAAGGGTCCTTCACATTGACCTTGGTACGTTGATACACTGTGTCTATGAAAACGATAGGTATACTACTCGTAATACTGTTTTCAACATATCTGGTGATCAAATCATTAAAAACCCTTTTTATAATATTCTTGTCTATCTATAACTTCAAATATGCAGTGAGGGGAATGAGTCTATATGTTCGGCGTGGAGATGACAAAATACAACTTTTTTTTGAGAGTTTAACTCGATTGCATCGTAAAAAAGAGAAATAATTATTTTTTACTTTAAATCGTTCCATATGATACTTTAGAAATTAGAATTCGCCAAGTAACCATTTAATTCGCTTTCCAAGGAATTTGTATGTTTCCTAAGTTGCTCGGTATAAATGATATTTATTCTGCGGTAAGAGTTAGAAAATTTTAATTTTACTGAGTAGCTAGAGGACCAATGTTGGGCCAGTGGAGCTCAAGTGATTAAAATGAAAGTTACGTGTAATAGTACATTGGAGTTTATTTATAAGGTAAAGTTTGGCTCGCTGAGAGGAGGACGGGGCATTTTAAACGAGTTGGGATTCAGTTAGTGGCTGAATAAAGTTTTAAGGGTGATTGAGCCGAAAAGAATGCGCCTCAGAAGTTGGTGGCTTCTCAGGAAAAAAGTTTTATCGCTTCTTATTGCATTTTTCACTTTCTTGAAATTCGTAAGTGGATGCATTTTTAACGGAGACTCGATGCATAACAAAGTAGTTCAAGATGTTTGAACACTCGGCTCCGTCAAACTTTTTAGGGCCTAACGAAAGGCCTTTCGGCATGAATTGATGCGAACAGGCCCGCTTTTTCTTTGAATATTTTCTTGGAACGTCGCCGTTGACATACATATGTATACATCCATCATTTTGCATCCATAAGCTAGAATTGTTTGGTTTGAGTGATGAATGATTAGCAAGTTTCTTCAATCGCGTGAATTGAGATAGGATTAATCGTATGATGGATTTTAAAATCATGCATGAGCCAGCGACAAAAATATGGCATCATTGTGCTTAGATGATTTATGATAGGTCTAGTTTAATGTGAAGATATTATAATGAAATTATTTAACTACCGGTTAATATAGGTTTACATGGCGCATTTTCGAATTGCACCTGTTTTCTCATATCCCATTATGGAATTTCCTCTTATATTACAATAATTACTATTTCCCCTCATTCCATCTATAAATCTTATTCTCTTCCTTCCCCTCCCACTCTTTCTTCAGCATTCTTCCTTCTGGTATGGTTTTTGACATCGCCTCCCCTCTCAAAACTTCCTCAATCCAAAGTTTCACTCTATCCTCCATTGATGGTAATAATAATTTCGTTTTGCGACCCACAACGGAATTTCAACGCATTTTCTCGGTTGCGGCAATAATGAATTGTATGTCAAGTTTAGTAGCCACAGAATGGATTCAATCATCAAAGTTTCCTTCAAGTATATGCTTCAGCTAAGGATTTTTGCAGTAGTCACACGATGTTTCATGGCATTTTTCCGCTCTCTTTCCTCTCAGTTCAACTCACCCACTCCATTCTCCTCCGTATCCACATCCCGAACACCTCCGGCATTTTCTCTTCCTCTTTCCTGGACGCACTCGTAAGGCGCTGGTAGGTATGACAAAAAATTTTATCTATGGAGTAACTTGCATAACATGTTTGGTGAATTTTATATCTTAAAACTGTATTTAGTTTTACTCGTAGAATATTTCGAAGGATTATAATATATATATTATATAATTATATAATAATAATTATTATTTTTATTATAGTAATAATAATAATTATTATCATGATTAAAGGGACCGTGGTAGCTTAGTGGGTAGAGCACTTGGCTGCTCATCGAGGGGTCCTGGGTTCAAATCCCAGATGAAGCTTTCGGACATCCCATTTCAAAATCCTCGACGTGCGAGATGCCCCAGGGAAAGGTACGGATTGCATGTTTGGTGAATTTTATATCTTAAAACTGTATTTAGTTTTACTCGTAGAATATTTCGAAGGATTATAATATATATTATATAATTATATAATAATAATTATTATTGTTATTATAGTAATAATAATAATTATTATCATGATTAAAGGGACCGTGGTAGCTTAGTGGGTAGAGCACTTGGCTGCTCATCGAGGGGTCCTGGGTTCAAATCCCAGATGAAGCTTTCGGACATCCCATTTCAAAATCCTCGACGTGCGAGATGGCCCAGGGAAAGGGACGGATGGCATGTTTGGTGAATTTTATATCTTAAAGTTGTATTTAATTTTATTCGTTGAATTTTTCGAAGCAGCATTATTATTATTATCATACTATGCTTTTGGTTTAAATGTTTGTTAAACCTCGTAAACGTATTAAGGGCGTAGATATATTGCAATTATCCTTATTATGAACACTTTAATGCTCATATGTATGTTGGGGTATATGTATATTGTCTGTGTGTAAAAACTTAATAAATGCTTTGTAAGAGTAAAGATAATAATGGAACCTGCTGATAAGCTTAATGCTTAGCGGGACCATTAAAATGCAAAAATTATGTAGCTTTCATTCAAATGTAAATATTTAGCCGACTTAAATGTTTTATTGGAATATATACTTAACTGAATTGAATTATATAATGACAATATCTTTTTTTTTAGATAATATTTTACATATTGTAACATTTTAAAAATTTTGTAATATACTATGCAATGTGACTACTTATTTGAATGGATGTTAACGAACGGTTAATATTTTATAGGTATGGAACTATTGTTTGAAACATTTTTAACTATCAAATGTATTATTTAAACAATTTTTATCCTTGTAATAATAAATATTAGTAATTAGAAAAAAAAAAATTATAGTATTCCACCGATTAAAAAAAAAAAAATAAATGATTATCAGGAGGTTATATATTTTCTACTCTTATTAATGAATTGAACCAAAAGAATTATCACTTAAAGTATTATTTAATGATTGGCATTATTCCTTTTTTATGCCAAAGGAGGTACTTAATTGGTAAAATACTTTCAATATATATTGCTTATATTTAAAAAAAATACAAGCAATTTCATTAGTAAAAGGTTACTATACTTACTAAAATATTTTTCGGCAAGTCTCATGGTTATTCTCATATTCTCATGGTCTCATCCCCCTAGATCAGCGGTTCCCAAACTGGGGGTCGCGACCCCCAGGGGTGTCGCGGGCCGTTCGGAAAGGGGTCGCGAGATGTGCGAATAATAAAGTGAACTATGTACTTAAACTTAGACAACCATTTTTAGGGGGTCGCGGCTAAAACGTATGGGCTAAAATGGGTCGCAGAAAGAAAAAGTTTGGGAACCGCTGCCCTAGATTAATCATGGTCTCATGACTAATCTAGAGGGAGACCTAGAATTCCCTCTGTGGGACCACCCTACCAATTTAAATAATACCTTTCGGTTCCTCAAGGAAGTAGTCTTTTTAATAAAATTTAAGTTTACTTACCCATTTAACGAAGTGAAAATGTACAGTGGTAATATTTTTATTCTATTTCGACTGAAATATCGGAATTAAATGATAAAGTAGCGGTGCGAAATTACTTAGCCACCGACGCACCCTAAATCGCAATACAACTACTACTCATGGTTATTCATTATACACGTGTATCAGCTTTTTTTAGGATGGCTCATGGTTATCGAGCAAATTCGATGAAAGCTCACTCTAGACGTCGTTGTTGAATTTGAAATATGGGGAGGAAATAAATCGTCCTTAATAAATGAAAGCATTAAAAACTCACCAATATTATACCTCAATGTAGGAAAGGCGTTAACTTTACGAAGGTAAATATTGTGCACTTTATCCGCTTGTGGCGACGAGTGAATTGCGGATTTTTAAAACTTTTGAGTGCTTTGCGGCCGTGTTTTGGAGTTTTACCAAGGCCAATGTAATCAATGAGATGCGTCACTTGGTTTTCGAAATGATTAAGAACCATGCCGTTTCGATTCCCAGGCGGATTATATTGAAAAAACGATGGGAACATTCAAACAAGCATTAATCGGTTTTGCATTTCGGACCGTGTCGCTTTTAGCGCTTAAACATTCTCACTAAATCGAGATTTAATAAATTGAAAGGGATCAGAACGCGTGTGATAATCTCTTTCAACCGTCATCAGGTGAACGTATTCGCCCGTGGTGTACAAACGTTGTAGTCAGTAGTACCTATTCAGCGAGCACAGACGTTATCAAGCGTTAGTATTCGCTCAGGATCAGTTGAATGATATTGGGATGTGGTGTTACAAGTAGACAATTACTCCCCAACAATAGGCAGTTAATTTTCGTAGATCTACCGCGATAGATACATTAGGATTAAAGAGAAGCTTACAGAATGGTGAAATGATGCCAGATATTAGGGAATTGCAGTTAATTAAATCTGAAATCTGTATGAAACATCTTTTTTAAACACATAGTTGTATCCATAGATATTTTGGGGTAAATAATTTGGCACCTAACACTGGTGATTAAAAAATTCGTTCGTAACTGGCATATGTTGTTGAGTTCAGGTATACCATTTGAAAAAGTCACTATAATGTCATTTTAGACTGAATATGTGAAATAAGATATTGGACGAGTGGATGGATGTATAATTATCACTCATGCGTGGGTCATTATATCGAATAGCTTGTAAAGCAGTCAAACCACGGTCAAAGTCAAAGAGAGCGAACGAGCAACAGTTATATCAGGTCGACACCTAATTTGAGTGGACCAATTTCAGATGAATATCTTTGTAAAAGGAGATTCGATGAAATTGAATTAATATCATGCCTCATTTTGATGGAGATTTGCTCGACGAAATTTTATCAAATGACACCAATTAATCAACATTTTGCTTTGACTATCTAAGTATTATCAGGGCTAAGGTAACTTTGAGAAGCTACTTGGAAATAACGCGAGGAGATGCCCGTGGTCAGTCTTTTTGCGATCGCAATTTTGTCGTAGCGACCTTATCTAAAGAGTATATCGACATATTGCATATTGAAATATATTCCATATTGACATGATTAGGGTTCTTCTGCTTAAGGAGTTGCAGGGAACTTAAAAAATCCCGTGTTCTTTAAAAAACCCTCGAAAAGTGAGGTGCATCAGGGAAAGGAATCGGCTCCATGAATGAGTGACATTTTATGCGCTCTGACTTTGTTTTTTGAAGAAAATTTTAATATATGTTCTTCTAATATTTGTACTAAATCGGCTTATGTCAAGAAAAATTTGGCTTTCGATATTTTAATTTTTTTTAGAAATTGGATTGCCATTGAAAACATTTCGCATAAGTTGTTTTGATGGCAATATTGGTCTACGTGCAAAAATATTAATTTTAGGCTGAATATAAGTGTAGTAATTAAAATCCGTAAGAATCGTGTTGAAAACCCGTAGGTACCTACTTCAACGTACAGCTTTTAGATGTATTAGCAGTTAAATGGTGTAACTTATGCCAAATCGCATTCTTTGAATGAAAATGGTTAGGTCATTAAGTTTAAAAAGGAATCAGTTCAAAAGCTCGAGCAATAATGATCGAGTCTCAATGGATTAACTACCCATGAAAACTTATCAGTCTCATGCGCCCAGATTTTATCAGATCCTTGGCATAAAAATTGAACTGTTTAATTAATAATAACGGCTTTAATTAATATTCAGTATACCATTATACCTAGCATAAATTGACGATTTATTTGAAAGAAAATCATTTATCATACATAACATAAAAACAAAACGAAACACGACGTAACCGTCTTAAGACTTAGAATTTATTTCAAATGTCACGAATTTCCGTATTTGTATCTACGCTTCGTAAAAAAAAAACCTCAGAAACAGTGGTAGCTTTGAAGAAAACGAGATTCCTTTTTCAGCACTTGAATGCCTTGTTAGGGATGCATCTCACGGACATTTTCAAGTGTAGGTTGTCTATCGCGGAAGACAAGAGGTGGCTCTGGCGCCGAGTGTCTGCCCTTCCCCCGCCTCCAGACACCCCATCCCCGCTCTGTAATCCCCCCGTTGCCCCAGTTACCTAGTTAGACACTCAATAAAGAATTTGAACCCCACAGTACCCTCAAAGACCCCTCGGGATATCGTGTTAATTACAAGTCGCCGTTTACTCTTGCTCATAATTTTAAACTACCAGGAAAAGCGGTCTAAAAAAGAGCTACGATTTCGGTTGAACAGGGCATGATTCATGATCCTAAATCATCATTTATTTGAGCTATAGGCAATGAATGATTGGAAATAATTATTATGAAATATGCCAGGTCCTATGAGACTGTCGTAAATTGAAATCTAATGGACTTTGTAATGTCACCGGAAATGATGGGACTCAAATAAAACGGATACGCACACTGTGCTCGAGGCCATGGTGGACATTCACGACTGGTCCGTTCGCTTCCGTTGACTAATTGAATTTCATGCCTATGACCGAATTTAAAGGTAGAATTTTATATTATACTACTCGGCCACCGTAATTTTGAACAGACTTCCCAAAAGGTTGCATTAATTCCAAAAGTTGGCTCAGTGGATCAAATACTAATTTTTCGTGATACGTAGCGTTATCCTTAACATTTTATATGTTGTTGAGGATTCATGTAAATACGTGCAAAATTACATTTTACCTGTGTTCTGATTCTCACATTGTATACAGCTCGGATGTTATTTACAAATTAAATAATGGTTTTGGTTGTGCTAACCTCTCTTCATCGGCAATGGTGGCTGTCTTAGCTGGTTGACACTAGACAATCAAGGCAAAAGATAGTTCACATGTAACACAATTATTCACATGTAACTTCACGTATTTAATTCGATAAATGATTCGCAAGTTAAATGGTCACACGGATTTCTTTTCGAATTATTGAAAATAGTAAATGTACGTAGCTTAAAATTTCCTCGTAGGGAAAAATATTGTGGTATTTGACATGTTATTCCCAAAAGTAATATGAAAGATAATTTAAAAATTATACTTCTTGATTGAAAGAATTGTCTCATTTTTTCTTCCTCTACTCGGTTGAAGATTGTCTGTTAGCGTAATTTTTTAATCAAATACACTAATCCGTTGGCCACTATTTTGCGCGAAGATGTCAATAGTATATTATTTGCTTTCTTGTCTTAATAATTCAGATGACTCAAGAGAATTTATATGCATATTTCCCATTGAGCTGATAGATTGGATCAACACTTGTTGTTAACCCTTGCCGGAATTGCTAGTAAAAATCACGATTGAAATCACTGTATCTTAAAATGAAATCCTTATTTGAAAATGGAATCAAATACTGGCTACTTTTTCATGCAAATGTTTGATATTAAGTTTAACATATAACACACTTAATAAAAAATTAATTAAGCCCACATTTGAAGGGAGCAAGTAGTCCAAATACCATAAACTTTTATCGAGTGAATTTGGTACTCAGGAACAAATTTTTCTTTCAGTAATTCTGCTTTCATCCTGCATCGTAAATTTTATCAGCACCTATATTTCTGTTTTCATTGAAACTCATACCAATTCGATGCTTAACGCAGTTTCTTTTAATTCAGACCGTCGTGGGTTATGTTGTGTTACTCCTACTTGCTGTGAAATTCCTTCCAATATGAAGTAGGTACTAAATACCCTCATTTAAATCTTATAATTATAGGTCTATGAGTACACCAACAGCAGCATGAATTTACTGGAATTCATCCATTTAAGATGCTAAAAATAATCTGAAAACGGAATTCACCGGAGACTCCTTCGTGCTCGTATTAATCGCAGGTTTGTAAAATCACTTCGCCAATATTCAGGCCGTGAATGATTTCGGCCATTCCCCTTATGAAAGGTTTCCGTTTTGAGCTCCCGCGAGAATTCCAAATAGTCCATCGGTACATACTTTGCGAGTGCAGTGGAGTGATTCGGGCGATCGCCGGAAACTGCACGGGTATGAAAGCTCTTTGGCGTACGCAGTTTGCGGCGATGGGCGGCAAACACGGCTAAATGGCCCAGCGGCCTCGCGAAGGCCCGCGCTCGTTATGGAGCGCGTGCAATGATGCGGGCGGCCATTTCATCTCTCCCTGGCGGAGGCAGCGGTGGGATGGGCACGTGCGGTGACGCGTGTGGAGGGGGAGGGGAAGTCGTCGGCGGGTCAAAGTGCCCCCAATAAACATTCAGATCCGTCTCCCTCCCCTCCGAAATAGCTGGCCTTAAACCGCTCATTACTCTGTCCGAGTACCAACAAATTTATTCGATAAACGTCTGCGGTACTCGGTCGAATTTGTCCTGTTTTCCGTGTGTTTGTTTCCGTAATGAACTCGGTTATTCGATAATGCCATTCACGGCGACTCGTGTCCGTTTCAATACAATATGCACTGATGTGTACCGCGAAAGATGTATAATTTGATGATTTTTCATCTCATTATTCTTAGTATTTAAGGTTTTTCATCCTAGTGAACTGAGCAATGGCCATCCAACCAGTACAAGATAAGTCATACGTACGAAGTCTCAGATAAAGCCTCTAGCTGAGATATTAAATTTATGAGGCGTATCGTCAACTTACCTTCCATCAATTCTCTGCGGCTGAGTAAGTATACAGTATTGATAATTTTTTACCAATGACGGCAATTTGAATTTATGCAAATATACCTACAGACTCTGTTCAGGGTATGTTTTGATAATGCTTTGTATGTGCTATAAATCTGCCTAGTCTCTCAAAAAAGTCAATTTACGCAATTAACCAAGTTCCCACATTACTTCTCTCTTACACGCATTGTATTTTCACTCCACCACCTATGTAATATTTGCCATGCCTTCTGAGTGCGTGGCGTATGGAAATGTGACGTTGATGATGATGATAATGCCATGAAAATTTGAGGATTTTGTGCCGAGTAACTTAAAGCATAATCTCTGTCAGAGTGCCCAATGTATTCGATAAACTACTGTGATAGATGATGTCTTTGGTTGCTTTGTCCATGCTTTTCCGTAGTAAACTCTGTTAGTCGTCAATTTCACTCACGGTAGCTCGAGGCCGTGTCGTCAGGAACTTTTTCTGCTTGAACCGTGGAAGATAATTTGTTAAATGATTTCCATCAAAATATTTTCAGCAATGATTTTTCATCCTAATACGCTTGATCGTGGTCGGCCACCCAGGACAAATGGAGTCCTACACACGAGGTCTTAATTGTGTTTAGCTGAGATACTGTATTTATGAGCCATCCAGCCAACTTATCCTTAATCAATCCTCTTCGGCCCAGCAAACTCAATGCCTAATGTTTCAAGAATGTTTTTACCAGTCTTGGCTTTTTAAAGTGATTTAGTTCACAAATAAAAGTTTGTTCTGCTTGGAGTAGCTTAATATATTTCCAGGGATGTCTCTGTCCGATATACCCGACTCCTCATTCAAAATTTTATTTACAAATTCGACCCACTTCCTCCCTTCCATCCTTATCAACGTACTTTAATTTCGCGCCGCCATTTATGCAGTATTCGTCATGCATCCTACGTACATGGCGTGTGAAATGTGGCACTGATGATGATGATGAGTATTTGTTCATAATGCTAAGTGGAAGAATAATCTCTGACCAAATTTTTTCCGAAAACTTCTGAAACAGTTGATCGATTTGGCCGTGTTTTCCGTGTTTGTTGCCGTAAAGAACTCGGTCAGTCGAAAATTTTTCTCACGGCGGCTTGTACCCGTTTCATTGGAACTTTTGGCTTTTCTGCCTAATGTGGAATATTACAAGTTAGATAGATTATTTTTCATCATATATTCAAAAATATTAAGATAGCTTGTCATCCTATACGGCATGGCGTTGAGTACCGTCCTAAGTCCCATGCTCAAGTGCTTACGAGAACTTACTTACTAGTATAGCAGCATTTGTTACGATTCGCCCTGTCACATTTAATCAAAATCCCTTTAAGGGCGAGGAAACATAGTAACTTGTAAAGAATTCCATTACTAAATAAGCATTAAAAACCTAAGATTTCAATATATGCGTGAAAACATTAAAAATATTTTATTTTGTAAATAAAAGCACGTGTTATGCATATATTGGATTTTTCATGGCTAAATATGAATTTGAGAATAAATTTATGTAGAATCCAATTATATGAGCAAATACAAAGTGATTGCGTGGAAGGAGTTGGTTTGCGGTCCCCAGCCTACGGAAGCGGACTGACATTCCGTCCATTCCGTCTTTTCACTTTTAGTGTGGGCCGCTATATCCGCCTCCTTACGGAAAGGGTTAATTTTCTAGTTAATTCATCTTCATCCCTTTATTTTATCTTTAACATATTTCATTTTCACTTCACCATCGATGCTATATTTTTAATGATATCTGCGTGCGTTGTGGTGTTCCCTACTGAAGGTTGAAAAAAAAACCTCTTAGGTTAGATCACTGTCTTCTTTTATGCCTTACAAATAAGAATAATTTTGTGAATAATTTTGAATATTAATTTATGGATTATTATTCTGCGTTATATTATAAGATGCACAACAATACTCCGTCACCATCATACACATGTGGTCGGCTAAGTGTCCCTCATGCAGACTTAGCACTTTTAGGGTGGGCTGCTAGATTTTCCTCAGCGCGAGACGAGTATTTAACCAACTCCCTCCCGTCCCCCTCCCATTAACACTTTTGATTTTCAGGTCACCTTCCATATATTTGTAATGATTTCTTCGTTCGTGTCCTTGTCCCATCCTTCTGGGTGAACAAAACCTCCACGGTAAATATTACTCCCTTTTTTCAAGGAAAATGTTTTTAGGACAATCGACATCATGGTTTACCTTTTCTTTACAGTCTTTGAATGAGTTTGAAGGATTTAATGCGACGTTGATGATGATGATGATGCTAATGTGATGTGAAATGGAGAATGATTAAAATGACTGAATGGCGGAATGAATAAAAAACTATCTCTGTCCAAGCGTGAAATTAATTGGATGAAATTCAGTGATTATCTGTCGATTTGGTCGTGTTTTCCGCGTTTGTTTCCGTAATGAGTGGGGCTACTCGATAAAGTCTTTCACGGCGGCCATTTCATCGGGAATTGATCCGACTTGAACCGTGGAATATCATGATTTTTCGTGGCAATTATTCATAATGAATAGCGACAGTTTATCGTCCTAGCAGGCTGAGAAGTGGTCTGCCAACTAAGGCAAGTGTGCTCAGGAGGACTTAACCGTGTGCGGTTAATTCCTTTATGTTACATCTCGTCACCATCATTTCGTAAATCCTTTGCGTGACTGCAAAATTAACCTCAGTGTAAAGATTACCTTCTTTTTTCAACCAATTCCATAATGGGACTTATCAATATCATCGTTGACATCGATATCAAGGATGACATAATGAAATGTGATGTTGATGAAGATGCTAATACGATGGGAATGAATGGTGATTGCGAGGTACCTGAATGATCGATCTCGGTATGAGTGCTAAATTTAATCAATGATCTTTTATGGTAGTTGTTCGCTTTTTTCCTGTTTTTTACGTAATGAAATGGGTTAGTGGATAACTTCACTCACGGCGATTCGTGGGCGGTTCGTCAAGAAATGAGAATATGCGACCCAGGAAATATTATTGAAGGTAAATAATATTTTTTCATAATACAGTGTGTTTAAAGAAGAATATGCCTTTTTCTAATGCATATATTTAAGAAAATTAAGAAAGAATATGAAATTTTACACACTATTTAGGAACATATGAAGTTCATATTACAGATGTTCAATATGTCCTTCATCAGTGACGCGAAAAATATCACATACGTATCAGATATTCAACTTGCTCCCATACTCGGGCAAGAATGTCCTTCGTCACTGATGTTATGGCAGATCGGATCCGGTTCTTTACCTCTTCCCGATTATGTGGTAGGGGTGGTACATAAACATTGTGATTTAAGAATAATCCCCACAGGAAGAAGTCAAAGGGTGTCAAATCCGGTGACTGTGGAGCCCAGATGAGACATGCTAAATTGCCAGCTGCTTGACGACCAAACCCACGGTGTGGTAGCGCCAAATGGGGAACATGCACAATTTTTTCAAGTAACAGAATAAGAAGATCCCTACCTCAAATGTGATCGCCGAAAATTTCGCGTATGAATTATGCTTTTCAGCTGAGTTATGAGTCTTTAAAAATTGATCTCCATCGGCTGCTTGAAAACACGACGTCATCGTAGCGTGACGTCACGGTACGGAATCCACTGATGACAGACTGTAGAAGTGGATAGAAAATCGATCTACTAGGGCTCAAATGCAAATTTGGCGAAAATAATTCCTGTTGTAACGACAAAATGCAGACTGTGAATATTTTGGGTTGCCAAGGCGTTGTTCAAATAAATAAAGGGGATTGTTTGGGGAGATTTGGTAAGAAAAAAAAATCAGCCACCACAAGGAAATCGAGCGAAAGTAAACTGAGGTATTTTGCTTTCTTAAATCCCTCTTAAGTCAATTTGCCCTCTTAGGAACTACTACAAATCTCGACGAAGATTTTTACTTCGATATCTTGCATTCAAGGCTCTACCACTCAACTCTCTTTAGCGAAGCAAATGGTGTTCCGTGCGATGACGTCAGAGGGCGTTTCAGGTCACACACGATATTCGAGCATTTTTAATTAGCAATTATTAACGTTTGCGGAGTACTAGGAGAGTTTTGTCTTATATATTTGGACTCGTGAGAAAATTTTCTATTCAATGAGACTAACTAGCATGATGAACAAATTTCGTGCATTTTCCCCATTGTTGTTGTAGGCAGTTCTAACTCTTGACTGGCACGAAGAGTCGATTTTGAAGGACTACTACATTGGAAAGCAGTTTGAATTCGTGCAATATTTTCTTCAGAAACACGAGGGCGGCCAGGACTCTTTCCTTTGCAGACACATCCTGTATCTACAAACTGTCCATACCATCTGCGAATGTTCCAACGCTGAACGCTGAACTTTAAGCAATTATATAAAATCCTGCCGAAGCTCCATAGGGTCGTGTCATATATCGTTTCTCTCACTGTTGATTCGACTACAACGATGAATCATTAAATATTGTTTAAACGTAAACGTTTATCTTCTACAGTCGAAAGAGTGAAGAGGAAAACGCGAAACACTATGAAAACGGCGAAACGGTCGTCTTCTTCATCTCGTCACAGGTAAGATATTTAATTGGTCCATTTAACTGTATTTTTTCACAGAGAGATTGACTTCGAATTAAAAATAGCTTTATAAAATTAAATTTAACCCATTCTTTGATTTTTTTAAAATGGCCAAAAGGTAGATTTTAATTTCCGAGGTCTAGAAAAGAAAATGAACATCGATGGTTAAGTTCTAACAACACGTATCTCAAAATTTGGTCGGTCTGAGTCAATGCTGCTAATACTGTTGATAAAAAATAAAATTGAAGTAAAATACAACTCTTTGTTTGGAAATTTATGCTTCTTTTTCAGTTTTATGTATTTTTGGTTTTTAATTTCAATTAAAATTATATGCAATCAAAAAATAAATCGTTTTTTTGCTCTACTGAAAAGTTGCTATTTTGGAAGATACGTGTTTTTAGAACTTAGCCATTGATATCGGAGGTACGTATGCTATAAGTAAAAAATATTTCCAAACTTTTGATGAAGAATACGACCTTTTCGCCGTTTTCACAGTGTTTCGCGTGTTATTATCCACTCTTTCAACCGTAGAAGCTAAACGCTTACGTTTAAACAATATTTGATGATTTTATTGCTGTAGTCGAATTAACAATGAGTCACATCAATCGATAGTTATTAGGAAAAAATTCCTTTCGTGGTGGTTCATGAGTATTTTATTCGAACTTATTCTGTGTAGCTGTCTGTAGAATTTGACGAGACATAATCTACATCTAAATACTTCCCTGCTAGTCGCCTCAATAGGCATGTGGCAGTAGCAGCGTTTGGAAACCAGCCTTTAACAAATTAAAAGAAAAAGCTCTAACAAAATGATGCCTGGAATTATTCAAGTCCTTTAATTTTCGGGGGAAATACAAGTTCCCACACCTCTCCGTTTGGCAAAATGTCTCTTAATTTATGGTTTCTATCGGATCTGGAAGTGAAGTGGGATTCTAATATATTATGCTCTTCTTGTGGCTTCGAAAAATATCCATTCTTAAAATACTAGTAAAATGGATAAAAAGGACGAGTCTATATTTTTTTATTTTCTTTAAAATGGGATCCACGCCTTGCTAAGTTGATACCCCGTGTCTCCATCAAAAGTATTTTTTTAAACTAAGCCTGATCTTAATGGTCTCCTTATCCAAATTATCTAGATCTTTCCGGCCGATTAGGAGTAGCGTAATCGTTGTAACAGTTTATGGTAACATCTCAACGTTTTTTTTGCACAGTCAAAGCTATTCATTCACCATGATAACGATGCACTTGCAGTCCGTTATCGATATAGAAATTTAAACCGTTTGAAATCCCGGGAAGACTTCACGAAAATAATTTGCCGGGAAAGATTCACATCATCTTTTAAGCTACTTGGTTCGCGACCGCCGATTTATCGATTCCTTCGTATGATGCAGGCGGCTCGGGAGCCGCTCCGATAGCCCTTAAAGACCTCTCCACGCTCCGTCTTCGTCTCGGACGAAAGCCCTTTCGATTGGGATTAAAGTCGGGGCCACATAGAGCTTAAGTGGCGCCTCTCGTCGTCGCTGGCTCCTCTGTTGAGCGTCGCGGACAAACATTTGCTTTCGCCAAACATTGCGAGAGGCGTCCGGGTCGCGTCAGCGGCGGCGCGGCACTGCGACAAATTGCAGTCATGTTCCGTTCGCGTGGTTTGCGAACCAGTGAGGCTGACGGTTTCGCAAAATACTCATCACATCTCAGCAAGGCCGTTGCCGGGAAATTATTTTCCGAGGCCGGTTTTCGGATGAAGAAGTAGTACATTTTGAGGAAACAAATTTGGAGAGGTAACACAGAACATCTTCATGCATGTACTACCCCGTAACTTGCCTCTATAGGTGTGTGGCAGAGGATGTTCGGACACCATTAGTTAATAATAAAAGAGAAAAATAAAGACAAGGATATACGCGTACTGTGTCTCACCTAGATTTTATAAAATTCCTTTATTGTTCGGGGAAAAAACGAATTCCTATTCGTATGGAAAAACAATTCTCTTAATTTATCGTTTCTATCCGACCTAGAAATATAGTGAGGTTCTAAGATGATGATCTCTGTGTCGCTCAATTAGTTATCTGTGGAAGGTATCTATTCTGGATCGCCTTTTGTTCGCTCGTTGCAGTTTTTGATAAATTGCGCATCTTTTTTTTAATTTTTCTGAGTCCATAGCTTAAGTTTTTCAGATTCGGATACCTTATGCTCAATGCGTATTGAAGGTCTGATGAGTGCGGAATAGCTCTAGTGCTCTTTAGTAGAGTAGTGCTCTATCCCTTTTTCATACGAAAACCGTCACAGCACACTTTATGAATCCTAACTTCGATAGCGCCCCCACATTTAGAGTTCGAAGCCGGTATGGTATGGCATTTGGAGGAGGCGACCGACAGCTGAGGTCATTTGCGCCATGAGGGAAGGGTATGGAGGTAACGGTGGAGAGAAACCTGGCGTCGGCGTTAGCCTGCTCTTAACGAAAAGCGCCGAGGGGACCACGCCTTAACGTCGCATCCGACGGACGGAGTGTTTCGCTTGAAATGTCCTCCACACAACACTCAAGCAGGAATCGGGCAGTCTCTGAAAATTCTCTACCACTGTCGGGATTTGAACGCGAGCCCGCCGGGTGGGAAGCCAACACTCTAGCCACCACACCAATCCGATCCCCTCGAAGCCCTAGAAGCTGCCAATTGCTACGGCCTCACCTCTTGGCTTTACTTCCCTGTGAAAATTTGCTGTGCATTGACTTATTCAGACGCGTCGCGGCTGCATCTTCATGACCAGAGATGGATAAAAAAGCTGCTTTTAGTTTCCGTTACTTTTCAGTATTAGTAATCAATTAAAGTATCCGATTTTAAAGTACTAAGCTGGGAATGGACGTCGACGTTGTTTGGTTAATTAGGCAATTTTTAGGCCCAACTCGTGCGTATAGACAGTGACTGGAAAACATTTAGAAGAGAGCACGAATCAATCAAGACCTTGATTGAATCTATTGGCGAAGTTGAAGCAGTTCAACTTTGAAAGCGGTTGTAAACAGTATTTTTAACGTATTTACCAATCTAATAACTCGTCATAATTCATAAACAATAATTGAAACCTTTTTACTCCATTCCAATATTATAATCATATAATATTGATTATATTCTCTGCGGGTTGCCTATATCACAGTAATTATCCCAATGCCTTTCGTTCAACTATAAATTACATTTGTCTGAGAAAATTATATAGATGGCAAGTTATTTACCTTCTATCATGGCTTAATTCACTTTGCAAAATAAAATATTCCAAAGAATAGATGACGAATGTATAGATAGATGAGAATATTGATGACGGAAATTTGCATGAATCTAGAGAACTTGATTGGCCAAAATAGCCTATGCCCATGTTTCTATATAGTGACTAACTCCCATCCACGACTTAAGAATGCTTTTTTTCGGGCTCAATTCACGGACGTATTGCAATATAGCCGTAATGAAAAATAAGTTCCTATTTCTGTTCCTATAATGAGTAATACATGCTCCCTATTTCTGTCATTTCAAAAGTTAAATTTGCTTTGCCCAGCTACTAGAATTATTTGAGGACGACCTACGTGGCGTGGTAACATCCTGAGAGACATGCAACTTGCACATTAGATCTGTTGATAGAAAAGCCTATATTCAGGGAGTGAGCAGCAAGAAATGGAGGTTAATTTCATGAATTGCCGATATCTATGATTGAACTAACTATTGAAAAGATACAAATTTTACAATGAAAAACTCTCTATGGAGACTTGGGCATGTTTTATTGAGATCGAAATTAGGAACGGTTGGTGAATTTTCATGATTTCAAATTTTTATGCCCAGATGGAATACAGGGAATATCGCCATTAAAATAGGTCATCATCAGTTATTATTTAAGGGCGTATTTGGAAATATTTATTTCGAATAGCGTTGCAATGACTACTCTCCCCATAATATAATATATGGTATGATGCCCTATATGATGATGATATTTTTGACCTTGAAGTCTACGTTTGAAAGGGATTTCTTTGAGTTCAATAATGCAAGAACGTGTTTTATTACGAATTGGTTACCCTGGGAATGTTTTATGCAGTAGAATGTATGCGGCAGGTATAGAAACCGATTTATTACGTTTTTCTTCCGGTCATTCAAAATCGCCTAACGATCTCTTGTAACGAAATCTACGAGTCTAGTGTGGCAAGATGGTATCGGAATATGTATTTATAAACCTGAGAATGTTTCATACTTTAGTATTGCTGCAGCAGGAATAGAAATCGGCACTGTTTTTTCCTCCATCATTTCAAACCGCCCACCAAGCTATTGAAATAACCGAAGAAATGGTCTATTTCCATTTTTATTTACGGTCTCTCGTCTTTTAATTCCCCGAATAAACTTCTCTTTCAAACGCGTCCTTTCAGTTACTCAGCCATAAGAAGGTCGGCATTTCGAATCTTTCCTTCAGTGGCTGCCAACCGTACGATCTCCAACGTATGAACTCGACCTAATCTTTCTTCTCTCGAGTGTCATTGAGACCGAGAACTAAGACTTCCTCCGTCGAGCCGTATTGCCTCGTAATGGCCTTCTCTCTGTCGATTCTTTGCCCTCTTATCGTCCGAACTCCGTCTCCTAGAGCCGTTCCTTTTTCATCAGTCTTCTGCGCGAACGGTCTTCTTCGTTCCGCCTGCTTGGACCGCTCCATCACTCACCCTGCTAAGAACGCCCAAGGATTCGAGCGGTATATTCTCAACGGCTGAGAAGTTTTGGCGGGGTGCACGTGAACTTCTTCAGTTAGCGATCCGCAAGAACAATGGGGGAGGAGATCCCATTCTCATAACGCTGTGTGGGGCGCCTATGTTAATTTTGGAACTTGCTAATTTGGGGTCACATTCCTACGGTTCACTTGGCGGGTCATTGAAGTTCATCATGAGCTCCAAACTATATTCAGTAGTCGAGCCCAGATGCAAAACTTAGTGAAATTTCAAATTAAGTTTTCCTAAAAATATATACTCTACATGTTACGCAACATTCGGAAACTATTGGTGAAAGTGTTTGAGAAACTTCGATCTATACGCTTTTTTTGTCGTTCTTACTGTGCTATAAATGAGTCATGCTTTAATCATAAAATAAGTGAGCAAATTCACATGATGGACCAATGATCAACTTTGTGCAACATAATGGAAGGTACAAAATATTGAATTTGAAGCTACCAAATTCGTATGATTTTGACTAGTCTTTTAACTTAAAAAACCCTTGCTGTCTTGAAGTTAATTAATTATTAACGAAAACGCGTTTTCTCACTTCAGTTAATTGAATTAGCTAATGGGTAGGTTGTGTTAGTGGCTGCTCCCATCTCGAGGATGTATTCAAATTGCAAAAAAACATTTCCGTGTAAAAGTGTATCTTACGTACTTGATGACTATTTTTTAAAAGAGGAATTATAAGCCGAATCTCTGCTTATGACAGTATTTTCAATAAAAGGTTAACTTTGAAAGATAAATGAATCAGATTGTACATTGTAACATGGTTCAGATTGTACATGTGATACAGTGTAATAAATGACTCACGTGATAGAGATAAAAAAATAAGGCTTCATATTGACGATTTCCGTAAGACTCGATAGCTTGAGAGATAAATTTCAAACAGCATGCTTTAACGTAAGCGTTAAAGCAAAGTTTATAGTGTGAATCGTATATCGGAGAAATTCTTTCCGAGAGAAGGATTAGAGTTGAACCTTTTCATTTCATTCAGTCAATTTCATCCTTGGTGTTTTGAATAAATCAACGGGAGAATGAATGCCGTAGCCATAAAAATGTAAATATCTTCCGTGTTGTCGTTTCTCTTTTATATATTCTCTATAGAAGCAAAGAGTTCCGCTTTCCATTCTTTTGGAGTTGATTCATTTCGGCATTTTGATGTCCTTTAATTAGAGTGAATGTTAATTTTCTCTTTTTAGGAGCATATTAAAATGCATCTTAGAGCCAAATTTCTGGCTGGATCATCTTTTCCGCGTCAATTTCGAATATTAAATACAGTGATTTCATGCATTGATTTCACAATGTGGGTCAAAGATCTCATATGCTTGGCGCTTTTCATTAAATGTATGTTTCACAGTCGCATACTCTGCCCAGCGAACGTAAAGCAATTTTCTCTAGTGCAGAATGGTCGGTCTCAGTTTTAAAATCGCGTGTAAGAGGGATAGGAAATAAAGGTAAATATGTCAGTGTCGGAAAATGAATCTCCATTTTGATAATTTTTCCATCTTTAATGCTTTACATTTTTTCATTCCATCCTTTCATTGAGCGTTTGAAAAGATGATCTTGCCGTGTACTAAGTGGCTGATTCCACTGAAGGGCATTTAATAATTTTTTTATCTGCCGCTCTCGAATTAAGATGCAGGTAATTGCATTATTTCGTGGTACTGTCGTCTAGGAATAGATTTTATTGGATGACTTCGTCAAAATGGTTAATCTCAGTCGGTGAGAGGGAAAAAACCTATATAGTTAGCATTTAAAGTGAATTTATTTAAAAATGTGACTCGTTGACTTGAAATAATAATTGAACTCGAACTGGATTCAAAATTCCGGAGTGTTGCATCACCACCAAAATATTCGATATGAGACTGCAGGAACAGAAAGAGAAATATTTCCGTGATAGAAATCAAATATAATTTCATTGAAAGTGTTAGCCAAAGTGACTTTCAGATGAAAATTATTTTTTAAATTGTGACGACAAATATATGTTTGCAAAAAATTGTATACTTGTGTCCATTCATTCGATTTTAAACTTAAATTTTTTACAAATATTTGACAAAGGTAAAAAAACGAATTATGTAGAAAATTTTGAAATGGGAGTGTATTACAAGTTTTTTGGAGAATGTCTAGTCAATGAGGTGATGCCGACGATGACCTCACCTTTCCCTAAGGTGAGAGTCCCTCCACTTCCCTTGAAAACCTTGTCCGATGACCCTGAATAGACATCCTGAAAATATATACCCAATTTCAACCGTTAGAGAAAGTTAAAAAAGTGTGGAAAATTACAACAGCTGTTTGATTTATTAGTATTCAAGAACTTCCACAAAATCAACTAATTGACAATCAAACTGATCATTAGATTTTCCTCACACTATAAATGCGCATTTTCCTTTAGAGATTGTTGTGCGGAATTTATTTCTGTTAAAAGCTATTGTTTTAGTGTTGATAGATATTTTTTTATGACATTCAGAATTTTTCAAATCGATGATTTTGTTGATTAAAAATTCTGTTGTTACGAAAATGGGATATGGTCGTTTATTCCATACATGGTATACATAACTATACGTAGAGCGTGAATGTCTGAGGTCTTGGGCCCAGGTGTTTTCATACTTCTTCCTTATTTGACAGAAAGCCACGAGAGGAAAAGTGGCTTGGGAGTAGTTTCGGGAAACGCTGGAAGAAGTGACATATCTAGGTCAGCTCTCGCTGTTTCAAAGTACTCTCCTGTCCGATGCGGTTCTATATAAAGTTTTACATATTCTTAGCTCCAGTATTTTAAGTACTCGGTAACTACTCTCCCAATATTTTAATTCATTTCCAATATCTTTTAGACGTGTAAAAGATATTGCAAATTATGATGAATCTCTCTATCTATTAAGGAAATTCTATGGAACAACTTAATTACTCAATTACAGATTTTGTCGAGATTTTCGTACACATAGCCCAAAATAATCAATTTCACCAGTGGAAAACGTCGATAATAAGCAGTAAACAATGGTATGTGGTATATAGAATGTAGTAGGAGTAGTTGAAGATTAACTTGAAAATGAATGCTTATTCTCATAGTGTAAAACACCTGAATTATCAGGTTCATGTCATTTACCAAGTTTTAATTCCATTTGGACGTTAATTTTCCTTTAAACTCAAAACGTGGTATGATGAATGCCCCTTTTTGTATTCTATTTTACAGCAAAATTTACTTCATGGTAATTTATTGATAATGAAATTAATAATTGGTACTTTGTGCTACTATCATCCATTTTTTCTCTTAAATATAGCATAAAAATTTAAGCTTTCACAAAAAGTATGTGGAAAGTAACGATTTTGTTGGAACGAAGGGGAATTTATTCACCCATTATGCCTGCTCAGTGCCCAAACGCTGCATTGATGTGACGTAAAGATATGACTAAGCTGGGGTCATGAATGAAATGACATTGACACCATTACACAGTATAACTCCTTGAATTGGCGTCAACCCGGGATATATGTAAACATCAGTGGTTATGATGTACTACAGTCAATGTAATTGCAATATATGGGACCGATTTTGTGCAAGAGAAGTTCTCCAAGCGGCGGGCGATTATAATTACACTAATATCCTTTGATTTAATATGTTAACTGATTAACAATATTAGAATTCAAGAATCACCATTTTATTCGAAAATTTAAGAGCTAATATTTTGAAGCAAATACTTGAGGCAGATAGTTGAAACGATGAAGCCTCCGGCGGTTTTTGAAAAATTGATGATCCAAGCAAGGCCTTAAAAATTAATACAATATAACAACGTCGTGGCATTAACCCGTATCCAGCGATTATTTAACTTTGTAAAGGCTCAAATTCTCAAACTTGAAATGGCCCAAATTAACATGCGATAGATCCGCTTTCGTTTGGTTCATACACCACCAGAGGCGATAGGGTCGGCGCACCGCAATTTAACAAAGGGAAAATTTCACGTGATGACGCGATTGTAAAGTTGTACTCAATGATATTATCACGTCTTTCCCTTGCATGCTTTTCGGCGGTAAGCTACGCGTGACTTTCTCAGGCTGGAATTGGAGAAAGGCTTATATTCTTTCCAAGGCCTCAAACCGGCTGTTGAGTTGAGGAATATAAATCGATGTTCACGACGGAGAAATGTGGCTGGGGGAAGAGCAGGCAGCGGCGGTCTTCTGCTATCGTTTTAGGATCTTTGGAAGGACCCTTGGCATTGCGTCAACCAGAACAAAGGAAAGGGTTTAGCCAAAGATGGCCGTTTTATCCCCGGACAGCCACAGAAATCGTCCATATACTGGCATGCAACAGGAAAGACTTATGCGCCCTCCATCGTCTAGAAACATGTTTTCAAGATGAGCGCGAAGAGTCAATGCTCCATAGCGCGTCGCTCGGTTTTATGGTGTGCTAATACATCTTTTTGGAATGATTTGGAGGTTGCTAATATTATATTTAAATTGCACTATGAGTATTGTGGCACATTTTTGTGGAATTGAGTGGATTTGTATGGGGAAGCTATATTATATCTCATATGCGACGAAGGAGACATATTTAGAAATTAGTGCATTGTGTTGCTTAATCATGTTTATTTATGATTCGTATAAGTGGTTCTATTTGGCGATCTCACTTTGTATCTTAATGTAGGCTTCAATATAGATTTTTTTTACATTTTGTTTAAATAATTGAGTACACCTGCCTAGTAATATATTTGATATTCGATTGAAATTGTGGTAATTAGCGAATATAATTATAAATTCTTGGTAGTATTTAATAATTAACGTAATTTCACGATAATCTCTATTATTCAACTGCGACATGAAACAACTGCGACATGAAAATAATTAACTCGGCTCACTTTCCATAATTCCCAGCGTTAGTCCTCAAAATCGGAATTATAACACGGTTTACTGATTAATATTTCTCATTCGTTGAGGAAAATATAATGTATAATATATTTTATCTTGATTTTTAAAGCTTGAATATCATTTAAAATGCAGAATTATAAACGATATTTCTCCTGCTATTTATACTCATTCATGGGGAAAAATTTGAACTTCCAGCGAATTAATATTACCAATTTGATAGTTAGTGATTTACGTTTTCCACTAAAAATCAATAGTTTTTGGTAAGGCGTTGTATTATGACTAATTCAAACAAAATTTCATGTGGGATAAACTATTTTATAATGGCTCAGTTAATTATAGTTTAATACTCATAATTATTTTGAGAAAAGCAAGTGTTAATCCAGCTTACTTATTGGATTGATTTGGAATGTATCAATTAATGCTATCTTTCAGTGATGCCTGCGTATAATCGGCCTTGATATTTTCAAAATTCGTTTGAAAGTCTCTAAATTCAACCAAAAAAATCTTAGTGACCATAATTTTGGTCCTTTTTCCATGTCATTGGTTTTTCGAGGAATAAATAGATTGTACATGATGTTTTAAAATAAGGTTTTCTATTGATTTAATCGTACTCTAAATACTAGCTCTGCATTCTAGATACATCGGTAAGTAAAACACACCTACTCGAAATTATCATCTTGTGTCAATCCTTGTTAAGGGTTTTGCTTAAAACATTTCGCACTGTCCCGTATTAACGACATAACAGGATGCTCTGTCAATTTATGAATTAGGCAATTCTGAGGTAGACACTCAAATAAAACTGAACTAATTTAGGTTGCATGAAAAATGTTCGATTTTCCATTGTCGTTTACTTCGAAAGGTTGAAATGTGAAATACAATCGTAAAGGGGTATCGTTTTAAGTAGGTTAAGTAATTGCTAAACTTTCAATGCTTTCAATAATTGTTTTCGGAATCGACCCTTGTTTCAATTACTCCTCCGACAGAAACTTTTCAAAGACCGTCCCTTTGGCATCATTCCTAAACTTAGAACAGTTTTTAAAATCACTTATAAAATAAAGTCCCGTTCAAAGTACTCTAGTAGTAACTTTTGTACCACATTTCTAACTAAATAATTTAATCAAGGGTGGGAATACCGCAAGGAGTATAGGCTTATGGGCGGAAAATGCAAAATAAACGGGTAGTTAGAACATTTTTAATAGAAATACTCTTTGAAATAATTATTAAAGTGTAGCCTAGTTTGTAGTTTTTCACCAATGTCACATTTTTAGAGAAATTCCCTTTGGCATTTCTCCGAGAATATTAGCTCTTCCGTCCCCCCATGCCTCCGACGCTTCATGTGTATTTCTCAAGGGACTCTCGGGTCTTCCGGGCCTCGAGAGAAGACTTCCTCGGCCTCACCTCCTTGATTACACGACGCTGGCCCGGGGCCAGAATTTGCTAAAGGAATTATCCTTTCATCTGAGGGAATTGGTGCGGGTTGACCGTCATACCCTCTTGGGAATGAACTGTCGTCATAACCGGGCGGGCGTTGGCCAGCTGACCGCTCGGCTGTCGACAGCTACGTGGGAGCGAACATATCGGCTGAGCGCTCGCGTTTATGGCTCCATCCTTGGCTGAGTACGGTCCGCCAACAATCACAGACGAGGGGGGCGTGACCGTATAATTCCTTTCGTCTCCTTCGCGAGCAATTACCCAAGGAAACAGTGGCGGCGCCTGGCTGCGAGGCTGACTGATGGCTCTCCGTGGATTTGCGCAATGGCCCTCGCCGGGCCAACTACCAAGCGACTGGGAAATGAGCATGGGAGCGTGAACGTGGCCCACAGTAGACTTACCCAAACAATCAAGGGGAGAGTGCGCCCAATTTTGGAGCAGCAAAATCAAGAGGACTACATAGAGGAGTCATCAGTCTGTCCTGTTAAATCTTGTTTTTTTTTTGTGGGGCTAATTTCGATCGGTTTACAAAAATGTCCGCAGCGGGGCGAATGAGTTTTGAGCCATCCACTTTTTTCCAATATTTTGGAGTATTTCAACGACAACTAAGTGAAATAGCATTGAAAAGTTATGAATTCTATTGATCACATCATGAAGAATATAAAATGTCGGTAACACTTCTAATTTTAGCTCATTTCTCCGCAAAATTTGGATCCCTCTGCCCGTCACCGACACGAGTGATGACTTTTCTAAACCCATTTAAGTGCACGATGGGTGAAAACAAATTTTGGGATCTACTGGAGGATCCTCTGTTGTAAAATTCGCGAGAAAAGTGGCGGATCTAGTGAGGATTGAATGAATATGATTTAAATTTTTAACATAATTTTTTTGCTGAAGCACGCAAGGCGGCATAATGCCCTAGGACGTCAACAATAAGTAAGAGTAACGGTGGCAATAAATCTAAAAGTAATGATCGATTATCCACCGGCAACGGCAACTTTTTGGGAAAAGTTGTAACTAAAATAGTTTCATTTTGTAAAATTTTAATTCGACGATCTTTTTGGGCGGTAGCTCAGCTTTAGTTCAACGTTCTAGTGACTATAAGTTGAATTTTTTGACACTATTATGATGTGGATAGAAGTAAACTTCTTTTCGAAGTAAAAAAAGATACAATTTTTTCTTCTTTTCTTTTTTTCTATGATGATTCCTGATAAGGAAATCCGTGTATTTTCTCTCCATGTACGTATGCTTATTAAGCATTCGTACATGGAGAGAAAAGCATTGCTTAGTGCTTAATTCCAAGCATTCACATTTCTTCTCATATTCTGATCTCGTAAAGAGAGGAAGGAAACTAGCAACTTTGCAGTTGAAATTATATCTATGATCGTAAAAAGTTATGTAACCTGGGAAAAATTTAACAATTATCTTATTTTACTCTTGATCATTATATTTTTGCAATGGTGATGTATTGCATAAGACAATATAAGTTATCATCTGCCAAGTCTGCAAAATTACTTTGAAAATATTCCCGGATCACAAGCCAATAAATATATTCATAGTTCAAGTATTTGTTTATTGACGGTAAGGATTTTAGATATTTGGTGTAAAGAACTCTATCCTCATTAGAGTATTATCCTCATTACTATTTTACTAAGATAAATATTTTCAGACAACTTTCCCATACCATTTCGCACTAAGAAAGCAGTTAGAATGCTTATGTAAGATTTGGTGCTTCCTCGGCGGATGGAAAAAAATAGTCACGTCGAAAATTTCACTACCTCCAATTTTGACCGTGAATAGGGAGCAAGGAGTTAAAAAATCTAATATGTGTAGAATTATATCAAATAGTTAATGAACTACTTGATAATTAGACTATTAATTAAAAAAACAAACTATTACGCTACCTATGCCACTCGAGGATGCGTGTGCATATTGAAAGTATCGTATCTAATTGGATGCTCATTCCGAAAACTGGTGGAGCTTCCCGAGAAATAGCTGCACCTGCTAATGAACACTCTGCAATCAGCGTCCCCGGTGACTTAAATATAGATTGCCTCGGAAATGAGAGGTTGAAGCAATCTCGTTACTTGGTAGCGTATGATATTATTCAGAGTCGGGAGAGCATTTTGAATGAATTCAACTTTATTTATTCACGCGCGAACGATTGGCGCATGCTTTATAAACATTGCAGACATAATATTCTCTTTGGCAATGTTCCCTCATACATTCATTTGAACCCCGTGCAATCAGTTTTATTAAATCTTACTGCTTAAGTTCCCTGTTCATGCACTCTTAAATATTCTTGTAGAAATTTCATAAGCCACATTTCTGCTATCAAATTTCAAATTCAAATTTATTCCTACCGATACGTGTGTTTGTAGGTGATGAGTGATGACAAAATCATCTTTTTTATCGCACCATCGTTTTTTTTGACAGAACTTCTTGTCCAAATATTATATTCTTCAAGTGATCAGTTATTAGAAGTAATGGTACTCGATACTATTAGTGAAAGGGTGTGTTTTAATGCCTGTTAGAGCTTCATAGTGTACCTTGGTACCTACACGTCGTGAAAAAAATGGAAAAAATTTAAAAAGAAATTATTCTCCTTACAAGTACTTAAAAGTAGGTGATTGAATACGCAAGACATTAATGGCGCGTCGTTGAGAAGAATTGTACTCGGGTTATGGATTGCTTTTATTTAATATTGCGTACCTCGTTTCATTTTTCAAGAGCACTTGTAAGAGCAAGAGTATTTTAAAATTTTGAAGACCATTCCTTAAGTACAACTCCTTAAGTAATTTGTTTTGTTGAAGTAATCAGATATATCCTAAGTGAGAAAATTATGTGTACATTTCAAGCGATCTGTAAGTTAGGCATTTTATGAGTAACTGTGAAAGAGTGAAAGGACATGGCAGCTGGTATTCACATTGATTTTTAAGTCGTCTCAATTTACCAGATTAAGATGAATCGTTTTGTCACCTCCAGTTTACCAAGTGATCCATCACGTAAACTTCTGATTTGAGATAAGGTATAATAGCATCCTGGCCTGCATCGGAATCGGTTAAATTAGGGAGACGATGAAATCTTTTTCTGGAAGGAATTCTATCGATATTAATCAATCACCTCAAGTGGGTGCTCATCTAAAAACGTTTTTACTGAATGATCCATTACAGTTTGTTTCCCCCGGAGAATTAGCCCGTCTACTGCGCCATAAAATTGATGTCCGCGGTCGTTTACGAATTCACTCGTACAGTCCTCGCACGATCCTTGAGATGCGCAGAAAATGTGTGACAAGGTATAGAGAAAAAGGCGGGGGGGAAAGTGAGCAAATGACAGGTGGAATGACCCGCATTTGTTGGCGAAGAAATGGAATTCTGACCCAAAGCGGGCGATTGAACTTGCTGTGGAAGCGATATATCGCTGACCCTGCCCCACCTCTGTCCTCTTACTGCGTCAAGGACGGGAATGGGTCTACCTCCACCCCTGTCCCAAATAACCCACTGCAAGGAATAGATGGGAGCATTCACATTATATGAGGTTTTATTACAAATTTCGTTGTTGGAAGCAAAAATAGCAAAGATTATCCCCACGCACAGTTAGCTGAAATTGAAAATAGCTGGTCAAAACAACATAAACATTATCTTTTGAGATGGGAAGTTGAAACTAGTCATAAACATTATCCAATAGCGCATGCGTAACAATCCTGTATTAGTTTTACGCTTATCTGAAAAAGTTTTTACTGAACGGTCCACTACAGTTTGTTTCCTTCTTGTTTGTTGTCTGCACGTTGGCAATACGTGAAGTCAGCGCTGAAAAAAATTCGCGAAAAACGACTACCTTCGAGTTTTTTTTTTTAGCAATTTACCTCTTGCTGCAGTTCAATGTATTGCTTTGTGGAAGAAAACTGTGACGCCATTTTTATTTACTGTCATTTTTCTTATATTGTGTGTTTATTTAAAGATTTTAATTTGCTATTTAACGTAACTACATTAAAAAATGGCGGGGGTGTTGTCAGCCGACTCATTTTACTTAAAAGTGCGGAAAAATTAGCTAATGCCTTCGAGATTCGCAATCCACCTAAGAAAACAGTTTTTCCAAATTTGAATTTCAGTCCCAAAATAGCCCACTCCAAAAAGCCGTAAACTTTCGCTAGGACACATCTGAACTGGGCTAAGTAATTAAATTGCACCTGAAGAAATTTGTTGAGAGCAAAATCATTCAATTATATCGAGATTTGATCCACGATATGCTTATTTTCGGTCAGGTATGCTACTGTTTACGCATCTAAGTAATCATTTGGAAGAGAAGTTCTGGGATGATTCATCCGAAACAGAAGTTCGCGTCACTGGTACAAAACATGGGACAGGGAACGTTTTCTTGCTTTAGAATCCACTGTCTGAGAGATAAAAACTTACTTTTTTGGTCACCAACAAGTGACATTTTTGAAGCACGCATAGGCAATTGACTTTGTACGTTGTCACACCGACATGTGCAAAACTCAAGCAACTAGTATAATGCCTGAATAAAAATTGGGAGACCCAGGTTCGAAACCCATTCTAGTGGAATGATTGTTCTAGCATCATATATCTTCCCTTGGTGATTATATAATACCTTTGACCTCATACGAATTACTGAGAGCTAAGTCGCTATTGTTTATGTAGTACTTAAATCGGATTTCATTTGCGCTCTGGAAGGCATAGCTCCAGAAATGATAACAGCTTGCGCCTTTGGTAGCAGCTGAAGGAAGAGGGAGAGGATGGGCTGACAATAAGGGCGGTGAGTGATGAGTCAGAGGCGTTGACCTCCGCTTTAATGAAAGGGGTAAGCCTATCGAAACAATTGGAGCGTTTTATGACGTGAGGGACTCAAATTGAGTCATCACAGCGAGCAAACGTGTCATACAAATCATTAACGGCTCTGTTTAATTGAAATAGTATCACTAAACTGTTGATGGAGACAGCATTATATTAATAAAATTTCAAGTTTATTGAAATAATCGTATGGTTTCGCTTAGCTTCAGAAATTAAATAAATACAGAGTGTAGGCAACCCGAGAAAAACACAACATACCTGAGTGCATCGGCCGTTTTTTTTCTTTTGCCTTTTAAAAGCCGACTTCACGAAAAAATAAGTATTTTTTCAAACTTATCCATTTATTTATGTATTTATGATCATTCGGAAGGGAAAAATTCCCATAATGAGGCTTAAACCGTTTTCTCAGTGGAAATGTGTGCCCTAAATCCCAAGCTCTGGAAAATGTTAAGGAAACGGCTTAGGATATCCCGGAAAAAGTAATTTATTGGCTCATTTTTGCGAGAGCTGACCTCAGTAGAAGCAAGCTTTCATGATTTTTCCACCATTTCTTTCAACCGTGTGCTCATTATAATGCGTTTGGCTTGTATGTGATTTTAATATCGGATCTTTTTTATCGCTGCATGATGGTTTGAGCGAATTTGTGAAGCACAGATTGCTCAGAAGCGGAGGGATGAATATATGTAACGTGCGGGATGAAGCTTGATGCGTTGCTGAGTCATCCTTCTGGATGAAGGGATAACGTCAGTTATGTAACGCAGCTGCGTTTATATCCGCTTTTTATGACGGGAGAGAGAATTTATTGTAATTTTTTTGACAGGCTTTCCACGGAATTTTGTTCTATCTTATTTCGAGGTGATATATTTTCGAGTAAATTCACAGTGATGCATTTGAGCACTAGGAAGTTGCGGTGTGAACTCCACGGCTCCTTGATCTAGACACGGTAACTTTAATTTCTTTCGCAAATCTCTATCAATCAGAATAAATGTTCATGCTATGCTAGTGTGCACAGAAATAAACGAGTAATTCAACGAGGTGTATCCAGGTGATAACTGTTAAGATGTGAAGCAAGTTTAATAAACCCTAAGGCTAGAAGGAGTCATAGCCCTTGCATTGAAGTTACTGAGATATGCTGAATTGGAATTAAAATTATCAAAAAACTCAATCACGTTGTTTTCGTATCTGATCTTAGAAGTGATGATTTAGGTCAAAGGCGTATTCGTGAGTGTACGTACACATGAACTGTTAATGTATTTGAGCAGTGTAGAATTTATTCCAATGATAATTATGCCTCTTAGGATGCCATATTCCTATTTAATGGCGATAAGTATACTTATATACGCAGACAAGCAGGTATAGTATTTTTTGAGATTGCGTATAGTTGCTTTTTAAAAATGTATAGTATATGTACTTGTAACTTGTAACATGCTTAAGAGACCTTGTGATATTGTGTGGTGTTAAGTGCTTACAGGCGTACATGCAAAAATAGCCTACGGGAGCAATTTTGTATTTACAGTAATTCCGACGCTTTACCTTTCAGAAATGCCTTATAGTCACTCGTTATTGTCATTAAGTAGTATACTTGTCCCACTCTTAGGGTTGTAACGCCGTTTTAAACTTGAGTGTATTTGTTGATTTTTAATGACGATGCATCGTTTTGAATTTGATTTAGCCCAATGCGAGGTTGCAACATAGGAATATTACCTTATTTGACATAGTAACTGATCTCACTGTCATCATTGAAAGTGTGTGGTCTATTGGAGATTTCAGGAGTTTATTAGTATATGAACGTATCACTAAGGTTAGCAGTGCTTTCGAGGTCCAAAATGAAAAAGGATTCCACCTTTCAAAATTTGTTTTGTATCACGTTGATAAAACAATTGCAGTTCTAACATGAGTAGAACTTACTTAAAATTTAAGTTTCCTTCCTTTCATGCTTACTTGATCAATTAGCCATAGATGTACTCTTAAAACTGTTCAGTTAGCGGAAGTATTTTATCTTAAAACAGGATATTGAAAAATATGCGGAATCTTACCAGCAAAAAAAGTCTGCTGCTCTTTCTCATTTTCTTACTCTCTATTTTTAAGAAACCCAAACTCCAAGTTGTGAACGTTGGAGCTGGTGGAAAGGATGAATTTAGTGGAGTGTTCCCGCTTATTTTTAATCACGCTTAATTTTACCACGTCCCTAAACTTCTTCTATCATGATTATATTGACTTGATTTTCAGCAGCGATCAGTAATTCGATGTCATAAAAGTAGGTGGGCCCAAACTCGAGCAGGTAGAGCAATGCCATTAGTTAGGCAGCATTGGAGGAAAACGGATACGGCAGTAAAGATATCAGGAAGAGAAACTCCGTTAGCAAAGGAGAGGTCAGGAACGGAAAAGACTTTATGACAGGATGGTTAATTTAAAGAAGGCAAGAGTAGAGTAGGCCACGCTATATTGTGCGGAAACATGGAAACTAAGGAAGGAGGACAATGGAAGACCTGAGGGGTACGAGATGTGGATGTGGAGAAATATGGAGAAGGTGAAGTGGTCGGAGAGAAGGAGGAACGACGAAGTTCTGGATATGGCAGTGTAAGGCAGCTAATAGGTGCGATACGGAGGAGACAGAAGGTATGCATGGAGCGAGTACTTAGCGGGGAGGGGATGTTGAAAACCAAGCTAGAGGGAAGATCGACGAAGAAGGTGGCGGGAAATGAGAACAGGGTTTATAGATACGATAAAAGGGAATAGGCCTTGTTGTGAAATGAGCAGAGGGTGGTCTACGTTGGGATGGACGATGGGCAGAGTAATTCGCAAATGATCCATGCATACCTATCTCAACCGATAGAATACTTTAATATTAATAATAATAGTGAATAATTTGCTGCAAAACGCGAGCTCCATTTTGGCGTGTGAAGTAAGAGGATGACATAATGGCAAGAGGGAATACGGAATGATAGTGAAAGACAATGTGACTCGCCGGAGATCATTGGAATGTGTTGGAATCCGGCTCCTTCGAGGGATCCTCGGGTCGCTGAAGATATTCCCAATCGGCTTCTGCCTCTTTCCGCCCATTTCTCATGCATTGGCGATGTCACGTGTCGGACGTGGCCTGCTCCCACGTAGATACAGAGAAACTCTTGACACGGTGATCCGAAAGGATCGGTGAATTTATCCAGGGCATTATGGGAAGCCGAACGTGGACGGAATGGCAGTGAAAAATAAATTCCCCAGTCGATCGTGAGACTCTTCTCTCCCTCTGGGAGCGGTCGCTCTCTGCTCGTCCATGTGAAGCCTCGAGCTGCGCGGAGAAGAAATCAGAATCCGTGACCTTGTCTGATTCTCGCAATATCCATCGCTCACTTTTTTCGATCATGCGGTCGTTCAGTGGGTATGGATCGAAGGATTATTGGGTCAAGTACTGGTGATGTCAGCCTGTGTGTATGGATTTGCAATCAAATTCTTCCGGATGCTACTACAATGCGTGGCTGAGAAGAAAGAAAGTAATCGGTCAAACCATTGGAATCAGTGGTATAACTTCATAGGATTTGGGAGCAATTGTGAAATTGGGAAAGTGCAGTCTCATGGTCTTAATAAAATGGAGATCTTTAGTAAATAGGTATAAAAAATGAAAGTGCGAAAACAGACGTAGAACTGAAAGAAAATAAATTCCCCAAGGCCGTACTCTTTGCTGGGCAAAAAATGGGGGTGTTTGGGAAGTTAGAGGGAAGACAGTGGGGTGATAAAAGATGGAGGTAGAATCATGAATCGGTTTTATTTGTATTATTTATTGCTCTATGCTAGAGGCATAAAAAAATACGTGAGTTCAACATGAGTCATCTTTGGTTGGTAAAACATGTTTGGCAACTTTTCTCTTGAAGTATACATACTCTTTTGCACAATTTAGTTACAAAAATAGAGACAATTCAAGGTTTTAAATTATATTTTCAGCGCAGAAATTTGATTAAGTATTTTCATTAATTGAATCGGGAGGGAGGTTCTAAATACAAACGAATAATTCGCGTTCTCCGGATACAAATTTTTTAATAGGGTCTAGAAATTTCCGAAAGCTTGATAAATTAAAATGCAGAGCTTAATTTCTATTTATCGCAATGAAACGCAAAATTTATCATTAGATAAAATGCCGAATGATCAAACTTTCATGACATCCGTTTAAAAAAATCAGTAATTCTCGTGAGGATAAAAAAGAATCAAACTAGTCAGTGGATAAAAACGAGCATTCACTGTTCTAAAGGATAACTGAAAATTTTATCTCTTTAGTTAAGGGAAAGAGAAACCTATTTTAGTTTCAGCGGATATAAGCAACTTTTTTCTTTTGATGCAGTCCGTCGACTATTCTCGGTTAGCTCTGTGAAATTGCGAGATATTCTTTGGTCTTTGTAGCTATGTCCTTCCTCGTGCTCCCTCTCATTAATACTTCGCCTTTAAACGTCCTTTGCTTACTTGGGCCGCTTTCAAAGCAATGTACAGCTATCGCCCTCCGTAATGGTTAACGAGCCACCCTATTGTCGTATCTTCCCTGAGTACTAATATGCCGCACTAGTAATTGTCGCCTATTCTCCGAAGCTGTTTTCCGTCGTCTGGTATGGAGTAGAGCCTTAATCGCTTCAGCACTCACGTCCCAATTCATAGTGTTAGAGTCTGCATTACTTTTCCTTAAAGAGGAGCGAAATTTTGGCGAATATTCGTGCTTTAATTCCCTCTGCATAGGTAGTTCTTTGGTTTTTTAATGCAGTTTTATTTTTTTAAACCTTTATTTAATATATTATTTCGGATAGCGAGTATAGACCTTTTAATGAAGTTACTTTTCTTAGTCAACGTGTCGGACTTAAATAATTTCTATCTGGGTTAGATAAAGAATATTTGAGGGTGCAGCAAAACCTTCATGAGACATTCAACAAGGACAAGTATAAATACAGGTAAAGACAGTTTGGGCTACAAAAGGGGTACTATTAGTGAATGAAGATGCCTATTTCTTCCAATAGTGATGTGGGTGAATGCATTATCGTGCTCGTCGTAATCATTTATTCATTTATTCAGAAGCTCTGCCCTTTGGTAGGCGTCTAAAACGCATTATTGTCTTTAGGGAAGCAATATCTCTGAGAGAAAGCACCGTGCTATTTCTTCCTTTGGATGGCATAGTCTGCTTACTAATTGAAATTGCATGTTTCTCATTTCTGGATAGACCAAACGCTGCCATTGTTTGTGTTTCATTCTTGCAGTTACGCTCTTAAATCTAGTCTACTCTGTGAGGTTAGATGTCTCTGGCTGTCGACAGCCAATGCCGTAAAAATATTATACCCATCTTCATGAATAGAACAAACTACACGCATTCAGTGTGTCTTGACGTATTTAAAATAATTTTTGATTTCATCGAAAACGTCCTTACAGAAACGGATGTACAACGTCAGTATCCATCCGCAACCTTTCCCTACAAGTATTTACTGCACGCTTACTTCGAAATCGCTGCCACATGTAGACATCATTCCACTAGTGAGGAAAGTGCCCAATTACATACTGCAATAGCGAATGCGGGAACTTCTACTTTGTCTTATGCTAAATTATCTCCCTCAGAAGATATATTTCACATTTTAATTAATTTTAAATCCGTTTTCCGAAGGATGCCGTAACCAGGACCTTTAATTATTTTTTAATTTTCCCTCCGTGAATTTTTTTACGAGTCCTAAATTTAAATCGATTCATGAATTTCGTAAATTGTTCAGTGAAATGGTTCGAACTAAAAAGCAACAATGAATTAAAAGAGCCTAGTGAATGAAAATGCATTCACATATGTTGAGATTGCAATTTAACGCTTCAGCTGATTCTATAAATATCATGTTCATTGTTGTTGTTTTTCTTCTGATCTACTTGACGAAATGAAATAGAAATATCAATACTAGGATCAGTAGGAAGTTCTTTTTTATCCTGAAGTCCATAAAATCTACAAGATGGTAAGTAGGCATATTTAACTCTAAATAAATGGTCACGTTTTGAGCAAAGGTGGGGCAAAAAAAAAAAACAAGTTTTGTAGCGATAGCGACAGAATGATAAGCACGCTTTGGAGCTGCATCATATCCCTTCCATTCCCTTAGATTTGCATCTCCAAAGTCATTTCTATGCGATGCGCGTTTCCCGGATGTATGCTCGATGGGCACTGATCACTTGAAGAAACGGAGATATCCATTTGCCTGGGGAGACTGCGATTTTCAATGAAACGCTCTCTGCCGTCGGTAGTGCTTATTTCATTCGCATCACACGCGTCAGGGAGTTCGATTTCACATCGATCCGAGTTTGAATGTGCCTCCGCCCCGGCCTCTTGATTCGAAGACGCATCGTAAATCAGCGGATTCGAAAAGAGGGAGGAACTCCTTCAGGCCCACCGCGAAGTCATGGAGAGGGATGATTCCACATGACAATTCTTCAAAAGGATTTATCCGAAAGTTTTCCATGAGAGAAACTCGTTATGAGCTCAACTTTGTGGGGATTCAGTTGGCAGCACACCATTCAATGTTAAATGCTTTTTTCGGAGGACGCCGTTAAGGTGTTGATTTATATATCATCCTTGAGATATAATACCTGATATTCAAATACGGTTTGTGGGTTTTAACTTTTGGGCTAATCTCATCCAGAAAATTTAATGTAGCAGGAGCAGCAATAGTAGAGGAACTTAATAAAACCATGATAAAATCATACTAGGAGTTGATTTTATTTAAGCCTTACTTAAAAATTAATTACGTCTAATAACTCGTCCTAAAGAGAGATAGCTAAAGAAAATATCCCCGTAGAGCTAGGCTAGATAATAGGTGTTGAGTTTATTTAAAAATATATTACGTCTAATAACTCGTTCATAAGAGATATTAGCTAAAGAAAATATCCCCGAAGAGCAATTAGCACCGGCAATTACTAAAGTATAAGTACCACTGAATCCCCAATAATTTATAATAATTAAAATATAAACAACAAGTGGTAATTTCCATACTTAAATATGTGACTCCACTACCAACCATGGTTTCGACACTATATCATTTCAAGGTAATTACACAGAAACTCTCTCATGAATTTATACCCAGAGCCAAGGTAGGAGGAGGAGGGGGTATATGGAAGTGGCGTGAGGAGTGTTGGAGGGGGAAACAGTTTGGGTGAATTGAATGAAGATCGATGACATAAAACAGACAGCAAAGGGGGATTGTGGGTGGTGGTTAGGAGTTACATATTAAATACATGTGGAAATAACATTTGTTGTTTATCTTTTATGAAGGATGTATTACATTTTCACTACGACAAGCCTGAACAGATTTCATACGCTACAGTTATTAACCGAAAAATTACGATTCCTAAACGTGCTACAGCAGAATGAGCAATTAAAGATTTAAAATCAAACTGACGCAAACATATAGCAAAACTAACTTAAACACCTCTTTAAACTCTAACAGAAATGAAAATAAAATTGAAATTAATTGTCAAGTAATAAATAAAAAGCTATATAATTAAACAGTATCATCCTAACTTTTTGCTTTCTTCGGGTGCAATCGAGAATGTGCAGCATTTTGATTTAGCCTTTACGTGGGATGTCTGTTTGCACAAATATGGTTCGCCTAGTTCAAAATCAACATGTTAAATATTCGTATGATATTATATTTCAGTGCAAGTCAATTTTTTCCAACATTTTGCTCTTGATTGCTTCTAATTATTTTAATTACTAGTACTCTCTCTTCGACATAGGTTTGTGGGTTTTAATGCAAGGGATTTTTTCAGACGTTACGCACAATCGAAGATGCATGGAATTTTGATTTGGCCATTATAAGGGATATTCACTGGTTTGTAGGCGATATATTACAAAATCCTTAATTGATTTTATCTCACTTACTATTATTTTATCGTGGTGAAACGATTTTTACTCCACTTTTCGCGGAAAAGATCATCGAATCATTTAAAGGCATTTGGCATCGGCGGACCAGTATAATGAAGTCATCTAGATAGTTTAAGGTATGACAAGCATATTTATTCAACCTAACAGATACTTAGAGTAAATTCAGGGGTCATGTTGTTTAGGAATGTGAGGTAAAGTCAGAGAGATAAAAATTTGGACTATGAAAATTGGGTGAGAAAAACTCCGGAGGCGAAACAAAAAGATGAAAATTGTGATTGAACTCGCAAAGCCTTGCTGCGCTAGAACATTGAGGGCAATATGAGATAGCGCGGACTTAGCACAATTTGGCTTTATTTCTGCTGATGTATCCATGGCTTTGGGATTTCACCGCGTGGGATATGTTGGTGACGACAGCTTCGCCGGCATTCCAATTGGCGTCCTCAGGTCGAGTGCCGGGATGAGCTTTTTTCGTCCGCTTTTATAGAGCATGTTGGCACCGGTTCCTTCACGCTGGACCATGATTGGTCGGTCGGTCTCTCTCTCGTATGACCTTCTTCCACGAGCTGTGGAGAGGGTAACCGTCTTCCCTGTTCAGGTTGCTCGACGTCTTGATTTTTTCTATGACTTCCTTGATTAGCCTGGTATAATATCTCTTCTCTTTAGCAACGACTACTGCTTGTTCAAGTGTCCGAGTTCACTCCAGGAATGCTCCACTATAACGAATAGTTGGAATTGTTTAGTTTTCGTGGACTTGCTCCTGGAGGTGAACTTTTATCGATCTTATCTGTCCCAGCTCTGTAGTCTTGTCCACGCGGACATCGCACCCAGTAGACGCCTTCTTGAAGATCGTGTGGTAATGCGTCTTTTTGTCCCGGTAAGACATTCTCGATCCTCTGTTCTATTTCTCCTACTTGACTTTATTTCTCAGTGTCCTTTACCATATTCCATGAAATCCTTACACACGACAGCTTTGCCATTGAAAAAGTCAAGGAAATTGTAAAAACTGGAAATTAATGAAAATCAGAGATATTGAAAGTAGAAATTTGGTACTGGCACTGAAATTATAAGCAGATGTACGTAATAAACCGTGGACCATTACAGGTGTTTCAATGTCTCTGTTTCAGGTGGCAGCATTGATTCTCAGTCAGTTTCGTGAAAAAAAATCTGGATTAAGATTGCTTTAGACGGTTACTGAGTATATTTTAGTCCCGGTAGAATCCTTGAAACATTTTTTCACTGCTTTTGCAAATGTTTCCTCTAGTGAATGTATCGGTGGTAAGTGTGCTATGGTGTGATTTAATGTTTTGATATGGTTCTTGATATCAACCTTTTAAAATACGCAATCGAGATTAGAATCGTCATGCCACAAAATCAGGACGATTTTGTAAACATTTGCAGGACGCTGAAGAGACCTTAAATGCAGAAATAATTAATTTTTACAAATACAAAAAAGGTACATTTTCCAGGGGTAAAAAATTGTTGGAGTGTTTTAGGATAAATAATTACTCCTTTTTACCTCCAAACAAACGCTTCCGAGATATAGTATTCTTAAGTGTGGAATACGCGTGCGCGCTACACAAAAAGCCGTATCAGCGAGGTGCAGAAGAGTTTTCCATTGATAGCACTGGCTGAATGTTTGAAGAATCCTCAAGCATTGTTTGAATGCTCTTGGCATTTTTTCCTTTAGTGAATGCATCAGGTGCCTTATATTTTACTTAAGTGTAGGTTTGTTTTTATTGGTTTTATAGGAATGTTATGTTACTTTACATGAAACGTCTAGAGTTGGGATAAAAGCTATACTGCTATGTTGTTCTTTAGGTTCTACTGAGTGCATCTTTCTTTTCAGATCCGTACCTGTCCTATTGATTCGCCCAGTGGGGTTTTGAGTTGTTATAGCTTACCAGAAGATAGTAAAAAATATCCTTTTTCATTTGAGAATGTTATTGATGCAGTAAAGAGGCGTGATCCATAAATCCATGTAATATATGACATAGAGAAGGGTATAAGAGAGATCAAATTCATTCCTGCCTTTTTGTCGAATGAAACTGAATTTTTGTGAACATGAATTTAGTCCCTCAGTATATTTAAGTTCTACATCATGTGCGTAATATTACAATACGATCATGGAGCGAATATTCCATTTAAAATTACACATAACAAGCGGCATTTAACATTTCTTTCAGTATTAATTTTATCCATCCTCATGAGCTATGAACTTCCCCCAATGATTTGAATGTCGGCTCCCGCGGAGGGTAGAGGCACTATTGGTCTAAAGCGATTCCCAGCGAATCGAGTTCCACCACCTATTATCTTGGAGAAAAATTTACTTTCTCCGCTTTATTATAATGCTTAAGGCCGAGAAATTGATGATCAAAATAATTTGTAGCAACTTTCTTCTGATATTTTTTTACCTTCATGCTTTTTGCAGAATTTAAGAAAAAGCTTGTTGAACGTTGAAGATTAAAAAAAGATAAGATTTCTTTGCTTCAGGGTGTTGAAGCACGGCATTAGAGGAGGATAATTATCCGTAATACCATTATCAGATTCAAAAGTAAACAAATACACCTGTTGCTAAGGCGCAATGCTTCATGTGCGTGGCCTTGGGGCCGTATTCCAGAACGTTACTCAAGTCTGAATCCCAACTCAAACTGGACTCATTTACCACATTGGTATTACTAGGCCTCGCTCTGGTCTCACTTAAAATTGAGTCGCCAATTTCCAAAACGTACGTCACCAGCGCTTTAAGTTTTGAAAATGAAACATCTCTCGTAAAAAAATCTTCCGCGTATGATGATGTTCTCCAGTAAGGCTAGTTTTTTAATGAGCAGGAGGCGATGAATGAAAATAGTTTAAGTAAATCAACTATGTTATGCATTTCACCACAGATAATATAGCTCTGGTGAGTTGAGTTGAAGTTTCTAAAAGATGATCTCCTAAATCAAAATTACTCATAACACCATTCAGTTTATTTTGAAATCTGAACCACCGAAGTACAAAATTGAGGACTAAAGGATGAGTCATGTTCTGGAATATGACCCTTTGAAGAAGACCAGAGAAAAGTCAAATTTCGACCAAGCATGTAAATAAAATCGACTGATTTGGGCGTTACTTAGTGGAACGATGAAATGTTCATGGTGAAACAAAACCCAGTACTATTTCACAAACTTTTTAACTTTTAGTCTTGATAACTTAACTGTTAGTCTTGATAATGACGATATAAACGTCGAAACTAGTTGACAGTTAAAATAAAAGTTTGTAGAATAGTACTTTTGTGGTAGAAATAGGAAAGGTTTCACCACGAAGCATGTAAAAGATACCGCTTAATTTATTGGGAAACGCTTTTGACCGATAGTTCATGCCGAAAGGCGTGAAGCATGGAATGCAGTAGTAAAAAGAAGTAGGGAATGATTGATCGTTGCGGGGGAAAAGAAGTCACCGAACTGGGACTCTGGCGACAACTAGATGAACTCGAAGCCGCCGTGCGCCTGTGTGCTGCGTATGAACAGCTGACAGATGGGCGAACCGTAACCCTTCCGTCACTCCGGGGAGATGGTCCGATTGTTGACGCTTCGATTGAACTTTTTATCTTATGTAAAGTCTGATACACAGTCGAAGCCGGGATTCCTCGGATAGGGGTGGGCCATAAAATATATCGCCCCGTCGACACGAAAGACATTGAAGGAGTGAAGCGGAAAAAGCAATAAAAATCGGCTCACATGCATGCATACAATGACGAAAACTGTTCCTTCATTCCTTTTATTATTTTTTTGCTTCTCTAATTTTAATCGTCGGCCTAGCGGTCCCCCCTCCACCTTACGAAGCCACTGTCACTTCTCTATTGACGCATTGGCTAAGTGTCGCGAACCATTTGATAAGGGCGCAGGAGGAAAAAATAGGAAGCCATCAGATTTTTCCATTCTTTATTGGAAGTTCGGCTGGACATTGACGTCATTCGGGCGACGGGAACAATATTGGCACAGTGCCTCATTAAAAGGGTTACATTTTTCTCATTTTTATCCCGAGTGATATTTGATTCCGCTTCAATTTTGGTCGTAGCAGAAAATGAAAAGCGCAATAAAAGAATCTTTACGAAATAAAGATTGTATCTTCCGGGTGGAATACGTGATAATAGCACATGAAAACAATATGTATCAAGTCCAGTCCGGCCTAACATGAGAGACGTTCAGCAAGATCAATGACAGTGATAATAGACCAACTATTGTCCAAGCTACTGATCAACTGTGACATTGATTTCAGATGTCTTTCTGTATTATATATGGCCCTCAGTTGATCTAACAACATTCAGTTTTTTATTTATATATACATCAATTTTGATTAATAGGATTGCAATACAATTTATTACATATTGTAATATAGTTAGTCAAAATTTTTGTTAATGTAATATATGACATAGCAACTAACAAAATATACAAAATCATAAAAGGTGCGTCACATACATTTCCTCAGTTGTTTTTAAAATATAAAATCTATCAATTAAAATATTTCGTTGGATATTTTTTCAATGTTAATTAATTTTTAGCGCATCAATAAGTACCTTATTGTATTTATTATATCTCTCTTCTTTTCTTATAATAACACGCTTTGAGAATGGAAAAGAAATTTTCGAAGCGTCGGCATGTACTTATATATATTATAAAATGCCGCTATGCGTTTCCGTACGGGTGCAGGGACTGTGCCAATGTGTATACGCGTAATCAAAGTAAGTACGTAGGTGCATCTCATGGTCCAAAAACCAGTAGTGCTACTTTCGGCTGCATCCGACGCGTCTTTTGCGTCGTTATCTCAGTACCGTTTGTTACGTCACGTCATACAACTTCTGCGGTCGGGTAGGCACACGTCTTGACACACTGAAAGAGGAAAGTTAAAATCATATATGATCATGAAATCCAAGATCCAAGTGTCCCCCATCTCTGGGTACTACCCTTCCGAGCAACGCCGGGTGGCCTGCTCGTGTTTATGAAGGAACTATCACTAGCAAGACCCTGGTAACGGCGAGAGGCTAGGGTGGCGGCTAAGGGATTGACGCGTCCGCTACATTTCAAGGGGTTGCGAAACGAGCGAATTTTCAACGGCATCAATACGGCTATAGTGAATCGGAATTCGTGGAGGCTGGCACGGCGGTAAACGAGGGTGAGGGATGGAAATTAGCGATTACGAAGGCAAAGATGCACTTCGTTGGGAAAGAAAACAATCTGGGGCAAGAGAGACTTTCGTGATTCAAGACGAGGAAACGCCCGAGGAGGGGAAACGAAGCGATCGAGACTGAAGAACGCAGGACGAACCTCCACTCCCACTTTCCCCACTCCCGTTTCTGAGCGCTCACTTCCACCGTCATTCATCGAAAGAGAGTCCGAGCATCTCGCCGTTTTACGCATTTCATTAATCGAGTTCCGCCGTATAAAAAAAAACGAAATCTTCCCGGGGAATTTAATTTGAAAGTGAAACGCTTATTTACATTTCGAGCGATATAAGGAAAAAAATACTCTGACTTACGATGAAAGGGCTGAAATTACTCCCGTCAGCGCTAAGTGGATATCGGATAAAGAGATTTGAAAAATGGATTCCAACCCTTGACGAATATTTCTCGTGAAACTAATAGGTTGAAATAAAGTAAAACACCCCACAGTTGGGGACATGAATGGCAGAATTTTCGGGGTTGCTCCGTTCGATTGTGTGTGTGATATTTACTGTTCATATAACCTAAATCACACGACTCCCCCCCCCCGTCCCTCAGAATGATAGCTCCAGCGATAGCTTTTCAGGGACCAAAAATGGATCGCTCGACGCATCATTTCCGGAATAACCCGGTCTTTCCTCCCTTACTTCCGTAGGCTTCGTCATTTGTAACTGCCATTTTATTGAAAGCAATACGCGACAATACAATCGCTGTAATCGGCCGTGCGTTTTGATCGGTGAAAGACGCTACCGCCGATATTTTAGCGGTGAAGAAAAGGACGTAATGAGTGATGGGAAAAGGGATGGGATTCTCATCCGTGGAGCTATCGCGGGAAAATAATAGCTTGAAACGATCATTATCCCGCCATCATTCGAGCGATCGCCTGAACTATCGCACGAATGGGGCCCAAAAATGATGATGTCGAGGGCTACTAGATGAACCGAATCGATTCGGTGGGCGATTGTTGAGCGTTTGTGCAGTGGAGGTATCGATGTGATTCAGGCTTACTTAAGGCATATTCACTGCCTTTTCTACGCATATAATTTAAAGATGCGTGAAAGGCATATTCATCATTCCTGCTCTATCGGTCTCACCTCGTATTTTTCGTGACGTGATTTACTTATCACTTGCAAGCTAACATTTTGACAATTCCAGGGTATAGAGAATTTTACTCGAACATAAGGGATAACTCTTACTTAAACTTACTTACTTCAAATCTCGGCAATTGTTGGCAAGGGTTTAAGGGTTTACTCAATATGCTCGAAAATATCTGGTTGATGAAATAAGATTAAGCTAATAAATTTTCATGAAAAATGATTAGTTGAACAAGAGTGGGGCGTCATTTCAACTATACTGATTAGAGATGCAATTCTGAAAGCGCGAACATAGACTGGATTGTATTGGCGATGCAAAGATTACCGCAGCGCCCCTAGCGGCCGCGCCTGTAATCACTCTAACTCAGACACACTTCAACCTTTGTCGTAATTACTGCATGTGTTTCAACGTGAAAAGCGTGAGAAGACAGTAATTTCTTGAAGATGTTATCGGTTGTGGACGCCAATGAAAGCAACCTCAGGGTATGTGAGGCCCATGCGTGAGGGAGAAGAAGTTTTAAATGCTGGCTTTGTGATTTCTGTGAGGAAAAGGGAGGAAAAAGAGTCGGTGGTTCATGTACAGGCTTTGGTCCTTCGCACCTCGGGCCTGACTTCTGAGCATCCGTATTCCGTGGATTGATTTATCTAAGAATTGCGGCGATCGGTTATCGAGGGATCAGAGTTTAGAGTGTGGCCGTATTGTTGTGTAACTTTTTAGTACTGGCGCATCATTAACCTCCTTTATACACTTCAGGTGCCCCTGGTAGTGAAATATCTATGTTTTACTCGGGGATTAGAGTGGGTGAAGGACTTTCGTTCTGTACTTCCCGGTCCTCCTCCTCTGCGTCTCAGGACTTCCATACATTAGCAGTCTCTTGAGCAACCCCCCTTTCGAGGTGATTTCGAATGTGGAAGCACTCACCCAGATAAAACTCCAAAGCGTGGATGCAGTTCTGCTGGAATTTTATGAACAAAATGTTACCGTGACCTAAGACCAAGTGGCTTCGCTCTTGGCAACCCCGCAGAGGACTGATGCTTGGTTCAAAGGCAGAAATATGTCTATCCCAGCATCTAAGGCATACAGCCAGTCCACTTATGCGGTAAATCCTAAAGCTAACTGGAAAAAACGTTAAGCAGATTTGTACTACAGAAATTTTACTAGTAACAAGTACACAGACAGAGGCAACAAACTTGAAACTGTAGCGAGAAAGAGGCATGAGGAGCTTGAGGGTTGTCAGGTGGTGGAATCAGGACCTCTAGTCCGTCCAGAAACTCCTTGGGTGAGAGCAAGTTTGGATGGAACAGCTTTGGTTGATGGCAGGTTAGTAAGAAATGTTGAAATTAAGACATTTAAGGATGGTGAGACTTTCACGGCAGCTGAGTTTTTGGATCAAAGAGCAGTGAAGACCTTGGACAACAATGTTAATTTGAAGAAGAATAGTGACTATTTTGCCCAAGTTTAAATAGGTATGGCTTTGAGTGGCATCCCAGAATGTGATTACATTGTGTATTCTCAGGCTGGTAATGATTATCTTAAAGTGTTCCTCTTCACTCGGATTATATGTTCAATCTCTTGAGTAGATTGTGTGATGTTTATTTTGATCATTTTCTTTCTCTAATGATGGAGGATCATTATGCTAACTCTTAAGCCTCTCTTGAGGTGCTTTTTCCTTCAATTTTTTTCTCCTGACATTTGTCATAGAACTGATTTTTTTAATGCAAACTGAGTCAACTTATGTTTACATGTTTGTTTTTCAGTTTTAGTGTTAGTCATTGTGTTTTTTTGTATTCTTGAACTATTTGATTTGTCTAGAAAAATTGTATTCACCTAGTTTTTTTTCTCTTGCTCAACTGTGATGTTATAAGCTATGTATTTTGATGTGCTAGTATTAAGTTACCAGTGTGAAGTTTTATTTTCAATGTTTTACTATAATATTTTGCATTTTACCAATGTTTTTTATCCGTAATGCCAAAGTAACTTTATTTTATGTATCTAATCAGAAAATATACTAGGATTTCTTTTGAAACTGCTTCATTTATGTTTTTCTCTCTCAAAAGCAGTGTCTGTGGAGAAGTACGTGGTTGACAATTCCACTTTTAAGTTAATATAACACAAAACAAGGAGAAAAGACAAATGTTGATGAACAGTTCTCAGATAAAAAGTTCTCAGTTCTTATTCACAGTTCAGTCTCTCTAGTCACAAACACAATACTTGTGTGTAATAGCATAACATGAACTTGTCAATATTCATGATTGGAGGTCCAAAAGTAGTTAATCAACACACAATTTAAAGAATTTCATCAGCATATGGGAGTAGCGTCCTTATATTGGACCCAGTATCATTTCATATGCCCGCAGGCGTTGCATCACTCTCTCAACATGACCTCTAGCTCTGGCAATGTCAGCATCATCCTTAGATAACTGACTTTCTTCTGAAGAAATTTTCAATTATGTATTCTTTGTCCAACATCACTTCATCTTGGTAGTCTAATCTATCCAACTCGCAGCTGTCAGTGACAATAAACTTGTCCGAGGCTCCTCCACCATATAAAGAACTTATCTCAGTTATTAGTCCAGATGGGGCAATGCCAAGATTGACCATCGCAGTGTGACATCTCTTGTACTGGGAATACGTTAAAATTCTACATTTGAGACACTTGCATTTTTCTATTTATTTATTTATTTATTTATTTATCACAACCCCCGTAAACAGCACATAACGGCCTTTTACAACGAGGGATTTCAATATTAACAGAGTACAACACAAACATCCATGCCCTGGAGAGGGATCACCTACCCAGGCGGGATTCGAACCCGCGACCTACGGTTTGGCAGGCGAGGACTTTACCCCGCCGCCACCGAGGCCGGCAAATTGGAATTTCCATGCAATCCAGTACAATCCTGATGAACTTGTATTTTGAAAATGATGATGGTAGGTTGGCACGGATCGTAGCTTGATCAGGCCAGGGTATCACTAACTTCAACACGCGTGCTATTAAAGGACATGTGTGCTTAAAATAATTTGTGGTTGGACACTCGTTTTCCCATCTTCAGTACTATAACCCACTTTTGCCGTAAACTTTCTTCCTTCGGAAAAAATGGAAGCTTACTTCGGGAGCATTATAACTTGAACACTGTGGAACGCTGCAGTACGTGGTGTTTCTAGAGTTTTTCTGGGAGTGCGGCACCGACAAATAATCGTGGTCTATGATTTCCGCAACGTAAACAAAGATATACGAGCAACGCATGTGTCTGAGTTAGAGTGCTTCCAGGCGCGGCCGCCAGGGGCGCTGGGGAGAATCTTTGCATCGCCAATACGCGGCGCAGTGGTTGAGACTACTGAATATTACTGTCTTATCTCAATTTTAGTTAATCTAATCATCATCTATTTCTAACGTTTATTCTAACGTCGGCTGAAAAATAAACTTGACCTATCTCCATGTATTACCCGTCATGAAAGTGACCTTGATTTGTACCAGTGAGGTATTGCTTTCGTTATCTTTTAATCACTTATTCGTTTGGTCACAACCATCAATTCATGGAATTTCTAGTAGCTGCCTTTTAGTTTCCCCGCGGACTGTTACCCCAATTATTATGAAGTTTTGCAAACAGGTGCTATCGTAATGTATTCTTCTGAAGCCTAGCGATGGCCTGATAGAAACAATTGTTGAAGGACAGGTGGAGGGGAACAAGGGCAAGGGAGTTCCCCGAATGAGTCGCATAGAACAAGTTGAAAAGGATGTAAAAGAGAGGAAATACGTCACTATGAAAAGGCTATCGGATGTGAGAGCGGAATGGAGAGCTGAGTCAAACCAATCTTACAGGATTGCTGGAATATTACGGTGATTCTATTTTCATAGGTGCTGACTGAACCTTACTGAGCCAAATGTATTGGACTGTGCCTTTTGTTTCGTCTTGAACGCTATCCAGCTAGTGTATCTGCTCATGAACTGTTTTCCAGACAAGCCGGGTAGGAGTCCCAGGTTGAGTTGAGTTTTCTTGCTAATTTTTCCATTATCAATGCGGCGAGCAGCCTTATCCGGCATATTCCTCAGTCATGAAAACCATTTTCATTCTAGGTTTGTGGTCAAATAAAAATTTTGAGAGAGTTTGGAATGGTTCTGTGTTGGTTTTTCGTCGCAAATTGATGTGTGGTTGATAATTTTTGTGGTATATAGGCTGTTATTATCTATTGGCAATAAAAGAATTTACTCTAGCTTAGTAAACGTGGCTTTAAGTGAATTCCGTCGTGCTAGGCGATATTTGGAAGATCAACGCGTGTAGAGAAAAAGTCTCATAGGTACCTACCTTAAAGCTTTCTTCAACTTAATAAGTCTTCAGTTATTTAATGTTAAGTTTTCATCCTACCCAACGTTTTCATATCTCCTAATCGGCAATATTTATTATGTTAGAATACGTAACCGTCATTTGGCTGAGATAAAGGTGACGGTTTGGGTCAGGATCTGGCATGAAGGCATCTGCCAGAAAACATTGCTTTGCTAAATTTGTCACACCTTAATGTTACCTTCGTTCACTTAAGGAAGATAGTCATAATATCGTTTGTGGATGGTTTATAATTCCTTGCAAGTCATCTTCCCCTTCCTATGCGATTTTTTGAACAACACATCTGCTTGGCGGACCTAAACCAAGCCTTTCCATTACGACCCTGAAAAGACGTCAATCTTTGAAAAGTTTCGCCAGCTAGTAAGGTTATTATGGAACACATTTTATTGCTAATTTCAATAACAGTAGCTAAATGTCTGTTTTAGTTTCCTCTCTGAATTCCAACTTCTCCTACGAACTGAAAGAAATGAATAAACAATTGAATGAACTCGAACATCTTTCAAATTTGCCGAAGACAGATGTCGTTACTGCGCGAAAAAAGAATGTAGAAGATGGAGCATAAGTATTTTTAGCCCTGTTTTCATTTCGAACACCCGCTTTGACTGATACACGCCTCAGTAGAAACAATCAGAGAATGGATTGATGGATTGGTTTTGAGTTTATACGGATTTCAATGGTGAGACGTATGTATGCCAAGGCATGGCCAGGGTTATTATATTTTACGGAATCCTCTCCAAAGCCAAAAATAACAAGGGCAGGATCCAGAAAAAATTGAAAAGCCCCTATGCTATGAAAATAACTCCAAGCGATAGTGAATGTATCTGAGCCGCGAAGGAAAATTTTTATACAAGAAAATTTTCCCCATTTTTTGCCGACCCGTTAAAGAGTTGAGTCTGTTTGTTCCTGATGACCTCATTTTCCCTTTCTCCATTCTCATGTGTTCCTCTCCAGTTTATTTTAGTTTATTCTGTGGTTTCAACTTTCTGAACGCTTTAATGGGATTTAGAGAATAAAAACATGGGATATGTTTGTTCTGCGTCTAGGTTCTGGATTAGTCTATTATTGTCCCTCCCTCCAACGTCAGATTTTGAATCATAAATGATCGTATTAGCATAAGTCTTGATATAGCCTATGGGTTCCACTTGTTTTTATGTCTTCAAAGTGGCCTACGGCTCGTTGTACACTTTTTTTTATCATAATCATCCCTCCAAAATGCTCGAAAGCATTATTGAGTTACCATACAACTTACAGGCGAAATGCATTCATGGCGAAAATAGACAAAACACGATCGATTGAGGGGAAGTGATGCGTCCTCTTATGTGGGACGAATTTCAATGTCAGGTTGGCGCCAAATCGATGTAACATCCTTGGTAAACTTTCCATAATTTTATGATTATAGTGATTTTCAGAAAACATGACGCTAATTCGTAAAATTCTAATTATTTCATTCTCACTTCAATTAGTTTCTGATATTATAATATATTACCGGAATATCTGTATAAAGTGAAAGGTTAAACTTGAATGTTATTCGAACGCACATAATCATTTTATTTGACTCTGAGAAATATTTTGTCTCCAAGTCTGTTCTTATTACTGTATTGTAAAATTCAACGCCCACATTCCTCCACTACCTACTTCAGATAATAATTAAATTTAGAGCACATGGTGAACGAAAGGTTGCTAAAGTCGAGAAACTAATAAAGCATTCACGGTCTGCCTCCGGTGATTAAGGCACTGCCTCGTTCTCGAAATGTACCGCCTTGGAAACATTTCCCAATTTGCGAAAAGGATTAATGGAAGAAAAACACGACAAAGCCACGCCTTGTCGGGCATGAATTCATCCTAGCTGGCTGGCAGTGGCTGAGGGCTGAGTCACGGTCGAAAATTTGGAGCTAAAGCGGAGCCATAAGTTTAAAATTTCCGGGGTTGTGTATAATGAGACAGCTTGCAAACTTTCCTATCCTATTTTTATGTTTGCGGTCAAATGTCTATGGCGTTGTTTGAGTTGGAGAGCCATTTATGAGCGTTTGTTATGAATGATGAAATAAAGAACGTTTATCAATAATTAGGCCCTTATTTTAAGGATATCCCAGTCACGATCACATAGTTTTGAGCATCTATCACGATGGGGAATTTTTAAAAGCCTGTGACTTTAATGTGTTCGTGAGTATACTAAGGCTTTTGACGTGTCCAATGTTTTGTGACTAATTAACATTCTGATGCTCTTGTTGACGAGAAAATTGCTGCCTTTGTCATTGGTAGGAGGGTCACGAGGGGAGCGTGGGGCCATGAGCAAGAAACTGACATTAATACAAATAACAAAGATTCTTTAATGTATAGTGATAAAATAATTGACCGAATCAAATTTTGAATTAACCTTTCCGTGTTGCGTATGGAATATATTATGTCTTAATTTAATTGTTAATATAAAATGCCGAGGAGTGCTTTAAGAAAGATCATAAGATTCATGAATATGATTCTTATGACAGGGAAGATTGATTTGAACTGGAAATGAAGGGTTGAGGTAGGTATAAACAACTTTTTTTCAGATTTTGTTCCGGAAGTTCTCCACCTTTAGAAAAAGGGAAGAAGTATGGACAGCTTGGAGGAGTTGGAGATAAGGAAGCACATCAGGAATGGAATTTTAGCAAATGAGAATATTTTTGTCAACTATTCCATCTCTCGGAAATTCCCCTGAAGTTGAGTAGCGCTCCAACCCCAACGCAACCCTCCTCTACCAACGCGTAATAGCAACCAAATAAACAACAAAATAACTATAAAATGACGATTTCTGTACCTAAAGATGTCGCCTCTGCGACGAAACCGGTCGTCTTAAATGAATTGTGTGAAATGTTTTTATTGCTTCCAATGGATTTTCACAAAGTTACGCCTGAAACAATCGAATTTATTGAACTTTTTTTCAGCTTTATGAATTCGGTGAATTTTACTAGAACTTACTATTTTATTGGTAAAACTGACTGTTACCGTCAATTTTAAGGTAATAATTTTTTTCCAAATTTGATACTTGCCTCAAGTAAACTTTTTATCACGTTAATGGGAACTAAATTTTCGCATGGGTGTGCAGTAGAGAAGTTGCCGCCGAAAATAGATGCGCAATTAACTATGCTTCCGACGAGATGAATAATGGAGGCGTTTCTGCTGGGAAGGCAACTGGCGGCCCCATTAACGACTAAAACACCTTTTTGCCGCCGTGAAATTTATTTAGTGTCCCCATTACTCTTATTTGTCTTCAACATTCACTTTCTTTTTTTTTGAACGCCACACTTTAGAAGGCATTGTTATTTCGTAGCGTCCCGACGCCACGAAATGAAGGTAACAATGCCTTCGAAAGGCAACAATATCGTCGCATATTGTCATCAAACTCAGCAACCTAGAAAAATTCGGCAGAAAGCAATTTATTTTGTCTAGCTAATATAGGTTCATTGTTAAGAAAGCAAGATTTTTGGCTGTGAACATTCATTGTTTTCTGTACTTAAATTGGTTGGATAACCGGGCGAGCGGGCAATTGTTGTCACTGATAAAATTTCAGAGCACGTAATACTGCTTGTTTTCACTGCTAAAATATCCAGAAAGGTAAAAAACCGATGTAATACATTGTTGCGAAATTTTTTAAAATTATTATTCTGCAGCTACATAATCATCATTTGGGATATGAGATATCCGATTTAAAAATTTCATAACTAGTAGTTCATATCTAAAATGCTCACTTATGTGATGCATGCAAATGATAACAAGTATATACTTCGTAAAAACTTTAAATTCTCGAGTATAATGCAACTTATGAGCGAAATGCATTCATCGCGAAAAAAGACAAAATACGAGCGAATGAGCGGTTGTTTTTTAATTCTTCGGCTCGAAAACGGGAGAGCCCGGCTCGATTCCCGGCCTGGTAGTTGGGACATATCTTTTTCCTTAATGGAATTTATTTCCTTGGTGAGTAAATTGCATTTATTTTTTCGCGATGGGGCGTCCTTATTTGCGGGGAGAGTTAGGTGATCCTCATATGATAGCGTGCGCGATCACAACTTCCTCTTGAGGTGCCTTAAACCCCTAGGCTTCCGTTCCTTTCTGTCCTTAGTTTACTATACCGTCATCGACCTACTCCACCCTTCTCCATTCGGATTCCCTCGCTTCCCTTCTCCATAAAACCTAATAAAAGCCGTTGTCTGTTGGTGGAGGGAACGACATAAAATTTGACTTCAACGCCATCTATCACTTTTTTAGTTCGAATTTTACTCGCCCGGCGGCGCAGAGCGTCGACCGCCTTTTGAGATCAGAATGGAGAGAACGAACAACGTGTCGCTTGCTTTACATAAGACGAGTTGATCATTCGGGCATCCTAGGCATGAGATATTAATGCTAATTGATCGCGGTTTCGCCGTTGACGTTGATCTACTGTCGGCAAAAAAAAGTCTCAACAACCCGCCACCTCTGCTGCTAGACGAAATTTCACTTTCTTTATTGTTGCAGGTTATTCAAGGCTATGCACTCGAAGATTCACAATGCATATTATCCAGGATGTTTTATCCTGATTGGAGATTTTTATCTGGAATTTGAGAAGACCAAGGAGAAATGTAATATTTCGATGGCAATGAAACCTTTCCCTCAAGGGGGCACGGCAAGGAAAATGAAAAGCCGTATTCTACTTCATTCTATTCTTTGATGGAAAAGTAGACAAATGCATAAGATACTATGTTAACTAGCTTCATGTGCGTGATACGTGCGACACTTTAATTGACGTAATGCAAGGAGGATGCATGTATTCCCAAGCGCTGAAAAGATAACCGACTCTAGTTTTTGGCTGAGGTGTAATTACTAAGGGACTTCATTGAAGTATGGGAAGGTGGTAGCCTAGTAGGTAGAGTGCTTACATGTTGATCGTAAAGCCATGGGTTCCTACCCAGGCATCCTGAAAATAAATCCTCGGGGTGCAAAGTGGCCCAGGGAAAAGAACTGGCCCGCATTCCCTGAATGTGCGATATTTATACATCTGTGACTTAGTTCGGGCTGAGATCGACCCTCACCTATCCAAACCATCCTTCGGGTCGTCACTCAGTGAGGTCATGAAAGAAGTGTTTTATTTTTGCCTTCTTTGCTATAATATGGGAGCCTATTGGATACAGCATTTGGCTGTTGATTTAAGGGTCCCGGGTTCATATCCCGGTTTGTCGGCTCGGAGGCGGCGGGTATAAGTCCTCGCATGCCATACCAAAGATGGCGGGTTGCAGTCCCGCTTGGATAGGGTGCTTCTGTCTAGAAATTTGGATGTGTTTGATGGGCTATTTTTAGTTGCTGTCGGAACCCCCGATCTGAAGTCTCATTGTGCGGTTTTTGACGGTAATTGAGGTAAATAAATGAATTATAATAATGATAATAAAAAATTGAGGCATAATAAATGAAGTCTTCGGACACCACCAAACAAAGATCCGAGGTGGTCCAGCGAAAGGAACTCTGACTCACCCCTTACCATGATGTGTGGAGTTCTCATGCCTGTGACCAAGTACGGAATGAGCTCTACCCTCACCGAACCGACACAGCCCTTGAGTTGACTCAATAAATGTGAGTGTATGTGCTTTCTGTCGTCTGAACTTTTTCTGACATTTATTTACTCTTTATAGTAAGTATTGTGTTAAAATATAATTTATTTTTTCACATAGAAATGGAGTTATCTACCTTAAAAGACCAACACCCCTCAGAATCACGGGTTAAGCGTTTTTAGTTTTTGCAGCGGAAACGTGCGCTTTATTCAGGAAAGCAATACACCATACGTCTGGCAATTTTGATGTTAGCAAATTTATGCATTTAACATTCTTCATTACATTTTTAATGGGAATTAGCAGTGTCTCGTAAGCACACTTCATCTCTGCCCTACCGAGTGACGTGTGTTAGGCCAGGGCAAGCAGGAGGGACGTGACCACTATTCATTTTAAATTTTTTATTATAAAATGATTGCTAAAAATTACTCATTTGAATTGATGAGTTAAGAAAAAGGTCATCTTTAATGAGGGTGTCAATTAATCTTAACTTAGGTGAAGAAATATTTAAAATAATCACTACCTTCAAAATAACGGGTAGTGGTCCTTCTAGGTAGGCATACGACCCCGGCCTTTCTAGCGTTAATATCATTAATTTCATTAGTCTCTCATGAGCTGGGTGGCTGAACCATTTCGTATTAAAAACAAGACAGGGCATTGCTATTTTAAAGTACAATTCTGGTCTTGATTTCCAGGAAAACCTCGGCGTAGATTGCGAAAGTAATGGTGAGAGCAGCGACTTCTTCATGAGCGCACCCTTTGCGTTTCCTCGGTTTGTGTGCGTGCGTTTCGTGGGGTGCAGCCCCTCCCTCCGAAGCCACAGGGAGCCCTTGGAAATTATGAGGTTTATATGAGAGGACTGACTGACTGAGAGTGGGGGGAATGCGGTGGCGGCCGCTTCGATTCCGATTTTATGGCTCCCAAAAGGCGGCCGTAAATGCCGGGCCCCGACAGAATTTTTGAAAAAACCTCAACGCTGCGCTGATGTAATACTATAAGCTCTCCAAAAATACTCATTATGTCACACCTCGGGCTTTTAGCATCATCATTATCATCTGCGTTTTGAGTCAAGCGAAAAGATTCGTTGTTTTTTGAGCAGTTTTTGGAAATCGTTGCCAAAAAAACGAAGCAATTTTAAATTTTACAAAAAATTACAAATTTTGCGTTTGGTTTTTTCCTGGTGAGATGAGGAGGAATTATGATGTCACAATATCATAAATGACGATAGAGATGTTGCATGTTCCTTTTAAAACTTCATCCTCTGAACTGCACGAGTTGTTTTGATGGCTTCATATAATTTTCAAAACATAACCTAGCTCATGAGAAGGTTTTTTTATAACCTGCAAAATACCTTTGTTTTAAACGTAAGTATTGTAGTCAGCCAATTCATGTGCTAATTATATTTTCGATATTCAAGCTTTGATATGTTATCAACTAATCAGAAACCTATTTACATATTGTTGGTTTTCCAATCTGAAATTAGTTGAACAAAATATCGTATATGTGAAAATGACGTTCTTTTTCATAAAACTGATCCGTCTTTATAATGTGGTATTATAAAAACAAATAATAATTTTTTGCTGTGCAAATAAGTATGTATTATTTTCTAATGTTGTCATTTATATCCAAATACCTGCGTTAAAATAATAATAATGACGCAACAATTGGCTAAAACGGACGTAGAAAATTTAGATTTTCATGTTAATTGAAATGGTGTAAATTAAATGAACTTTATTTTTAAATTTGAATTTCATGACCCAATCAGGAATGACTTGGGAATTTAAATGTATTTTAAAGCGTTTAAAATGAATATAAGGTTATTCACAATACCTCAAACAGCATGTTCATAGAAAAATTATTATTTTACAATATTTTTGGTCACAGTTTCAACATAAAATTTTGTGGAACCCTTTTCTTATATAGCATATAAGTTAATGATCATTTTTGTCTCCAGACATAATACCGAGTTGCGCCGACGCGACGCCAGGGAAAGAAAATACCATATCCTGAAAATTGCCCCTCGATACCACGGGCGCTATGGGAAGCTCAATATTCGGGAAACGATTTCTCGCCATCGAGATCACTCGCTCTTTATGATGCTGTGTCATTCTGTATCACGACCCTGCTCCCTAACGTCTTTTTTGGCGAACCGTAAAAAAAATTGTTGATGGCGCAAACTTCAGATATCTTAGCAGAGTCGCCCTTTTTATTTTACAATTAAAGTAAATTGTGTGATTCGCGGAGTTGTGAAGAGGTGAATGAACCTATTTTACGCTCAGCGGAAAGTGTGGTAAACATCCCCACGGGTTCCCCTTTAATTCCTCACATAACGGATGTTTTTATGGCGCAGCAGAGAAAAGCAACCCCCTCCTCCGAGACCACTCACTGACAAGAAATATCGGATACTTGTCTTGCCGCCGGGACGATATATTGTGCTTTCAGAGTGGGAGAGAATTGTTACTAAGGCTCCTTCCCAGCGAGCGCTACTTACTACGTACGTCTAGTGAAGTAATGTTTTCTCAGACATTGTATTTACCGCAGAGAAATTGCCTGGCTATGTTAGACTTCGAGATTGGTCATGTAGTAGCCATACATCATTTCATTATCAATTAGGCATCTTCGAAATGTGATAATTTATGCGATTATTTTAGCGATTTTGGTCTGAATCAAGCCTTTTTAGTTCCTATATATGTCGAATCCTTTCACCCTTCGTTTCTTTTATTTAACAACCTCGCATGGTAGATAAAATGTAATTAGAAATTTATCAGATTTCCTGCAGCAGGAATTGAGCTCTACAATGAATGATAATCATAATTAGCGTACATCTGAATTATTAATGGATGAACTTAGTTTACTGGGCCAATTAAGTATTTTATAGGATCATAGTTTTAAGTATTGAGAATTTTTTGTAGTAATTCGAATTGTTTTGCTGTTCAGAATAAGAAGGCTAACAGTCAACTCACTGTTATACTTAACTCTACTATAAAGGCTGGGACTTTGAAGAGTGGGATAAGGAAGCATTATGGATTTTAAATGTATAATATATTTCTTGCTCCAGTTTCAGCACCAAGTTGTCACCACGAGATAGCTCGAGTAATGTATGATCTTAGGTTTTCCCGGCGTATCAGTTGCAGAAAAGCTTCTCGGGTTTTCCACCGGCTGATGTCGTCCATGTCTCCCGATGGACGACATCAACCGGTGGAAAACCCGAGAAACTTTTCTGCAATAGTTCGAGTAGTTTCCTGCCTATCGCCGTACGATACAAAACTAGTTCTCATGTTGGTCTTAATTTCATCAATCAGCTGGCAAATATGTGGCTGTTGAGAAGCCCGTACCATACTTTGAAAAATTTCATTCAAATTTCATTTTTGGCTTGGCCACTGTTATCTGTGTTAGCTCTCCCCTATAAATAATTCGTAACTCTGAGGAATAATTCCCATTGCAGAAATAAGACGCGCACACAAAATACCAAAAATACACGAGTTCATTAAGTCACGCAACCCACCTACAGACTTCCAAAAGAAATATTAATTCGCTAACACCGAATTCTTTCCTATGTCTTTGCTTTCAATATCATTGTTATTATTATTGTCAAAAGTGTTATTGTCAAAAGTGTTTATTTTGGTTGGAAAATAAAAAGAAAAAGAAAATACTTGAATAAAAAATAAAAAAAATTGTTCAAAGAAACCAAAAAAATGATAAAATTGGTAAAATATATGCAAAAATATATAAAATGAACAAAATGCATAGTAATGCACCAAAAAATGATACGATTGTGAAAAATCCTGAAAAATATTGAACTTGTGAAAATGCCACGTTTTGGGCCAATCAGGGCCGTTCCCGGCTTCCCATGTCGGTTAGGCTTAGTCTTCGTAATTTTAGAGTGATTTTGTGCGCGCTCACTAGAAGCCTGTCTTTCTAATTCTCCTTCCCTAACACCGGAAAGGTTACACTGGTCCCTTACACACTTGTTTTGTCATAATTGTCCCGCGTGCGCACTTTGCGTACAATCATCGCCGCTGAAGAGGTGGTATATATACTCACCGGCAGCAGGACCATCCACGGCTATATAAGGCGGTTATTTCGTCGTCGTCGAATAACATTTGGGAACTCGGCCGGACCACTTATCGCTTAGCTAGTGAAACCTCCATTGCCCTTGCTAGTTAAATCACTATCACGTGCAGCAAACTTGCGGCATCAGATGCAGAAGCTCTGCTGTCATTGTGACCTTGACCTGGTGGAAATAGTCAATGGATGTTATTTATCATGATTCAAAATTCTCTGTAGTAGAATGTGTTTGTGGCTTCATCCCCGACTTCGAGGGAATAAAATTTTTAAATTGTGATGAATGAGAAATTGTGTGATTCCATGATAATCGTAATTCTACTTTGACATCGTGAGTTAGTAAACCTTGGTCGGCTTCTTCAAATTTGTTTCCGTGCATTTGAACTGTGATTACCACGAAAAATACAAAGTAATTGCGTTAATGCTAAGTTTGGCTACTTTATTCCGGTCGCCTGAAGCCTGATGTGACCAGAAGCCATAAAATAATCACATTCAAAGTGCTTGTATTTCGGTGATGATTGCAGAGCTGCACCTGAATTAGCTCTATGGGAATATTGTGCTCGTGGCTTAGTTCGATAAATACAAGAGGATTTCAACTGAGAGAGACCCAAAAGGCTCATCGAGGTATTGGGTTAGTGTTAACGTTGTTGGATTTTATTTTCTTTTGTGGCACTCGCAATTCCATGGATTTCGGACTGAATATGAACGATAAAAACACGGGATGAATACACTCAGATTTTCATTCCCAACGTCCCAATCTAATTTTATTCAAGCCGGATTAACTAACCTTGTTGAGACTGACTTTTTTTGTCAACCCCTGTCTGTGGTTGCATAATTAATGGTGCCTGGGTGTGATTTGATAGAAAAAAATATTTTCGCCGCACTCTAATGAGTCAAATTGTAGGTAATATCGGCGTGGAGCCATGAAATAATAGTAGGGTGATCACCAATAAGAAGAAGGCAGACAGACTATGCCCTCGACAAGTTGGAAGAAAGCAACCGTTGGACCTGGTAGAAAACCCGAAAAATCTTCCTAATAATTGAACAGGTAGTTTTAAATTCACTCCAACTCCTATAATGTGAAGTCTACCTAACAAAACTACTCGTAATCTGGCTGTAGAACAAATTTGATCAACAGAAAGTTTTTCGAAAAGATACAATATACCTAATAGTCCATTTGCCTTATTTTGCAAATGAAAACTCATTCCACCTTGCCTTCGAGTAAGAATTAAAACAGTTGTAAATTTTCGTAACCTTGTCAAGTAATTGCCTGGGGAGAAATTTTGTTCTAGCTGTTTCATCACGACCCTTGAGAACAGAAAGAGGAAAGTAAGGGCATTGAAAAAATTTGGGTGTAAATATTTTCCCTCTCCACTTTGTCTAAACACACCTATGACGCTGTTTACATCCTATTGTATCAAACTCCTCATTCAATACTTATTCCATTTTTTCGCATACCTATGACGTATGCTACGTGTTACCTGAAGACGATTTTAAAGTACGCTCTCGAAAAGCCGAAAGAGCCTTTGACCCGGATTTCTCCCCAGACCCGTGAAGCCATCGTTCGATGCATGCCTGGAAAGCTTGAGATATTCTAAATATTAGGCAGGAGACTCTTTCATCTATTTTGTTTCATCTTATCTAGGAAGCTGAAGAAGCAGATCGCGCCTTCCAACGCCCGTTTACAGCTGAATATTGCGGTGCGAGGCGTTTTCTCTCCCACTGCTGCGTTTAATGAGGGCCGTTTTCTCCCTCGACCGCATCACCCCGACAATATTCCTCGCTTTAAAACGCCTTTGACGGGGAAGGCGGCGGCGTTGCATTCAAGCAAACCTCCCTGGAAGACACCCGCTTGCTGTCCCATCTTTCCACGCCTCCGCTATAATCCCTCCCTCCCTCTTCTACAGAACCTCCTCCTCTCAATTTACAAAGCACTTCCCTCTCATCCCTTTTATACAAGGAAATAGGAGCGGAGTCTGATCTGGGGTTTCTGAGCCTTGAGATATGCCTTTGAGATGTATATATTATAATACTACCTACTACCCTAAATTATAAAAATGTATTTATTTCTCCTGTGACCTTCGTAGGAATTGAAAACAATAATTATGAACATGTATGAAAATTATAAAAACATTTATATTAAATGCATGATATTTTAATCTTAAAACTAGAGCGCATTAGGAAGTTTCCTGAAAGGCGTAGTTGTTTTTTAATATATACTCGAAAAATCAGCCGTCACATACGCATAAATATTTAAATATTAACAGATTTCGAAGGGTTTGAAACAATTTTAAACTTCACCTCGTCGATTCTTTAATTTTAGGAATAAGAATTTTTTTAAAATCCACTATAATCCCAAGAAATGAGTTTCATCATTGAAAATTTATTTTTTCAATCCAGTTTGAAAAATGTTCGACGATCACGAAAAAACAAAGGCGGATTTAAGTTTTTTTAAAATATTTGTAGGTGGCTTAATTGCCTATAAATAAGTCGAATTCGCATTTTGATGAATGAAATTTTTAATTATGTAAAACATTAGTTGGAAAGGAATTAAAAACTTCAAAATATTGGTTAATTTCTGTTATTTATTTTTGTAACAATGCGCTGTGAATGATTTGAATTCTGGTAACCGAGCTATTGTGACAGAGTTGAGACTACGGAAACATTCTTGCTAGTTCCTTTGAGATTAATTGAAAGTCTTATGGATTACCTACAAGCTCTCTTATAATTATAATTTCGGTATTCCTTGTATTTATTCATTTCGACACATCATTGTTAAAAATGTTTATTTTTAGACTGTTCATTTGAGGGCATCTTTTTTATTTCAATTAAAACATAAAAGGCCAACATTTTGGAACTTTATTCTTCCACGGTCAAGGTTTTGATGCAAAGAGATCTCATGGTTAGTAACCAAGAACTACTCACTGCGTAAAAGACTGCTTAAAAGATAATGGACCAATAAAGTAACGCTTGCCTAACATTATATTTTAGTTAAAATAAAAAATACCTATGTTCCAATAAATATTCTACTGTACATTAAGAGTTTAAGAAGAAAACTAATTCTTCATTTTTAGTATCTTTGAAACATCTCCTTATTATAATATATCGCCGATGGCATAAGTTAGAATATCTGCCACTATTTCTCCACTGTCTGTTTGGGGAGGCGTCTCATCCGAAAAGCACGCGCGGCACGCTACCACGCTGGTGGCTCTCATCGCCTTGGCGCCCCCTGTCCTACTTTTAACGAGGCCCCCCACTGACGAAACACGGGTAATGGTTCTAATCCAATGGCAACACCGCTCTCGCGCCTCCCATGAAAGGTCTTTTTATTTGGGCCCTGCTTGGGTTGAAAGGGGAGGGGGATATGCAAAGGGAATTTTGAAGGGGAATAAGGTTTTTCCTCGGGGTTACGAAATTCGGTGGATTCAGGAAAACGAGCGAGAGACTGAGAGGGCAAACTGAAAAGTGGATTGTGTCGTCGCGTTTTATTTGAGCGGAGGAAGCAACCTTGGCCATCAAGCAGAAACGCTCGCGGTGTCAAGTGAATCCGACGAAATTTCGTTTTCATCTCCTCTTTGCCTTGTTACTCCCGTAATCGGTAGAGTTGTCGATTGAGTTTCTGGAAGTAATGTCGACTGAGTTTCGGGAAGTAATTCATTCTGGCAAATCGTGGTGCATCACATCCCTTCTCTACTCCTATTTTGACGTTATTTTCCTCCCCTTCTTCAAATACCATTTGAATCGCCTAGCGACCTAATTTTAGTTCAATTTTACGGGGTACTAAGCTGCTTACATTACCATTTATCTCCAAAATAATTTTTCTGCATGTGGATTGACAGTGATCATATTCCTGCGCGGCATTAGTTTAGTTTCTCTATTTCTCAACTTACACAGTTCCATATTTCAGACTTTTTTCGGTGGAAACGCTGAATAAAAAGAGGATATTGGTACACTTCAACCTAATTATTCACAGGCATACATGTTGTGTTTCTTTTTTACTTTTTTTTGCCATGTATTGATCTCGTGGTCATTCCCTTCCATTGTCCTCATCTTTGTCTGTCTCAGGCATTGTGTCTTAGGTGTATGAACATCAAACCTTGATAATGAACGCATTATGTCGCAACAATCGTCGATATAAATGAATTTATTATCCTTAATTAAAAAATTTCAAAGAAAGTCATTTTCACCGACCATTTATTATCAACACTTCATGATTAAACATAGTGTCAGTACATGATCGGTAAAAATTAAGTGAGTTTCTTTTCCAAAAATGAACTAGTGTTATAATATTTGAGGAAATGAAGGCATTTATAGTTTTCAACGAATCATTTCCAAATATTAGGAAGAAACGAAATTTTATGCTTGAAAACTCACCTTTTCAGTCGCATGTTGTGGCATTCAATTAAAAATTGAACTGATATCAGTAATAGTTCGTCTTCTTTCATCCCCTTTCGGAGAGGATTTGAAGTAATGGCGTGTGTCAGTTCCAGGTTGTCAAATAAATTTAATTACAGCACACATTGACTTTGCGATTGGGTCTAAGGATCATCCTATTCTTTCCTATCCAGGCTGACCCTCACACTCACTCCTTGCTGTGTTTCTTTTTTTTTGCCATGTCTTTTTTTGATCTCGTGGTCATTTCCTTCCATTGTCCTCATCTTTGTCTGTCCCAGGCATTGTGTCTTAGGTACGTATGAATCGACCGGCAAAATTCTTTCCTTGCCGGTCGAGCCTTTCACAATGTGAGCGTATCGTCCCTTACTCTTCTGCGCTTCATTTTTACTCTTCATTTTGCTCGAGCACCCACCTTCTCCAGATAATCTTCTGACTCTCTCCCTCTCTCTCCCTCTTTTCTTACTTTCAGCTCAGCTTCTTACTTTCTCCACTGCTTCGCCCACCTTACTCCTCCGGAGGCGCATCTTTTTTTTACGGCGTGTTTCGTTCCTTAAACCGTACCTGTTGTGAGACAAGCACCTTCAGCTTTCACCGTGGCCCTGTTACGTGATTGCACTTCAACGAAGATCTTCTTTTCCCCATTTTATGCTGCTTTTGATGTAAGTAAAAGATTCCTTTCCTCATTTCTCTCAATTTCAGCCTCGATTTATCTCGTCTTTTTCGCTGATTGCGATTTTTTTTTAACGAGGAACTCAGTGAAATATGTCTCCTTTAAGTTCCCAGTGCCCCACGCACCCGGACATCTTTCTCCCTTTCGCCCTCGTAACTGCTCTTTTCATTTCAGTTCGAAACATGATTATTTTTATCCGATCCATCCCCAACATGCTACGAGAAAGGAAGGAAAAGATCCGTCCGGCTTTGTGCGTGTTTATCCCTTCCAATGTGGAGAAAAATTGGAGAGATGATGAAATTTTGGAAATCGGAAACCTTTAATGCGAGGAAGGTCTAAAAAAATAGAAGTATCCCTCAGGAAAAGATAGCAACCACGTATGTGATTTGGTTCACATGTCATAGTGTAACGCAATTAGTTGCAACCGTAATATTACTGTTGTCGGTTCTAACACATAGTATCTCTAAACACGAACTTTAAACTTGATTTCATTACTCACCAATACAATTATTTCAGACTTGTGCTTTACTAAAAGAGGGACCTGAAAAGTGACGAAAGTTGAGTCGAAAATTCAAATCAGTTAATTTTTATTCGGTTAGTGCTTGCCTTAAAAATTTCGTCTAAAGTCGGGTGCAATGCAGATGAAGGCTACTGAAAATATTTAGAAGTAAGCGAAAGCATACATGTGATTGAAACCGGAGAGAATGTAAAGCCCCGTTCAGATTGTATACAAGCGGTATTCCAATACCCTCATTATGTGAATCAGGAAATAAGAATGAATTAAACGATTATTACCAGTAACAATGAAAAGACATCTTCGAATCTACATTGTTTCGTCGTTCTGCTTAAAGACCAAAATTTTGTCTCAGTCTCCAAAATGGTTTCTATTTAAATATGAACTCTTGAGGTTAAGCTAATTTACTAAATAACATATTTTCCAACTTTTCGTAAACTCTTTTTCCATTTTCAAGGCCTATCAAATGATCAAATGAAAAGATAATTGACGCAATACATATAGAAGTGGACAAGTGTTAAAAATGAAATTTGGAGTGGAAACAAATCCAATAAAAATTGTAATAAATAGATAAAAAAACAAATAATGAAAATAATATGACATATTTTCTATGTAGTGGTTTAGTTTGTTTGTCGGTTCAAGGCTTATAATTTATTAATGTTGAATTTTTGTTAGGCAAAATGTTTTATTCGTAACTTTTTGCTTAGTAAAATTAATTTTTAATACTTGACCACTTCTGTATTTATTGTACCTCTCATATTTTCACAAAACACGTCTTCAAAATGGGAAATAAAATTCCGAAACTTCGACAGATATGTTTTTTATAAATTACCTTAAACTCAAGAGCTCATATTTAAATATAACCCACAACTGGCCTAGAACAAAATAAATACGTAGAAAATGGTTTTCAGGCTCTATAGGAACACTAATATTTTTATCGGATGCCGTTTATCCTATGTGCGATGTTTTATAACACAAAGTTGTTAAAATTAATTCTGAGATTGAGAATGGGTAAGATTTCTGATAGCATTCCTGTACTTCCAGACGATATGACAAATTCAGATGGAATCGAGAAATAACGTATTCGTACGGTTTGATACATTTCCTCTTCTTCAATATAATTTGCTCAAGCACCGCGATTCCAATTGCTTAAGAGTTTTTTTTTAAAGCTGTTACTTCTATTGAAAAAAAATATATATAATATATAACTTTGTGCACACGTTTGCCTTGATTGTTCCTAATCAGTTAAAACATTCATTTAGTTAAATTCCTGGATTTCATCATAAAATGCCTTCCAAGAAATTGTATTTGGAGTGCGAATCAAGAAATTTCAGGAGGAGGTTGCTTAATTATCGTTGTTAAATGGTTCCCCATAGCAGGGACGCAGGTAGAAACATAGGCTAAGGGAGGTTTCAGGGGGGCCTGGGGGTGTGGCGTACCCGTCAGAGTAAGCGGGAGGTGCGGGGGCCCTCCGCCATAAAAAATAAAGATAAATGGTTCAAAAAGGCTAGTTTTACGGCATTCTAAGAGGCATTTTATTAATCCTTATACTATTCTATGATTAATATTAATCCAATTAAGTAAAATAGATTAAACCTACAAATATTTCCTAGCACGGGGGGGGAATAAATTCGTGGCAGGCATGACTCGTAGAAAAGGTCTATTTAAATTCCTTTAGAGTAATTTAATTGTCGGCACTTGTATACATACCTGTAAGGTGACCGTGAATAATTTCATTATTATTGCGCCAGGAACGGCATGAGGAAAGAGGCAAGAAGTTTCAGCATTCATAGTGAACTGTGCGAGCAAAGGTTATTTGCGTGGTTTGACCCAAATTCGCTATCTCCTCAGCTAAATGGCCGCGGATACTGAGGACTCAGGCTCGACGGTCGTTTGTGCCCAGGCAATGTGAATAACCTCTGCCAGAAGATAGTACTGCAGGATCAATAGCGTGCATAGTCAGACGCTCATCCATGGAAACTTTCTTTGAGTTATTTTTTTCGCTGAAGGTTGAGGCTCGAACGGAAGCCTCGTAGTTAGCAGGGTCAACTAAGTATAATAAGTTTAGATGGAGGTTGTAATTAATAATAATTTTCGGTGTAAGTGATGGAGATGAGCACTGCTTTAGATATGAAACCCTAGGAGATATGCTTCATATATTTTATGATAACCTAGGAGGGTATTGTGGTTGCTTTTAATAAGGCCGGTACCTGCTTGGTGCGGTATTTGTATTTCAACTACATCTACGATGTGTCGTGCAAGCCACCCCTCGGGTGTGTGGCAAGGGGTGATTCCACACCAGTCATGCAGCACTCATCCTAGCCTTAATCAGAAACACGCTCAATCGCCGGACACAGGCCAAGCCTTCTTGAAAATGACTTGCGGTAAGACTAGAAACTAGGAGAATGCTAAGGACACGGATATGCTACCATGCAAATAAAACTTAGTAATAAAAAAACGAGAAGTTAACGTAGTAAGTGATTCATGTATGAGTTATAACATGTCGAAAAGTTTATGCAGATAGTTGGTATTAAGAAGTACAATAAGTTATCTACTACAAATGGAGAGCCTGTTTTACCTAGTCCAAGCTATCCCAGACCTAAACTATCCAAGGTATGGTAAGCTCTGTGTATATTGTACGCGGAAAAACAAAATGTTAAATCAGTCAGTTCCGAAGTCTCATTTTCTTCATCTCATCCATGTGATGGTTTCTACTACAATAATTAGGCTCTCTCAAAATATCTTTAACCTCAGGCGAAGAGTATTTTACTGAAATTTCCTAACTAGGATAATTTTAAACTAACATTTTCCATTCTATCGGTTAGACTTTCCCTTTATAAATTTATAATTAATGCAATTACTCTACTATGTTTATCGCATCTTGCTGCTCGATTCTGTGTTCTGTCTTTATAGGAAAGAGCTATATTTGAAGTCATCTCTCTATTCCAGTTAAATACGAAAGAACGGTGTATTAAAAACGCGCGCGGGAATATCTACTCGGAGGCAATTTTTGACTTTTGTTTGATGACAATTTGACCATGGAGATCAAAAATTTATATTCAGTGCTCATGGTATTTGTGTTGATGACTCGTGCTGGTCCGTAATCGCTGGCAAACGGCTGTATGAGATCATCCTGCATAATTTTCATCTTGTAAATCCCTAATATACGGGATGACACCGCATGTAGCACGTTGTTTAACGAACACTAACGTAGGAAAGAACGTGAACGACCTGTTATTGAACTGTTGCTTAGTAGGAGGTAGTTTAAAAAGGGAAACTTGCGTAAGAGCCAAAGTAGGCTTTTAACACACGGCCAAGTCAAGTCAATGTGCCGTTTAAAGACCAGATTAATAGAGCTATTATCTGTGTTAATGACAGGCTTGAGTTCCTCCGTGAATAAAATCTCTCTGAATTGTAAGAGCAGTGGGTTAGGAGAGGTACTTGAATAAACTGGAACGATGTTCCTAGGCGACTGTACCTAGTTGATATTAACAAGAGCAAGGTTGGAATACAAGTCACTTGTGCTCAAGTAACGTAAATCTTGCAGAATCAACCTCATTTTTAAACTCTAAGTATTTCCATTGCTGACAGATTTCTGTTTTTACAAATTGATTCGCAATACGAGATAAACAGATTTTTCGAGTAAAAACTATAACACTGGTTTGCGAGTGGTGGTAGAAATACGTCTGTAAAACTAAAAAAGGGACGTTTGTTTAATATATGTTAATATTCCTATTTGTGAATTCCTCACACAGTCGCTGTCCCGCATTATTTTCCGTCAGATATATTTATCGGGATAAAATTTTTTCCTGAGTAGCAGCAAAACCTCCGTATGAAAGTTTTCCAGGTTAAATATAATTACTCGAACTCATTACTCGAAATAAGCCATCATATCATTTATTTTAGATTCCATGAGGAAAGTTTCTGAGCGTTATTCGTCGTGGACGACGTAAAAAAACGCTCTCCATTACCGAGTAAAAGGTTTAAAAAGTTTGTCAAGCCGTCATAATAGTTCTTTACACTGATATTCTAGAACCGTTCCAGTTTCGCAGAATTAATTATACCTCCGCGATGACAGTAATTAGCCCTCCGGAATCTATTCATAGGCCTTATAATGGGAAACGTATCGCATCTAACGGGAAACGAGATGGAAGGGATGCATGGGCGAGAATTTTTATATCTCTTTGCTGGTGAGCGAGGGGAAAGAGGAATGGTGTGGGATGGGAGGAGGAAAAAATGGCATCGGAGAGAGAATTGAGCACGTCCAAGGGAATTAATATCGCCAATGCAATAAATTCTGTGGAATCCGAAATTGGAGGAAATGACGCTGAAAAAATAAAATTCCTTCCCCTTTCCCTTCTCTATCTCTCTCTCTGTTAATACCCACTCTTGAAATCCGAAATCGTTCGACCGTATATTGCATCGCGACTCGACGGCTCAGGGAACTAAAGGGGGCGTGAAAAGTGTTCAAGGGAAGGGCGCTCGAAGGAGAATGGTATGAGTGAAAAAAACGGACAGTTATTCCGAGTAAAACATGAAATGGCGTGGGAAATTTAATTGGTGCTTATTGGTGAGAATGGAGGCAATGATGCCCCATGTTCCTGACGCAGAGAAATGTAAGTACCGAGTAGTATATTGAACCTTTTAGACTCGTTTTGGTACTTGGGATTTCTGTTGAGGGGAATCAAAAGAATCCCTTTTGCCGATTTTTTTGTTGTCTTTCATCCTGGGAAAAAAATGGAAGTACGGCATGAATCGCTAGGATCGCGATGCTCACAATTATCTCTGTGAACTTTCTCGTACGTGTATGTCGTTGGCTTCTTTTTGTTCGTGAACTCGAGGAAACCTTTTAGGTCGACAAAACTTTTGCCATCAAGTTCACTGCGACGTTTGACCTCCTGAGATCGGTTTTAACCCCAAACGATCGTAACCCCTTATTTCCTAGATACATTCATATTGACGACTACCTTTTTAAAAATATAATTAGGTAGAAATTGTAAGACATAGTGATGAAGATGAGCCGTAAATTTAAAAAATTTAATTCGGCCTGACATTTATCGGTGTCCATTCGGATATGAATTCATGCTTTTTTATGAGATGCTCACTGAAAAAAATGGCACTTCTTCGAGGTGATGGTCGAGTACAGTACAATAATATTACCTCTTTCACTCGCAACACTTATTCGGTTACCTATATCTGTTTATCCGCTTCTTTAATGATTCGTATTAAAATATACTATTAATGATTAAACTTAGAATCACTCCTATATTTTCGTCGATGTAGCAGCTGTGAAACGATTTTGCAAAAGATTACCCAAGAATTAAAATCAAGACAATAAAAATAATCGGAAAAGTGGGCAAGAATGAGTTGTAATGGAATATTAGAAAAATGCACGTACTGAACTGCAGCATATGCATACTATGAGAAGCTATTAGGTCAAAGTGTTTTCAAAAGAATACTTCATGCCGTTTTTTTTCCTGGTTATTAACTACAATAGTGAGACGTTGCAGTGAAATTGATCACCATCGTATTATTTTGTTTAGGATGCTTAGTGTTGTATATTACCTCCATTCTCGTAATTCCGGTCTTCCGTGTGGGGTTTAGAATTGTGTGGGCGCGTGGAAATGGGAGGTAACCGGGGTGTGTTGCTCCGATTCGCCGTCGTGTGAGCTCTCGGCTTAATTTGGTTCGGCCAGTGGAACTCCAACCGGGCGTTGGCATCGCGTGAATTCTGCCTTCGCGTCGCCGTCGAGCAGTTGAGGCAATCCTCCCACGGAAGTACTCTGGGAATTAAGAGAATGTGCCGTGAAAGATAAGCAGGTTGCGCGGCGCCGCCTGGTGTTGTGGTCTGGACCGGCCGTGCATGTTATGAATGCGGCAGATTCAGTCCTGCGAAGTATGCAACACGTGAAACGCTCCGTTATAACGGAGATTTCTCCTCGCCGCATGACAGCTGCGCAATTTTTCAGAAGCTTTCTCGGAAGACGAGTGTTCTTTCCACTCGCGGTACGAAGGTAAATTAATTATTGAAGTGAGATGAAAAATGGTTTAATCTGACCCGTTGCAATAGGGATGAATCTGTTTTCTATCTGGGTGAATTAATTCAATTACTTATTCCAATTCTTCGTCGATATTCCGTTGAGGTTAGGGGATAATAACGGAGCCTTTCCTTACGCGTTTATAGTCTCGACATTGTCTTCACAGAAAAAGCCTTTACGTATTATAAATTTGCTTCCTACGCAGTCGGATAATTATCAATAACTATACAAAATCATAACTTTTTACAGCTACTTTATAGTCTCGTTAAATGAAATAGAATAAAATTAATTTGGTAAAGCGGTGGCGGGAAACGATAAGAGCACTTTAGCTTGTGCTTCGAGAGAGCACACAATATTTCACGTAATAGGAGCTAAAAATTCAATATATAAAAATACTCCTTCGTTCAACATAGTGTACTGGTCTTTGCAGCTAGAAAACACTTCAATACCATTTAAAGTTCTTTTTCTCGGTTTTATTATTGCGTCTCCCAACTTCAACATTTGCATTTGGGATTTATTAACTATAATTAGCCTTGAATAAAAAAATGAAGGGGCGACCTCAGTTCTCCGAAGCTTGTTCACGTTGATCTTTTTAGTTTTTAATGGAAGAAACTCGATCTGCTCCAATGCTTTAAAATGGCTCATCATTATTTTGAATTTGAAATAAAAGTATTTCGGTAGTTAGCACATAATTTGTTCAATAGTCGGCCGGGATTTTGATTTCGGCTTTTAGCGAGCTTTAAAAAATTTTTGAGCGAATTTGCCTACGAAAAGATATCGCCAGAAAGACATATCTATTAGAAAGACATTTTTTGGCAAGAATACATGGAATAATTTATAAATTTGTAGTGAGAAATTTTTTTAGCTGAGTCACGTATTAGCAAATGGAATTAAGAGGCATCACTCCCCCTGTGTCTCATCGTCTTTTGTCTTCTTTTTTACGACGTATTACTTAACTAATAGGTACTTAGTTATTTAATACATAGGTAAACGTTTTGAAATGTTTAGGGTATGTAGAGTAGAATTGTATCAAAATGTTTAAACTTGCTGGTCTCTGTGGCTGTGAGTATAGCTGTCCCTGCCCAACCGAAGGCCGAGGGTTCGCGTCCCTCCTGGATTGGTTGCAACTATCGGGGGAATGCATGTTCGTGAAAGTTTATTCTTTTGTCTACGATTTATGAATGCGTGTTATAACTTCACTCTTTAAAAGAAAGGTATTATAAAGAAATGAAGGGACGAACTCTTGTCTAGGAAGCTTGTTTACGTTGGTCTTTTTAGTATCTAATAGAAGAAACTCGATGTATTACAATGGTTCAAGATGGCTCTTCATCATTTTGACCTTGAAATAAAAGTATTTCTTGAACTAGCATATTTTTCAAACTATTGATTAAAAATAAAAATTATTGCAAACTTATACAAAGTATTTAAAATGCCAATATAGTGCTACTTTCGGGTCTATGAAAATTATTGGATGATAATTTGCTGGTATCTCAACTGTAGAAATTTTAATTTTGATGTTAAATTAAAAAGTTAAAATTTTCATATTTTAGGAAAAGGGAAATGTTGACTAGTTAAAAATTAGATTTACCCTGAAAATTTAGAATGATGAAATAGGTTTTGTTCAAGTACTACGCCATCGAAATATATCGGTCGAGAAGGAGGGATGCATCCTAGCATGAAAGGATGATGAATATGAAAGTGCCTCTTCTCAATGGAATGCGTTCACCTAGTTTTGAAACGGTTTTCGTTGTCCGGTTAATCAAACTCTGCGGCAATGGAAAGCACTACAACTCCCTGAATTCCTGAGAAGAAGTTGCCGAAGTGTGCGCGGAGAAAAAGTTGCTGCGATGTTTACTTTATGGCCTGGCCCACAAAAGCTTCTTCCCCTCTTTGTCCGGCCCTCAGGACCTTGTGGGCCATAAAATGTGTCTCGGAGTCTGGCTCACTGGTGTGACCCTCATATCGATTGCTGCTGGAGTCAAGAATTCCCTCTCAAGCACGTACTTGATTTACGGGGAAAGTGTACCGCACGCGAGATGTGTTTTTTCTCTTATTTTTCTCCAGGAATTCTCCACCATTGTCACTGTGGTACGCCATTGCATTGGTCAATAGGAGCATGAGTATTTGAAAGTGTAAGTATTCTTCGGATAAATTCAATGAAACGTGGTTTATTGGCGATATGCCTACACAGAAGAAAGAAGGTTTACGTAACTTGGACGCGAAGGTTGTATTGTGACAAGATCAATCAACTTGAGCTATCTCGTGTGCCTGAAGAAAAGCGGACTGCTTTCTACGGTAACTTATGCAGCTGTCGGAATACGTGGCTGTGGCAATGAAATAGGTCTTTCTGGAGTAATGCATAGTTATTTCTATTTATAAATAGGTATGAGGCCTGCTTTGAGAAAGATTTAGTGCTTTCCCGGCGATATGATTTGATCTCCCGTCGAACTCTTCTCTCTTCACGCAATATTTACGCATGCGTAACGACTGAAGAATTAGCTATGAAATGAAAGGAGGAGAAAAGGAGGGTCATTGAAAGGAGGAGAATCAAAAATGGGCATGAAAGGCTCTCTGTTTTTGTTTTCAGCATTTTCGCAATTAATTATGAAAAGCGATCTACGATCGAGTCATATGTTAGGTATAAGATTCTTTGCTGAACCTTGGTGTATTGAACCTAAAACTTAACCGTCGCAAGTAAAAATAGATCTCTAGGAATTTAAAATTTTAATTAATTTTAATTTATTCTCGTATTTCATCGGGGTTAAATTTTGTAAAAATTCGTGTACGGAAACGAAAATGAAGAGAGTAATTTTATTAGGTCCCACTGTCTTCTGCAGACATTTTTGTACTGTGGTTTATCGTCGCAGAGAAGTCGTTCCACTATTATTGGAGAGACCGTTTATTGGAAGCGACAAAGATAAGAGGCTCTACGAGGTAGGAATGTGATAAAATCACAGTTGAACGAACTGGTATGCTCGGGTGGGCAGCGTGGCTTCGGGAGTAGGCGTTTATTTGCTCTTCTATCATATGACATAAATTTTTAAACATTGTCAGCATATTACTAAGCTGATGAAAGCAAAGTAAATTATACGGGAATCATCCTTAATCTGTTTCTTTGTAAATAAAAGGCTAGCGTTACTTCCGTTTCAACATAGCCCAACAACAGGGATTGTAGTTTTATTCGTACAGATGAATTACCTAAATTGTAACATGCCTAGAGTATACGGATGGAAAGGTGTGGGTCCTGGTTGTTTTTGTTTACAATATCGTTAACACGTGTGTACGAGAAACCGTAGACTTTTTGGCGATGATTGTCCACTGTACAATTATGCATGTATAGATATTTTCCAGCTTAAAAAAAAAAGAAGATACGATTTTAGTACTTCCATTTGAGATCAATTTTCAAATTTCACTTGTATTTTCTATCCGTTTAACGCCTGTTATGATTCGCTCAAATTGCTTTGCCTCTGTTTTTTCGGATGGCGCCTGTGTCGTAACGAAATGAGACAAGAAGTGACCGCGCTCGGTTATAAGACAGAATCCTCATCGCTCATAAAAATCTCGTTTCATATCTCCCCCTACTCGTCCTATATGGCTGGACAAGCATCCTGCCAACACCAATTCATTTCAAAGTGATTCATGATCGTATTTTCTTTTGGAAACCTATCCTTTTCTATGAAGCGTGTCCGAAGGGTACACAAGATGAAAAATCCAATCCTGCGATGATTGAGAGCTCTTAAGCATTGTGTATTCCTCGGGAGAGGAGCAATCTGCATTTTAATCATCTAATTACCTTTAAATCCTGGGTTCCTAGGCAACATACTTTCATCATGAAATTACTTATGCCGCTAAAGTAATAAGCAACCGAAATAGCCCATAAAACAGTTCTCAGGTTACAGCGTCAGGAAACATGCATCGGATATCATGCTGCCATTGAAATAGTAACAGTTATATTTATTGCACTTCGTAGCATGAGTATAAATAGGCTTAATTTAAAGCTTTATTTCAAAATAATCTAAACAAAATTTCGGCGCTTTCTGCCATTATCGATGTAATTAGCGAGGTAGAGTGGAACACTTGCGAACTCCAACTATTCAATTGCCTATTCCAAGGATCAGTTTAAGGAAAAAATCGGTTTGGAAATTAATTTATTTGCCTTGCGAGTTTCATACTGTTCTGTATGTATAGTAGATAATGGGAAAACGTTTTTCTTTGAGTCATCAAAACCGCTATTAATGTTACCCTAATTTTAATGGTCTCAATACAGACAAAGTAACAATTCAAGTACCAAAGAATTATCCGAAGGTCTAATCATCATGATCAGGTCAAGTCCCGATCAATCAGAATAAATTTTTCAATAGGACATTGATAATTGGGTAAACTGTCGAACCTGGCGTTGGGTTGCACACAAATGTGGCATTTACCCAAGTTTTACTTTAATTGCGAAAGAAGATAAGAATTTGTATTCAGTAACACAGATACCGTTTCTGATTAGCGCAATTAATTACTTTCCCTTTTGCGGAAAAATTTTCAATACTGTGCCATGAGTCGCCTTGGCCAGAATGTATGGAATCTTTTTTCAAGTAAATTCAATTATTTACGAAATAAATAGTATTAGCGTATGGGAATAGGTTGTGCAGAATAAAAATTGGAAGATTTTTTACTTATATAAAGGTTATATTAAAAAAGGTAACTTAGGTTTCCATGATTTGAGTTCTTACTTTATACTTGTGAAATAAATAGGGAATGGGGTTGTTTTTTGGCTGAGGGTACCTCTCCAAGGAAATTAGATTCCAATTAATGCTGCCTCTCACTTATCAAGCAAGGTCTGTCACCCAGTCTATCTGTTATAACTGCTGTAGACTGGACTGTTTGTAGCTAGAGTGTCGCATTTTGCGTGGAGTTGAAGAAGAGGGTGTTGACATCATTGATTAAAGTACATATTTTATATAAAAGATACTTCGAAATGTTCCTCGACGAGGTAAATAGCATAAAAATAACCCAGTTTGGGCAGAATCACAGGACACAAAAAAAAAGATATAAAACACTCACTGTACTAAATTGTCGGTGGCGCATTGGTGGTGTTTTTTAATATCTTTTTTGTGTCCTGTATTTTTCTGCCCAACCTAAGGTATTTTTATTTTATATAAAATACATTTATTTACTCTGGTGAGCTTGCCGTCTGAGCTACTAATATAATATTATATCAATTAATTTGTCTTTAGATCTGAAAAATTGTGACTTTACGTGAGGAAACTGGGCGTACCAGTCGGATTATCTATTATGCTGCTGATGAACAAAATCGCGTTTATCATTGATCGAGTTGCTGCTGTGGCTGGATGGCCGGCGTCCCACCCTGCTGGTCCGTATTTGAATCCCGGTAGTGGATGAGACTTTTTAGACTTCTCGATCCCTGAATGAGTACTTTGCGGAGGGCACTCGAAGTACAGGACTCCGTCCATCGGATGGTACGTACCACCGTGGTCTCCTTTTCTCCTTTCGTTTAGCGCAAGCTAGTGCCGACGCCGGGTTTTTCTCCTCCCTTCCTTTCCTACTCATCCCTCATGGCGCGAATGGCTACAACTTTCGGTCGCTTTTACCACATACCATACCATTTTGATCGGACGTTTATTTCCACTCAGAATTTTGATTTTTTTTGCACTTTGTTTCCAAAGTATTCCTGCTATCTTCAGGCACGCCTTTGAGCAGTTTTTCAATTACACAGCATATTCCACAAATACAAGGGAAAGGGTCCACGAGTTAGCGCACTCATCAAAGCACCAGGCGTTTCCAGCCCATATCAAGAATAATCTTTTGCGTTGAGTTCCAGTTGTTAGTTGCTTGTTTTTTCAGTTGCTTTGACCGCATACATATTTACAAAATTAGCACGACGTCAACTTGTAGAGTTTATTTCATGATTGTGTGTGGTTATTCAGCTCTTCCTGCCTAGCCTCTTACGGCCAAGCCCATGCTGCATTCGTTTTGTACCATGTGGATTCATTGGATCTCGGATCCAAGCCACGCAGGTCTCTTTTCGGGACATAAATATAACCCTCCTACGTGACCTCGCGGTCGAATTATGCCATTTCCTCGGGGAAATGAGTACAGCAGCTCAAAAATCGATAGCATCCGATTTTCAGTGAGAAACCAATGTGGTGTGAGAATTGTTTGTTGCATGATAGGGAACCAGCCGTAACTGTCATCGTCACTTAGCTTACGCTGTGAACGAGGGTAGAGTTCAGAACAGGGGCGAACTTAAAGCATTAAAGGTAAATGGCGAGGATGTTGGATTCGTGTAGCAGGCGTGGTGTAAGTGGTTCTTAGTCCTGACCCATAAAAGTGGGCTTACTCCCTCTCCAACCAGTTGTTTTATATGTTTTGAAAGTTGGCGTAACCGCGGCGAATGTTGATTTAAAGGTTTACACAAGTTTCCAGCAGCGTGAAGGTGTCGATGGGTTCCGACGGGTTCCCAGCGGTGAACTCTTCCCCTTATTTATGAAAATACATATTTTTTCCCTGCTTATTTATTTTTTGTAACCCCACTATTTGCTGGAAAGAGGTGGACATTTAGTAAGACTGAAAAAAACAGCAAAAGCATCTCTTTAATTGAAAAATGAAAACGCGACTACATGCAGTTTCATGGTTGAGGAGAGGAGAGGTCCATTTATTGTCGCGTCGATAGCGTAAGAAAAAGTCAAGCCAGTGCTCGACTTAGATGAGATATTTAATTAATTTTTTTTAAAGATTATAATGGTTGTGATCGTCAGCTTTTCCTATTTTCAAGCCCTTTATTGATTGATATAACTGGGATACCCAGCCATGAATCATCCTTATAGTGCTATTTAAGTATTTGTATAATGTTTGCGTCGATTAAGTTTCTACTGAAATTGTAAATCATTCTGTGGATTTCAAACAATGCAGGCAAAAGATTCCTGCATTTGTTTCTGGATTATTGATGAAATCGATGGGCTTTTCAGCACAGTTATTGTTGATGGTTTGCACGAATGATCGCTTGATATTGAGAAAGAAATGGGATTTTCGCATCAATCTTATGCCCTATTTCATAAGGCTTATTTCAAAGAGCTTAGGACTTTCCAGTTCTTTTAGCTGGCTACTATTTGTTCTCACACACGTTTAACATCGCGAGTTATCGGCTCTCATGGTCATTGGTAGATATTTTTTTCCTTTTTTTTTTCTCGCTCGCGTCTCGTACCCCAACCCTTGTCCCACATTGGCCACCGTTGTCTTGATTCGTATCTTCCACCCATCAGGCCCCATCATGAGGTCCGATATGTAATTGATGTCATCTTCTGTTTTTTTTTTACCTGGAAGAATACCTTCGCGTCTAAAATGCGAGGCATCTTCTCCTGCCGAAAATTATTCCATGTTTATCCCGTCAGCCTACACGTAACAAGTCCAAATATTTTACGACAATCAGAAACCTAATTTCTAGAGACCCAGTATCCCTCATTATTTGATAAAAATAAAAGCATTGCCATAGCGATGTAAAACCTTCCGCGGTGTATAAACCAATAGCCTTCTGGCAGGGCATTTCGGTCGGGTCATGTTCTGAACGAGAAAAATTTTTTAAACTTTTTAAATAATTTACTTCCTATCAGAGCCGGATTCAAACATTGATTTCGGGAGCGGGATGGATATGAAATATTTATGATTATTTGCAAAATTAGGATGTTTAGGGCCTCTGAAAAACTGGCACTGGGAATGTTTTTAAACTTTTAATTGATTTTGAACGTGTTTCCCGTATTTTTGTTTAGTTTGAAGGGACAGAGTGGCGTGGCAGTGAGTTTTCTAAAAAAAAAGTGCGAAAATGGAAATTTCCCCATTTTCCCCTCATTCCGCTGTTATTTTTTACCAGCTAGTTTTTGACAAAAAAACTGAGGCTGAAAATCGCTTTCAACTCAGAGTTGTCAAGAACTTTCAACCGGTCTTCGCCTTTGAAAATCGTTCCGAAATCCAACGCACCGAACAAACGTCATTGCCAGCGTATCTTTTTCAATAAAGGAAAGAGGGAAAAACTTTCGCGGAGCGTAATTGGAAAAAAGGAGTGGAGAGGGTGGCGTTTTCATCATTTCCTCCTCTTCAAACGGCTTCGAGAGGTGCTGTGGAAATTTTACACGGGCGCTCGAATTCAGCAACGGCAAGGGCTGCTCTACCTACTCCAGCAGCGGTGGCCTTCTCTCCGTTTCATTCGCTCTCCGAGAGAAGGAATCCGTTTCCTAGTCGCTGGTATTTAAATTCCCACTCTAAAATCTCTTGGCCGTCTCCAATGTTTATTAAATTAAAGCCACCCCAATATGAGTTCACTTGCTTAAGACTCACTTCATTTATTCGATATATTCCGTCCGTGCGTCTCTTCAAATATTGTCCGTATTATTTCATAGTTTTGTTTTTACATTACCGATTCCACCGATCGAGGTACGTGGGTTTCCATGGAATATTCAAGAAGTATTCTGGCAGTCTCCCTTCCCTTCAAGGACTTCCATCTTAAATTCACAATAAGATTACTCCCTTTTATTCTATCTAAAAAAATCCTATTCTCTTCCTTCCTCTCCCTCGTTTACCCAACATTCTATCCTCTAACAATATTTTTAACATTCCCTCTCCGCTCAGTACTCGCTCCATCCATACCTTCAGTCTCCTTTAATCAATAAAAAATCCAATTTGATCAAGAATCTGCCTCTCTTCACCCACAAAGTGCAGCACTTCGTCTTTCCTCCTCCTCTCCGTCCACTTCACCTTCTCCATTCTTCTCCGTCCCCACATCTCGAATGCCTGCAGTCTTCTCTCGTCCTCTTTCCGAATGCCCATGTTTCCGCACCGTAAAGCATCTGCACTCCAGATTATCGTCCCCTATGTCATTACATTATAGACGCTGCAATATGAGTTCGCTTGCTTCAGGCTCACTTCATTTATTTTCCCTAAGGAAGTCAATTGCGTCCGTTCATCTCTTCAATTATTTTGTATAATTTCTAAAGGATTTAAAAATAATTTTGAAGGGCTTGTTTTTTAAAAGTATTAAACACGAATACACCAATGATAATGATGATAATAATAATAATGCCGACTGTGCGTTTTTCCTTCAAGTTAAGTCATTTGGTGTGTAAGGTAAATATTGCGCTTATCGTATGTTTTTTCCCAACTGGTGGAAACCAGTCGTGGTTACTTTAAAAAATTTAATCTCCTACAAGAATGAGCTCTTCCTTATTGGTTAGCCGTATTGTTTTTCATTTAATGCATTTCCTTGTCACATGAGCAGGAATAATTGGATAAAAAAGTCTCATTTTCCCAAGAAAATAACTTCTCCAAATTCCACGGGCACATATGGCTCGCAAAATTGTATTGCCTTGCCAAGTGTTGAAAATGTTGTCATAGTTGTAGTCATATGCAATTTAGAAAACTGCAGAAATTAATAATAATGTCGTGGGAGATGGAACAAAGTGTATTTTTTTTAAATCATGCCTACCGTCAGCGTTTGTTCATTTACAGCATTTTTTTCTCTCTCGGCAGGGCTGCGAAATATTTGCTCGGGCGCTCAATCGAATTCAGGAACAGCAAGAGATGTTTTCTCCGCGTATTACCCCGAGGCGGCGGGCCATCCTCTCAACTTAACTTCATTCCCCACTATCACTTGGTCCTTCCGTGAGCAGGGTCCGGTGCCTTTTCGAATGCTTTCCGGGACCATCTCCCGAGTTAATATTGCGGGGAATGCGACCACCGCTCTGGAGTGGTGGGGAGTAGAGAGGCGGGCGGGACCCTGGGGAGAAGGCAAAGGGACGAAAACTACGCGAAACAGAGAACGGGAGAGGGCGCGGAGAAAGAGGCGGATAGGGGGGGGAAGGGCATCGGGTCCAGAGAGGGTTGCCGGAGAGGGCGATAGTGCATACCAGTGAAGCAAACAGTAGATTGTTTACCGATTCAGTCGCTATTGTGATCTACCGAGTTTGTTACGTATGCCACAAGCGTGCTTTTTAAATATTTCATCAATTTTGCTGTCAACCTAGGTTGCCGAATTTTTGGAATTTGGCACCTTGTTTCTTTCTCCTTCATCCTCCCTTTAACAACAACCGAAGTAGATGGTCATTTCCTTTATTTTATAAGTTGTCGATCCATTTATATTGATGATCCATCAATGATATTAATATCTAAGTCTTATATCATCTTCTCAAATTCTTGTTTATATCAGAGCGTCATAACCGCTTTCCTGAGCGCCCGCATGGCATTATTAAAATGTAAGATAGTGTGGTATGGAGTTTTTCCATTTTTAAGTTGTTTATTATGCTGTTATATTTTCTATTCTCTCCAAAAATGCAAATTTATAAATCATCTTTACGTTTAATCATACAAATAGTATGCCAAACTTTCTTTCGTAATTATGTAGGAAAAAATCAATGTTTTCTCTGGAATAATAAAAATTATAGCTGGCAAACTCGGGGAATTTTTACATTATCAGCTGCCGTACGTCTTGATGAGGAAGCGAGAAAGCACAGGGGGGAGGGAATGAAAGTACAAAGCAAAGTAGAGTGCGTCAGAGAAAGAGGTGGCCGGAGAGGGCTGTTTACCGATTCGGTCGCCATGGTAGTCTTCCCGCATTTGTTTTGTATACCGTTGTATCGATACATCGTCAATTTTGCTGAAATTAAAGGCTGCCGAGACATTAAAAAATTATGCTACAATTATAAATTTCATCGACATAGTGTTTAATCATTACATTTAACGAGCAGTTTAAAATATGGACAATTTTAAAATGCGCACCCAACTTACTTTCTTCGCGTATTTGCTTTAGAGGGATCCTCGCCCTGTCAGTAGAGAAACTGTCGAGTTTTCGTTGCCATATTGATAGTAGTAGTCCGAGTATTTACGTTTCACCCAAGCTAGATATATTTGGCTGGCTTTGACTGCCAACGCTAGGAGGTATAGCTAACGCCCTTCCCTATGAAAACCCGATTGCTGGGAATGGCAGATGGAGGAAATGGGCAGTGGGTCGGATGAACAGAGGAACCACGGACGTGGTTAAGGGAAAAGAATGGGGCGTGAGGATAAAGGGCGGGGAACGGGAAAGGCTCGATAGGGAATTCCAGATATGAAAAGCCGCTCCCCGTCGACTGGCCTGGCGAGAGACCGCGTATATAAAAAAGAAAGAAAAAAAAAACTGGGATGGAAATATGGAAGTTTTTTTTTTTTAATCTTGCGAAACAATATGGCATCCTCGTTTTGCATTTTTGCCGTCCAATTTCCGTCGCGGGTCGTTTAAATGGATAACCCAGTCGCCATTTTTTTTAAACCACGTCACCTCATCATTTTCCGGGGATAACCTACCCCTTCTGGCTTAAAGGGGTTAAGAAAAAAGAGGAGTCCCGCCGGCGCATCGCTACTCCCGATAATATTTCCGTACTCTTGTGAATCAGGTGCAGTGAAGCATTTAATCAGGCTAAGAAAAAAATTTATCGAGAGGCTAACCAAAAGCGTTGGATCGATGTTCTGCATGCAATACACTTGGCAGCGGTGATAGAAGAACTTAGGAAATCCTGCTTCAAGGAGATTATTATATTTTCTGAAGGAAATGTGCTATAGAATGGATAGCTGGAAAATAAGCAGAACGGAAAAAAACGTAATGGATGGTCCATTCAATTACCAGTTGAATTGTATACGTTAGCTTAATTGCTGCTCAATTTACGAACGTATGACAACTCAAGTACATTAATGTTGACGGTTAAAAACATCAGTGAATTTCCATCCCACACATTTCACTCGTATATTCCTTTTTCCTTCCATAGACGAGTTAAAATCGTTTCGTTCCATAAAACCTACCTCGAAATTCAATAAATACGGATACCGCAGTGCTTAGGGCCATGTTACAGTAACGCTGAGGTCCGTACTTATTCATCCCGCGAAATTTATGCAAAATTAATTCATGGGTTATGGAAATTTTATTAATTTTATTAACTTAATGCATATGCTATGTCATTAACTTAATTCATACCTGCGGCGTGTGCTTAAAATTACATTTCTTTCTCCAATTCCAATTTTCCATTACTCTATTCACACGTGCTCATTAATTTGACCTTTGAATCGAAATGAATTTAATCTCACTGGGTAACCCATGATGAAGCATATTTCGCATCCACGTAATGCTCGTTGAAAATAGTATCAAGCAGCAAGAAATCTTTACCTATATTTTTTTTTCATCCAAGCAGTATGAGATAGCATTTTCCCTGCGGATGTTGTTTCTGCGTTCAAAATAAATGTAGGAAAATTCAAATGAACTTAGTTTTAACTCACAATCAGCCCCAATTTAAAGAGAATGAATGCCGAAATTTGAAAAAGAGTATTTTCTTGTTATCGAAAAAAATATTTAGATTCTCCAATGACGTAGTAAGGGAATTTAATTAAAAATAAATTATTAAAGAATTCAATTTTGAGTCGAAAATTGAATTCTTTGATCCTAAAAAATTTGATTTAGCAAATTCAACGTATAATTGACACGTGGCAAATGCAACTTTAACCATAATTCTCGCCCAACTGTTCGATTTAAATTGAATGCACGTGGCTCATTTTTAAATTGGAAAACTTATGAGGTAATTTTTCATCACGAGCATTCAGCAGCAGTTAAAATACTTTACTGCACGCGAGGAATTAGCCGGTTTTATCAACCGAAGGAAAATCTCTTCCACATTTTCCGGAAACACTTTGCGTTCGTTTAGCCGATTTGTTTTAGGGAAAAGAAACATGGAAGATGCGTCGTTCTGGAATCTAACATTGCGGACCAACTTGAAAAATAATTAAAAATCGCAATTAATTAGGTTTATAGGAAAAATAAGCAGGTAAAATAAATCATGATTAGTGAAAATATTAAGATTCAAAGTTTCGGGACGTTCGCAGAAAAAAATTAGCGTGGACTGGCCGCCATTCATCATTGTCCATAATTGCCATGTTTGAAGCAGTTTGCTACCATAGCTCTGCTTCTTATAAAAATTGAGTTGAGCTGTTTCTCAGCCACATCGATTTATTTTCCGGAGTTCAATTCTCAGTTTCATATTATATCCACGTTATTTTTAGTTGAGAGATGTCTTCATTCACGATTCACGGCTGGGACTAACGATATACGGTTTCTAAGAATATGAAAAAGTTTAATACGTCACAGCACGTTCCAAAATTTCACGCTAATTTTGCCGTTAATTCACAGTCGACCCAACACCACGTTAATTCGCTCTAATTTCACCAGGTTCCGCTCTGACTTTTTCTATGAACGCCATGGAATTTTTTATGGAAACGCTTTGTTCTCCAAACCAATGATTTATTGCTTTCTTTTTTCTATCAACTGGCATTTACCCTGGAAGGAAGAATGTTGGCTATAATCCTAAAGCATATTCTAGACGCTTTTAAGTGCATTGTTTTCTAATTCAAAATGTACTTGCCTTTCATTATTTTACATCAGTGCCTGTGTATATTTGTTTCTTTCAAATAGGATCCACCCATTTTAGAACAATACCGTGTAGCCTATGACGTATAAAATTATGCTTTTTAAGAATTTAACAATGTCTCACAAAACTTAATCCCAATTCCTTGGCAATTTTCCAGTTACATGGCACAGTCCACGTATCTGGGACCCCTGATGTCAAGAGTGCAAGACGTTCATGTAGGAATGGTGATTAAATGTTACATATTATTTTGGATAGTTTTAAACTTTCGTGATGAATAAGAGAAGGTTAAGTGAAGTCGCTGGAGGGAAGGAGGTATGAGAATAAAATAAGCTTTTATATAGCTACCTCTGCCATCGTCCTTAAGGCGAGAGGACAGTGGCAGATATAGCTTTCGAAACGTTGGCCTTTAACAAACTCACCCGGTAGAAAACCCGAGAAATTTTCCCCAGTATCATAAGCCAGGAAAGAACAAAATCAGATCGGACAAATGTCGTGATTGTAAGCCAATTATATTAATCAGAATAAAATGTAACCAAGTGGAGCAAAAGCTATTGATTTGGTAATGTTTTAAGGCCATTTTATGTGGTATTTATACATCTTAGGGAACGGTTTGTTGCAATATTTAGTTGTAGACCACTATTTTTATAGTAAGTTCAGCGATGAAGAAAATCGAAAGCCTTATTTTTCGGTGGGACGTCCTTCGTACCTCGCGAAACAGCTGTGGATCATGGCCTTCAACGTGTGCTTGACTTAAAGAAACTTTTGGGGACGAGGACTAAAAGAAATGAAGATCACACGCCCCAGCAACTGTTCTCCGGAAATCTCGTGGAAGGTATTTCTCCGCCAACACGCGCCTCATTGCACCTTTATCGCGTTGGTCACCCATGTGCGATGATTGCATGTGCTTCCCGCCCTCCCCGATGGCGCAGCGCGGCGTCACATTGTGGAGCGCCCGACGACAGTCATTTGCCCGAAATCTGGAGGGTACGTTAGAGTGTCTTTAATAGAGACACCTACAGCAGATAAAACTGCGCTCACATCTACCAACTTCAATTCGTAAGGAATAAAAGCCTGGAAGATTTGGCTTCTTAGAGCGCGGACAAAGGTGGCGTATAATGCAGACTGAAGTGATTTATGAACTAGGCTTTTTGAATGAAAAAAAGGTTTAAAATCTTATGAACTTTTTAATATTTTTGAATAAAATATATATCCGCTATGTAACGAGGCTTTTTAAAAAATTGGAAGCGTAAATATCAAAATAACAGTACTTCTTCAGTTTCATTTCGTGGCAACAATAAAAAAATTGCTCCGCAGAGCAAATTTTACGTAAAGAATATGATAGAGGGAGAAGTTGAAGGTAGAGTCACTGTTGGAAGACATTGAGATAAGTACTTGGGACAAATGAATGAAGAAAAACATCAAGAAACTGAAAAAAAATTATTTGGAAAGAGATAAATGGAGGAGTGCAGTTTTTTTTACCAAAATAATGCTGGAGTAAATACCTTGATCTATTTATATTGTGAACCTTCTTCTGCACAGTAACTACAGTACTTCTATAGCTGAAGCTGTTAGCATCATGGTGTTTTTATTGCGCTTCTTTGCCTGCCATTGGATGAGAGAAATTTTCGTTTGTGTTTTTTGTTAGTCTATTGTTGATAGTGATCAGGGAGCACAGATTGTTGCAGATGCTCAAGTGCCTTTGTCTAGTCAACTTGTGCATTTCATTCACATTCCAGTCATAATTTTCTTTCAAGTTTATTTTTCTTAGTTTTGCCCTAGTCCGTTAGCGTGAAAATAGGAGCACTAGTCGAATGTGTGATCCGTGGAAATTGATCATATATTATTATTATATATATTTTGGGTGTATTAATAATATTACATTGTATTATATCCCTAAAGGAAAGGGAGGCTTAAAAGCTCATCAGAGTATTTGATCAATTTAAGCCAACAATATGGCCTAGAAAATCTAAATACAAATTCTCCACGTTCCACCAGCCCTTTCTCTTCCTTTCCTTTCTAATTATTTCCCCCGTCATGCCACTACGTAGGGGATAAGGCTTAAAAGTTAACGTTTACCACCTCCGAATGTTGCTATCAACATCTATAACGACTTGCGGTAATTTGCTTACGCCGTGTTCACTAACTTAACCGCACTCTCTGCGGCCTGGAACCGGTCGTTTCGTCGGGAGCGCGTATTTGGGCGGAGTTCACTGCCTCCTCTTCCCGCCCACGCCCGTCGGCATGAATTACGGATCCTCCTATAGCTTTGAAGGCGAGCTGATTTGATCATCGCAACTCCTTTAAAAATCCCCAGATAAACACAAGCAGAAAGCTCGCGGTGGCTGCCTAGTAGCAATGATGGGTGCGGACAGCATTGAGACCTCCGAATTTCATTATTATTCCGGTACTAAAAAGCGCAATGAAAAGTTAAAAATAAATATTAATTGCTTTTGAATATCATCATCATTAGTCAACAATCCTAAGATTGGTTTGACGAAGCTTTCCATTCCTCTCTCCTATCCGCTAACCTTTTCATAGCGACATATTTCTTCTCTTTTTCATCCTTTATAACCTGTCCTATGAAACTCATTCGGGGCCGTCCCTTGCCATTCTTCCCTTCCACTTGTCCTTCAACGATTGTCTTCATCAGGCCATCATGCCTCAAAATGTGGCCAACTAAGTTGTCCCTGTTTCTGCTAAGGTTTTTAGGAGGCTTCTCTTTTCTCCCTCTCTTCTTAGCACTTCCCCGTTACTTACACGGTCAATCCATTTTATCTTCATCATTCTTCGGTAGCACTACATTTCGAAAGCTTCCACTCTTTACTTCTCTGCTGCTGTCAATGTCCAAGCCTCGAGTCGATAGAAAAACATACTCCATATGTAACATCTGATGAATTGTTTCCTTACTTCTATGCTTGTATTCTCAGCTGTAAAAGATGATTCTTCTTCTTTTTAGAAAGCCCCATGCCTTATTTAAATGCTGATACTTCTACTCCTACGTGAGTGTTCCATTTAGGGGAAATGAAATCTTTAATCAAAATAACAGCAAGTGAACAAACTTACTTCTTCCGGTCGAACGTCGGAATGAGCCAAACAGCGATCTTCTCTAGCTGGTATGAGGGTTAGAGGATCACTCGATCTAGGAGTTTTTCATGGTTATCTTAGTCGCATGCTCTGAAGGCTAAAATCACAATTTTCGTTTACTGAACCGTATGTTTAAATTCATGTAATTCATTCTGACAGATGAACGCTTAGTGAGCCAAGTAAAATGCGCGAAATTTTCAGAAACGTGGTTTTCCCTTTGAAGTTCCTAGACCTAGCAGAGACATACACGGCTTACAGGATGCATTTCTGGATTTTAGAAGAAGGAATTTGGAGAAAATAGTGGTCTGGACATACAAAGAAGAAAAACTCATTAACCTTTTCTGAGAAGAGAATCTATAAGCTGAACTAATTAGTACATTTTTTTTACTATATCCTTAAAAATTAAAAACCACGCCTTGGATGCTAATTATATTGTTACATCCTGACTTCATTTTTCAATCGATTAAGTTCTCACACTCTTTTTTTGATGCGTGTCTATTCCATTTACGGTCTATGCATCCTCTTTGTCCGCCTTATTCACCTTTTTTGCGTGAGACTCTTGAACTTTCCTTTATGCCTGAATGGTGCTGATTGTGCTGATAGTGGGGAATGCATTTTTGATAGACGGTGCGTGTGCGCTTTTATGAAAGGAAAGATGCGATTCCCGTACTATGATGATTTTACTGAGAGTGTTAATTGCATTTTTGATTGCTGGTACGTTTGCACTTTTCAGAAAAGAATGGCGCATCGGTGGAAGGTTCCATAACGTACGGAGGGGAGGTGGTGGGATGCCGCGATGCCTTAAAAACTGCACGCGTCATTCATTCGAAGTCATTTCGTAAGAAGCCGGGGCCCACAGGGCCGTGGAAGGGAAGCTCTACGATTGACCCGGAGCATCCGAGGGAGGAGATCACTCTTGTTCAACAACCAACTGTCACAAAATACAATCTAGCGATTTGATCGATGGATTATTCTTCCTCAGAGGATAATCCTCTAAAATCGCTGGAACATTAATGGCTTTGCCTGGTTTCGCTATTTAGTTGGGCCCTTTTCGCTTCTATAGCGTTGAGGTGTTTTTCCCCGTTCCATCCCTTCCGATCCCATCCTACCCCAGAGGCGTCGACGGACTCCTATCGCGGCGGCGCCTCTTTCCTTTTTCCTTCCTCTCCAGCCCCTCCCCGGGTGATCGGGCGTATAAGTCTCTGACTTGGTTCCCGGCCCCGGTGTGTTGTATCCCTGGAGGGCTCTCCTTGAGCCCTTGTTCTCTTTGTCTCAAAATACACTCCTTGCGGCAAACTCCGTATCTTTCATTTCTCGCCGATACTGTCCCTCCGAGAGGACCACCTTCGGAAACCCTCAGCGTCAGTCAAGATCCCAAGTCTGAGTCGCCCCTTGTCCAGCTGCAGACGAGAGGATACGACAATATTGCCTCCAGCGTTTCTTCCACTTCTCTCATCCTATCCTGAATGCATGTCGTGTGACTCATGTGGCATGCCTAATGAGTAGTGATGCGTGAAAATCGCAAATGCGATATAGATGCGAATTGCGCAAATAAATGCGACATAGATGCGATGAAGGACTTTTATGATTTTTTCACGCAAATTTGCCTTCTCGACGGCGAAATTCGTACATTATAAGCCGAGCGCTGTTTAAATGCTCCACCGACACTTAAAGCATGTGAGTGACTGGCGAGCTACTAGTTGACTGGGACTCGGCCGCGAACTACAAGTGGGCGCGGTCAAGCTACACCTCCGCCACTATATGTCTTATTCCTTAATTTGTTATTGTTCTACAACATAATTATTTAAAATATTCTGTATTTTGTCATATAACAGTGTTTCACTACATTTTATCGTCATCTATCACATTATGAAAATAAAATAATATACGCTACAAAGTGCGATAAACTGTTATTGAAAGTCCGATAAAATAAAAATGAAAGAGCGATTTTCACGTATCTCTACTAATGAGCCGTTCTTGTACAGCAAGATGTTTTCTCGAAAGCCCATGCTTGTCTGCTAACACAGTTCTAGTATCTTGAAGATGCCGGTTTGTTCAGTTATTAATTTATTCTCAAAATTTGCCAAAATAATTTTTTTAGCGGTTTCATTTTATAAGTTTTGAATTTTTTATCCTGGCAAACCATTTGATACCTTTATGCTGTGAAGCTAAAATTCAATGTTTTGTTTAGAAGACTTGAAAGTATAGTCATCTATAAACTAATTTTTGTTCGTTAAAATTATTTAGACTTCGTCTTAATCGTCCACGCTATCTTCCAGATCGTTTTTACCAAATAGGCAAAATGTGTAGAATAATTCAACTTCGGCTATTGAGAGAGTATCCTAGCGAAAGTAAGCTAAAATTTTCACAGCGAGTCCGGATTCGAAGCACACCGGCACGGATTGCAATGGAAAAGAAAAGAGATTGGAAAGAATAGGCGTTATGTAGGGTGTCTTCGAAAATTAAAAAAAACCATTATAATTAATGCGAAGAGAATAATTTTTTTGAAACACGGACCGATGCGTATTGGATGTGGAAGGGAAAGTTCCAGAGTAATATTTTACGGAGCAGAAGTCGATGGAGGTCTGATTTCTTTTATAGAAGAAGCCATTCGTTCTCTGCTCTTTCGATGATCATTTCCGCGCTTGTAATGAAAAAGTGAAAAACTCATAAATTTCCGGTGTGACTTCAGAAGATGCGTTGTAATTGGATGGCCTGAAAAAAATATGGTTTTCATTCGCGCTATTGATCATCTCCACCCTGATGAACTTTATCCCAATGAACGAGGCAACAGTTTGGGGCCATTAAAATTATTTTCAAACCTCCTCCGAGAGGGCTGAGACGCCGCCCGTAAAAAAATACCGTCATTTACCCGTCATCAAATCCTCTTTCCCGAGATGATAAAACGACAAACGGCTTGAGGGAGATCAAGGTGTATATTTTACTGACTTCCAGGGAATTTCTTTTATTCGGATCCCGCTGAAGTGTGGGCGGGGGCGACGGATTGATCGATTGGGCTCGGCTTGTGTTTACCCTGGAGTGAGCTATCGGAGCAGGTTCTTTATCGCGCGCCATTGACTCGGGGGATTCGGGGAAAGCTGTCGTCGGGAAGGATTCCTGGACATTCGATATTTTGACCAAGCGGGGAAAGGAAATATTAGACGAGTCTCCGAGATTGCGTCACGTGTTTCCCCAAATTACCGAGAACATGTGCTGTAGATTAGGTAAGTCTGCGTGACGTCCTTTGCTTGCGTTTCCTTCGTTCAAGACTAATTTAACCCTTAGAGTGCCGTCATCATTCAATGTCACTCTTAGATGCTGATAATTAACTAATCATACAATTGTCAAGATTCATTTTATTTTAACGTTAACTATTTTCTTCAAATTATAAAAATTAATTCATATTACCAAAATTCGTCAAATAATATAATAAAAAGGTGAAACCACATATAATAAAGATTTCCTAAAGTTTTTAAACGTATACCTTTACTTGTTTTTGAGGCCTAATTTTTTTCGCTAGCCTACTGCAAAATCAGCAAAAATGCCTGTGGAATTCTCGCTTCACTGAAGTCTAATACATGCTACCCCGCAATGATACTAAATAGGAGTGTGGCTGGTGGTGTTATGATACCAGTCGTTAGTAAAAAAAGGAGACAGGAAAAAAGAAAATGAGATGCGCGTATGAATTTTCACCTAGTATTTATCAAAGCCATTTATTGTTTAATTTTGAATTATGCAACTGAAGGAAGAGATATCTTTTGGCTACGTTAATGAGTTTTACTTTCCTTATGAATAGACTACTGTTTCAAAATATCTTCTAACAGTACTTCATCGTACTTCTGCATCCTTTCTACTAAACATATCAAACTTTACCCCAGGTTAGGGCATTGTATTTCAAAAATTATTTCCATTCTGGCACGATTTATTTGTCGCCCCATTTTTCCGTACGTATATTCCTTCCAACTTATCTCTGGTGCACTATTGAAAATATAATCCATATTTTATAATTATAATTCGCAATTCATTATTAATGCATTACTATATTAGGGGGAATATGAATATGTTATCGGTACTTACAGTATGCATAGCCCACAAATTATGTGCTATTGGTTATTTTCCTCCTGAGATACTTTGAGTGTGCCTCTGTGATCACTTTTAGGTTATGGTTTGTTTTTACTGAATCAACTTCCCAACGCTATTCCTGATTACCTTGACGTTCGGTGTATTTTTGGAATGCTTTGCTACAGAGCCTATTTGTATTTAGTCATGGGAGAGTACTTATTGCGGGAAGAATAAGCTCTTGCTTTACTGGAAAAGCTTCGGCATACAATTTGCAGCGAAATGTTTCGGCTGGAATTAATTTTACTGGGGAAATGTGTTGTTGTTTAAAAGCATCCGTGTATCGAAACGTTTTTCCAGGTCCATCGTGCTATATTTCTTAAGTTTCATTCATATCCTTGGACTGATGGATGCATTATATGCAAAAATTGCTGAAAATATTTCCCCTTCTAGAGGTTTAGTGGACCACTGTAATGCTTTGGTATGCCTGTAGGAGAAATCGAAGTACTTTGGCCGCGATTAAATCGAATGGCATGGTAACGTGTGCAAAAAGGCAGTGCAAGAGGTAGTTGGTGCTAAGTGTCACTTCGATAATTATGGAAGTGGCAGGTTGAAACATCTGTAGAATGATAGATAGGGGAAACTCGTTTAAATGCCGTAGGATAACATCTGTTGTTCAGAATTTTCCCCTTTAACACGTCAATAATGAGGGAAGGTGTCCAAGATTGATTTTACGCAGCTCATTTGCGGCTATATCATCAATTAAACTTACAAAAACAGAAATTCGTATGTTAGTTAAAAGTAGTCGTCATATGCTTGTACCGCCAGTTCATGGATACGTGCCACAGCTCAAGACAGTCATCAGTTCCAAAACAGCTTGACCCAATTTTCAATGTATGCGATGAAATGCTTGTATGCATACTCACATATGCATAAGCTGCAACAGCTGCTGCTTCTTCGAATTTTTCCTGTGAATAATATGTACTTATAGTAATGTATACACACTTGATTTGGAAAGTCTAACCCATGGCTTGCTAGCATTGAATATGTATAGTAAAAGTGGCTTCTCTCAAAAATTGGCTGGAAAGACAAGTGAAGACAAAAGAGAGAAGACAAAAATTGGCTGGAAAGAAAATTTGGAAATTCACGGCATCACTTCAATTCACTTCGAACACAAGCGTGTGGTTCGAGTGCTTCCCTTCCAATGACAGGCTTTCATATGCTCTAGCTGTTCATTTTTTATTCAAATGAGTTACTTCCGAAATGTACATTTTCTATAGCCCGCTAAACCAGAAAAATGATTTCCGAAATAATCTTCATTATTAAAAAGCAGGGAGTCAGAAAATCATGAGAAACTCCTTTTTTCCTCTTCCTTCGGACGTTGTTTTGACCTGGGATCATGATTATTTTGTACAGATTATGGAGCGTGCAAGAAATGTCTAAAATGGGCGCTTTTTCATGTATACCAGATTGAAACGTGGTTCCAGCCGATTTCTCCAGCAGTACGCCCACATTGGTGAGATGATGACGTCTCAGATGTTCCTTTCATTTGGTTTGGGCCGGAAGGGTCTTTTATGTAATGAGGTGTGGATAGGCGATCGTTTTCCTTTTGCGTGGCGCGATGGGTGGTATATATGCGTAAGACGGGCGAGCGATGAGTAACGCGGGCCATTCTCGACATTGGTGGAGTTGGAAGATCAGCAGAGCGATTTCTTTAATGGAGTGGAAGGAGCGCGTGGAGGTAAACGGAACATTTCGAAAGCAGCCGATGGGATCTCATTTTAGACGCTGCAGGGAAAGTGCATGCGAGAAGTGATGGGTACACTGTGTGAATGGTAAATGGTAAAGCAACCGAAGCGCATGAAAGTGTTTTGGAATAACCTTTTTATGGTTTGCTTCCTGCAACCTCACGTGCACGAATTATGTTACACCCGAAAAAAAACGTGTTCTTCCCAATATGGCGGACCATGTCTGATGCTAAATAAAAAATGCACCAATATATCGCGAGAAATAGTGCATGCTATGTATGATAAATCTGAAATCGAATCTAAAATAAATAATTTGAAAAATAAAAGTCTATTAAGTTTAGCGATTTAAAAAAGATGTGTTGGCAAGAAATCATTATATCCCTATTACGATCGCCCTATTAGAAATAAGTTTTGAGGTGCTGTCAATTTCACTTCTGTCTTGAACCTGCCTTAATAACGTTATAAGTTAAATTTAATTAATTCCATTAAAGTTAAGCAATTCCGTTGAAATTACTTGAAAATTATGACCAATTGCCAAAGATATATCAGAGGTGAAACATGTAAAGTATATATGTTATTTTCAACTATAATGTAAGTAATTGGCTATTTTTTGGGTAAGTATTTTTTTTTGTAAAATTAGAGCCTTCATAGTTATAATTTTAGCAATACATCACTCCACCGACCTTACGGGAGACGGCAAAATTAGAAATTAACCTAGCTATCAAGAATTTTATTTTAATCTACTATTTGATTGAAAAAATGCTATTTTGGTTCTTATTTAATCCCTTTAACCTTAATGTGGCCCTTCGGATCCTCTTAGCGACCTCGTTAACCGATGAATAGTTATCATAGGCTCGTACTTACATTAGAATATATTTTTGAATTTAAAAGCCACTTGCATTCTGGAGGAGTATTTACGAATACATGTACTAATGCTGGTATTTACGACGTATGTCTAGCTGGATACCATGACAAAAAGTTTTAAAAGGAGCGAATTTTGAAAGCTTGCTTTTCATAAAAATCTGAATGTATAGAAAGTCTGGCGTTCCTTTCCGACTCTTTCCGTTGAAATGACTAGAAAATTATGCCGCTTAGCACTATTGGAAAGTACTTTTGTGAAAATACTATTGAATAGCCGGTAAAATGCACGAAAGAAATGATCATTTTATATAACGAAGCATTTCCTTCGGTTATGATCCGATATAAAGGTTTTACGGCTGATCGACATGCTACTTTTTGCGACAACATTTCTTTAGCGAGCAGAGGCACATCTATGAAGGGGTTTAATCAGTTCTCTACCTTATCTCCTTATTCCTCATCGAATCTAATGGTTTTTCTTATGCCTGGATGTTCGAAGTTCAATCAACCCATTTTCACGAGCGAATTGAAGCTTATTTAGTCCTCATTTAGCCTTTAACTAGCTGCACGATCCGCGTCGATGCGATGTCGATGGAAAAGCTGGAGCCATGGGAAAATATACCCCTTCCTTTTCATTCTCTTTACCCCCTCCCTTCCCCTCGTCACTTATTTATTATTGTCTCGGGAGGCTTCCCAGATTCTAGCCTTCTTTGGCTGTCAAGAATAGATTACGGCGTCTTGAGCCCTTGTCTGTCTTCTTACCCAACCTCCCTTCCCATCTACCCCGCCGTCTCACTTTCCATTGGGCCATTTCCCATCCGTTATTCTCCATCCTGGTGCTCCAAGAGAGAGATACGCCCCAGCTTTGACACGAATCCTGCTGACACATGTCTTTATTCTAGTAGGGCTTCGCAAGTTATATGGTGGGATTTTCCCTTGCCGCCTGGACTGAGATAAGGGATCCTCTTACCCTTTACAGGCCGATCTTAAACATTGTAATCACCAATTTGTTTTTAAACACGTGTACAGATGGGCAATTAAAGGGCCTCTGAAACCATAGGAGACATTAAGAGCGCAATCGTTTTGCATTGTTTGGTAAAGCTGACATTAAGAGAGAAATTAGTGTAAGGCCGTATTCGAAACCGCAAAATATCAAGTCAACTTGATTTTAAGTTCACTTGATGAACGAAGGACAGATGATTTATCGAATTTGCGAACTACCGCCAACTGATAAGACATCCAGTGGTCATCGCCAAATTACACATATGAACATCGCGTTTCAAATAGCACCGAAGTCATTAACGGATTCTATCGTATGATCGCATTATGTTACGTCATCAAGTGAAGTTAGGTTAAAGTTGACTTGATTATTGGCGCCTTCGAAAACGTCTACAGAGGAGGAACGCTAATTTGGACTTTGATTTGCTAGTTAGCAAACAGCAACCATTAAGAGTATTATTTCATAATAAAATGGTTGAAAAAATTCTGAATAATTTTCCTAAGTTGCCCAAAAAGACAGGTCTTACAAATATTTTTTTGCCAGTTAAGTTATATAACTCTGAATACATGCGATAAGATTTTTGAAAATCAATAGCCGTGGTAATAAGTACAGCCAAAATTACATAAGGAATAATGTCTTACTACCCATTTTCTACCCATTTTTACCAGCTGAGCATGCAGCTTTGCTCTTGTGGTTCTTCATTCATGGCAACTAACACACCTGTTACGGCGGTGGTGGTGCCACACTACTCCAAAACTTACTCCGCCTCGTTACTCTGCATTCGAAAACAATAGTAAAACTTCGTGTTCGTGTCTGAATGTTTAATAAAAAGAAACACCATGCGTTGGCAATAAAAAAATGGTAGGCTCAAGAGTATAATGTTAATAGATAAAATATTCATCATTATCAACATTATCCCAAATGATTGGTTAGACTAAGCAATCCACTTAATTCTCTGATATGCCAATCTTTTAACACATATTAATGCACTAACTAGGAGCGCGCAATGAACTTAAGGGGATGTTTGAACGGAAAAATGTGTATTTATGGAATTTTTCTCTCACTATTGCCCGCTAACGCCACAAGCCTTTCCGTAACTTTTCCCTCAATATGATTAGCTCCTATCTTGGTACTGCAACTGAAACTGATCGCCGTGTCCTCAATGACAATGACACGAGACTTTTAACGTTATTAATGGCAAATACAGATCATCTGACCTTCTTTCTCTTTTCCCGCTTCGTGCTTCTTCGAGCACGACGAGGTCGAGTGACCTATTTCATTGTTTCACACCCCGCCTTTCTGTCTCCAAAAGCTCTTTTTAATTCAGACTTCCTTCTTCTATTAACTCTTATTCAAAATGCGTTACCAATTTTTATCCTTTTTTCATCCCTCATCTATCTTGCACCATCTCCGTTGTGATTTTCCCTCTATTCCTATCGCCAGCCTTTCTCAATACTCCAATTCTTTGTTTGTTATTTGGAAATACTGTTTTGGTCAATGTTGTCTACGTTTTGTTTTTCTATTTGTAAATTGTTTTCTTTACCACTTTGAGTACTATGTAATTGATCTTGTGCTTTTTTGGACTGAATTAAATAAATAAATAAATTAATGAAATTGATTTTTGACGATTTTAAAGGAAGAGTAGCGGGAAAATACTTGGAAGGTTAGTAGTGGCGGTTTTCCCACTCATGACGGTTAGGTTTATTTTATCCTTCGCCCAATGGAACGGATTTCTCAAATTATAATAGTTACTCAAGGCCTATCGTCAACGCCATTTTTCTTGCCAACTCTTTAAGTCGCCGCATTTCCTTCAATCTATCTCAAGGAAACGTGTTTATTTTACTTCTGGGGACGTCTTCGTCAAACATTCACGTGAAATCACTCCTCTAAAAAATGCTGAGACCCCTTAATTTTTTCAAAAATTTCAATTTTTCTATACTCTCCAACCACAGGTATATATTTTCCAATTTATACCGGAATATTATATAGCCACTCAGAACTTTTTTACTTTCATATCTCTCAAATTCCGACAGAATCAAGACCATAGCCAGAAAATGAGGTTGGAGGGTATACTATGAGGTGTTGAACTATCTATATGTTCTTCCTGTCTCAACTTACGTACTACGATGATTATTTTTATCACATAAATAATAGTTTTTTTCAATTTTGTAACTCAATGGTGTGTGTGGGGTAATAAAAGCAAGAACTTCTGCCGTGTCCTTCATTATTAGTTTTGAATATGTTGTCGATTCAGAACTATGATGAAATATTATTAATTCTGACAAAGTTTACGCTATTGTACTCGCGGCATAGTTGTTTCATATTTAAATTTCGTAGCTATGACAGTTAAATTAAAACTCAATTGGTTGTTAAGGTGAAGCAAATTAACTGAGAGTTGCATTGAGAAGGTGATAAATAATCATTAACGGATGTGTTTTTAACATCTCAATGCTCGGGAAAGTATTTATCAATTACAGCGTTGTGATAGCAGTTGGAGTGTGGCCAAACCGTTAGAAATATTCTTAATTTAAAAATAAAAGTGACTGCTGCTTTATTTTAAAATGTTAAAAAATCAATTTCGTAGTACTTTTCGTCGTGATGAAAAAAGATAATTTTTTATTGATGATATCACGCTTTTTACGAGTTATTTTTTTTGTTTTATCGCCGTTTTCCATTTTATTCGAGAGGTGTGCCACTCGAAGTGAATTGCATTTTGGGAAATACTTTTTGTCTCTAGGATCCATATTCATCGTCGTTAGATTAGTTATACTTTGTCTAAACAAAACGAATTCAGCGACATTTATTAAGATTAGGAAAGTATTTTAGCAGTTTGGAATAGGATATTTAAAATTCTGCTCTGAAAAAGCTGAATCACCCAAAAAGCTTTTTCCATGTATCGTAACATGCCATTCGTACTTGAGCTGTAAACCCTTACACTATCAGACCTATGTTTTTCATGAGAGATACCCGGTGAAGCTTTTACTGCATCATGAAAAGATTCCTGCCATTTTACAGCGTGCCCTATTTTAGACTAGGCTCATCTATGGATTCGCCCTAAGGAAATGAAAAACTGGGTTTTCACTTGACCGATTACATATTTAAATTTAATGATTAACTTGTTCAAAATTCTGGCTGGAGGTGCGCTGAAGAGATGAAATAATAATTATGTTAAGAAGTTTTTTGTACCTACCCTGTACTCAACACTAGACGCAGAAGTAATACAATGCCATGAACAATTTTTTATCATTATCTTTCCCTGGAAGAAAGCTTACATCCTTTTTGCTGACAATTTTTACTTGGTAGCTCAATTATTCAGCGCATAATACGTTCAGTATACATAAATGGTACTGAAGGATAAACCTTCTGTATTTTCATTTGTGAATAGGGTGATGATGTCTAATGTGGGTAGTCCAACTATCTCCATGTATAATTTGTGGATGGTGTCAACATAAAGGGAACAAATGTATTGAAGTATGTGAAAGCTACGATAGAACATACCTTGTGGTACACTTGCAAGAAATATTTGTGGCAGAGCCCTGAGGAAGCTTAGATTCGCCAAGGGTGTGGTGGGAATATTTTCAGATGACAACGCAAAAGAGAGGTGATATTTCACGCTAGCCCGCCCAAACCTTTAATATGGGATCTGGTGCAGAAAGAATTCATTAGTGAAGTTAATATTATACAAGGGAAAGCAGCACAATTCACCAAAAACATGAGTAGAGAGGGCGTTGCACAAATGTTAAGCGAATTAGACTGGGAGCATCTATAATCTTGGAGCCTGCGCGCTAGACTTAGATTGCTTGAGCAATTGAGAATAGATGTGTTTCAGAGTGACACTAAGAACATCATATTAGTATCCTACTATGCTTCTATGAACGACAGAAACGATAAATTAAGAGAGATATTTTGTCGGACGGATAGGTATAGAAATTTGTTTTCCATTACCGTATCCGAGCCAAAAAGGACTTAAATGAATTATAGACGTTAAGTGTATTTTTTTGTTAGAGCATTCCCTTTTTATTTATTAGCGACTGGTGTCCGAGCCTCCTCGCCACATTCCCATTGAGGTGACTAGCGGGCAGTATGTAGATGTATATACTGCAGAAATTGCACTATTTTAACTTCCCGAAGAATTATTTTAATTCATAAAACGAATTTTCATACATTGGCTAATTTTAATCGTTTATTTCCCAATTTTCCGTATTTTAACTCGCTTTTTATGTTTAAGAATTGAAAAATTCTTATTAATTCCATGATTTTTCCCATTTTAGGGTTGAATATTGGAAATATTATCCTTGTTTTCATCAGTACCGTGTTTTCTCTACTGAGACGCTTATGCTGACCAATGTTTAGTCGGGGGTTAAGGGAAATTTGGAGGGAGCGAAAGCCTCCCGAAAACAATTAACCGTTTTCCGTAGTGACCCTTATCGGGGTAGATGGCCCAGTTAATGGATCAATTTGCTCTTGTTTATGGACGCGCTGTGGCTAATTTAAAGTTAACGTCTGCGGTACACGCGCTATTACAGGGGCAATTGCTACTGACTTTCGGCCCGACGCCATTCGCATCGAGTACTTCCCTCGCCCTTTACATACCCATTAAACCGCATCGCATTCCCCAAATACTTAGGGGCGGGTGGGTCGCTTTTATTTTGGGGCAAGCATGCAGGTCGCTAATGAACGCGTAAGGGAGAGGAATAGCTCTCAAGATACCGCTCACGATCGAAAGTTGGTTAATGAACGGAATATGGTCACGAAGAGGTCTCGAACGTTTCGGGAAATCCAATTTAACTGCGCGTACTTCGCTTGAGTGATTTTTGCCCTGTTTTCTTTCTAGCAAGCTGTTCCTTCACTGTTGCTTCTACCTGAGCGAGGCTTGACGTGCGTTTTTATCTATGTTTCCATGGTATCAGGAAGGCTATTAAATTCCTCGAATATCTCAATTTATCGAGCGATGACTGGTGAAAAAATTGTTGTCTAAAGTGGAGGTAAAAATAAAGATAATTTATCAATATTTAATATGCTCAGTCAGTGATTCAACCCGGAATTTTGTTTGGTAAGGTGAGGGTACATCTCACCCCGGACTAGATCATGGGTGTGTGAAGTTCGCGGTTTAACGGTACGGATATCAGATCCTTTCCCTGGGATTCCTCGCTGTTCTAGGTATCGTTCATATATTGTACAATTTCTAATGCTATTGAATGTCCATTTAGTTTTCTTAATCAGCTTGTAATAGTTTTTTTTTAGGATTTGTGACTTGAGAAATATATGCCAATCACCATAATGAAGTGAATAGACCATAATAAAAATCACTGCCTATAAAAGAAAAAATATAATTCTGATACAAAAAAGGTGTCACAGTAGAAAATATTTGAAGCATAAAATCTTCATTGTGCTGCATGCCTTGGGCCTGGTAATATTGTAGGCCAATTATTAAATGAATTAAATCTTTGGACGCATAAAGAAATATCTTTTCATACACTTAAAACTCGAATTTTCCTATTTTGTTATATTTATTCGTTAGGTTTTTCAGATTTATTCGAGGCTAATTTTTCTTTTCCTTTTCCTCCAACGTAGCAAATATTTCTTTTTGTCTTTTTTATTTTTTGCGAATGTAAAAGCATTTAATGAATCTGAGAATAAGAAGCTTTAAAAAAAAGTATTTCGGTTACGGAAATTTTATTTGGTATTACTTGGAGTTGCCATTATTTTTTTTGTGAGCAGCAGGATGCGTTTAAACCGAGGCATTCTTCGGTTGAATTTCGCGTATAGATGCTCTTCTTATTTTCAGTGCTCTTAGCTGGGAAGGAAGCAATTTTCTGATAGAAATAAAAATGTCTTACAGAGAGAGGCTCGGACAAAAAGAAACTCGGTGCCAAACAGATGTTCTTCGTCCAGCGGTTCTTTATTGCGCTACTTGCGGATCCCCTGAGCTACTTACGGAGCGCGTCTATAGAGCACTAGAGAGAGACCCCCGCAACTGCTCCCGAAATCTCTATCCACGAAACTAGGCTAGTAACTGAGAAGAGACGGTCGCTCGACCCATTTCGGCTCAGCCGGGACCCCACCCCGGTAACATACGATTCTCATCTCTCGTTAACTCGTTGAGAAAGTTGCCAAACCGAGACTGCGGGGGCGTTTGCCAATATCTCGCAAGTATGGCGAGGGACGCAACGTGCGCTGGGTTTTCGTTTTATAGGCGATATTTGTCGTCGAGTTTCCTAGTCGGAAGCTATTGATAGCCGCCGATTAAATCTACTTTCTCATGATTTTTTTTTATTGCCAATCGATTTTCAATCGATTATGAAGATCATTGTTCTTCAGCCTTAAATAAATGGTAAATATTACTTAATTTTGTGTGCAAGGTGTCGATCGTTACGGAAAATATACGGAAAAAAAGACCGCGGAAAATACGGGAAATTTACTTTATGACCAGGAAGTTTCAATCTCTCAATGTGCCTCAAAGAAATCTAGTGACTGTAAAGTCTGCAAGGAAGCTGTGCACTTAAATTATTGGCACTCACATTTCTTATTCTTGCCTAACTTTTGTCCTTTTGAAAATCGCTCTTTTCATTCTCGGCACGCCCTTTTTCTGTCGCGGAAGGTGTCGATGACACTGCCTTTAAGCCAATCAGAACGCACTGCCGCAAACATCGATTGCACCGCAGCACTCGGATCTCCTTGGAAAGAGTGAGTAAATGGGGAAAACCCACTGCAAAGTAGGCAATCTTGAGCCTTGCATGAAACAATTTTGTACGCAGTTACACACACGGGTTCGAAGTTATACACACCAAGGATAAAATGCGCACTTTAAAACTTATTTGGTTTAGGGGGGATTCGATCCCGGTCCACCCGATTCCCGATCAGGTATGCTTCCAGTTACACCACTAAGCCATGTTATTAAAGCGAAATTCAGACTGGATGAACCGAGAGGAGGACGAGGAGGTGACTGCGCGTGACTATGTACTTCGGCCGTTTTCCAATTCGCAATATTCACCCTTCGTGCACTTTTCAATCGTCAACTTACGGATGTGACGACAGCAAGGGTGGATCCAATCGGCGAGGGCGCAAGGGAACGCGGATGCTTCCTCGTTAACGTGCTCTCTAAGGAAGTGGACGTGAAAATGGCGGCAATAGAAAACTCAGAAATCTTGAACTGGAGTTGTAAGTAATTTTGTGTTTACTATGTGCAGAGAGAGCGTCCAGTCGGTGCCAGAAAAGTCAAAATACTAAGCAGTTTAAATTACAAACGTAAACAAACCGAGAAGCAGGGTGAAATTGATTCTTAAATCAACTACCAGATGTCCTAACACGACCCTGCGCTTCACACTTCGTTACTGTCAATAGTTCGCATTATTTCCGTTCACACTTTTTGGCGCCAGTAGAGCATTAGAAAGGGAGCAGGGTGCAAGGGAGAAAGGGAACGAGGGAATGAGTGCATACTACGTGGATTGGAAAACGGCATTAGTTACTTGTCTCATGCAGTGCTTTGAAAACGTCTGTCGCGGAATGGCGACAAAGTAGGTTTTATTACTCCGACATTGACTTAGGCCGTTTTCCAATCCACGTAGTATACACTCATTCCCTCGTTCCCTTTCTCCCTTGCACCGTGCTCCCTTACTAATGCTCTACTGGCGCCATATAGTGTGAACGGAAATAATGCGAACTATTAACAGTAACGAAGTGTGATGCGCAGGGTAGTGTTAGGACATCTGGTAGTTGATTTAAGAATCGATTTCACCCTGCTTCTCGGTTTGTTTACCTTTTGTAATTTAGACTGCTTAGTATTTTGACTTTTCTGGCACCGATTGGACTATGCACATTATAAACACAAAATTACTTACAACTCCATTTCAAGATTCCTGAGTTTTCCATTGCCGCCATTTTCACGTCCACTTCCTACGAGGGCACGTCAACTAGGGAGCATCCGCGTTCCCTTGTTCACTTACCCTTCGTTCCCTTGCGCCCTCGCCGATTGGATCCACCCTTGCTGTCGTCACATCCGTAGGTTGACGAATGAAAAGTTCACTAAGGGTGAATAATTGCGAATTGGAAAACGGCCTTAGTAAGCACGACCTCCGTCTCCTGTGCCAAGGTGTGAACTTGAGACGTCAACATCTTGGTCGGTAAACCCAGTCTGTTGTGAGATTCGCCTTGGAGGAAAATGGCTTGGAAGTGTGAATGGTAGCTAACCTGACTGCCCATCGGGAGATTCGGTATTTTGATCAGGTACCGCCCATATTTAATTTGATATTTTCACAAAAAAAAAGAATGGAAAATATTCATCTCGCTGCCATAACTTCTTTTGTTTTACTACCCCTGCCTTTGCGAAGCGTATTAGCACTCTTGAGATACGTCTTAGCTAATAATAGGGGCGAAATATCGTTTCTAAATATCGTGCTATAGTAGTCTACCTCAGCTTGTAAACCAGGCTTGAAAGTCGCAATCGAACTGTGTTTCATTTTGATTCATCGATCCAAACCTTATATTAGGGTGGCCCTGTGGTGAATTCAGAGGGGTATTCCTCGGGAAGAGAATTGAAAAGGGAGCCCTAGTGTTCCGACTGCGAGGGCCGCTTACCTTTTCCAGCTCCTCACCCCCACCTCAACTTAAGTCGCGCCAATTTAAAGCTGCGGTCGCTGGTACAAAAAGGTTTCCGCCACTTGGTGGAGGAGATGGTTACTATATTTTGGCCATCAAAATCAGCTTCAACTGAAGAACTACCATCGAAAACCATGAGGCCAGTATCAAAAATCGATTGACTAGCGAATGATCATCGATGATCCATTTACCTTCAATAATCGAAAAAGGGTTGTCGATGACTACCATGGTAACAAGAGTCTTATTTATGCGTCGTAGTTGGCTGATCTAGCATTCGACAATAAAACTCGGTTTCTGCGCAGAGAATACGAATCGATTGAGGACTTGACCGATCTTGATTCGATAGATGTATTAGCGAAGCTCAAGCAGTTCAACTTGGAATGCATTAGGAGTCAGGGGCTACGGATGCATAGCAAGCGACAAAAATTGACTCAACTTCTAATTAATACAAAGAATTTTGTTGCAGCTTAATTTTATGAATTTATTATTCATGAGGTATCAATAGAAAACCAAATTTCAATTAAATTTTCAAACCAAGAAAAGGATGGGAAAATATTTCCCTTTCACAACCGTTACTTTTTTTTGCCTCTCTTAGCCATCATTAAGTGTGTTGGCATCATTGGGACACTAATGTTTTGATAATTTGGGCGAGGTATCGATTCTTAGTTACTGCTTTAGGAGTAACTCAGAAGCGATATCCACTGCCTCGTCTTGTAAACCAGGCTATACAATCGCAATCGATTCATCATTGATCTCGAATCATCGATCCAAGCCCGATATTAACGTGGCCCTGTGGTGAATTCGTTCTCTGTCCTAAAGGCATTCCTCGAGGGAGAGAATTGAAAAGGGTGACCTGCTGCTCTGACTGAGGCTGCCGCATTACCTTTCTCCGCTCCCAGCCTTTGGTTGGTTGAATAGGCGCCCCCTGGCGGCTAGTGGCAGCTCCTAAATTCCATCTGAGTACCTCCCTACTCCCATCACGTCCAAACCGTAAGGTGTAGCGTGTGGGCAGATCGACGGAGGAGGAATATGGGAGGCGCGTGGGTGGTGTTGCTAGGAGAGTTAAGGGAACAATCCCCTCCCCCGCCCCACTGCCTGATTTAAGGGCGAAAATAGCGGAGCCGACGGACGCGGCATGCCGCCTGCGGCTCCCGCTGTCTGCGGCGTGCGAACTGTGCCCAGCCCATTCTCATCATCGATTTCGCTCGCTCGCTTCTTCTACGCCTTTTTGTGATTCGAATCCAATGGTTTCTGCCATCACGAACTTCTCAGCGGACTAATTTTAACCTCCCAACGTGAAATATGCCTTTGGGCGTGCTTACGTGTAGATCGCTACTTCTTGAAAATATTACTAAAAATCGAAAACGGCTTTTTCCAAAGAGTATCATATCTGGCATTCATGTATACTCCTCCACACGAATTTCCTTTAGGATGCAAAACCGAGGAATTATTGTAGTGTTGAAAGATTTGCCGGTGGGGAATGTGAGTGGAGAGATTCGTCAAACAAGTCTTTGGATTGATTACTGATGACGTATTTCCGATTATAAATTTCCTTAGTATTTTGGCAGTCACTCTACTGGGTTTTCTGCCGTTTGAATAATATGGATTTGGGAGTATTGAAAGAGAGATGATAGTATAGCGTTATTGGGTAGTTGTAGATAAATTGAAATAAAGTATTTTTAAAAGTTGTTGGAAGGAAATTGGAATAGGCCAAGCGTAAATAAATATCTGGCATGCATGTATACCCCGGCTAGCAAATGAATGCCTTCCGGCCTCGGGAGGGTACTTAAAAGACTCCGTCAGAACTGAGGAAGAAACTGAGCAAAGTTACTCATCCATGTTTTTTTTTCTACTTTTGTCGAGTAATCGTTATTTTTTTTTAAGCGTTAGGAAAACTTGAAACAGCGCTTCTTCACAACTGAGATAATTCCGCTCACCTGAACCACCGTTGAAGATATCGGTGATTTTTTTTTACTATCGAGTGTAATTGATTTGACGATGGATCTTGGTTTTAAAATTAAGTTCGGCATCTCAATGTATTTTGTTGAAATTTCTCGGTAATATTTCATTTTTCAACATGAATTCCTAAATAGGCCTCGTACAGACGTCTTAATCTGTTATGCAGTATTCGTGGAAACGAGTCAAAAGCGACAAAACTGCTGGAATTCTCTGGTTTTCCGAAACATAAATTCCCCTTCTATTGTTAAAAATAATGTTGTTGGATGTAGTGTAAAATGAAAATTTTTGTTCTGATTCATATTTATGGGAATGATAAGTTACAATGTGCCCGGTTGGTTGCCTCAACTCATAGTTAATTGAATATTGGCTGAGTGGTTTTTAGTTGACTTGTGCCTTGAAATCATAATAATTTTCTCTTATTCGTGATGCCGCTGGTACCTTTTCGCGAAATCCTAAGTTTTTGTCTGTTACTTCGCCATATTGTCAGTCACTTCTCTACAGTACCCTCTTGAAGCTATTTAGATTTTAATCTATTCTACATGTATGGAATAATATTAGGCGAAGTTATATTTTTATTGCTTAACAATTTATAACGCCTTATAACTACACAGATAATGATTTCTGACGTTTATTTGTGAGCGGGGTCAATAGTTATCAATAGTCAATCGTGATGAAAACTCAGTAGGAATAAATTAGTTTTGTTGATATTGACTTACTCCCGAAACCGAAGCGTAATTTTGAAAATCAACGTTAGGAATTAAATGCTACGAAATTTCATTCCCAATAAAGTGGGCGAGGTAAACTCTAGTGAAAAGAGGTTTGTTTGTAATAAGAATTCAAGGTAATAGGCTTTTCTGTGGAAAAGACTCAGATAGAAACATGTTTAGTGAGAATAATCCACCTAAAAACATCGACATTTAAGGTTTTATTGATATTATCATTACCTAGGATCACGTAAGTTCATTTTGGTAAACGCTATTGGTTTCAGAATAAAGGTTGGCATCTTATTTTGTTTGTGTTGAATTATCTCACCAATATATTATGCTCCAACAAGAATAGAAAATGATGCCTCATACAGACGCCACAATTTGCATTCTCTGTTGTCGTCAAAACGAGTCGAAAGCTAAAAAGACTAAGCTAAATTTCCTGGGTTTCCGTTAGTTGAATTTCCTCATTATTGCAATACTGTTCCAAATCCCGTAAATACATATGGTGTGACTAATTAATTTTGTATTCTTCATCCTTTTTATGAGGATGATGAGTTTCAATGTGCGCACGCTTGCCTGGGAATGGGACGCACACATTTAAGTAAGTCCGAACAAAGAGACCAGCCCACGCGTGGTTTAGGCCTGCGTGGATTTTTCCCTCCCGGCTCTACTTAAGCCTTGAGAGGGCGTCGGTGGTGGGGTGTCTCATTGTCTCCTCCCTGGGGGGTTGGGTGTATCCTGAAGAGCTGAATCCCTGCTCTCGCCACTCCTTTAATCCTGAGAAATAAGGGGTTGCAAGTGGGGAAGCGTGTTTGGCTGGGGTGACCGTGCCTTACTCTCGAGCGTGACCCGAGGCCATGTTTCGGTGGACTAGGGGCTTTCCAATGCCGGTGGCGCTACAACACAGCAGAGTTCGTCCCGTTGAGCTGTTGTACTGCTGAGAATTGCACCACGCTAGTCCAGCTCTACATCCACTTTCATCCGTGGTGCTCTACTCTTTTCCCCTAGCCTTTAGCCTTCCACAGTTATGACCTTTCGTTGAACCCCCCAAACTTTTTGGACTCCGTGCTTTATGCTGATACATCTACCACTGCTCCATCATGAAAATCACTATGAAACCCTCCTCCAACCACTTACTGACTGACTCACTCATATAAATGTTTGGGGTGAACGAGACGAGATGCGTCAAAAAGTTATAGATTCTACCCCCTCTAAAATCGCCTGAAACTCTAGGACATTTTTTTCAAAGCACGAAATTTTATATCTGTGACAATGATACCAACTGCCTCTATGCCTATAATTGTTGGGGACATTCAGGAGATTAAAAAAAACGATTTTTCATAAATGTCATTTTTCGCATCTAGACCAGGTGACACGTCGAGAAACCAATTCTAAGACCAACTGGAGCACTTTCAATTTTTGGCCAAATAGTGAATTTCACTATTACGTGAATTATTATCTCAACAGCGGAAGAAGATACGGCGTTGCGTCAAAGAGAGAGACCAAGAGCCCGCAGGCCTTTTCCGGAGGGCAGAGGTCGGCGGCCTGAGGCCCCCTAGCGAGTCTTTAATACATACTCATTATAATAATTTGGCAAAAAAGCCGATACATGTGGGAGTCCACGATCGCATGGTTCCCTATTGGCTAGCTTGAAGTTAATAGGTTTCCAAGCGTAACCCCCATCGGATTTTTTTTCCATTATTACGATTGACAATGTCTTCCACGAAGCTGCGTTATCTGACCATACGTGTAAAAATGTGATTAGTGGATATGATAGTTAGCTCAAGTGATACATTTGATTTTATGCCCATTACAATTTCTTAGAGCTTTATATAACAGATTAAATAAACATTGCTTTGTGATACGTCTTTTAAGTAAAGGAACCGGCGGGGATTCCCTGACGCACGCCGTGGCTATTCCACCCTTTTGCACGAGTATTTTATGCAGTGATTATCGCGTTCTATTAGTACCTGTCTTTCTCCAGCTGATTAGGCAGAAATTCTCAGAAGCAGCATGTTTGAGGAAAACGGAATAATTATCCTGCAACGATTCAGCACTTTTAACAGTTTAATCGGGCGTAGTCAGGATGCCCGGGCTGTCGATTGACCCCTGGGTCAAATTTAGTTGCTCGGCTCATCTTGCTCAAACATGACCAGGGTGTAATTGGGGCTTCTCAAGTTCATTTTTTTCCCATTTTGTCGGAGCGCCGTGAAAGCAGGTTGGTGCCTTGGGTGATTGCTTTTTAGCAAGAGTCATCAGTATCCTCGAGGAATTAATTAAAAATTTTCTCCTCCTCTCGGAAATCGCTTAGCGGGCCCCCATACCATGGGAAATAGAATAGTGTGCGCTTCTTAATTTTGGTTGAGGATGACGTTTTTTTTAATCCATGTTCCTTTGAGAAATTGCCTTATTGCGTCATAAAAATGATAATTAGCTTTAAAAAGAATTTCAGACGCTCCTAAACAGTCGTCAAAGTGAAGTAATTGCGACGTCAAGAACACGCTAATCTTAAAATTTGAAATCTTATACTCTCCTTCCTCTGGTGTCCGTCACAATACCGCGGGAATACTAGCGCGGATATAAGAAAGCAGTTCATCGGACGTTACATGATTAGCATTTTTTATTTGGCACCTACATGGACGATGAAATTAACCACAAAAGAATGACCAAAGGAATGGGCGCAATTGATAACTTGGAATTCGCCCAGGATATAGGGAAAGCAGGCAAGAATCGTTCCCACCGTAAGGCATTATATTATGTTAAAGAAAATGGTCAACAGAAAAGGGGATGCGAAACACGGGAAAGGAAGGCCTTTGATGATAAATTTGGGACTGGGATTGAAGCATGTAATAGACATGCGGCTATGGACTGATAGCTGATGAGAGAATTGGTTTTACAGCTGCTTCATGCATACGATTGTTTGTTTGCAATTGTTTACCAGCGACAGCCGCAATTGTTTACCAGCGACGATACAGTTATTGCACAGCATAGATTGGGCATATTTTTTCGGACCACTACGCCCATGGAAACTACAGGCAGGAGTCACCAGTCCATCCCGTAGAAGATTGATTTTTGTTTCCACTTTTGGATCATTTTCATCGGTTTCTAAAAATGCGCGAAACGTGGCGAAAAATGCAGAACGATACATTTATCTTCAATATGTAGTAAATAATCATGAGGAATATCCATTGAAAAGTTATGAATGAATTAAAACACATCAACTTGAGTATAGATTTTCGTTAACAGCCCTAATTATAGCTTATTTCTCAATTTTACCATATTGATTCAGGAATTCGGATCGGGCTGTGCCCGTCAGCGATGCTAGTGGCGACTTTTGTAAACCCATTTACATGGCCGGTGGGAGAAAAAAAATTTGAGAAGCCGAATAGAGAATCGCTCATGACTTCGCCAACCAAGATTGGTTCCACATCTTGGAAAAGTGATGTGACGGGAGAAATTATTTTATCAGTAATGTTACGCGGAATTTATTTGGAACTCTCCGGCTTTCAAAGCTGGTGCGTCAGTCTCAAGGATAAACTATCTCTCTTGAGATTGTGTACGCCTGAGAATGACGTACTGGCGTCGGAATTTTGTGTGTTAAAAATAAATTTCTCAAACTATTATATAGTTTATTGTTACTCACGTTTTGCATGATTACAGTGCGCTGTCAAAGGATAATTCAATCAAACTTCTTCTCAACGGGGGCGATCGTGGTGGGTGGCTCTACGGAACGGTTCTCCTCCCTTCGCTTGGGAGTTCATTTTTGACTTAATTAAGTCACATTTATTTTTCGTACCGATAAAAGAAAATGCGTAATATTGAGGAGCATTAACAACCATCAATGGTGATCTTAAATTTATTACGAGGGATTTTCACTTCCGCTTCGTCTTTTTTCCTGTCGTATTTCTTGCTTATTACTTGTGCTATCAACTTGAAAGAGTCATCATTTGAGTACTTTGAAATTTTTGGAGAACATACAGGTTTTTCAGGGAGCACTAAATATAACAAGTGACTCCGTTCGCAGACACGCGCACGGGTATACAATAAAAAAGCATCGATGTATCGGAAAAATTACAGACTATATTTTTTGCTTACTTTTTGGTCCTCAGTTAATTGCCGGGATTATTTTGAGAAGCAAAAGTTCTACTCCTGAGATTGGGTGGAAAAGACCCCCAGGCTGGAAGAGTCAATCGGCATAATGTCACTAATTTTTGTTGACACATTATTTTAAGTACGAACAAAATAAGCAATGTACAATTTCTTCAAACATTAAAGGGGAAATCAGTGCGACCAGAGAATATCCTATGTTGGGGTAACCCTCATCTATGTACAGTAAAAAAGCATGTCTGTTTGTCTGTTCGCTAAGCATTTCCATACGGCGGGATGGATTGCGACCAAAGTTAGTACATACGTGCATCCTATACTCACTAACCCCACAGTGCTACTTTCGGTTGCTTCAGATGCGTTCTTTGCGTAGTTTTCGTATTGCTGTTTGTTACGACACGTCATACAACTTCTGCGGTTGGGCATCCTGCCGAGTAGGCACACGTCTTGATACGCTCACAGAGAAAGTATAAAAATCCTGCTTTGGGACCATGAATTCCGCGTTCCAACTTTCCCACTTCTCTGTGTACTATTCTTCCGGAGCAGCGCCAGGTGGCCTGCTTGTCTAATATAAACATGCAGCGATTGGTGTTAGCAGATCTTTCACCCAATGATTAAAAATTATTTTTCATTTTCACCGCAGTGTGCTCAAAAAACTAAGAGTTTATCATGACCAAAATCATCAGCGTAGATACAATGATTACACACTAAACCGTAACAGTTTTTCTAACTAATCACTCCCATTAGATATAAACCAGTTTTTAAATTTGCGGATAAATACAGCCTTGGGGTTTCGTTTCCACAGTTCGACCAAGGGAGAGCAGAATGATGCAAGGTATTATTATAAATATTCACGCACTGTCGTGTATTTCGCAACAGAAATGCAGACTATCAGTTTTACTTTCGCATTTGAGCCATAGTTTATCGAATTTTTCTAAAAAAATCAGCCCGAATAAAAATCTAAAATCCGCGCCGATGGGAAGTGGCAAAAGTTGCTTTGGGGTTGGGGGAGGAGATCGGGTCGCTGCAAAAGCACCGAAGGATAAAAAAAATGACGGACGTCGCCCGAATCTCAAAGCCCGAGCAGAAAGGGAATGCAGAGAGCTGTTCGCACACGTGTGAATGAAAGGAGACTTGAAGGCTTGAGGCAATTTTTTTTCTTCTCCTCCCTTCAAACCGTTTTCTCAAAAAAGAAGGGGTTAAAAAAAAAGAAAACAGCGCAGCGCTCGAAGCGCGATTCGTTCCGAAATTTTTCGCGCGGAGTCGACCATTGTAATTCCACGCCACCTGCCAGGAAGGAAAGGCGCCACCGAAATCTCTCAACCGCATTTCGCGCCGTGCACGCATTGTCGTATATTGTGCCTACCTGCACGGCTTCGCTCAACACCACTTTTCCCTGGTCGGGGCTTTATAAGCATCGTGCGAAGGATATCATATTTTGCCGTGGAAGGTGCGACGAAAGAGATGGATGCTGAATTTCCACGGAATATGGGGGTGGGGGAAGTGTGAATCGTTACCTGGGCGTAAGTAAAATAAACCTTGCCCAGTCTAGCATGGTACTCTATCCTACCTTGGAGAAGATGTTCTCAGTGTTTTCCCCTAGGAGGCGTAAACTCAAGAGTAAGTATGAATGAAGTAAGGTACATTTTCAAGTTGCAAGGCAAAAAAAACTACCGTCCTTTGAGCATTATATTTCACCTACATTTCCTCGTAACCTCTTTATATCGGTCTGAATTCAATTCTGACACGGCAATAGTAGAATCGAACTATATACACTCGTATGTTATTGCGCGACGTATTTCAGTGAAGTTACTTGTTGATAAACCTAGGTATCCTAAATTATTTAAAGCATGGAATTATTTAGGGATAAAATATTTGAATTAATTGGCACAAAAACTATTTTAATGGTTTATCTTATTAGCGTTTGTTTCGTCTCCATGGAATGTGATATCGGCGTCTTAAGAGGGTGAAATTTTAGGGCTCTATAGCGACTTTCGTCCATAAATGCGCAGTTCCTTTCTCTCATAAGGTTCTAGGTATCCTGTTCTCCCTTCATGTTAGGCATACCGTGTTTTGTCGGAGAAAAGGGAGGAGAGAGTGCCTTCCGGGGAAAGGGATTCGAGGTGAGCGTGGACGTTTCATGGAACGGGCACGATATATCGATATCGAAGCCAACGCCTGAGTAAAGTGAGCTATAAACATTTCCCAATTTTTAAATTTAACATTGATGCATTTTAAGTTGATTTTTGAGTTGTGTGATTTTAAGTACCTACATAAATCTGCTAACTGAAATCCTTTAGCTAACATAATAATTATTTTCCAACTATGTTAGTTGTCATTAACTATTTCGAGGTTGACCTACTGATCTCCTGCTTGTATATGAAGCTTTCATTTTTGGTTACGATTATTTTTTTTATCCAGTAGAGTAAAATGCAATTTTTTTTCCACATAAATGTCCCATGTGATTAGACAATAAATAATTTTTTATTATTTTAACCTACGAAACTGTAATTTTTCAAGGATCTTAAGAGTAGGCAGGGTAAGATAACCACAAGAAGTATAACAAATACGTAGATACTTCAGCCTACTGCTTTGATATTAGCAGCCTTAGGGTTTAAAGCTGTCTACAATTCACTAAGCTCAATATTTTACTGTGCCTGTGACCGACGGGTGACCTTGCACGATTACAGCAGCATCATTAGTGATGCTCGGTCGAATTTTACGAGAAGCAACTAAAAGCCTTTCTCCGGTCGGGAAATTGGTACCACCCCATTTCACCGTCGTGTAAGAAAATCTCTTATTTCGCTTCAGATGAGAAGGTGGCTTCTCGCATGAAAGGATCTCATAGTGTAAGGGGAAATGAAAAGGTGAGCGTTGAGGTTAAGTAAAGCTGACATGATGCTTGTGTCGCTATCTAGGCGTGAGGAAAGTAAACAGTTTCCTGGTCTACCCCCGTAATCAGTCCTTCCTTCTTCTTTCCCATGACAGGCAGGGATGAACTCACTCTCCACTGTTCTCTTTACGTTCCTCTTCATCTTACCTGTGCTTATCACTCCCTACACGCCTGATATCATGCCTTTCCAGTTTACTCATCTTGCTTCCTTTGCGTCTGACTCTCCTTCGATGCTTCTTCCTCACACAGAATCCCTTATGCATACGTTTACGAGCCTGTTCCTCGTTTTTTTCCATATTTTCACACGTTTTTCTTGGCATCTGTAATTATTTCATTAACCCTTTACATTTTTATCCACGGCCACATTTTTAAGTCAAGCATGGGCCATATTCAGCTCCAAGCACACAATGATGTAAAAATGTTCTTTAAACCCATTGCTACTGTGCGCATTGGCAATATTAGTATTTGATGAAATTGAAATTCGATATAAAATTATATTCCTCTAAGCATTTTTTGCAGTTAATCGCTTAATTACGTTACGTCTTCGTGAGAGGTGATTGAAAATGAATTGCTGGTTCTTGCTCAAAATTCTTGAGAATTATTCTCGATATAGTTCTATGAAATTGTTTTGGAGGATTATAAAATATGCCTGTACAAAAACCGAAGCGAATGTCTAGAATTTGTAACCAACTTGCTTGAGAGATGCAGGCTTAATTATTTCTATTTTTATCCCTAATTATGACATCACACTGAAGTAAAAAAAATCATGATGGAGAAAATAGGAGAGATTTTTACATGGTGTAGAAAAAGTTGGGAAGCCATGGCCAACACTTGAACATAGCAGCCTTAAATGAAGATTTCTTGAGTCAGCAAAATTACTCCTAAAGTCTCCATAAATGGATCAGATCAGCCCTCCACGTCTCCATCTGGAAATTACGTCAGTTTTGTCGCTTCATTTCAGTGAGATCAATAAATTAGTGGCCTCAATATACTTCTATGAAATGTTTTTGGAATATTTTACTCTGCATTTCCACAATTTCCCTTTTTTCAATGCTCACTTCATTGCCTTTTCGATTGATTATGCCTTGATACGCTTATCTCAATGAGAGGCATTTAAGATATGTGTATGAAGCTTTGTATTAAAATAAAGCCACTATTAACAAAAATACTGAGGATATTTCTGTGCTATGAATATTTTACGTGCATTTAAATTGTAGAAATGAAAGTTAGTTGGACACTTCCACAGTAATTTAATGCGCACGACGCGTTTAAGCTTACAAAGACAATCATGTGGTACGAGACCAAATGATGTCGCGGACCAGATGATGGCTCTGTGACGCGTACGCATTAAATTATTGTGCAAAAGCGTAACTACCTTTCATTTCAATATGCCAAACTTACACTATATCACGCCTGAACCAGTTGAAATTATTTACATAGTGCCTATGCACGCATTAATATGTAATGTCTGCAGTTAAGGCAGCAAAAATGACGACAATGTTTTTTTTTCATGTTTTTCTTGGTCTCACATGAAGCGTGGTACACATTATATCAGGGGATTGAGTATTAAAGAAAACCATCTCCCGCACTACTTTGCAATCCATTTAATAACAAAGAAATTATTTACACCAATGGTTAGACTGAGATCCAACTTATTTGGATTGTGTAAAACAGCTTCTTTCTTCTACGTGACGTTAGTATGGCAGCGCAATGATATATCGTATCGGGGATATCACCGTAATGAGTAGACATTGATTGCATTCTTCTCGGATTTCTAACTGAGATTCTCATTTTCGCCGACAAGGGTTAACCACATCGGGGCCCGAAAGTTCCACAGTAACTTTGAAGAATGACCGGTGGAATGCCTGAGAAGAATTCAACCATGACACTAATATATCCAGGGTAGGCAACTACCAGAGAACAGCATCGAAATAACCCGTATGAATCAGTGGGGAAACTTAAGGATAAAATGAGAGAACGAGTTCACAAAATGAGTAGATTAAAATTCCAAACCCAGACTTCTTTTATGTAACATAAAAAAATAACTAGTAAACTAAGAAATGGTAGCACTGAGAGTTATTGGGGAACATTTAGTACAGCAATTATGATATTTAGCTCCTGTGAAATATACTAATCCAGGACGCAACGACTAAAAAAATAATAATAAACTGGTATATTAATGAGGCTCATGGCCGCATCGCGCCAAATGTGCTTGGACACTTGAACTTGGGACCCTTTGATCATTAACTAACATACGCTCTCAACCCACCGCCGCCTCCCCCCAAGATAAAAAACTGACTATTAAAAAATAAAATGGAAGCGCTGAAAGGTATTTGTAAAGAATAAGTATTGGTAATAATAATAATAATAATAATTTTCCCCAAAATAAACCGAAGCATTTTTTTATAACATCGCAATTTTAGGGGCAGCAAATATTTCATCATAAGATCAAAATCACATACAAACAAGGCACTACCTACTCAAAGGTCGCCTCTTAAGTAAATCAAGGAATTAAGTGAATTGCCCAAGTCCTATGTCTCCATTCCCCATTTCTGCGAAGGACGTAACACAGGAGCCTCCAATTTACTAGGCCACGAGGGCCACATTCCAAGTTCCGAATCGCCCCACGGGCCGGATAGCAAATTTGCCGATGACTAAAGTATTCGATACCAACTTCTACTGAAGAAACCGGTTGCGTATTTCTTATTTACGAACAGTTGAAGGCGACTTTGAGGTGCAGTACAGCGCTGCAATGCTCCCAGCGGCGTCTCACAGAGTTAAACGAGCGAGAATCGCGCGCTACTTGAAACGAGGCAGGCCGTATTTTGGAGACCCCTGACGTAACATATTGGTGAATACATCTCAGCCATTCTCGGTATATTAGAGATTTGATGAAATGCAAAGCCATACATCTAATCTAATAGGTAAGCCATGCATTTAATAGTTAAGAAAAGCTATACATCTAAAAGTTGAGAAAAGCCATACATATAATAGTTTAGAGAAAAACGATTTTTTTAATTCGGAAAAATGCCGCCGAGGAATAATAACGAAAATTTCTCTGCGTGTGAGAGGACAGTTGCAGAGAAATTCGTTACTCAACTCCGTGAGAAATTCTTACTCGCTCGGAAGGTGAGGATTTCTGCCCAAAAAATCAATATGTCTTCCTCCATGGTCTTCAAAACTCTGTTTAACTGACAGAGAAGAAGGCCCTCGAAGTGTTTATTGTTCCATGCAGCGGGGGCGTGGTTCAGCGGTATTGCCGATTCCGCTGAAATTCGGGACTGAAAATTTTCAGGCCTCGGGTGGCAAGACTTTTCTGTCTGGGACTGTACGTCTGACATCTACACCAGCATAGGAGCGAGCATTTTGTTCGAAAGTTTTTCGAAATTTCTCTGCGTGTGAGAGGACAGCTTCAGAGAACTTTGTCACTCAACTCAGTGAAGAATTTTTACTCGCTCGGGAGGTGAGGATTTCTGCCCAAAAAATCAAAATGTCTTCCTCCATGGTCTTCAAAACTCTGTTTGACTGACAGAGAAGAAGGCCCTCGAAGTGTTTATTGTTCCATGCAGCGGGGGCGTGGTTCAGCGGCATTGCCGATTCCGCTGAAATTCGGGACTGAAAATTTTCAGGCCTCGGGTGGTAAGACTTTTCTGTCTGGGACTGTACGTCTGACATCTACACCAGCATAGGAGCGAGCATTTTGTTCGAAAGTTTTTCGAAATTTCTCTGCGTGTGAGAGGACAGCTTCAGAGAACTTCGTTACTCAACTCAGTGAAGAATTCTTACTCGCTCGGGAGGTGAGGATTTCTGCCCGAAAAATCAAAATGTCTTCCTCCATGGGCTTCAAAACTCTGTATGACTGACAGGGAAGAATGCCCTCGAAGTGTTTATTGTTCTATGTAGCGGGGGCGTGCTTCAGCGGCACTGCCGATTCCTCTTGGATTCGGGACCGAAAGTTTTCAGGCCTCGGGTGGTAAGACTTTCTGTCCGAGACTGTACGTCTGACATCCACACCAGCATAAGAGCGAGCATTTTGTTCGAAAGTCTTTCTAAATTTTTATTTTTTCATCTGCTTCATTCATTTTGGACACTATTATTAATATCAGCCCTCCGCTTTGAAAAGATGCTGCGTAATTATCATGATAAGACTGGTTAGTGAAAAAAAATGGTCTTCAACCCTTGCGGGTCCTTCCCTTCACCGCTGTCGTGGAACGCACATTTCACGAGCCTTTCGCTCGAGGAATGGCACAAAGTAGATTGGAAAGGGACGAACGTTTTTTTTATGGACTACGGAATGGATGGGAGACTTGAGTCAAAATCAGGGGTTTTTAGGGTGCGCGCCGTACCCCCTCTCATCCCCAAGGTTGCGCGAACCCTGTTCATTTGAGCTCGTTTCCACGGAGCAGTTGAGAAAGTTTTGAAAAGGCGAGCGGAAGGATGGAAGAATGGGAGAAAAAACATCGCTCCGCATTTTACGACCCAAAGTGGGATTCTGTGAAAGCCCTGTGACGTTTGAGAGGGAAAGAAGGGAGGAAAAAAATGAATAAAGGGAGAAATTCGGGAGGCGCGTCAAAAATGCATTCCTCTCGGGTGTCTTAACTCACATTGTGGTCCCGATTCAAATGTTTAAAAAGGAATTCATTCTTTGCTCCGCCGGGAAAAAACGGTCATTGTCAAGCAAAATGAAAAAGGATAATACTTCATGCTCCCATGACAAGTGGAGGATTATGTCGCCCCGAGTGGCGCAGTGGCTTGAGCAACAAAAGAGGCATTTTTATGACGTCTTAGAGCGAGTTTTTTTTATCCTCAAAGGGATGGAAAAGGTTTGCAATTGCGCCCCAGCGGTGCACTTTAGCTGGTAATCGCCGATATCTCAAAGGGTAGGAACTTTAAGTCGTGTTTGTATTTTCAAAAATGCGTCAAATTTTCCATTGTCTCAGTGGATTCACAGGCTGCGAAAATACACGGTTAGTACAGAAACCACCAAAAACTGTAGTCATGTTAAAGGTATTTTAATAATAGTTGATGTTTTCGATTATGAGGTATTTCTATTTTTTTAATGAGTTAAATCTAGTAATTTCATTCGAAGGTGATGTTGACATATACGTGGCATAGCCAACGAATAAATAAAATTGTAGAAAACCAAATTGAAAATTTCAACTTAGTTAGTCCAATTTAGTTAATTCAATTCAACTTAGAAAATTCAATTTAAATATTGGAGTCACTAGAGTTTCCACAAAAAAGATCATATTTGTTGAAATTGACATAGAATGCGATTCTACAGAATAGGCTTTTTCTGACCGTTTTGAACGCAGGCAGTAGTGTTATTTAGTGATAGCAATATGCTTCGAAATCAGGGATATATTTTTGCTAAGATTTCCTGTAAATGTGTTCCTCTAAATAAAATTTAGATCGACTGCGGAAAAGAACCCAGGTGGCTGAATCACATGTGCGTGAGCATTGAATATTTATAAAACTGAAATTAATTACCATGGAAAATATTGGCCCAGTCTCGTGCATGGCCGTTGATGTTTATTAGATAAAAGTCCAAAGTTCATTAAGCTTCGGCTGCAGTAATAAGCTTTATGACTGTAGTTTTTAGGGCCCAATGAAAAAGTTCCTCATCCGTGTGAAATTAATGACCTTTGAAATTTAATTTTCTCTTTGGTATGTATAAATTCTCGAAAATTAATTCCCCCCATATTTTGTCAAGATGCTCCTTGTCTTCTTCCCTCTCTCCTTCCCTGTCTCTCTCACTCATTTTAATTAAGTATTCATGCCGCAACATTCTCCAACATTTTACTGCCCTCAAGTATCTCTTACGCCCTTTCTTTCTCTGCTGTCTAACGAATGCCCTATCTCAGCCTCGTGTTTTACTCTCTCGACTGAATATACAGCTCTCCTGTTTAAGTATGCTTCCGGTTTCGGCGGCATCCTTATTAAAACCGTAATGCTAGCCACCAAACTTAATATTTAATTCAATTTCAAAAAGAGACACATCAAAGTCGATTACTTGCCGGCCTCGGTGGAGGTAGCAAATCGTCCTCGCTCGGCAATCTACTGGTCGCGGTATCGAATTCCGCTAGTTTGAGTTTTACGCCACGTATGGAATGTATTTATACGATTTTTATACTTGGTAAATTTGATGACTGTGTAACCATAATTTCGCAAGTTGAATGAAGGCAATATCATTATTATTGCCCTTACTTCGTTTAAAGGGCTTGTGTCGCGCATCCTACCTCACGTTTATTTTTGATATTTTCTAATGTGGATCAAATTATAATAACGCGTAAATTTTGAGCATCATATTTTCTAAAATTACGTCACATTTGTTTCTCCCTTGCTGTTACGTATCTTGGAGGTATGTATTAAATGCATATTTGAATTCACCGTTCGCCTCCCACGAGAGAAAGCTAAATTTCGAATTTGAATATTGGAAATTCCCTTCTAAACTACTTTTTAAAATAATTCATTTTCTCAGGCGTGACTTCATGGAATCGATTTAACGTAAGTAATGAAATGTAACAAACTGTGTAGTTCCATATAACGAAGTTTATTACATTTTATTATGCTATTTAAAATGTCTGACGATCGGGAAAACGGAATGGGAGCATGAGAAAGAGGTGTAATGATTGTGAGCTACTTGCACCATCATAGAGTTCAATTTTCCTTTCCAGCGGCGGAAAACCTCACCAAAATGAAAGCTATTAGACCCGATGAAGGGCGGAAGCAACCAAATACCTATCCGCGAGGAATGAGCGACTGTTGGGGCTAACCCAAGAGAAAGAAATTGTTTAAACTTTAACTCCACTAACTCGCTACACTTTTTCGGAACTCGGATCATCTGCTGAGTCCAGAAAATACTAATCATTTCACCATACATGATCTAGCGTGTGATGAAAAGTCTTACTATCAAAGGGTATTCAACTATCGGTGTATTGATCTGTTGAGGAAATTAATTGAGACGCGATCTTCCGTGTTAATGAAGAAATATGATATTAGAATTCAAGCTCTGCAAATCCTAAACGTGTTGGTTTGTTTTGATTGGGGTAAGGAAGGCAATTAAGATTAGGCTTTCGAGTGTAGTAAATTCAATTTGCGTATGCTGAAAATAAAATTTTTAAGGAATTCCTTGAAAATATTCACCGGTGTTTATTACACGACTTGTGCTTACACAGATATTTTCATTTTGATGCTATGTGTTTCCAAAAGGAAATTTTTCTTAGAAAGTGTCCCCCTCCATCCCTGCTACCATAAGTTGATTGAAAATCAGCCTTATGATTGGATATTAGCTTGACGTTGGAGTTTGGAACTGTGGCCGCTTTATGAAGAAATTTTTTAAGCAAAGAAAAAGGCATTTGAAGAAAGGGAAGAAGGCAAGCCTAATTTGAGATATTGGCAAAGGGGAAGCTAAAAGGAATAGATGACTTTTATCGTGGTCCAATGTTCTTCAGAACGTACTTTCCTTCTTCCGTTTTTTGATTGCTTCGCAAAAAAGCCGGGGAAGGTTATAGAAATAACCGAAGATTGGCGAATAAGATGTCCTATTCAGTGACTGAAACGCTATATTTATCTAATTTACCTCATGTTATCGCCATATACTTGCAAATTGGTTGCGGACACAGCTCCAAAGTCACTACCATGCTTAAGGTAGTGATTTTGGAGCTGTGTCCGTTCGAAGAAAAAGACATTGAATGACAGAAGAGAGCATTTATGGCAAAGAAAGAAGGTGCGGATAATTTGAAATATAAAGGAAGGGGGAAAAATTCTTAAGCCATAACTGCATGATCATTTTTTCCGTTCCTCAGAGTGATGGATGCAGCGAAGGATTTCTAGGGACCAAAAGAAAAGTATCGTTTCAACATACCTTTCATTTTCTGAATTACACTGTCATTTCGTCGTCCCTTTTTTACATTTCTCTTTCCTCTCTTTCCGTATCATTTCGTACTTACGACTGTACTTCCTGCTTAAAAGCCACTCTAGGCGTCATAATTGCTGTTGGTGGGTGTGCGTTCTGATTTGGACAAAGACGGTGCCACCGAACGTTTCGGTGACGGAAAAAATAACGTGCCGAGTGAGGAAAAAAGGGATGAATATTCAACTTTGGAGCCATCATGGAGAATGAACGTGTCAATCGATCATTTTAGTCATCATTAGGGCAATCGCTGGAGCTATCGCTCAGAGGGAACGGAAAAAAAATGATCGTGTGTATCAGGTTTAAGATCTCAGCGTAACGTACTTCATCAACTAATTTCACTTTACCTCTTCTCGGTTTCACAAAGTGGCCGGGAAAGTTTGACGAAATAACCCTAGAATTGCCAATAATTATTTTCTACCGACTGAAACATGGACACTTAGAAAGGAGAACAAGAGAAGACAGGGTGCGTTCCAGATGTGGGTCTGGAAATGAACGTAAAAGTGGAACGACGTAGTGCTGGAAATGGTGGGTGAGAAGAGGGGCAGCTTTTAGATGAGATGAAGAGACTGAAGGTATGGAGGGAGTACTGATCGAAGAGGGGGAGTTGTAAACTGTGTTGGAGGGTAGAATGCAGGGTAAGTGAGGGAGAGGAAGGAACAGAATAGGGTATTTAGATAGAACGAAAGGAAGTAGGCGTCATTGTGAATTGAGGAGGAAAAATCATGGAGGGAAGAGAGACTACCAGAATACTTCTCATACACTCCAAGGAAACCTACATTAATCGGTAGAATACTTTATAATACCTAATACTTTTACCTAAACTGCATATAAGACTAACCATCAATTCGTTGAACGGTATGAGATGCCTTCGGATATATCATACAGGGAAACGCCGAAGACCGCATGCTTTGTGCTAGGTGGTGAATTATTCAAAGATCTCTTTTATGGCGGGTACTTCCATGTCCCTTTCTGTAGGGAAAACCATATTTCAGCCCGCTAAAATTCTGACGCGCTCGTGTTTTTTGATCATCGCATATTGAAGCGGCCAACTTCGCCCTTCCCTGTGCGTGTAATTCAATTCTGTCTGCGTGAGCCTTCTATTCAGTAAGGGCCCTATTAATCCATTTTGTGGGGTCTTATAGCTTATTACCCACTACGTCAGGGGTTATTGGCCTCCTATGTTCTCTCGGGATGCTAACCATGCATGCTGGGGATATTATTAACGTAGTGGTTCGTCCGTGTAAGGTAGCCAGTTTTTGGGGTTGTTAAATACGATCTCGCAGATTAGTGGGGTTTTAGGTACCTTAATGGTGGTAACAGAGGAGGTAAAGGGATGCTTGGGTATAGGATGTAAATATGAAATTGCGTGCGCTGTCAATATATGAGGCTTAGGTAAACGCAATTTAAGGCCATAGAGATACGTATTTATTCCGGATACCACACATGATGAACGATTCAGGCTCAGAAATGAACGGAATAAAGGGAAAATGTTTTTTTGTGACAGCGTAAGGCGAGGTTTTTTATTTTAAGGATTTACGATTTAAATAAGAATCCTTAATCGGTACCCTAGCACTGAGGTTTACGAAAAAGAAAATAAAATCATATTATTATTATTGTATTCATTTGGTTGTAATTTGTAAGGGAATGAAACTGGTAATTTTCTCTTTTATTAACTCTTATTAATGCTTAGTGAGTTATAATATTTCCTCTAATATTTGTATTTATATACTTTCTCGGCTAAAACGATGCTGGATGATTAACTCCCATAAATGAGTTCTTAAATTTTTTTTACTGCTAACAATAAGATTTTCAGTATGAGTTCTCAGAGTTAACGGCCAGATTAACGAATAGTAACTCCATCTAACTTTTTAATGGCTAATACTATGGTGCGATTATATGTGGTCGTTTCCTTTGAATGCTGAGGATGACGAACGAAATGTGTCCTCTTTCCAGCAGTTTTGACATGTGGCTAGTAAAAGTAGAAAAATATGCAACGCTGTCCGCGAATGGAAACGCGGTGAATAGGGCTAAAAAGCTAGAGCCTTGCTTCATTGAAGAGGCCCATCTGGAAGTAAAGTATGGAAGTAGAAAATCTAATTTTACTGGTCGAGAGAGGAAGTACCCTTTCCAAGGAGATTTTGAATAATTTCCCGTTGTTTTGATAAGGCGAATCTGGAAAACTGGGTAAATGGATGTGAATTAAGTTTGCGCAGTGCTGGCCAAGTCGCTAGAATACAGAACAATCTAAGAGGAGATTTCGGCTGGGAATGCGAAGGAGTAAGCAGAAATTTATTATTAGTTTCAAAACTTATAAAAAATAATGGACATACTGCTGATTACTCTGGCTGGACGAAAGGTGCATTAAAAGTGCTACACTCGAAATTACCTCGAACTTATCCGTTATTAAAAAAAATAAGAATGACTTTGTTTTTTTCATGAATAATTATTATAAAACTTTACAAGTGTAAGTTTTATTATGAATTTATTTGGAATAACAGTTATAATTATAAATTTAAACCGATAAGAATATTCAAGCCCGAAACAATAGAAGATATCTCCTGTTACTGTCGTTTATCGAAGATAAGTAATTTCTAATTTGAAAATTTGCACTTAAACTAGATTACATATTTTTCAATTTTAGCAATTTCCAGGTTTGGAGTAGTTCAAATAATTTTTGCACCTAACTTGAAAGTTTAGCACGACTTAAAATAGCTTCAAAGATAAATTTGAAGCTGCTAAAGTTGAAAAATATGTAGTGAGAAAGTTATTTACCTTGGACTTAGATCAGTCTTATTGGCTTTAGGCGTAAATTAGTAAATTTGAGGAGAGTTCGTGGCAGTTAAAGGTCATGAAAGTTGGTGAAAGTCCTTCTTTTAGGCAATATTCTTTGACGGTCACCTCTTCCCTTTGATGTCGCTAAAATGAAACTTTGAGACTCAGAAGATATCTCACTAAAAATAACTCAAATCGAGTTTGCTCTTTGGTAAAAAATGAACATGAAGTAGGTGGGCTCTTTCACCGGTTGATTTTATTGGCGAATAATTATGATGAAAAGAGCGTCTTTAAATGAGGAAAGATTAATGAGGGTTCGCTGCCAAGGAGGCTGGCTGCTCAACTGAAGAATGTTAATGTTTCAGCCGACTTTTACGTTCTAAGGCTTATTGCGGTAAATATTAATCCTGTATGAAGTTCTCAGAGACAGCAGTATAGGGACTGATTATCATATGTACGAGTATATTATGAGTGGACCTGGATTCACACAGTAATTTTTACTTGCATTTATTTGGAGGGGCAATGTTTTTTGGGGAATTTATTATTTCGTAGTTTCGTTAATTGTAGACGCGGCGTATAAAATAGTGCACCCATTGATATATTGAGTTTGATTCCTTACAAATTCGTGAACTACAACTACACACCACGTTTTCTCCTTTTACCTTCTCATCAAGCCAACTTATTGAGGTGCGACAGGGTGTTAAAACAGCAGCTGTGGTATGGAATTGGTAAGAAAAACCTTTCGTTTAGTACAACTTGTAATATCACTGTGCCTGAATTTGTTGAAGAGATTTTTGGTCTTACTAATAATGTACCTTATTTATTCGCTTCTTTTCGATGTAAGACCGTCCCACTCAGCTACTTCTCAAAAGCCGTCATAGTTCAAAACAAGCAAGTTACACGTAAAAGAAATAACAGATATATGTTCAGCTTACTGTTTTTGATTATTCATTAACACTTTGTCAAATTTATTCATCTTCCTTGTAGCCAAGAACCAAAAGAAGCCAAAGTTGATCTCCACAAATTTTTTCTCCTCCCGGCACATCGTGTTCTTTAGGGGAATTTAAATTACCTCACCGCTGAACACCAGGGGTCAAGGTATCCGTGTCAACTATTACGCTAGACAATTTAAACAGCGTTGGATTAGTTTGGGTGCGCAACTCCTCCATACCTTTGAGCATGGATACGTTTCCGATTTTTTGATAAAATTTACGCTCATTCAAGGAAAAAAAGAAGACATTATGATCAGTGAAAGATGGTAAGATTGATAGCGGTTCCTTCGCTGCTTTACATTACTAATTTTTTTCTTCAAGGCTTACCTACGTCTGAGAGGAAGAAACTCTCATGAGAAATAACTCTATTGTTTTATTGTTAATAGGTTCAATCACATTATCCTGGATCCACGGGATAGATTCCGGTGAGAATATGTTTACAATAGCATTTTCACCAGTTTCACCGAAAAATGTTACCATTGGTTGGAACAGAAAGCGCCTAATTGGCTTGCTGTAGGCTCCCCAAGGCCATTTGAAGTGAAGATACCATTCTAAGAGATTAAAGGTTAATAGCTTCTATCTTCTCCTCTTTAATCGGGTAATATACACGGGAAATGTCTTTTCCAACAAAATATTATCTATCTCCTCAAAGTTTACATAGAATTATTAAAAATTAAATTATTCTTCTGACATTACGAGTATAATAATTAATTTTTATCTTTATTATTTAGGGTGATTTCAGTGTTACTTGTTTTGTCCCATTAAAATACTTGCCTTAAATGTTTCAGGGATGTGCATTCATTATAAAATAATGCTTTTTTTACCCGATTATCTCAATTTAACTGCGGACAGTTCGTTTAACTGCAGATCGTTTTATCTATGTTCGTGTAAGGATTTTTTCTTACTCAGCTGGCGTTGATGCTATAAGTACTTTCCTGATATAATATAGCAAAGTTGAGTGTTCCTTTATTTAATTTGTGCCTTTATGTTTGTTCTTGGCGACAAGGAAGATGAATAAATTTGACGAAGTATTAATGAATAATCAAAAACAGTAAGCTGAACATATATCTGTAATTTCTTTTTCGTGTAACTTGCTTGTTTTGAACTATGATGACTTTTAAGAAGTAGCTGAGTGGGACGGTCTTTAATTTTCATTTACTAAGGAGAAAAAAGTTGCAAAAGCGTAAATTTAGGTGTTTCACTTTAAGGATAGATGAAAAGTGGACTAAGTTGCCTTCCTGGGTCAAAAAGGTCATGTCCCTCAGTGGTTATTTTCATTCCGCCGTCTTAACCTTTATGTCAAGAGTTAAAACCTTCCCACTTGAAGTGAAGCAGGTTTTCTTTTGGGTGCCCTTTTCATCATCTGATTTTACAGTCAGTTGACCTCCAAACTTTCTCTTTTTAAATTACTCATCGTAATCTCAGGCTCGCAGTCAAAAACTCACCTGACAAACGCAACGATTCTCATTTGATTCACAGCCTTTTCTCATCTCTCTCGACCAGTCGCGGGTGACATATTTTGTTGTATGATAGATGTATTGGAATTCAAATTTTTCTCTCATGAGGGCAATTTAATCTCTGGTTGGAGTAAATAGTCGATGAAGAGGAGAATTTTTTGATTTGCGTGACGGCTCACGAAATTTTATTATTGGTTCATACTTTTTTCAAGCCTTTCTTTGCGTCAATGGAATGGAATATCGGTATTATTGTTCAATTTCAAGCATAAATAGAAGTCTAAAGTCATTTCCGTGCCATTGATCGTCTTTCTTTTCCTCTTTGCGTGGATACCTCGAAGCACTTGATAATCGGGATCTATTTCCAGTCATACTGAACTAACGGACTTAATGCGCCAAATGAGCTAGGCATCAATACCCTTGAAAAAATGTTTCAAGCCAAGATAACCATTTTTCACGTTTTGGACCATATATTTCTCGCATACCTCGCATGCATCCATTGATCATCGCAGTGCTACCATCTATTGTTCTCGTGAATTCACAATCTATCTTCTTGAATTCGCTCTAATTATGAATCCTCCGTGTACATGCATCATCCTCCGAGAGGCATTGTTTACTTCCTCCTTCAATTGTTCTGCTCCCTCATGCTTTATTTTGTATTTACGCTCTCGATCCCTACCAAGCTTATGGCATAGCAGAGTCGACGGCGTGTGTGGCCTATTTATCTGACTACTCACTTCATTAGTCCCCATTATCCTCGTTTCGACAGAGAATGGTTTTTCCCTATCTTTAGCATGCATGTTTTACAATCAGAGTGCCGTAATTATGTGAAAAAAGATGCTCGTAATGGCTTTTGCATTAACTTTAGATCTTCTCCGTTTCGTAAATAGACCTTTTGATTGTCTAAAACTACTAAAACTTCATTGAAAGGTTATGGCATTGCCGCTTAATGATTTGGTGCATAAGAAAAATAGGTTTGCTCTGGTGCAGAGGTATCGCTGGTTACGTCCACTGTTCACGGTATTTTTGGCCTACTTCCAAGTGTATTGCTCACCCTCAATCAACACATTAGACTTCATGCGTTCATTGCTGTGAGCTCGTATTTTTGAAACGGAAGATTTAGTTATGATAATTATGTTTTTATTTTCAATCAGCATTTTACTCCATCCATCCAAGGCTCCGTATGTTTTCTTTGTCGAATATGTCGAAGAAATGGTGATAAATCTTGTTTAATATTTGCAGCTGTGAATAATAGCGTAAGGAACTCCACGACCAGATGGTCAGGAAAGTAATGAAACCAGCTAACAGCTTCACCTTAATTTGAATTTCTCGGCACAGTTACAGGATCTATTCTTTCACTTTAAGTGTAGGTTACTATACATGGTGACTTTCCCTTCTGATCTTTCCTGCTTCTTTCCACTCATTTTAACTACTCCGTTCTGACTATTCGTAAGCAATAAAATTTCTCGAGACTTATAAGAGTGGGTTAGTATCTAATATTAAAGTGAGACCAAGCATTCTTGAATTTTTAATGGAAATACCTCTGCTAAATGGCCAAATACAGGCAGAAAGTTTGCGCTGACCTTTCAAATATTGACCTAACTTTGCAGACGGGATAGCATCTTCCAACATTTTATAGCGAGGAGAAGTTCTGCGACGGGACCGTGAGAAATTGCGGTGATAGCACAGAGTACATACTCTGTGGTGATGGTAAGATTAACTTGGATTATCCACGATATTTCGAATAATACGTTGCTCGTACTTATGAACATTTTGATTTTTTGGAAAAGGAAGGAGTTAAGTTTTCTTTCAATTGCCAAAAAAATTATGTCACCCCTGAAAATAAGAGAAGCACTTTTTCATGTAAAACATTAATAGTGATGCTTAAAGATTTGTTCTTGATGCATTCATGGATAGGCTATGCACTTGTGAGTAGAGTTGACAGCATAGTTGAAGCGAATATTGCAAAATTCCTAAACTATGATGATAATTTAACTTATTATTAAAAATTTCATGGAATTTGAAATTTTAAAGACTCAGGTTTCGTCTGTGCCTCAGTGCTGGAATAGGTGACCGAAATCACTATAGTCGAAACCGAGGTAGTAATCGTGGAAAAAGAATGAAATTTTCTATGCTGAATTATTTCGATTTCTATTCCTCAGTAATGAGACAAGTAAGCGAGGTAGCTACTTCGGTGATAAGTATTTTATGAGAATAAAAAGCGTCCCAGTAAATTTAGTATTTTGACACAACTTGTCAATGCAAGAAATGCAGATTTCCTAACCTCGACATTTATGGAGACCTACAAATAAATTCATCTTGTATTAATACAACGAAGGATAGTAGATATATTTATAATGATTAATACATGCATCACCGCATTGAAAAGCACTTCTGTTCAAGATAAGGTTATAGGAAACAATCGTTTCTTTTTTCATGGAAATGCGAAGGTTTACGAACCGAGCAAAAGCAAGTTATTTCTGGGTGTTATTTATCATCCGGAAACTAGGAACTCAAATTCTCGTTTCAACGAAAAGTATTATCATAGGCGTTGAGAGGATTTTTGGAGCAAGGGTCTTATTTGTAGAATCAAGAGACATTCATTGCCAACTCATCATGCGGCGCAGCGCCACCTGGAGAACATTTGTTCGGAAGGAAAAAGGATGTGTCGTAGAACTTCCTCCTCGGAGTTCATGATTTCTTACCCACGTTTTATTCCTCTCTATGAAGCATAGAGGAAGTCAATTCATGGAAGGAGAATTCCTTCGTGACTTTGGTGGCATGTGCAGACAATGGGAACTTATGCTTCCGTAATACGTCTTTTGAGGGTATTTGCATTATATTTTTGATCCGAAAATTCATAAAACCTTGCCCCTCCAACACATTGTGCATGCAGGCTGCAGCCTTTAAGTAGTAAAACCTTACGTGCTCAGTAGCTTAGGCGGTAATGAACAATTGTGCCAAGCACCTCAGGCGTGTTTTTCGTGTCTGATGTAATATTGGTGTAAGAAGTTTCCCAGCTAATAGGGAGGCGCCACAGGTGCTTAATTTTTATTCTTAACTTCACACGTCGTGCTTTATTTCTCTGGGATTCCCGAAGACGTAAATTTAACAGAGTGACGCCCGCGAATGCGTAGGGTAAGGCTTATATAATCTACTAGCTGACCCGGCGAACTTCGTACCGCCTAACAATCAATGAACTTACAGTTTAGTTACACCATTTACAAATCAAGAGCGGCTGTGTCGTTTTTAATCATGTTTAATTTATTATAATAAAATAAGGATACAAATTCAATAAAACTACGTAATTGAGAATCAAAATTGCTTGTCAGAAAGACATTTTCTTTATTGAATCTACATAGGGTGGATCGGAGAACGTATACGCGGATTTTTTTCAATGAATTTTCTTAAGTTTTAGCTTAAGAAATTTTAGGCATTGTGGTTATAAAAAACAGTTAATGAAATAAAAATTATACGGATTCAGTTGTTGGCAATTTGTGTTATTAACCGTAAAAAAAATGTTTTTAGGTCCAAGTCCGTTGCGTAAACTTGGCCCGTTCACGGGGCAGGTAAACACAACGCCAGACCGACGCTTGACTGATGCTCAAAATCGTGTAAGAAAAGCTCCTATGAAGCAGCATTCGTATCAAATGACTTTAGGCGCGCCAGTTATAGTATCTCTGTTTGGAAAAAATGCACTGCGTAAACGTGCTGCATGCGTAAACGCACCACGGTGTGCCCTACACATTCGATTTTATTGTCTTGCGTCAAGCACCTTCTGATAAACAACAGTTTCTGTTTTGTTATCAGGCGTAAGATAAAGCGGATGAAGATAAATAAATATTAAGGTATGACCATTAAGGTTTATTAATTTATATTGTCCATATTATGGTCTTGGGATATCATAAAGCAATAAAGGAAATAAAGAAATCGTGTACCAGTGGCGCCACTCAATTTGTAGCGCAATTTTCTTGACACCTGGTAAGTGTAACAATTGACGGTGCATTGCACTCCTAAATAACAGAGGCGTTACTTGTGTCAAATTTTCAAAATATACGGTGACGAGTTTGACGTGTTCTTGTTGTAATTAAAATTCTCTATCGTATTGTGGGCGACACATACCTACTTCAATGCCTTTTTGTTTCGATTATAATGTCAAGTATATTGTTTTGATACAAGATAAAAATCATTTTCTCTTCACGATAGCTTCTCAACAAAGAAGGTGACACATCTTGGTACCACGAAAATGTTTATCGAGGTTAAGGCGATCATGCATGGCATGAACTGAAAATAGTGTGTAGGTGTCATTATTTTTAGTTTGCGAGCAAAACCCGTAAGTATGTTGAATTCAATATATTAACTATTTTAAATATACTTTGTATTACATTTGATGGCTTTATCTTGAAAGTTTGGCCTTTGAAAACTACTCACCTCAGCAAATTAAACCACAAATTAGGCTCCAATAGTGCAATAGAGAAGAAGACGAGAAGAGGCTCGTCTGTGTGGGTCGTAGAAAAATACGATGCTATTGTCGTAGAGAAAGCGTTCACATTCATTTGCGGATGATCCTGTAATGCCTTAATACTGCTTGTATATGTTCCTGTTTATCCCGAAGAGTGCTTCGCAGATGATATACCGAGGATAGCCCCGTGTGCTCGGAGAAAATCCTTTGTTTGGCTCCTGCGGCACGTTCGAGGGTGGTCTTCTGTTGGGGCAACCCGAGTGTTGAACTTGGATAACAATTGGTTTCACTTGGGTTTTGCGGTCGGGAGTTCGCTTATATCGTTTCCTTGGGGACACCGAGAGTACCTCCTCCTCCCTCCTTATCTTCGGTCGAGCCGTTTCCGCGATCTCAACAGGTGCCGATTTCCCGTCTCGGGCTGGGATACCTTTCTGCTCGGGGAAAGTGTGAGTTCGTGTGCGAGACGCCGTGAGGGCTAATGAAGCGAAATAGATGCGGTTGTAGGATGGTGTCTCTCTCATACTCTAGCCATGTTGCCCTGGACCAACTCGTCAATGTAGACGTGAACAAGAACATACTGGCAATATCATATCATTATCAATCTTGTCGCCATCTTCTCCATCGGGATACAGGAGCGTAATTTGTGGTTTAAATTTTTGCGGCCAGTAGTTTTCAAAGGTCAAACTTCCAAGCGGAATCCATCGAATGTGACACAAAAAGTTAATATATTTCTTTCAATAGACGGATTTTTAGTGGTAAAGCAAGGCTAGTGACACCCGCAAACGATACTTAATTACGTCACTCATTTTAGTTATGGAGTTGAAACCTTAATAAAAACATCTACAGAACATCTTAGCAACGGTTGACGGCGTCAAGTCAAAATTACGATTCAAAGCTCAAATTCTTCTTGAAAATTTTTCTTTTATTCATAATAAAGTGTGCATTAAGAGCCCTATAAACAATCGAAATTCATCTAAACCCAATGAACTAAAAACAATGGGATATTTCGTCAAATTCGATCGAATAAATGGTGCCCTCTGAGGTGAAAAACCGTCGCACGGGATAAGTATAATTTATCTTATAAGTCGTAACCTCTTCCAAAATTATTAGAATTCAGGGAAAAATTTCGAAGTTTCGCGGTTTCCCTCGTTCCTTTTTAAATGAAGCGGAATTATGGAGGTCGTTCTCAAGATGGCTAGATGGGTCTTCGCTTCACTTTCGGAGAGGGCATTAGCATTTGATTGCTTACAGATCAGTGCTTAAAACTCCCGATTAATGTGCGATCTGAGCTATGATTGTTCAGTTAAAAGTCATGGACAAAAGTCAACTTACGATTAGTTAAGCTGTTGCGATCGGGCCTTTATTTTATTTTTATTTATTTTATTCTCAATCCACCGGATACAGCTCTTATTGGCCATTTTACACCGGGGTGTTCAACAAATGTAACAAGTAAACGTACACAAACGACCATGCCCTGGACCGGGGAAACCTACCCAGGCGGGACTCGAACCCGCGACCTCTTGTTTGGCAGGCGAGAACGTTACCCCGCCGCCACCGAGGCCGGCAACTGGATGATTCGAGTTTTTGCCCCTGTATGTCAAGCCAAAATTAAAAAAATAAAACAAACCTCTTCCAAGTGATCTCCCACCCATCGACCTTTCCATAACAGGGAATTGTTTGAATCGAGGGGGCAGGGAAAACGAAACAAATTATTGCCATTAAATTTTGGACTCGCGAAGACTTAGAAGTTTTGGTCGTTGATATCTAGTGTTAAAAAATATATTCAACTCATCGCCAACGTTTCGTTCTTAACTAAGAACATCATCAGGGTTCCACTTTCAAAAAACTGAAGTCTTGATGATGCTTACATTGAAGAACAAATAAATTGAATGCTTATTAATATTACGTACGGCCAAAACTCCATAGCATTTCATAAGTATTTTTAAAAAAAGCAGTCAATAACAACAATATCTCCATAATATCGGAACATCTCTGGAGCCACGCGATTTCAGCGTTCGCCTTTGCTTTCGGCTCCATCGCAGTCGCATCGAGTGAGCTCCATTTGCACTCACTTACTCCGAGTGGTGCGTGGATTTGCTTGAGCTGAGGGAATCGGAGAGGGCCCCGCAGCAATCGTAGGGCGCGTTCCGGAACGCGCGCATAAATTGTCGCTTCCTTCCGGCCTATTATTTTTTATAGCTCGCACTCCAGCTTTCTCCACCCTCTCATCCCCTATATATCCACCCTGCGCCACTCAGCAGCCCCCATACTGCAACACACCCGCCGCCAGTGGTGGTTCCTCCCTATCTATACCTCCCTCCCGCTCTTCCTTCGCCGAAGATGTCTTAATTAACCTTGCCGTCGCATCCAATTCCTTCCACAGGCAACTTCCCCCTTTGTTCGGGAGAGAGGGTGTGGGGGGGGGGGGGGAACCCCGTAATTAAATTTCTCTCTCTCTTCCCAACGGAACAGAACCCCTTTCCTCACCCTTCGGCCCGCACTCCACTTTACCTTTTTCCCTTTGCCTTGCTCTTCCCGAGTGAGGACACTGTTTCGTGTTAGCCACTCTCTCCTCTCTCTCCGCTGGAAACAAACCATGTTCTTACCCTGCAGAGCACTCGTGCCGAGGAATTTTTCTCCCAACCCCTCTCTATAATCACACTATGCAATGAATTACTGGACCACGAATATTTTTCCGAAAATGTAGGTGTTCCATGTGTATTTCTACCTTCTGATTACGAAATTATTTTTATCATAAATGTATTCTACTGTTAAATTTAGGTTTCCACGGAGTATTTAATAATTATTCTGGCCGTCTCCTCTCTCTTCATCGACTTCCCTCCTAAATTCACTTAAGGCCCACTCCCTTTCATTCTATCTAAAAGAATCCTATTCTCTGTCTTCCTATTCCTCGTTTACCCAACACTCTACCTTCCAACTTCCAGCTCTGTTTTCAACATCCGCTCTCCTCTCAGAACTAGTTCCATCCAACCTTCTGTCTCCTACGTATGTCATCTAAAAGCTGCCTCTCCTCACCCACCATGTCCAGGACTTCATCGTTCCTCCTCCTCTCCGTCCATTTCACCTTCTCCATTCTTCAGCAGACTCACATCTCGAACGCCTCCAGCTTTCTGATGTCCTCCTTCCTAAATGTCCACGTTTCCGCACCACAAAGCTATACACTCCAAATCAGACTCTACACTAGCCTTTTCTTTAAACTCATACATGACGATCCTCTCATAAGCTCTTTCTTGCTCATGAACGCCTCCTTTGCTAACGCAATTTTCTTCCTAATGTCCTGACCTCTCTAAATTACTTGTATAGATGCCCATCTTCTCAAAACGGGTGATATTGCGCAATCTATTGTTGATACTCGATCAAAGCTCTCGTTTAATTAAGCTCAAAGATTTCAGATTATTTTAATTGCTCATTTTTGTCCAACCTTGATTATTTTATGTCATTAAAAATCCAGAGTGTTTGATACAATGTCGAAAGGCTGGATACCCAATAAGTGCTTGTGCCGGAGTGGGACGATCGATGTGTTCGGTAAATAGTAGTCCATAAGTGTGTTAGTCAGTCTGCAACTAGCTGTGCCTAATGAGTTTGAGCGCTCTGTGTGACCAGGCAAAGGATAATGACCCTAAAGAGCATTATAACTAGGTACTATGAATTAAAAAAATGTAAGAATCGACGCGGAATAGAAAAAAAATAACTCTTTAATAATAAGCGTGCATGTGAATTGCCCTCCCATTGTAAAAGTCTTTGTTTGGAAATATTTTTCCATTCTCACCTATGTGCAAGCATTCTTCATTTATTGATAATTACCTTGGAAAAAACGTCAAAATCTTTCAATTCGTTTTCCAGCTAGACGCACTTCTATCTCACAATCTGGCCTCATATTCTCGATTTCTGTTCAGTATAAGATTAGTCACATAGAGCAGCGGTGTGATAAGATTCAAATGCTCGATAAGATTCAAGTGGGACTGAAAAATCGATTACTAATACTTTTGGCTTTTCCTTTAACGACTTGGTTTCTGGTTGGGTGCTAACAGTTTCTTTTAGGTGTACAATGCATGGTATTAGAAAAAAATATTCTCCAATGCCGTCTCTTTTAAAGAATCACTCGATCGTACTATGTTTGTTTTCAGTTACGTTTCGAATATGTTTCACTGTAAGTGTAATTTATTTGAAATTTTTTATACACGTTGAAAATATCTGATGAGGATAAAACAGAATTCCCTGTGGAGAGAGAAAGAATCTCATTTCGTTCTCTAACGTAAACTCATGCGAACTATCTCCATGCATATAGGTGGGAACCTCTCCTCTGTTTACTGAAAGAAGAACCAGCAAAATATGCATTCCCATTAATCTATCCGGATTGGAGATTCTTTTAAAGAATAGATATACAATTCCAGGGAGCCAAGATTAATGCAAGGTTAGATTAAGCAACTTAAAAGAAGCACACTTCATGACATTTGTGGTTGCAATGGATTAAGAAAATCCAGTACTTTCTACTAGTTGATGAATTGGAATTACTACGATAGCTCTAATTGCCCGGCGGTAGACAGCTTTAAGGCAAAACATTTTCCTACTCATTTCAAAGGGGTGCGCGGCTTCCCTGTCATTTTGTGTACGTCCCTGCTGGTTCCAGAATTTTCTTCCGCGCGATACAGTCTTACTGTTGTCGACGGCAATTTCATGAAATTAAAGGGATTTGAAAATTATGGATTTTCTCCCCGAAAAGTATCTCCTTTTGGGAATATGGTGACCGGCCTGCACAATGCATTTTTATCTCTTTTGTCCAAGTAATATATAGGTAGGCCTTGTATTGAAAGTGATGAAATATGCACCCGGTATTGAGCAACAATTTTTATCCATATAGATTAGGTCATCGTGCATTAATAGCTTTGAATAATATACTTCAGCCCTCTTCCGGAAGGAGTTAGGTTATTTTCATTTGCATACATAACTTCAGTGTTAATATGCGTTTCCGTAACAACGTTGCGATATTAATAATGTTGAATGACATTTTTGGAAGTATTTTTAACCCTGAAAATAGTTGTTTCCTTTCCACAGCTTGCTTGTAAATGTTAATTTCGTTTTTTCTGGGCGATAACGGGTGCCATCAATGCAGTGTCTCATTTAAATTCTATACGCAAAGCTCTTCATTCAAAGGTTTTCTGTTGTTTTTCTCGTGCAAAAATATTTTTTTGTGTATTTTTAAAAGGGGAATTCAACACTTTGTCCAAATAGGGTTTTCTTAATGTTTATAAATTTCATGGATATGCGTAATTGTTTAATGGTCAAGTCGTTAGATTTAAGTTTCCATTTTCACTCTGACCACGTAAACACTGCCAACCTAAACAAATGCGTTAAAAAACATTTTTATGTAAGCTGGCTAGTGGAGTTGAGCCGCTGAACTCACTCGAAAGGAAATTTTTAAACCGAGATTCAACACGTTCAACACCACAGTTAAATAGAAAATATCACTAAAACGTGTGCACGCATAAATGGCGTGGCGCGGCCATGGAATCATGAGTGCATCAAAGCCAACTTCTGACTTAGAAATGCTGGCGGGGTTTTCTGGAAAAACTTTTGTCACCATACATCAAGCAGCGCGATGAAATCCCGGAAACCACGATAACATCTACTATTCACCGCGGAAGCCTTCGCAGGAGTATTATCTTTATCACTACGAACACAATTATTACTTTTGTTCTCGTGAAAAAAATTATATAGGTTTCCTTAACATGTCATTCATAAAATTATATATGTCTCATATTTTGCCTATCGGTTTTGCGTTTCTTAGAAACTTAAACATCATGGCCCAATTTTCTTTATGTTTTTATTTCTAACCTTTGCGGTAAAGCATTAATTGCTGCCAAGTTGGTTATTCTTATTTAGAGCTATTCTTTGCTCTGTATTTTCTGGTTTTGATGAGGGAGATGCATTATTGGCGAGAGTTCACACGAGTCGTTTATGCGTGCGCACGTTTTACTGCTATTCTGTACTTAATTGTGGTGCTAAACGTGGTGAATATCGGTGAAAATTTTCCAGTTGCCGAATACCGATGAGTTGACTAGCAGATATTCTTTTAAAACACGTTTTGCGGGGGCAATGTTTATTTAAAATTCGTTTTCTCACGGTTCACCCGCCGCCCCCGCTTTCAGCAAGGGGATGCAAATATACATATTATAAAACCACCCTCTCGGACTACCCTAACCCACTTGAGACTCCCTCCCTCTCAAGTGGCTGGCCTCCCGTCCTCACTTCGCCGCTGCTTGGGTAAGCAAATGCGTGGGCAAAATATTATGTATGAAAAGAGCGGAGTCTTGGTTGGAGTGTCGAGAGCGAGGCATAACTTATGAATTTTTGAGTCGCCTCCGCAAGAATCTCAATTACTTGGGCCATCACTCCTGGATGTAAATGCCCTTAATGCAGGCAGGAAATCCGGACTGAGCCTAACAAATTGCTCGCTCTCCTCTCTTCTCGTCCGCCGGATTGAACCAAGCGGCGAGGATGGCCGTCGTCTGAGAAGCACTTCCATTTTCTATCTTATATATATATATATATATCAGTCGTACGCGCAGGCAGTCCAGCTTGCGCCTGGGCAAAAATTGGGGCAGGGAGTATTTTTTACTGTCTTTTTCATTCATTTGCACATTTTGTCTTGAAAATTCCACTCGGCGCGGTGGAAGTTTCACTCTTCCTCTTTATAAGTACCTATAAATGTATTAATAAATGCCTCATGTAAAGCGGTCTGAAGAATATTCGCCGAGGTTATGGACTTAATTCTATCAAATTTATGTTGAATTTACTCCATTGACTTAAAACTTCTTATATTTCCAGAGATGGGATGGATTTCATTGGATTATATAATATTCAGGGAAAAAACATGAAATACAGTCGTCAGTCAAGTACAGCATTAATGCTAATTCAAAATGAGAATAAAACAAAAAATGAAAAAAAGAAGCTAATGAGATGACAAATCAAGCAGTAACGGAACATCAAACTGATACGGTAAACAATCCTCAGAATTTAGCAGGTTATTTTGCATTAAATGAGATGATGGAGAGCCAGAAAAACTTTTACTTGATAGAGAAAAGTGTTCGATATCAGTCCGAAGGAATTTATTCAGGCGGAAAGACGGTGGAAAAAGAACTTCTTATATTTATTGTTAGCCTGGGTGTTGGCATGTGGAGTAGGGAGTTTGAGCGGATGTGGGGGGAAGGTAGTCTTATATTGTTGATGGAAACAATATCGTGACTGTGAAAGTGGAAATTAAGGCAGTTAAAATTTAATTTTATATACCTATCTGCTTCAAGTCGGAGATGGGAGAGGCTGATTGAAAAAATGAATTTGAAGTACCTCGCGGACATTTGGGTTTCTATATTTTATTATTTTTGCGAAAATGTCGTAGCTCTATTTTAAGTGCAGAAATAAACTGATTTCATTTTTATATTCCTCCAGATCAAGCAGGAAAAAATCGTTTTGCTTACGTTAATTTCCGTGGGATAACATTAAGGAACCTGCAAAACTTAGCGGTTTGAAGTGACCCGGAAATCTGAAGGTTTGTTTCCCGGTCCAGGGAATTTTTGCTTTAGCAACTAATGTAAAAATCACCGCTGTTCTCGCGGTAAGATTGAAGTACATCACAATATATTTTACTCCTTAATGATGAATCTTGTTTTGGTTTTATACATGCTAAGGATTAAATTTAAAAGCCGTCAGCATACTGCTGCCGTGAAGACAGTGGCAAACAATGCCGTCGGAACTTAAATTTTGCATCAGGACTTCTCGAATATAACTATCCTCGTCGGCATCAAGTTATGAAATATATGACATTTCATGCACTTCGGGAATATTTTGGTACGTCAGGGCTATGACTCAGAACGCTAAAAAGATATTGTCAATTTACTGAATGCTGCACAAGCTGAGTCCTGGTTTCTTTTGATTAACCTGTGATATCTTCTCTTAGGGGGTGTAGAGTTTTCTGGAGAATATCCTTCTCTTTCTATATGAGATACTTAAACCACCAATAAAATTACTAAGATCGACAAATAATTCACCTCACCAATAGTATTAGTCTTTTCCTTCCTGATATATTTAGGTAAAAATGTAATCATTAACTACCTCATAAAATTTTAGTCCTGCCTTCTGCCTGTCTGCCCAACTATGAAAGCAACTAAAACTCAAGCTTTCGTCTATATCATAGACAAAATTTGAACTTGTTTTTTAATTAAAGAATAAGATCAACAAACCCAATCACCACATTAACACGGTTATGAACGAGCGGTTACTGCTGTATTACAAGTGTATATTCTTTCATCGGCAACGACACTAGCACGTTTTTGAGTACTGGGGAACTTAAATTTTTTTATCTATAGATTGATTGGGCACTCGAAAGAGACTGCAGGTGCTGCTGATTAAGCGCTACCATAAAGCCGAACGCCTCAGACAATTACTGGAAATATCGGACGGGATCCCACGGAAACTCGATCCTGCGCAAGATTTAATTTATTTCGAAAAAGTTTTGCGAGGGCATTCTTCCTAGGACGAGAAATAAATCGGTCCCGCGAACTAATAAATTACTACATGGAGACGCGGTGTGCAACCGTGCACAATAACGTCAATTTACAGTACTGAACGGTAGCGGATTTACTTTGCGGGACCACAAAAAATTATTATTAAAAAAAGACCCCAGGTGGAGTCGGAGGGTTAAAGTATTCTAGCGATTAAGTTAGGTTTCCATGTAGTATTTCAGAAGTATTCTACCAATATTCCCCTCCTTCATAGGCTTGAATTGATACTGCCTACTCCCTTTCATTCTATCTAAAAATCTTATTCTCTTCCTTCCTCTCCCTCGTTTACCAACATTCCAATAATGTTTTCAGCATCTCCTCCCCGATCAGTACTCTCTCCATCCATATCTGCTGACTCTTCCGTATCTCATCTAGAAGATGCCGTAAAACATCAAATTCCAGATCACTTTTCCCTAACCTATTCTTTAAATTTTTATACAACCATCATTCATAGGATCCTTCCTGTTCATGGACACCTCCTTTGGTAACCCTATAGACTCACTGATGTCCTTACTACTGTATTGGTTAAGCTCCATGGTTTTCAGATGAGAGATAGAGGGTAGGGTTTCCCACTTGCTTCCCAACAGTGTATTCCAACATTCACTTTTCCCTATAATTTTTGGTTTTTTCCCGGCGAACAATTGCAGTGAAGTTTTCTCGGGTTTCACACCGGGTCAGGTCCTCCATTTCTCCTTCCAACGTTTCGATGAACAACTCGCCCATCGTCTTCAGGGATTCAGGAATCCAATTGGATTGAATTCCTGAATCCCAATTGGTTTGGATTCCTGAATCCCTGAAGACGATGGGCGAGTTGTTCATCGAAACGTTGGAAGGAGAAATGGAGGACCTGACCCGGTGTGAAACCCGAGAAAACTTCACTTCACTTTTCCCTGTTTTCCTGCCCGAATTTTTGAAATTTCCTCGATTTTTTACCAATGGCAAAGCACTTCTACATAAGGATTTTGTAGAAAATGCAGCAACGCACACAGTGAAACAACATTTATATATTCGAGGAGCGTATCCTATTCCAGAAGAGATTCATATACAAAACCTAATGTGAAATGAACAAGTCTTTCCTTTAAAACCTGAAAACGGTGAAACTTATCCTTGACTTGCCATTATTGCAGCTGTCTGGTCATTATTTGCTCTTATTTACGCTGACTTCTCACTTGATGACATAGACCCCATTAGACCCTTTAGAATTCATTCTGCAAAATCTTGCGCCAAAGCCTCGTCTTCTTCTCCTTTCCTCCCTTTTTCTCAACGCAAACAAAACAAAATGCTTCACCTCGCCGCTCGAAAGCAGCAATTCTCCGCGCGGTCAACCACCATTTTCTCACCTTTATGCTCTGGAGTTTTTCCGTTACCTCAGCCTAATTTCGCTGGCATTTGCTTGATTTCCCTGTCGATATGAACTCTGTCTCTGAAATGTGTTTTCATCACCGAAAGATGAGTATTGCCTCAATTCCCATTCCCAATTAGGGGTATCCATTTTTGTTCATTGCTTTTTTAGGATTTAAAATAGTTGTCACTACATATAGAAATAAATATCCGAGGCCGTAACCTTTAAGGCACAAAAATAAGGCTAATTTAGTGTTTTAAAAATTAATGCCTTTGAATTTTATTTCCTTTTGTATTGTTTAGGAGGAGCGTGACTACCCGGTGGTTGGAGCTTGGCTGCTTACTGAATGGTCCTGGGTTCAAATCCCAAGTGAAGTCTTCGGACACTCCCGAACAAAATCCTCTCAGTGCGAGGTGGCTTAGGGAAAGGAATTGACGAAGTTACCTTGATATTGTGAAATTGACCCGCCTGTGTCTTAGTTCGAAGTAAGCTCCACCCTCGTCTACCCTATTGTGGGAAGATTTTCGGATGAGAAAGTGAAAGAAAGGTGCTATTTCGCACTCGTCCGACCGCACCTTAAATAGGCAGCGGGCGTATGGGATCCGGTGCAGAAAGACTTAATCCGCGAATTGAATAAAATACAAGGGAAGGCTGCGCGTTTCGTCGAAAACTGCTACGGGCGTACAGACAGTGTTACCCAGATGTTAAGCTAATTAGGCTGGGAGCCGTTGGAGACTCGGAGGCTGCGCGCTTTAGATTGCTTGAACAATTGAGAATGGATATCTTTAAGAGCAACACAGAGAACATAATATTAGAGCCACGCTATATTTTCAGGTCCGATAGAACCGATAAATTAAGAGAGATGTTTTGCCGAACGGATAGATAAGGGAATTCGTTTTTCCCCCGAACCATAAAGGACTTTAATAAACGCTAGTCCCAACTTCGTTAGAGCACTTCATTTTTTTTAGCTGTAAACGGCTGGTGTCCTAACACCCCCTGCCACACGCCTTTTGGGCGGCTTGCGGGGTATTATGTAGATATAGATGTAGAAAACAACCTTTTTGTTGAATCATTGAATGAGTGATTGTTTTCAAGGCCATAGATACTATCTTCATTAATTAACGTTTCCGCTTAGAAAAAGCTCTGAAACACTGAAAAAGCACGGCCCTGTGTGTTATATTGCAAACAGATAAAGAAGGATAGCCTCAGCTGGTTTAAAGAATTAGATTGAGAATGGAAGTAATGGAGGTCTACGCCGGTGTTCATGATAAATAGGCCACTAATATGCTCGTAGAGTATAAGACTGGAGAATGGGGAACATAGCGTGAAAACATTCGTGTTGGCAGTGGTTGTCTATGGTTTGGAACTTAATGTGGTCAAGTCAACTGAAAGCAGGGTAACCTTTGGCTAGACTGGCCGCCAAATAAATACTAGGATCCGTGAACATTTCAAATCGTTTTTAAACTGTGACAATAAATCTGTTTTTGCTAAACATCTATGTGATATGTTACATGAGGCCAATTTTGATCCTTATATTTTACACACTTACGAAAAAGGAAAAAACTGGACTTTTTAGAAAATTTCGAAATTGTGTCATTTTCAAAACTATGTGGTACAAAATTTCTTAATGAAATTGTGCCAACCCAATTGTCACCCCCTCAGTGCTAAACTTCCCCGCGTAGAACACGTCATTTTCAAGCTAGACTGGTAGAAAACGGTCGCAAAAAATGCTTTTACTTTATTCTATCTACCACAGAGTTCATTCACCCGCCATCAACTTCATGAGGGAAACCTTTTCCTGTATCTTTCAAATATATTTAAAGGCGTCAAGGTGCCGTGAATACCCATATCAATAAAATGGCAACATAAGTTTCTTAAAAAAAGCATAAAGAAAAACAATTCCACCATTGTGATAGTTGGCCCAATCTTCACTACCAACTTGGTGATGAGTAAAATACATTCTAACCTATTACTTGTGAAAACAATGAATACATTGATCACTTTTTACGTACATGCAGGCAGCACCTGAGGTTGGAATATGTAACCAATACTACTAATTATTTTTATAGCTGCTTCTACGACTACCGTTAATTGCCGATTAACTATTACCTCAAAGCCAGTGATGGGTATGATAAATATATTATGACCTTTTGTCTGTGAGCTTTACGAAGAACTACATAGGCAGGATTATATAGGCAGGAAGTACAGGAACTAATTTTATTTAATGTACATAAGAAACTTAGTTGTTCAGTTGGAAGCGAATAGTTTTACTAACAATAAGGCATAGAAACACCGTAGTTCCATGTGTATACAAGAGAGATCGTTAAATCCCATCGTTTGAATTAACTACCAGTTATCGTTTTAGGTGAATAAAATAGTAATACTAATTAAACAGCCTCGTATCGCCGCATTTTTGGCGCGATGTTTTCGGTTCTTATTGTGGCATTGGTTTCAGTTATGTATAAGGATCAGTATTCGGTGGGGAAAGCTCTCATCATCCGCTATTCTAGTCACGAGGTTTGAAATAATCAAGCAGCTGTCTCTGGTCGGAATTTCGGTAAAATAAATTCGTATTTAAAATTCTGTGGATGTTGGTTTATCTCCTCGTGCAGGGGTTGTATCTTTAATGGAAATTCCGGGCTCCGGAAGCTTGAAAAAGCTCGTGTTATGGTGTCTTCTGGGAAGTGGGGACGGTGGTAAGGTTCCGACGTTAGTGGGAGTCGGATGTAATGGAATGTAACATAAGCCGCCGCGTTTGAATGTCAGAATACCGTGTGCGGTTCTTCATTATTAATATATGATTAGCATCACACCAACTGCGAATGCTTTCGTCTCCTCAGTGAAATTCAGTGAATACCAGGGTTGAATTTAAACGGAAGGCTCGGTCGTTTTTAATGATAATCGTTAAAAATTCGTGTGAATAAGTTGTTGATAATGCAGATGCAAGCGAGAGTGTGAGAGTTTTTTTTTTAAATTTTAAAGATACAATTTTTCAATTTGGGAATGGAGTTGTAATGAGGGAGTATTAAAACATTTTAGCGCAATTGGTTCTTCGGAAAGGCTAGAAAATTTCCGGCGGTAATGACAGGAGCAAGTGATCGCTGTGACGTAGATTCGTTTCGATGCTCAGCGAAGCGCACTTTTCTTAATTATATAGCTGATGTATTTTTGACGTGGTATCGACTGAATTGCAGGTGATTCTTAGTAAGACAAATAGATAGTGCATTTAATCTGTCGGTTACGATATAATTTGCAATATGGTGTGGCCTCTTTTTCAGTATTCGCACATATACTCTTATACTACGCAGCTTTCTATCCTAAAAGCCTATTATGGGATCGAATTGAAATGAACTTAAGTCGAATGCTGTCTTTCTCATTAGCGAGGTATATGCGTGTGACGACTCCCACTTATTGAAATGATTCTAGTGTCAGCTCCAAAAGTACTGCAGAACTTATATTTTTCTGTTCTTGCCTAGGAGTTTCGAGGCTATATTGTGTAGATATCATCACACGACTGTTTATTTATCAACTGGTATACACGAGATTGGCGGTAGGTTTTTCTAAAAACTTGAAGGTACGATGATTAACGGAGGCCTAAATTTGTGTCCAGTGTTGACCAATGTAAATTGTTATTTAGTATCACATGCTTTATAGGTATCGTAAAAGGCTTGATATGATACATGGGAATAATGATTGTATAATTCTAAAACGTTTGATTATGTTAATCTGGCACTGATTTTGAAATTTTTTGTCCTACCCCTACACTAATTTATTTATTTTTATTTTATTTTAATAAAGAGATACACATACAGCAATACTGCCAATTTAAAGTGCACTTATAACAACAAATATTAAATAATTAAAGAATAATTATTTGTTACAAATTTAAATACAATAAAAAAGAAAAACAAACATTTATCCGGCTATCTAGTCATTTATGCGATAAATATGTTAATGCCCGATGAGTAAAATTTTTAAGTGTCAGACCAAACGGATCAATATCACTGGGTAGAGTATTTATTAAAAGGGAGAGCCTATGGACAAGTGAGCGCTTAATTACAGATAGCCTGGATGTAGGAATGTGGAGTAAAGAAGTAGATCGGGTGTGGCGGGAAGGTACTCTAATGGCCGTTAATATGATATATGTTCTCCGTGCCACGATTTGCTTTGTACTTGATCGTGGATTATCATTTCATATTTACAGGGGGAGCAAAAATACCTTTCACAAATCAGGGGATACTATTTCCCCTATCTATTCGGTCGATATAATGGATTCCGTCGCGGCTGAAACCATCCCGGAGTTTCACAGAGGTCCTGGGCAGTTAGCGATTACGAGATTCCCCTTCAGAATAATCTGACTCGTTTTCTTTTTTTTTTATCTTACAAACACACCAAAAGGCTCTTATCATTTTTATGGACTCCTCTTTCCTATTTTCTTCCCCGTCCAACTTGACTGAGGCGGAAAATTAACTTTACGCGCCAAAGGTTGCCGGTTGCTGGTGGCGTAGTCAGTGACATAAGTTGCATTACCAATTCTAATTTTGTTGGTTCAGCCGCAGTGGAAAATGGATGAGGAACAAAATTTTTAACTCAAAAATATTTTTCTTAAATTTTTTTCTTGGGAATGCTGGTAAAGAATGCTGGAGGATCAAAGGGTGGGCAGTGAACCCTCAGCATTACCAAAGGATGAATTAAATATCTAGTAAACTTTTTATTTAACATTGATAGGTCATGGGAATCGCGGTTCAACTGAGGCTCAAGCATAGTTTTCCATTTATGGTCACGTCGGCTTTAATAAATTCATGAAGTTTGACTGAACCGGGATTCGAAGCATGAATTATTGATTTTCCCAATGATTTTTTTGGTGTCTAATTTTTCTAGGATGTCATTCTTCTACTGCGTGAGATTAGCGGGACTTAATAAAAGTAAACTTAACAATTTAAATATGATAGGCTACTGCAACTGCGTGCTAAACCATGGGACTTGATTGTATGCATTATTGTATGCTGTTTTACGTGGCTCTGCACGTTAATAGTGCAATAGTTTCACTCGGACTTAATGGGATATGTTCTGGAAGCTTTCTATTACCAAATTCTGGAAAACCCGCATTCAGCAATTTAAGACAGTATAAGCGAAAGTGTTTTACAGTGAAAAAAATTCTAATTGCCTGTACTGCTCAACTTCCTGCTTGTTTTGGGTTTATCGGCATTTACTGTAATGGTTGAGGGTGCACATGAGATTTTTCATTATAGTTAGGAGGTATCGACTCCACAAATTTCACTCCGGAAGCGAACACATAAAATGAAGATAGCAAATATTAATTTCGAGAACAATTATATGGGCCCTAAAAAAAACTAGGGCCTTCTTTTGTAAGATAACATTCAGTATTTCCCTCTTTTTCCTTCAACATTTTATATTTTCCCTTGCAACCGTGGTATGAACCGCAACGAGCAGTAAGTGTCATTTACTTTTGCCTGAAATTGCGTGTAGTTTGGTCGCATATATAATATGCTGATTCTGAAGTAGATTCGCAGGGTTGAAATATTTTTCATGAGCGTACTCGTGAATCGATAACCAAATTACGTTTTTCTTCATTACTATCACTGGTGAACAATCCAAAAATAAGTGACTTAACTCTCCACACTACTCTCCTCTCTGCTAATAATTTCACACCTAAGTATTTCTTCACTTTCATATCTTCACCTTTTTTACCTTTTCCTTTTTTACCTTTTCCTTTTTACCTTAATTATATTTTATTCGAGGTCTTCCTTTTCTGTTCCTGCAATCCACTTGTCCCTCTACGATAGTCTTCATTAGGACGTCATGCCCCAAGATGTGGACGATTAAGTTGTTCCGCCTTCTTATGGTTTTCATGGAGCTTCCCTTCTCTGCTTTTCTTCTGAGGACGTCCCCATTCATCACTCGATCCATCCATTCATCTAGGTTTTTATCATTCTTCTTTAGCACCACATTTCGAATGCCCCCTCCTTACCCATGTGAAATGTTCGTGTTGACAACAGTGGCTCAGTAGCCTGTTCTTTAACTGGAAAGCAATTAAAGGATACCTACTGTTGCTTAGCACCCATTGCGGTTGATCGGTTGCAGGAAGTGATGATAAATACCAATTATGGGTTGAAGGCCGATTTTCCCGGCCGAGAACTCTAATAGTACGCAGCATACCAGAGAAAATGCTAGTGAGGCATGTTTACTGTTTAGCCCCAGCGGCACATTTAATGGTTGTACCTAGGTGTATACAAGGTTTGTTCAGAAAATGACGGGTTTTTAAATTTTTTTGATAAAAGTATTTATATATTCATAAATTTTGTCGCCTTTCAAATAATCCCCATTGCATATCGTGCATTCGTGCCTGCGCTTCCCTCAACTCTCGGAACACTTCTCGAACTCGATCTTTGGGAGAGCGTTTAGCTCTGTCAGCGATTTCTTTAAATAGGTATCATCTATTCTTGTAAAACGAAGGCCCTTTAAGGTTCTCTTTATTTTCGGAAATAGAAAAATGTCAAACAGAGCCATGTCTTGTGAATGTGGAGGCTGGAGCATAGTTACAAAATTGGTTTTGGCCAAAAATTCATGAGTTAAAAAAATTAACTTGGAAAGAGAGTATTTTTTAATGCGTAAATTAATCTTCGTTTTCTACAGAATATTTCTATTGAAACGCGACCATCGTTTCGTTGGTTCTGGTAGAAATGAAGTTAAACGTCGACACCAGAATATGACGTTAACCATGAAAACCATGGTCGTTAGCAACAATTACGTGAACAAATTCGACTCCGGAAGATGGCGTTAACTGTAGAAACCGTAGTGGAGTTTTAATAAAAAAAAATCTATGGAAAAACAAAGTCAAAGTTATCCATTCAGAGTGTTCAGCTAATTCCAAAAAGTATCTCCGGAAACCACCAACTTGGAAAGAGAGCATGGTTAACTTCAATGTGGGGCGAAAATGTTCTATTCTCGGCAGTTGCACGAGTTCTTTTTTAATCGAGATAATAAGCATCTAGCACAATGGAAGCACATCAAATTTCGAGTTTGTTATTTCATAAATTTCTTGGTATTTGTAATTTTTTCTTGTTTTGAAATTAAGTCGACTTTTCTAGAGCTCTATCCATATTTTTGTGTAAAAATTGATTTAATTACCGAGTGATCGTTAATGATAGAATGAATGAAAACTTCGCAAATAGCTCGCAATCAAGGCTAGCTTTCATTCACCTTTTGGGAAAGTCATGATGATTGTTCGAGTGGGTGTTCATCATGGCTGTAACTGCACTCGCTAAGCGCGGTAACTTTGATTTGCGGTCTCATTCGGCCTATTGCCCTTTTAATGAGCTCGGCCCGCCGCGAACCCTCGCTCTCCTCCCGATTATTCCGTGATGAATTTCATTAGAGCGCTGCGAATTATTTCGCGTGCTCCGCGGAACCCCCAGGGGGCGGCACTGAGCGGTAGACGACGCAATTCTCTTCCCGTGCCTGTCAGGTTACCTACCCGCAGGGCAAGGAACATTTACTTATAGCGACGCGAGCGCCCCCGCCGCCTACGGTCGTAATTACATCGCATAAACATGCGGTTCAAATTCCGAAATTCAGGCACGTCGCGCGGCCGCCACCGCTCCTGATTCCTGTCATGGCTCGCGACCTTACCCCCGTCCTTCACCCCTCCAGTAAACCCCCTTGAGGCATCCAGACTCCCAAACGAATGGGGTGGGGAAGATAGGTGGGCTTTCCAGGAAAAACTGAGGGAGATGTACACCGATTCGTCCACGTTAGACCTTATAGCGAATGCATCGCTTTGGCATTTGGCATTCAACGACAGAATTACTTAATTCGTGAATTGGACAATTTGCATGCCTGCATCTACGAAGAGAAATGCTTACGGTACTCTAAAAAAAATACTGCGAGCTAAGCGAGAACAGTATCGCATGATGAGCTGAAATGGCTATCGCCGCAGGCACTGGAATGTTTTCTGGAGCAGAGTGAGAATGGAGAAGGGTTACTGAGCTTGGTACCGACGTCGAGTTCTATTTAAAATCAATCATTAATGCCTTTCGTATTGTGGTTTGGACCCGAGTCAATAGCCGACAGTAATCGCTCGTCGAATTGTATTTTCGAAATGTTTTTCAGCGCGTATTGCTAAACGCGGGCCAGGAATATAATCAACAAACGTCGTTCAAACGTAAATTACAAACGAAGGATTTTTAGTTCTATCTAGAATTCGAATAACTAAGAGTCGCGAAATTGAAAATGAGGTTTTTTGGTTTGGTCGTTTTGTTTCTACTAATTGTAAGTTATGTGGTAACCTTACGTGAAAGCAATCATCATAATTTTATTCAGCAGCTAAAAATCATTTTTGTTGAAAAAATACTGTTTCTGCTTGAAATGATAACGGAGGTATTAATTTTGGCCAATTGCATCGATTTCCGCCTACTGTGCGTCGTATTATTTAATGAATGAATATTATTTCTGATGGCATCCATTCAAATCGATTTTGCAGACGACATTGTTGTTTTTAAGCCGATGGTTTTTTTATAATGCATAATGTTTGCCTAATGACCTTTACATTTTCTATGCAGGTCAAAATCAGACGAAAAATGTCGATATTAGTGACTGCCCGAGCAACTTAGGAGCTATCGAAGTCTCTAGATGTTCCCTCTTCGAAGGACATATCATTAGTGTCACGCTGAGATGTGGAGAAACTTTTCCGCCGAAAACTCCAGCCGATCCGACCACATTCGACCTAGTTCTGTCGACATTAAGCTCCGTTTTTGCGTCTCTAAGTTCTTAAAAAGATCAGACGGATTGGCATTACGGGGAAAATTGGCCGAACTCACGGTAATCAAATAGTATTTGCCTGTTTTCTTCGATTCTGACCTGTTTTAATCAGTGAAAAATTGAAACTATAGAGCTCGTCCGAATTTCGAATTTGTTACGCGAAAGCGAAATGAATTGAAAATGACAGAGCAGGTTGCCTGTCATTGAAACGACATTTAGGTCGTAATTATTCAAGTTGAAAGTATGCATTAAAACTTTGCATTAAAACATTGCAAAAAAGAGCATTTGGATACGCCAATTGCTATGGTAGCCTAAGTGCTAAATTTTATTATGATTAAATGTAGAGTATTAATCCCATTGCTCTTTTTTTACACGAGGTTAACTGGAAAATATAAGTAGGAACAGGTGATAAAATAGATCTATAGAATTTGTATTACATAAATGATATTATGCCGGGTATATCTCGCGATAGCAGGGACTGCATAAAATATTGTACAAATGTTACGGAGAATACCATGAATATAAATATTAAAATAAGTTATAATTAATTTGCAAGTTTTGACCGAGTCCATGTCCATTAATTAAAAATATCTTCCCTCGAGGTTATTACTTATCTGAAAGTTTACCCCACGTTTTGAGAATTAATAAAACCGTCACCGTTATTCGCGGAATACATTAATTACGTCGGGCGGCTTATCTTTACCCGTGGGAACAAATGTTTTCCTTTTACGCTATTTGTATATATTGTGCGATGTTTTCTTAAATCTCATTATTGTTACCGAGAAGGAATAATTTGTTCCAATACCAAAGGGAACTGACGGAAAACTTATTTTGGTAAAATTGTCAAAGAGAGAGAGAATAAAAAAGCGATTCATTAATAATTCGGCCAAAAAATTCAGATACTAACAACTGGAATATTAAAAAAAAATGCATCTCGGGAAGTTCAATATTGCGCTGAGTACATGAACTTCAAAAGTGCTGCCAGAACGTCTCCAAGTGGGTAAATATGGTGGAAATTACAGTTATTTACGTACTAGGCTATATGTTCCCAGAATTTGTTACAGTAGTAGGTACTCTTGAAATCCATTTATCTTTACCGATATGTAATATTGTATTTCTTGGAGTTTAGGTCATTTATTCAAAACTGTCGATTTACCGATAGGAATTTTTCCTTTCTCAATTTCATTGCATTGTTTAAGTCTACCTCTGTTGCTTGTTCATTTAAAGCATAGTTTTTTCGAATGTGAGAGAGGACGTATTTGTTTGCGAAGTAAATTAGTGTCATGAATCCAAAAAAAAAGATTGCAGAGGTGTATTATCACGCATGAATCTTTTGAAAACTATTAGTCTATGATTTTAATAATTGCCGAAATAGGCTGTTTCCCGGGGTTGGTGTTGCTGGCAGAGAATTTAACCTCCGAGCGAAGAGCTCTTGCCTAATTATCGGAGGGTCTGGTAGTCCAAATTCAGACTGAGGTCTTAGTGGAAACTTCATAATTGTATCTATATGATCCATTAATGTTGCAGAAAATAGGGTAGTTTCCTTCATCAAAGAAAACGAAAGGCATTGATTGTTATTCGTTACCCACCATTAGTGCATTCATAATGTACAAATTATTTGGTTTTAGAAATCCCAGTTTAGACGACTGGCAATGGCCAGTTTTGAACCGCATTTGAAAAAGACCAGATTGGCGCCCATGTAATGCCACTCCACGTGACGTCACAGGGACCTAGTTCCTATACGAGTAGATAGGAGTTTTACATCGTCTGAGATTACCAATGCATGCATTAGGCACAGAGCTCAGGGAAACATCTCTTAATAATCACCTATTAAAACGGCCTATGGTCGGAAAGTTTCCTTCGTTTGATAAGGTATTAATAATCTTCATTTAAGCCAAGCGATACGTGCTAGCAGGGTACTCTGCTACCTGCTAGCAGCCTGCATCGCAGCGGCGCACATGTCCTAGCCCCAAGGTCACCTCACTTTGCGGCAGCGGGAACCAGAATGACGTCACACGGGGGTTTCCCAGCATTCATACTAGCACACATACATAGCCGTCGCGTTTTCGCGCGCTTGAAAATTTTCACTTTTAATTTAATCGGGAAAAATAGATATTGTCATTTAAAAATCTAAAGCTGTGAAATGCATACTCCAGGAGTAATAAACTTTCGATTTAAGCAATAAAAAAATAATAGGAAACCACCCTATTGATACCGATGTCGCTGCATCGTGAGTTTGTTTTGGAATTCAAATCCACGAGGAATTTAACGCCTTTTTCCCTAATGCTTGAACAAGTGCATGATGACGAAACATTGTATATGAATTATAGCCATGCCATAGTATATGAATTATCGTTCCCACAGCATCACTCTAGAGACGATAAACTGCGCTAAATATGCGATGGCGATTGAGCGAGTTGAGGAAAGAAAAATGTCAAAAAAAAAAACGAGCCGCATGGTAATTGAGGGCTTGGATTCGCCCAACTCAACAAATACCTTTTTTTTTTAACTTGGCCCACTGGGTTCGTTTCAAAGTACGCTCTCCTAGTCTCGCGGTGTCATTTATTGGACGAGAAGTTTTTTTTTTGCTCCCTCTCGCGTCGCGCCTTTTTGATCTCACGGGACACACGGTTTCGGCACAGGAAAAGGGTCGTTTGCAAGTTTTAACGACGACCCACGTCATTGATTCCTCTCCATTGCGCCTGCCCTAATAATACCTATAGGCAACCCTCCGTGCCCGCGAGAGCCACAAGGCAGAAAAGGGTCATGAATATCAATGAGAGAGGAGCGGGGGGGGGGTGGGGGGGAAAGAGAGGGAATTTGGTGCTATCCACGAAACACGCCGCGTCCTTGTTGGTGTGGCGACGAGGAGGAGGAAGAAGATGAGGCTTTGTCAAGTGCAGGGGACTGGGGTGGATTTAATTGAATCCGACGAGGGGGTGTGGGGACCCACGCGTCTCAAAATTCATAAGACTCTGGCGGGCGTGGAGACTGGAAGGGCGTAAGAAGGGGTCGACATCTTTTTCGGCCCGCAGCGCGTCCTACGTGTGGTGATGGAGTCGGGTGGTGGAGCGGATTACTGCACGCCTTAATGGAATAAACATACGTACACACGTGGACCAGATCGTCTCTTAAATATTAGGCTGTAATTCCCTGACTCCTCCAGACTATTTTCGCAATTTTCCTGCTGGATTTGCAACCACAATAAATCTTACAGAAAATTTTAAATCTTTCATCATCGATGTAAGAAAACAATCTTAAGATTGGTTTGATGCAGCTCTCCATTCCGCTCTCATATCCACCAGCCTTTTCATGGTGACGTATTTCTTGTCTTTTACATACTTTATAACCTGTAACCTTAAATAACACATTCTGGGCCTTAAGCATCTCTCCGTGTACGATTAATATCATTAGGCCATCATGCCTCCTAGTGAGACTAGCGAAATTGCCCCATATTCTCCAAGGTTTTTAGAAGACTTCTCCATTACCATTGATAAATAAAATGCTTACTATTGATAAATTGACTGATTATTACGACGACAGTGTTGTTACTTGCGATGGACACGGCCGATACCAAGAACTAGGTGCCGCTCCAAGTTTTTATAAGGGATAAGAAATCCCCTAGAGCTTCCTCGACAAGAATTGTTACTTTCCTTAGCGTTCTCCCTAAATAGTTTGACGTTGATTTAACAGTGAAAACTGTGGGGGCAAACGTAATTGGAGGGACCACTCAAATGTACTCATCAAATTAATCGACACGCTTATGAACATCATAAAATACAAAGGACAGCAGCGCGATTCCTCAACACTGCTAAGGACGTACAGAAAGAGTTAAACAAATGTTAAAGAAATTCCAGTTGGCTTCTTCAAGTCAACTGAAGTTCGAAGTCAATGTAGTGACAATGAAAATGTAGTAACATTGACTTCGAACTTCAGTTGACTTGAAGAAGCCAACTGGAACGTTGGCGAAATATTGTCCAGTAAAATGGATAAACGCGGAAGGAAACCCGGAAGAATCGCTGCCTATCAGAGATAATAAAAATTTTGTGGACATTGTGAGAGCTGAAGATTCAGGACGGCAATCTCAAAATTAATTCCAAAGTATCTAATTTGTTGAAAAAATGCATTTTCCGGAACAATACCATTATTGATAAATTGATTGATGGTGATAGGCTAATTGTAAGTGGAGAAAAAGACATTCCATAAGAAAATTTGGTGCTTTACCAGATTTCGAAATTATCCTGAAGCAGTTTGACTATCATTTAGTAGTGGGATGGGGGAGCCTTTAAATGGAATTTAAGGAAACGTCAATATGACTTTGACTCGTGGAATTTATTGACAATGTATTATGGGAAGAAGACAAAAATGAAGAATGGATATTTTCATTAGATGTTGGCAGCGGGCTTAAGGGGAGACTAATAAAGGATGACAGAAGGAGGTATTACACATCTTTTACTGCCCATTTACAATAGCGATGCGGCGTCGGTCTTCGAACAGAATTTCTTCAGACTTCAAAGAAATAACTTAGAAAGTGAGAGGACTACCATGGTCACTTAAATATTAGTTTAAAATATTATGACTTTCCTTGAATGATTAATTCATGATGAATATTTCACAGAATTTTAACATTTATAACATTCACCGATTGATTTGGGTGATAATTTTTTAAAAGGCTGTGGAGAAGTGATGAGAAGAAATTCCCTTACGTTTTCATGACAAAATGGTTAGTTTCTTCGCCATTTTCTTTAAGCAAATTAACTTTTATGAAACACTTCTATATAACTTTGACTCGTGTAATATATTGGCACAGTAATAGGAAAAAGAAGAAAAATAAGGATATATGTTTTTAATCGTAGTTGCGGAGTGAATGGAACGGGAGAGTGGATACAACTGAATTCGGCGGGGAGCCTGTTGCGAAGGGCTCGCGTCTGAAAATTCATAAGATGCTGGTAGCGACCGTGCGAGGGGACTAGAATCGGATAATGAGAGAGAGAGGTGGATTAGAAAACGATGAGAAGTTTACGTACCGACTGAATGGGGAACATGCAGATTTTTTTTTAAATTCTATAATAAGAAAGTCCACACCTTAAATGTACTCGCCGAAAAGCTGGCGAATGTATAACGTTTTTTTGACTGAGTTATGAGACTTTAAAAATTAATCATCATCGGCTGCTTGAAAACACGACGTCATCCGAGCGTGACGTCACGGTACGGTATCCACTGATGACAGACTGAGGAAATGGATAGAAAATCGGTCTATGCAGGGGCTCAAACGCAAATTTGGCGAAAATAATTGCTATTTTTACTTCGATACCTTTCATTCAAGGCTCTACCGCTCTACTCTCTTAGCGAAGTGAATTGTGTACCGTCCGATGACGTCATAGGGCGTTTCAAGTCACGTGACTTCTAGCGAATCTCGAGAACTTTTAATTAGCAATTACTGGCGTTTGTGGAATACTTGGAGAGTTTTGGCTTATATATTTGGACTCGTGAGAAAATTGTCTTTTCAGTGAGACTTACTAGCATGATTAACAAATTACATGTATGTCCCCCATTTTCCCGATTGATTCATATCGTACATATTTCGGTATATTAGCATCTTCATTTCTGATAAATTACCTGATTGTGATGTAAATGCCTCTACTAGTGATGGACGTCGCATCATTCGCCTCATTACCCTTGAAGCTACTCTCCTTTTAATTGAAATTGTTCAAGTTCGAAAATATACTAGAAAGGTAAGGGATTCGTTTATTCAATGTTTCCATAAACTTGGTAACTGTGTCAATGTGGACAGTTGTCTCATTGCCTTGCATATTTTATGTTTCATTGTTGCCTGCTTTTCAACGATAGCCTCATATTCTACTGTTACTATTTACCATCGTATTTTACTCATTTTATCTACGTCCAGCCTATTCTATAAATGTGCAGTAAATTGTGAATATGTGTTGGTTAATGAAAAAGCAAAAATTTTGAGCGTCGTTGAAAAAAATTCTCTCCACTCCAGGTAATTTTTGAAATAATTTTGCATCGATGCAATTACATTACCCCAGAATTCATGAATAATTATTTGTTTATTATTAATGATATTTATAATTAAACACTCATATTAGGTGACGATTGTCATTTATAAATACGACTTTTAACGTAACTTTACTGGTAACGTTTACTCTGGTAGGATAATTCAGCAAAAATGTGCTTCTATGGGATCGGCTGAGGCGTTAAAGTGGCAGTTACAATCTCCGCCTTATCTGGTGAGATGCTGATAGTGCGTATTCAATTTTGGATTTCTTTCTAGTGGGATAGGTTTTCTCATGACTTTCTCTTCCACCAACGGCTGCCAGAGTCATGAAAAATTGCTTGGATGATGCGAACGATCACATCTGCAATTCGATTAATCACGCAGACCCAAATTCAGTAACCCTCTCCCGTCGCAGACATAAATTTAGGAAGGTGGCTGCCTTATCCAATAGAATTAGGAGCTTAAGCGTAACGGAATGCGAGAAATTGATTAAATGTGATACCCGCGAATTGACGTGTGCTCTAACGTGTACCGTGAAACTATGATAGGTACATTTTACAAGGATTGATTTCACTTTTCCTTGCCAGTTTTAGCAAAATATTATTATTATTTTTAATAGAAATAGAGATTAATGCAAATAATTCTTTAGTAATCCGAAACGCTTGTTGGTGGCTATTATTGGTTTCTAATCTAAATTATGGAGGGAATAATGTATTGACCTGTTGTTTTGATGTGGGACAAAATTACTCTTTGAAAACAAGTAATTTTATGTTAGAGGAGACTATCGATATACCATCATAAAAACATTTTAATTTTTACATTTCGTTTTCATACTCATCTAGAGTGTCATCTATTTTTTCCTAGTTAGAGTAAAACTGCATGAAACAGTCTTTCGCCCGTCTCTATAAGAGAATATATTTTACTAGGGCCTGAAGTGCAAAATTTTAATGTCGAAGTGTTTATTACAGTTACATTGTGTAGCATAGAATATCCTGGATCTTATAATTTTTGTCAAAATCGCATGAATTAATATATTTCTAGATACAGGAACATAATTTTTTTATTTTTTTGTGATGTTTTTTTCTCAGTCTCTGTTATTCTATACCCTTTCGATGTTAAACTTCCATTTAATTTTTGCTCGGTATCGTTTTCTGTGGAGGGAGGCACGATATAATTCGTCGTCCGTAGCCACCAGCATCAGAAAATTTCTGGGTGCTGTTCGCAGGTATTGGTATTCGATCACGGATTAGACATCTCGATTATCTCCGAGCTCAATTTAGGAAAGGAGCTTAGAACTCGAGCTCAGCTTATCGAGAGTACCTTTCATAATGATCCTGGGGGGCTTAAGCATTACATTTATTCAGCAAAGTTATTTCGACCGATAGATTGAAGGTTAATGAGAATGCAACGGAGTTTAATTTTTTCGTATGCACGCGAATAGTTCATTATTGAAGAAAAAATTCATGGACCCTCGGTTATAATGAGGAGAAGAAAATTGTGGCAACTTTCTATTATTTCAGGCTCCTCAAAGAAGAGGTTTTAAAAGTGGCAGGCTGATTCTAATTTATGATAGAATTAATCCGATATAAGTGTGATATAGTGGAAGTTCGACATATTAAAATAAAAGGTAGTTGCACTTTTCCACAATTATTGAAGATTATACAAGAAACCTTTTTAATTACTTTTCATGCCTCTAACCAGGGCCATCATCGGGGTGCAATTAACTTTCCGAAACCTAGGCCGGCCGAATAGAACGTGTGGAAATTGACAGAAGTATTTGTGTTATAATGAAATCTTCAGCAAGGGTTAATTTGCATCGCTAATTCGTCGCTGCTTTGTAGCATCAAATTTCCATAGGCAGAAGGGAATTACGTCTTGCTAATTTTTATGATCAATTTTTTTCAGGGTAAATTCAAAGGCCCCTCATATTTTTTGGAGGTGGTATAAAGAATGAGCCCAGGGATACGAAAAAAAACAATGAAACCCCACCTATTTCCGTGATCCATCGGAATGCACTGAAAAACTGGTAATGGAACCGAGATATTTTGATGCAGCCGTTACCGCAGTGTGCAGTATACGTGGTGATCACTGTCTTGTGGACTGTGTTTTAACGCAAAAATATCTCATGCCTCATTGTAATATTTTGCAAAAGTTAGTTTGTGATGTAAAAGTAACTTTCAGAGAAGAAAATGAAAAATCAGCTATTAAAAACCTCACTTTTCCTGTAGGATAACTCTTAATTTATCCCTTTTTTTGAAACAAACAAGGTGAGCGGAAGGAAGCTTCAAGCCTCATTCGGCCAACATCCTATATTTATAAAATATGTTTCCTCTCAAAAGACATAAAATCGTACTTGAGGTTTTTTTCTTTCATTGCATTTTCGTATAAATTATTTTAAGTAATTTACACTAATTTATTTAGTATTTAATTTGTCAACTCTCTTCAAATTCTTCGGCAATGAAAAGGATAAAGAAATTAAAATGTGATTTCATAGGTATTGAAGGAGTATTACCATGTGTGGTGGATTTAATTCGTCTCACCTCGTATTTTTTGCTCTTGATTGCATCCATCTATTTTTCCTCTTTCTCATTCTTCATAAAGAGCAACAACTCATTTAATCTTCTACAATTAATTAATCAAGCTTTCACTTATGTCAACCATCCTCGCGACTGCCGCATTTTTTTCTCCCATCTCAGGATGACTTTTCAATGACGTATGTTACTTCCTCGTTACAATGTTGCAGTTTGCTATTTGACCCAGGATATTACCATCCGATTTTAACTATTATAAGTGTTCGCAGACGCCTTGCTGCATTGACCTCGATATGAAACCTTGCCATAAAGCTGCCTGCGCTGACGTACTTTGATCCGACCGGCTTCATTTCTAACGGGTGAACGATAGGTGACACGGACACTGTTAAATAGCTCCTTTTCGAGAGCGGGCACCTCCAGCATCGCATCGTGCGATGACCGTATTTATGTGATCAAAGAGAACTGGATCCACATGGGCATGCACATACGTTGTGAGGTAAAGCTCCCTATACCTTCGACGCCTAATTTTGAATTGTAGCTCATCTTCTCTTTCTGGTAGGTTTGATTCAGTTCTCAGTCCTAATTGGATCCTGCATCTGTTAACAAATGGCCTGGCACAAACGCCTTGTTTTCTGCATCATTAGTGGCCGGAAACAATGTTTTAGCTGGCAGTTTCATTGTATTATCCTTCCTATTGTCCTTCTCATAATCTACCGATTCGATTGATGGATTTTTCTTCCTCATAGGAAAATCCGCTAGAATTGGTAGACAATTAATTGCGTATGCTTGGTTTCGCTATTTAGTGGGCCCTTTTCGCTCTGTAACGTTAAGGTGTTTTTCCCCGTCCCCTCCCTTCCGCTCCTATCCTTCCCCAGAGGCGTCGGCGGGCTCCCATCGCGGCGGCGCCTCTATCCTTTTTCCTTCCTCTCCAGCCCCTCCCCGGGTGACCGGGCGTATCAAGCCACGGGCTTGGGTCCAGGCCCCGGTGTGTTGTATCCTAGAGAGGGTTCACCTAAAACCCTCATATTTCTTGTCCTTCTCATAAGACTTGCAGAGAGAACGTTTGTGTCGTTCAGTGTGAACTTACAATTCAGTTACCAGGCCAAATACGGCCATCAGAACAGAAAAACGCTGACTTGTAGAGTTGTACTTAAAAATTTTCACTGAGGAAGCATGCAGATTGCATCATTGAAGTATAAATATCTGTACGAAAATTATTTAAATTTCAGTAGCCACACCACTGCAAGAAATGATTAGCGAATATGACTGCTGATTGTTAGCAGGAGGTAGTGATTTTTTCAATTAGCGGTGTTCAACGTGCCATTCGAGAATGTTAAAAAATGTTAGCACGATCTTTTGATTGGCAAGATAAACTTCTTTAGTTTAATACACGTAAAATGAGACTTGTACACACCATTAAATAAAATTCACTGTAATTTTATTTAATATTATATCAGAGTATAGCATTCTTATCCATGGCCGGAAAGTAATCTTTTCAGAAAACAATAATGTGTGTGGAAAATTAACCATATCTTATGATTTTTTTAATTTGAAAAACTTCCACCTTAGATAAATCTACAAAATTTCTTAACCACAAATTTTGGCAAAGAATTGCAACTGTTGAAACTTAATAAAAAGAAAATATTCTTTAATCTGAAGTGATATTGTAAAATGGGTCATGTGGTCAATCTTAGTGGATGTAACAGTGAATTAACCGAGCAGTTCGTGCAAGATAAGTGTCAAAAAGATGGATACTATACTAACGGATGTGGGGATTGAATAAATATCAGTTGAACTCAGCGATCCTCTTAAACCATTTTCATGTATCGATTAATTTTATTCCTTTCGCTGTTGCTTTAGTACGATTTAGCGCACTTAGTTTTCAGTCGTAGACAGACATTAAATGGCACCATAAGATACTCGAGGAGAAGGAATCTCTTTTATTTCGAATTGGACTGGCTTAGCGAATGAAAGTTTTTATGCTTATGTGATCTTCTTTTTATGAGTCTCCTTTGCATGAAAGAGGAACTAAGAATAAAGGGAACTACAGAGGAGGAAAAGAAAGAATGCTGGCTCACCATTTGAAGAACAAGTTGTCCGCAGAAAATAAAAAGAAGGTTTCCATGAAAGATTTCTTTGGGGAAGATCTAATTAGCCGTAGAATGTCGAACGATGGTCTTTGTAACTTTTTGATGGATTTTAGTGCTGATTCCGATCTTGCTTGAATCTATAGGGAAGATGAATATAGATGTTGAGAATTGCTTAGCGTCTCAAATTCTGTAACATTTTCCCCGAGTTTTTGATTCTGAAATTTTTTGTTGAAATTAGACAAAAAATCATAAATATCTTTTAATACAATTTAACGGGGATATTCTGCATACATAATAACCAAAACTTACTTCTGGACAATAAAGAAGTACGCCTTCACAAATTGCGTCATGCACTGAGGTCATGCATTTTGAGTAACGTTAAAATTTTATCTTCTTTCACAGGTGCTAACCCGAATTTATTCGAGAGAATTTTTCTGCATCTGGGCCATGAGATGACAAGGTTATTGAGGCTTGAACTGTGAGTTACTTCTCTGAAACACGTGGCACGTATCAGTGCTCGCAGAAAGGCCTCAGTCTATCTTAAAATATTCATTCATTTTTGGAAAGCTGGATGCACGCTTTTGACTTATCTCCCGACATCGGTGATGTATCGTCTTTTTGTGACCGAGTTACTGCCTTGATTTTATGTGCTGCGGAGAAAAGGCTTGCGCGAATAATTTCGGCGGGTAAATTTTTGGCAGATAGGCGCGTAGATAGGTGGATGGAAAGCATGGGTTAGTTTTTTTATTACGTGTTAGACGGGGCTCTAAATCTCGCTGTTTTGTATTTGATTTAGATCGTGCACGTGAATTTTAACTTGCTGACTTTAAAATTTTAATGTGTGTGCACTTTCTGGTTGTGTCTAAACGTCAAATTTATTACTGAGAGATATGATTTGTGCATTGATAAGAATTACTAATTGATTTAAACTATTTTTACACGGATAAACTTTATTATTTAATGCTTATGCGGCCAGGCGTTGAAAAGGAAAGGAATAGGAAATATAATGCTATTGATTCAGCCATTCTATTATAAAGGAAAAAAATGCAAACAAATATTAAACAACCTCGAAAGTTTCTTTCCTGTTTTGTAGACTTAGCGATCTTATTCGAGTTTCGGCTCTTTCAGTGAGGAAGGTATCACACATTTGAATATAAATAGCAGCAAACTCCGCAACACATCCAGTAACACGGTGACCAGAGCTGATAGAGTTGCTGACGCCATCAACCTATCTGCAACAGGGTTATGACCGCAGATTTTTCGCAAGCGAACAGCTCGAGAAGTCGGCGGCGCGGCGGATCGAAGAAGGGAAAGAGACGGGGATATGTATTTTCATAGCTCTAACACGTCAACGATTTAAATCAATTGATGAATCTTACCATTTCTTAATTTTTTCTCGGAATTCCCAATTTTTCAGCATAAGAAAGGCATGCAAATTTCGTGGTTTTCAGAAAAACGACATTTGAACTCGATTGTTTCAGGCTTAACTTTATGAAAATCCATTGTATACAATGAAAAGGTTTGGTACTTTTTCATACAATTTATTTAAGACGACCAGTTTCGTCGCAGAGGCGACATCTTCAGGTACAGAAATCGTTATTTTTATAGTTATTTTGTTGTTTATTTGGTTGCTATTACGCGTTGGTAGGGGAGGGTTGCGTTTATGTTGGAGCGTTACTCAACTTCTCCAAAGTACTAAAACTTTTAATTGTTTAAAACGACACTTGCTTAGTTTCTCGCCGCTACCGAAGAGGCGGAGAGGAGACGGTGGATAGACGAGGCGGAAAAGAGAGCTCGGAGGAGAGGAGCAGGCTGAGCTCGCCCTAAAGAGAGGATCGGGAGATGTGTGAGTGGTTGGACGGGGCAAAGGGGAAGCGGTGGAGGCGGATCAGGGCTTGCGGGTCAGGCGGGCTAAAAGAAGGCCGCGGGTGACGACGCTCAGTTGGGAGGACCGCAGGGGAAGCGCACAAGGGTCGGACGTGAAGAGAGAGGATATGTGAGATGCGTTGGAGATGAGGAGGGAAGGCGGAGGGGGAGGAGTGGAGGCCACATGAAAGGGAGTCTTCGAGGAAGGAGGAGAGTGGGGTGCGACCTCACCGAGAGATTCCTCCACTCCTCGCCTGTCCCCTCCCCTCCCCCTTGACGCCCCCCGCGCTTTAAAAAGCCTCGTTCGCCGCGACTTGCGGAGATTTGGTCGTGATTGGGCGCGATTCAAAACAGGCATTCATATGCGGTAAAAAATTGATTCGGAGTCAAGAGTGTTTATTTTTTTTAGAAGTTCTTACAAGAATGTGTAAAATTTAGTATGAATATAAATTTAGCCAATTCAGGCGTAATAGAGTGTAAGTAAGATATATTTAAAAAAATGAAATTACACTTTTTCGCAATTATTTTCATTTCGGCTCACAGAACCACCATCTGGTACTGTAACAGATGATGAATCCGTGGGTCGTACGCATTAAAATAATTTGGATAAATTGAAATTAAATTTTATTTTATTACTGCTAATATATATAAATTGACACTTTCTAAAGCGGATGGAAGCATCATTTCCATGAGAGTAGCATGACGTCGTCAGGGTTAATTTGTATTATTGATTAGTAAAAACGAATATATTGAATAACACCTTCGAAAATACGAATCAATTTCTATCAAGAATGGTGTTTGAACAGCAGTCTTGTTTTCTCAAAACGGCGCTGAATTTCTACCTGTAAACTTTGTGTTTTTCTGTGAATACGCTTAAGTTGCCAACAAAAAAGCCCAAAGTCTTTGTTTTTTGGAAGGAATTTGCATAAACTTTTGTATATAGCCTGATTCTCTAAAATGATAGTCGATAAGGTACAGTTCGAAGAGAATATTTAGAGATTATCATCAAAATAAAAAAGTATAAAAAATGTCCTTAGTTTCTAGATTGAACCTCGTTAACTCAGAGTAACTTCAACTAGTTTTATGCAACACCTTAAAAGATTTCACCGCAGTATAACTTCAACTTCCATAACTTATAGAACGTATGCTATCCCGTCGCAGCGGTCCGCATCGAGAACTAGCGTCGTGCGAAAGCGTCATCCAACGCCTTATGGACATTAGGATGGATTGCTACTATTTCTTGAAATTAATCGGCCATTACCTGCAGGGTTTAAGGTAACAGTAGCGCAGCGAGGGGGGATTACGGGGGATAAAACCCCCCAGAGCTCATAGAAAATTTTAAGTTTAATTCATTTTACCTAATTGGATTAATAATGCTTATAGAGTAGAGTAAGGATTAATAAAATATCCTTCAGAAAGATGTAACACTTACCATTTTGAACCATTTATCGTAACTTTTTCTGGGGGACAGCCCCGGACCCTCCGCTTATCCTGGCGGGTATTCCATACCCCACAGGCAGTGTAGTATTAGTTGCGCCCAAAACCCCCCTAGACTAAATTCCTAGCTGCGCCCCTGTAGGGTAAAACCAAGAGAAGAAAGGAAAGGGGAAGCTTGGGAATTTAACTATAATTAAATTAAATACTGCATGTTGGTCAGCGATCTTTACGGAATTTGCGACCGATGCACATACATCTTATAATTTAGATAATGCACATACATCATTGATTAAAATGAATAGTCATGAATGGAATTTGATTTGAAAAATTTAATATGTATAGTAATTAAGAGAAATAAAACCATATTCCGGGATGTATTACTATTACGTTTTGATAATGGCTGATATTGATCCTGCCAGGACGTACTGTAGTAATTTTTCTGTCTTGATTGTTACCACAAAATTAACGTCAGAATCGTGCAATCCTTTGCCTTTTAGTTAGAGGTATCAAACAGCAATGCCGTGTCCGGCTTATGCTACCCTTGGCCTTATCTTTTATCTTCTGGTATCCTTCTGTATTCATTCTATGAATCATAGTTTTCTTCTCCCTATTCTCATTTTATCTCCCTACTGCTCCTTCAATTACTGCATTTAAAATTCCATTATCTCTAAATATATGCCCAATTCATTTAAGTTACATAATGATATAATGAAAAAATTGTCATAAAATTTTATTGTGCTCAGATGCATGTGAAATTGTACCCTGCGACAACAGCTGCTTCGCTTAATATCCCATTAGTTGTTTAATTCAAGGCCTTTAATCTCGTCTGGATTTGTTGCTCACACGGTTTTTTTTGGTGCTAAATCGATGCGTGAGGCCGCAGCGGACGAAGCGGAAATATAATTTTTCGAGAAACCACTTGCACTCCGTCGCTTCACTTGATCCTCTTCGTACACACTTTCGTAATCATCATTTTGTCCCCCCTTTACAAATGGGTGAAGCTTAATCCATCTTTATTTTTGGCCCTGGGGGCATTATTGTGAGGGAATATCCGCCGGATATCTCGGTTCGCTGGCTTTAAAAATTTATTCTCTCTTTTCTTTTAGGCCTTCTCATCTCCAGTTCGGATGATTATTTTGCTCTGGAAATTCTCGCCACTTCCCTCCACTTCATCACACACCTCCACGTCCCTCCCTCTTTCTTTTTTAAGCATAAAAGTGGGAACTGCTGGCTTGATTTTTTTTCCTCAAAGTTGGGGTAGGAGGGGAGGACAGGACCCCTTGGGCTGTTGAACTGGAGAGGATGTGGTTGAAATTTTTCTCGTGGTCTCTCTCATCCACTTACTGGTCGTAGAAAAAAAGAAGGGAAGGCCTAAAAATATATGTTTACCATACGCGGGGTTTTGAGTAAAAATATACATTATCTTTAAACGCTAGTCATAAAATCAATTTGCCGCTTCTTCATGATCCCACGGTTGATAACGGTCCGTTGAACGTTTTTTAATCACTTTAATACCTGCTGTAATATTGTACCACCGATTTTCCACCTCATTAATTTATCGTAAAAATATACCGTTTATAAATACACAATTTTAACCTCAATTAACTTAGAAATTGGTCGAAAGAGACTTTAAAGTGAAATCTAATTTTATAATTACCTTTGCACTAATGCGATGAAATTTATGCCCTTATTACGCAACTACTCCGATGTTCAGTAACAAAATTGTGGCTGAGTAACTGAAAGAATGGAAATCGCTTGCGAGTGACTTAAAATTTAAATGAAATTGAAAAGTAAATTAAAAATTATCCCTGAACGATACAATAATGATTCAAGAATAATCATAAAATTAGCCCAAACTTCAGTCTGGAGGTGAATTACGTACCTAAGCCCCTTGGTAAAAAAATCTGTTAATTACTAATCCAAACTACTTGCTCAAGAGTTCGCTAATTGCCCGAATGACAATGTGATTCGTTCCGCTACGTCGAGGGCCGTCAGGGATAATGACTCCAGCTGCTTCTATAGGTGGCGAAGTTGACGGAGGAGTTGCAATGATCTTACCTTCGTGCCGTTATGAAAACTTACATGACGAGGTACCGCTAAGCTGGCTTGAGGCTCTGATGTTATCTAGAACATGAATGCTTCCAGGCGTTTAATAATGATACTCATTGAAGAGGGTTTGTATTGGAGTCTTGGATGCGAAGAGCACTAATTACAGATTATTCGAAATATGGAGTTAATATTAACATAAAGATATTGGCGTTCATATTAGTGTATCACAGTGTTGACTTTCATAACCGTGTTAATTATTTACCGTATATTTATGGTGATTTCAGCATTGGTAATATAAATGTTTATAATTTGAGAAGAATTGTTGTACCGTTATTTCTGTAGTTGCGAGGGAAAACCTGAAATGTCTACGGCTAATTAGAGGGATAGTTTATTTACCTTGATTTTCATAAGAAATCAAGATATTTTACTCGAAAGAGGACGGATTGTGATACACATTTTTACACAAATATTTTGATCGTCAATTCCGACGAAAACATTCATAATAGGTATTTGATCGTGTATTTTAGTCCTTCCATTTATTTTGAACTATGAAGTTAATTCTACGGTGGAACAAAATTAGATTCTTCAGTCACGAAAATCACCAGGAGAAGAAACAAGGATGCACCACATGAGTGAGCGGGTATCTCTCATGCAATGCGTGATGAATGGTTTGTGGATGGTTTTTAATCATGGAGATAATTAATGCTGATTCCATGGTGCATTTATAATGTGAGTTTTCAAAAGTGCAATATCGATGGAGATAAATCATTACGCTTTCGGAAAAAACTTTTTGACGACCGCTTTTTTCTCGCCTCAATTCGTCTGTTCCAAATCCTCGCTACAGCTTTCGCCGCATACAATATCAAGCTAATAGTCTCCACATTGAACAGTTTTCTACTTGGATGAACTTAATAGCTTTTCTCATAAAGAGGTAGCTATCCTTCCTGCAATAGAAATATACATTTTGCCGTTAAATCTGGCTCCTGTTCATTATGACTCTAATTTTGCTGAGTTGATAAATTTTACGTGATATTTTGTACCATTCACGGCATGGCAGCATTTTAAGCTAGAGTCATGAAGCATCAAACTTGAAATTTTATGTGAAACCCGCTTTTGTCTTAGATAGAATTTTTTCATCTTTTAGATTGCCAGAACGCAAAAGCATTGATTTACATTCTTACAGTTTCAAATGGGAAGAATAAACATGCAATAAAAAGTAAATTAAGCCCATAAATTTCCTACCTAATGAAAAATTGGCATTCATTTTTCACAAGTAGTGCTTGCATTTTGCGGCAACAAGAGTCATTAAACAATGAATGTGAAACTCGATGGGATGAATTTGATGAAGTTTTACGACTCTCAAATGAATACACATAAAAAAATGTGTGTAAACTTCTTTAATTTTAAACTAAAACTCTAAAATGAAATGGTTATTGAGTCACATACAAGATAAAAGGCAATTAAATTCTGCTGCGAGTCCGAAAAATCTGAATTTGAGTTATTCTTTATGTCTGTTATTTTATTAGTTTTATGACTGTTTGAAGTAGGAAAGGGCACTATAAGTCGCGAATAAATATGAATAAATTCTATAAAAAATAATTGGTTCCGTAATTTATCAAGAGTAAAAAAATGCCTAATCAGTCACAAAAATTGAAATTAATAAGTACCGTAATGCATATTACGTGATGAGGTAATCAGTTGTATTTGATGAATTATATACCCTTGTGTTAATTACTTTTAATTTCTTCTTTGATCCTGAAGTTATATTGTTCTTTGAATTTCATCGTTCGTTTTAAAGCTTTCCAAAATTTTCACCATCGGTAAATAATTACACATTTTGCGCCATCTTTCAGAAGACTGGAAGTTGTGCCAACTCCCTCTTAGAAATATGAGCTAGAAATATAAGGCCCTAAAAAAATTTAATGTAATAAGTCGCAATGTGCCTAAAGAAATTTATGGAAATATTATATATAATCGAACAGAGACTACTGGGTCCTATTTGTATACCTAAGTGTGCCTCACCCTTTTTAAAACACACTTTTTGTTTATGGACCTAAATTATATCATAAACTACCAAAGGAAATTAAAGAGGAGGCATTTTGTACAAATTTTCTTAGATTAGCTAAAATTGGTTAATGACTTGCATAAGCATTAAAAATATGATTCGTAAATATTCTTCCTTTTTCTTTTCTTTGCCAGAGTCAAGTTGTAGGCTAAAGAAGTAGGTTTTTGTTTATTTCCTCTGTTAAAATATTCTTTTGTATAATGAAATATGCTTGCATCATTTAAGCAATGCATGTAAAAACCTGTTGGTACCCTAAAACCAATCATTTTGCCTGGATGAACATCTAATTTTCATGTATGTTTATAAATATTGTGTGAATTAATGTTTTAAAGAATTAATTTTTATTAATATTTATATTATTATCAACTAAAGGGATTCTTAAATCTTCATGCCCGTGTTTATTTTTATTTTGAATCTTACTTCACACATCAAAATCGTATATAACAAATATGATGACATGTGTTCATCGTTTTTTGCTCTCTTGTATGATGAAGTAAAAATTTGGTATATTTTTCCTTCTCCACATGTTGAGATGTTCTGTGAAAAGATGCTGCTTTCCTTGAGCGCAATCGATCCTCAAGAGTTCTATTTCTTGCCATCCTAAAGGGATTAACCTCGCTGGTCTCCGCTATGCAGTATCCCTAGCTTAATCTCTTGTGTCTGCGACAACTCCCTCTTTGGAATCAAAATTTCTTTCAAGGGGTTTTCCAAATTCTACGAGTGTCCGCCTTTATACATTGTTGTATTCCCGGTGTCGTACTTCATAGGGACAGAGGATGATTCCGAAGTTTTGTAAATTTTTCCTATTCTTCACTTCATCTTTTAGTGTTGTCATTTTCGTACTTAATGGTACTTTTACATATTTTCATTGCCAAATGATACTTACTATACGATAGTTTTGCATTGTTTCGACAACATTTTTGAGTACTACTCATTAGTTCACTTTATCTAAATGGCTAGTCTCTTGATCTTAATAATTTTACTAATCCTAATCCTAACGAAGTATATTTTCATTTACATGTCCCCATTTTCTTACCATTTGTTGCAATTATACATTATTCAATGAATGCAAGGAAGTACTGAGTGCGGTAAGAGTAGAAAAGAAATGGAAGAACAAGATACATAAATATGACAAAAATTAAATAAGTAGTACATACATAAATGTACTGCATATTGAAAAATTATTTTGAAGATTTTGAAAAGAATTGGAGTAAAGAAAGAAGAAGCTTGATTTTTAGCCAACAAAATAAATAGTTTAGACTTGTGTGATGTCATTTATCAATAATCATATCGTGATCTTTATTTTTCATTGGGCCGCGGTACTGTAAAGATTCGATAGCCATGTTAGGCCATGTTTCCCAGCCAGCTTTAGAGCTTTGTATATCAATCTGTTTTCCAATAGGGTGGTTTCCTATTATTTTTTTATTGCCTAAATCGAAAGATTATTACTCCTGGAGTACGTATTTCACGCTTTTGGATTTTTAAATGACGATATCTATTTTTCGCGATTAAATGAAAAGTGAAAAATTTCAAGCGCGCGAAAACGCGACGCGCAAGTATGAATGCCGGGAAATCTCTCCGTGCGACGTATTTCTGGTTCCCGCTGCCGCCCTGTGAAGTGACCTTGAGGCGAAGCTGAGCGCTGATACGATGCAGGCTGCTAGCGGGTAGCTGAGTACCCTGCTGACTGGAAGCGCTAGGCTTAAATAAGGATTATTAATACCTTATCAAACGAAGAAAACTTTCCGACCTTAGCCAGTTTTAATAGGTGATTATTAAGACATGTTTCCCTGAGCTCTGCGCCTCATGCATGCATTGGTAACCTCAGACGATCTATAACTCCTATCTTCTCGCATAGAAACTAGGTCCCTGTGACGTCACGTGGAGTGGCATCGCATGGGCGCCAATCTGTCCCTTTTCAAATGAGGATTAAAACGGACCATTGCCATTCGTCTAAACCGGTATTTCTAAAACGAAATAATTTGTATAATATGAATACACTAATGGTGGGTAACGAATCGCAATCAATGCCTTTCGTTTTCTTTGATGAAGGAAACTACCCTATTACCTACTCATATTTACCTCATTTAACAAAAAAATATTAGGTACTTGGATCACTCCAACGTTATCCATTGGCTTACCCAGCCATGTAATTTATGTAATATTCACTCTTTCAGTCGTTCATTTTTCAGGCGGTGGTTTCGATTCTTTCGCACTGCCTTCACCCTCGTGCAATAAATTACCCATTAGTTATCGGTGCGCTTGAATAACCAACGGATTCTTTCCACCCCAACTCCCTCCATCCAACCGATCGCATCTGCTTCCTTTCATCGCCTTCCGTTCGTTCGGCTATACTTTACTACATTTTTCTCCATTTTTCGCAGTTCCTATAAATCTATTTCTCAATTTCTTTTTGTTTGGAGCGAAAATAAAAATAATGATAATTATGGTATAATGTTTTCATTGGGCCAGGATTGAGGCTATGGACCCGTAGGATACTGCTTAGGGTAAAACAATACGGGTAATCATTTATTATGGCAATGAATAAAACTCCCGCGATCGATTAAGCTCGAGAGAAGTAGCATCCTACACAGAACATCTCCAGCTGTGGAACTGGAAAATATGACTAATATGAACACCATAAGTGAGCACACAAACGCTTACAAGTACAAAAACCATTTTTGCATCATAATCATGATCTAGAAAGATCAAATTTGTTATTTGAAATCATGATAGTACCTACTAAAATAATGTATCGCCAGATGGATTAGGCAATAAATAATTATTCACCTTCTTTCAGATGTTACGAGGTATGTCAATAAATGGATGAAATTGTGTTGAACATAAAATTAGTAAAACTTTTAATAGGGTAGTATCCTTCAACAAAGAAAACGAAAGGCATTGATTGCTATTCGTTACCCACCATTAGTGTATTCGTAATATACAAATTATTTGCTTTTAGAAATCCCAGTTTAGACGAATGGCAATGGTTAATTTTAACCGCATTTGAAAAAGGCCAGATTGGCGCCATTGCGGTTCCACTCCACGTGACGTCACGGGGACCTAGTTTCTATACCAGTAAATAGGAGTTTTACATCGTCTGAGATTACCAATGCATGCATGAGGCACAGAGCTCAGGGAAACTTCTCTTAATAATCACCCATTAAAATTACCTAAGTCCGGAAAGTTTCCTTCGTTTGATAGGGTATTAATAATCCTTATTTAAGCCAAGCGCTACCTGCTAGCAGGGTACTCAGCTACCTGTTAGCAGCCTGCGTCGTATCAGCGCTAAAGCCTCTCCCCAAGATCACATCACATGGCAACAGCTGGAACCAGAATAACATCGCACGGACTTTTCCCAGCATTCCTACTTAGCCCTCGCGTTTTCGCGCACTTGAAAATGTTCACTTTTCCTTTAATCGCGAAAAATAGATTTCGTCATTCGAAAATCTAAGAGCGTGAAATGCGTACTCCAGGAGTAATAATCTTTCGATTTAGGCAATAAAAAAATAATAGGAAACCACCCAATTGCATTCGAATCACTAATTCACATATCATTACATTTGTTGTATACGATTTTGGCATGTGTAGTGACATTCCGTCATTGAAATGATACTAAATACTTCCTAAGTCAATTAATCTAATTTTTGAATTAAAAAAAATACAGTCACAGATAAAAACCAAAAAAATTCTATTACAGAACATAGCTAGTCATGGAAATGCGAATATACGAAGAATGACTATCTACTAATATACCCCAAAATATTAATACAATGTAACGTAAGGATATTAAGGGCTTCGTTTGACGCACCCTTTCCGGAAGAAAATCCACTGCAAGAAAACACCCACAAAAACGAACTGTTAGCATTCTCATGTTAGCGTTTACTCCGTTGATTGATTAGGTTTTTGCGGACCAGTTTCAAAATGAGGGATGCAAAGGTTATATCTTCCACATCACAAAATTTTCTGGCCAAAACTCGGCATTATTCCTCCACTTGCGCTGTCTGTATCCGCTTTTAATGAATGTTTTAAAAGATATGCATAGTATCTACAGATCAAATTATTTCAGTATATTAATCATAATGAAAGTACCTGCCTATTTTTGCACCTATTTATTTTAACCTGTCCACGTTTCGTAACATAATGCCATTTTAAAGGCTTATTTCATAATAAAAAAGGCATCATATGCCGAAGCCTCGGTCGATTGAACTAAATAAGTGTGGTAATAGGCAAGTACTTTCTTTATGTTTAATGCTAAAGATTTCCACCAAATTACGCCGGAAACTGTATATTGTATTTCAGTAGACCTCTAAATGAAAAAGGTATAGTGATAGGCATTTTCTTTGTATCAATCTAAGTAATATTCAGGTAACCGTAGTCCTTTTTCACAACTCAATTCTGCTAAGTACTGTTTTAGCTGAGTTTACCAGTACTATTAATGTCTTTTCACATTCTTTCGATACACTATTTGTTCTACCTCGCTTTATCCCCAAAAAGCCTGTTTTTCACCCTTTTATGCCTACCTGCCAAATAGATATTCTTTCAACCGCTGACTTCTGCAACCCCTTAGCACGCGGTATCACCACCCTTCAACCTGATACGCCCTATCCTAATCCCTGGGGAAGGTTACCTCTCCTGGTGGACAATGAAGAGCACTTAATTGCTCTTTCTCAATCGTTTATCAGGAAATCATATTTAAGAATTGAGAATTGGTTTTCTGATGAGATTTGAAGAATTCCATTTGAAAATGGCCAAATAGGGAAAAAATCTGAATTAGCGGAACTATGTATAGCTTGTAAAGCTCAAAATTCCATGGCAGCGATGTGGAGGGTTTTTTTGCGATTTTTTTTAAGAATTTTAAGTTAATTTATAGAGTATTTGTGTATCTATCATCAAAAATATAATTAATGTTGCAATAATGCTCTGCTATTTTGTAAATCATGTGCTCAATTGCGGTATTAGCGTCCTCAGTGGAGTAATGGCAGAACAATTCCGAGCACGAATTGTTTTGCATCGTCAGTTAATTGACCGTATTAAATAATAAACAAATAATAGCAAAATATCATTCTTTGGGATACAATAAGAGGATGGAAGTTGATGAGACAAATTTCTACTTCCTGCCAGCAACCGTTTCCCAGAAACAACGCACGTCAATTATTTCAATGAAGTGAAGGCAATTTCGCTAATGGGCTAAGAGTCTGTCACGATTAATTGATGATTTTTTGCCGAGTCTCATCAGAGAGTAATTTCCTCATTGAAGATGTTTTAGCGTCGACACAGTTCTATCAGTGAGACATCCCTAATCGTGGTCGTTAGTAATGCTGAGTTTCGTGACCAGTTTTTCTCTCTGAGTAATGGCCTCGGTAAAAGTACTTATTTAATGTATAGGAATGACTTGAATTTAAGACGAAATTTCTATCACTGAATTTGATCCTCATGCTAATAAAACGACCCAACTTTTAAGTTATTTTAACAAATCAATCGCAGCCAATATCGCAGAAAATGTACGGATATCTGCGTACGAACAGAAATTGATTCAAGAATTCTTAGCTTCCTAGGACCCGAGGTCGTCCTTCGGCTCTTATTTGTCAGTATATTCAGCTTTCCACACCATTTGCAATAACTGCATGGGCCAATGTTTATCACTCAAAATTCGCAAGAACATAATTGTTAGCAAAATAAATGAATGCTCACGAAGAAGTTAGTAATTCTTGATCATGGTGAATTGCTAGCCTCAAAGCCCATGTGGATGCAAAAAAATATGTGAAATAAAAATCATGCAGGAAAAACATTTAGATTTAAAAACATTTATTTTCTTATTTCCTAAATTACGTACTGAATAATGAAAATGCTGGATGCTCTTCCGAATAGGTTTTCGTCTCATCATCTTTAGGAGGCACTGTAGATAATCCAACGGGGCTTGATGTCATGAGATATGAAAAAATTCTCCCTTTTTCAGGGCTTAACCAGTGTAAGGTCAGATGATTAATCATTATGACCAAATATGGCAAAAAATATCGCTTCCGTGGCTATGAAGGTTTCCTTTCTTTTGTAAATTCACTCTCTGAAGGATTTTTTTGTTCTGGAGCAAAAACTCTTCACTAAAATTTCTGCTAGTTGAGCGCAGGTTAAGGAATCTGTGAGAGATGCTTCTTGATAGTGAACTACTCTTACTTTTTACGACGCACCGGATTGTGGTTATTTTCAGCCTCACCGCGTCTTATTACTACTTACTTTCAAACCTGGGATCGGTTAATGTTGTTCCTTATTGTCTGATTGGCTTGCCTTGAAGTGAGTGTTTTTGAGTTCTATATAGTCGTGCGAGAATATCAGAATTAAGCCTAAGTCACACGATCATTCTTTTTAAGCGATAGTTCAAATTATCGCTCCAATGATGGTGGAAACATAACCGTTTCACGAAAATATTTCCTGCGATGGCTCCAGGGATGGAAATCCCTTCCCTTTTTCCGTGGCTTGGCATGTTCCTTTTTTCCAACGATTGAAACCGTCGCTCGCACCGTCTTACTCCCAATCAGAACGTGCAGCCTCTGACTGCGACTGTAATGCCACGTTTGGCTTCTTATGTTTTTTTTTATTTGAGTGTTCCAGCACATATCGAGTAGTTTTAAATAATGAGAACGCCGCGGCGCGCCGCTTTTTTTTTAAATGTATCGCGTCATATCGGCACCGTGGAATCAAAGCGACCGAGTGCGTGTATTTTTCGTGATGCAGGATGTGCAACAACGAGTAAAAGAAATTGGAAACGGTGCGAATAGCGTCGGAAAAAGTGATGGAAAAAGAGACGGTGAAAAATACGATGTGAATCAGGAAATGATGGCTCGAGCGGTCACTATTTTGGTCGCTGAAAATATCTCTCGAGATATCACTCATAGAGGGAAGGAAAAAATTTATCGCGTGATTCAGTCTTAATGGACAGGAAAGAATTTCGGGGTATTTGCCCAAATACTACCGTGGATTTTTTTTTAATAATTGGCATTGTTGGTTCAATTTTAGTTTTTCATAAATTTCTTATAAATTTCTACTTTTTCACCCTCGAATTTAAGATTTCAATACATTTATTTTATTATTTCCTAAAATCACCATTTTTTGTATTGTGCAAACTATGATGTTTTATTTAATTTCTATCCTCTAATAGGGCTTCCTATTTTTCGTCGGGTTGTTATTGAATCCTGCTTCGAAAAGTGGAACAATCTTTCACATGTGCGATTGGTAAAAATCACATTGGTGTAAATCACATTTGTGCAAATGTGATTTACACCAAAGTAACAAATTAATATCTGCTTCTAAGACTTCCTTGTCGAAAAGAGCGCTCAACTTTGCAAATGAGCTTTAATCGATGAGACTACCAAGATATAATCATGCATTACGGGAGGAACACGTTCCTAAACCTCTACTTAGGCTTCTGACCTAATCGTTGTTGCATCTCAGAATTAGTAGTGTTAGGACGTAAAATTTAACTAGAAAAACAAGTAAAAGAATACAGTATTCTTTCATTTAATTGAAAATAAAGGGTTAGTTATCACTTTCCTCCAAGTATTGAAGTATTTGACGCAGAAAACTAATATCTTGGGGAACCATCACCGCATTGGCCACCTATAAGTCCATAGTCAACTTTAGGTGACGATAGGTACAAGGAAGTACACTTTTGCTTCCTACGATTTGGAGATGACACGCGTGTTTTAAGAATTTTTTGTACCGCCTCAACTAATACCCGCGTGTTGACTAATTCTTAGCTCGATTCTTTGTAATAAATATGTGCATAAATTTGAATTAAACCTAAGTTTATTAAACCCATATGTTGGATTTGGAAGGTGAGGGTAAAGCTCTCCCCAGACTAAAAGTCTCATGCGTGTTAATATTATACATTCCGTGCAATGGGGGGGGGGGTCAGTTCCTTTCCCTGGAACACCTCGGACTTCGTGGATTGAATGAAGATGTGACCGAAGGCTTCACCCGAGATTTGAAACCATGACCTCTTGATCAGAAGCCCCGCGCTCTACCCACTGAGGCTATCACGCTCCCCATTTTATTATATCACGTCGCGCTATTGGATTATGTATTTTATCGTAAATCTTTTCGAGCTCTACTGGAAGTAATTTTGAGAGGGTGGGAACGATTTTCGCGCCGCGGCGGAGATCTAGGGAAAAAATGAGATCGGATGTCTGGGGAATTGATGGCCACTCGGCGAAGGCTCCGCGACCCAAATGTCTGAACCCCCGGGAGAGTCAGAGGAGGTCGCAAAATGGAACGCGGACTGGTAGAAAAAGAAAGGACTGCACGGTCAGCAAATTTCAACCTACCTACACCGTATTTGACGTGCAGGTGTATTTACGATCGTGGGAGTGGGAAGGTTAAAACTAAGTCTCCTTCGCAGAGTGCTAGCCGAGGCGGGGAATCTCATTCCGACCGAATTCCCGAGTGCAGGAGCGTTTTCAATCGATGGTTATCGCCGCGAGGAATGGTGATTTAATTCCACGATGCACTTCTCTACCCTCCGTAAGGTTATATTCGGGCGAAGGTATGGTAGCCATATTACGGTTGGATCTTGCAGCTCCTGCATAAGGTGTTTAGCCTGTGGGAGATTATATATTTTGACTTCTCAAGACTAGCCACATGTCAGTGGAATTTGTTACGTTTTACTCCCTCGTTTAGGCTCTGAGCCAAAATGAGTTCTTGATTAAGGATCAGGTTATGAAGAATTTATATTAGAAGAGTTATGCTTCTCTTAAAAGATTACCTGAACGCAGGAATTGAATGGAGAGTTGCGTCAAACCTATGTTCGGATGGAACACAGATGATAATGACGATTATAATAATATGACATTTTGTATATATAATTATATTCATTTGGTATATTTCTAATCAAACAAGCACACATTACCAACACACTTGTCCAGGAAAAGTACTCACGAAGAAAATCGGGAGCTACGGCACGTACTGTCGCTTCTTATTTACAAATAATGAATGACACAAGTTTTGGAAACAATTGATGTACTCAGGGCGAAACATCGGGCGGGACGACGCATGCAACCAAACGCCACTTTTTCCATTACAATACTCCTCCCTCTCTTTGTTTCGTGACGTCAACCAGAATTTTTGTCCATTATCACGTCACTCTCATCGTTTCTTCATGTCGTCAACAAGAATTGTTTCAATATGTTGTGACTCAGTGATGCAACCGGAAGTTTGGTACATGATAAGTGAACGTTGAGCTAATCTCAGGGTAATTTAAATATTTTAAAGTATTTTTTTATTTATGCTATGCTTTATATGGTGTATTTTGTCGTATATGCTTGTTTAGTGCTATACAGGTGGTTTCAAGTTCGCCTATGGGCAAGCTAAGTTTAACTCTTGAATAAACAGGTTACTTCGACATTATCTGTTTGGATGAGAGATCCGATATTGGTGTTAGTGGAGTGAGCTACAGAAATGAGTCAAGAAATGACTAATCTTATCCAAATGCAAACCCGACACTCATAAAATTTCAGATTCGTAAAGTAGAGAGGCTGCCGAGAATAGAATCGATATTAATTTAGTTAATTTCTAAGAACCATAGTTTTGATTCATGATTTAAGTTGATGGTGTTTGATTCATGACTAAAAATGAAAAATTGTCTCACCTACCAAGGAATATACCTAAAAAAAAGAGCAGGCCAAGATAAAAACTACTACAAGTGCAGAATGTAAATAACTAATTTGAGATCTGTGAGGCTCATTTTAACGCATGAAGTTAAAGATCTTCACAACTATATGAAGTTGAAGTAATGGGTAGGTGAAGACATCTCCAGAATAAATAGGGAAATAAATTTGGGAGCGGAACAACCATGGGGAACTCGCTATCAACTTTCCTGGCCAATATCTTCATGACACATTTCGAAAATATGTATTACCATTTTAAATTCACTACTTTTCCTCGTATTTACTGACGGTGCATATTTTCCATCTTTGACACCAAATAGTGCAATGTAGAAGATGTCTTAGGAAATCTCAATATTCTTTTCCAGAGGGGCAAAAATTTCCAACGTGGAAAATATAAAGAAATGGCGTTCAAAAGTCAGTGCCCTTCCTTGCCTCAATCTTTCCCTCACGAGACCATGAAACATGTTGAAATTTGACATAAACCGGAAACCCAACCACACAACCAATTACATGTTTCAGCAATCATTTCACCGGTTTCTCCCCAACCCCCTCCCCCGACCGCACCACTCCCTCACTTCCTGTTTCTATCGTTCACCAATGGTCTGCCATCCCCCTCCGGCCGTCTCCTTCCCCATCCACGCCCAAAGTCATTTCCCTATATATTCTGAAGATGTCTTCAACCTTCCACTAAGGAGAGTGGAGAGGAATTGCGTCACAAAATTTTAACCCTAGATAGCTGATACTGGGAGGAACCAAAATTAATGATGTTTATGTCGAAAGCGCACTATTTTTAACCTACAGAAACTTTTAGCCAAGCGCTCTGATTGGCTGCAAGTTTGCCTTGTTGCCGGTTGCCTTGGTGACATTGTGATCTCTGTAAAGCATTCGAAGTCATGAGTTGTCGGGAGCATCCGGCAACAGCGCAAACTCCTGCTCAATCGGAGCGTTTGGCTCAAAGTTTTTGTAGTTAAAAATGGAGCCTTTTGACTGAAGCATAATTTGTAATTTTGGTTACTAATAGCATCATCAATCCGAGGCTAAAATTTCCTGGCACAATTATTCCACTCTATATTTTTTTTAGAAAATCTCAAACTTGATGCGTTCAAAAGGATCTCCTGGATGTCAAAATAGACAAGTGAAGGGGGAATGGCATTAAGTGTGCATCTCGACCTGCTCCGTTGGAGGTTATTCACCCGGCAGTTTATCCTGCGTGAGTTTTTTTCGTGTATAATTGTGAGTGAGTGTCAAGACTTGCCCCGGTTAGGAGCCTGTGTTTGGTCCCTCCGGTCTCTTGCTCGACCCCCGCAAACCAAGGCAGTTAACCCAATTCGGTGTAAAACGGACGACTTAAATACGTTACGGCTTTTTGGGCATTTTCATATTCTATTCCCATAGATCTGGTGTAGAATGAGCGCATTTTTTGGAAGTGCAACCTAAACATTGGCATGAAGGTGAAATAATTTCCACTTACCTGAACTAAAAGTTGGATAAAAGAAAAGTTGGTTTAAGTACACCGGTACTATCCACGGTGATAACTTTTACGGGTGTCACCCGCAATGCACAAATTGTGCGAAAAATCCACAGCGAAAAAATCATTCACCTTGACCGGGATCCCGGTCAAATCGAATGATTTTTTCCCTGTGGATTTTTTGCATAAAAGCTGGATTATTAAAGTATCATCTTTTCTTCATTGATAAAGTTTTTATCACGACGTGAATTATTCGGAAGTTTCAGTATTTCATAGAGCAGTTCCACTTAGCGATTAAGCTTATTACGACATGGAATTATAACCTTGCCATGTCATCAATTCTAATTCACAATGATAACTGCGGGTTTAGAAATTATGGAACGACTTTTACTGCCTCAATGCTCATGCAGCCGATCAAACCACTTCTTTTGGGGGCAATAATTTGCCTTGGAGCTTCCTTACTCCATTTTCATCTTTCAGAGTGCTATGGCGGAGTTTGAATCTAATTCATTCGTAATAGTGCTCCCAAGAAGTTTATTGGAAGCCAGTTGCAATGCCTTTTTGCATACGACGACGATATCTCCACGTCCATTGGGATTAATTCCACAGATTTCATTCGTTATGACCTAGTTAGGAACGTGCCACGTCTTTGTTTAGGAGCTCTTTCAGAAAATTATTCATGGAGAAGCATATAAGTTATATTTTTACAGCGGTCAATTGTATGTCCTGACTTGATGCTCTTCTGTCAAAAAGAATGTTAAAAACTTAATACATGGCAGTGTTACCTTTAAGGGCACGCGTAAAAATATGTAAAACGTATTTCCTGCGGTGTTCGGCTGCTGGAATATCTCGTTGACGTACTTCAAGCGCTAATCCCTCCAGAAGAAGTTCATTTGGGATACGAAAACAAATCTCTAAATACTTTCTTCCCCGAGGTTTCTCTCTGGCTGAGAAATTTAAGAACCTGATCTTTCTTCAATCGTTACTCATACACCCTTCTGTCATTACCCTTACATAGCACTATTAGAGATAGTAACAGATATATATGTCACCAATAAAAATAACCACTGCACTCGCTTGGTCAACCAAATGCATGCATTGGTTTACTTTTTTCCCTTTTCTGGTTTGGGTTTGTTGGTCCTTACTTTCCCTTTTGGCATGTAACTAGTTTTGTACAGCTGCATGGGTATACACTCACTTAATAAAATTGAATTTTTCGCATGGTTGGTGTCAACTTGCGTTGAGAAATTCATGATCGGCGAGAGCTCACACCGCACAGTGGGCTGAAATCGAAAAAAGCTGGCCAAAAATCATATCTTCCATATTTTTGTAATTAGCTCCACAAAATTTTTCCTACTATTCATATTTGGGTCATGTAACATGAATATAAAGACATTTTGCCGAAAAATTGATCCTGGGAATTTTTTTAAACAAATTCGTGGAGACGGAAAAAAAACAAAAATCGACTATTTGGACGGCTTCAGTTAAGAGGGAACTTTTAATTGAAATTAATAGTTAGGAATAAAAAAGTAAGTAGTTTAACATGAAATTTAATAGTTTAAATAAAAATGTTCATATTAAATACATAAATTATTTTTTTAAACATTATTAATGATTTAGTCAACTAATTTTCCGTTAACACTTTGAAAGGACACACATAAGAAATCACCTAGCAAAAAATTTATACCATAAACCAAAATGCCACATAAAATTATTTATGAGCCATAATTTATTAGCATAAATATATAAAACATAAGAAAACATTAGGGATAAATTTACCAGCCCACTACCAGTTTTCATCGGATTCCCAGCCGTCACTGTCCTCATCAGAAGGTGGCTCCTCTAATACAAGTAAGTTTCGTATATCCTTTGAAACATTTCTTTTAGCATTTGTACATACATAACTATTGGATATTAGATAATCCGAAGTAAGGAGGAGCCTTCGGAAAAGATCTCCCATTTCTTCTAAGAGCAAAATTTTTCGCGTGTGGTGCGCTCCGAATCTTCTGATATCTTTGTGGAGAGATTCCAAAGCCCTCCGATGAAAATTGGCCAATTGGAAGCACTGCTGCCTTGGCAAGTGATGCTGCATGAAACTGCACTTTGTGCACCGTGGGAGGCATGCAGCATTATCACGGATACATATCCACAAAAAGGGATGCAGTTTCTGAGCAGTACTCGCTGAAATTGGCGTAATCTATCTCAAGTCCAGATGTCAGAGCTTTTAAAATAGAGGCAAACCTTGAGATGAGTTCCTCGTTAATGCCTATTTAAAAAGGAATAAAAGTCCTCACCAAATCCTTCTTCCAAAAAATTTTAAATATTCATAACAAAATTTGGAATGAAATAAAAATCTATATAATATGACGTTTTGATGGTAAACATACTGGTAACACTGGTAAACACGATTTTTGGCGCAAGAGGTTTATTAACCGATCTTTATAAGGTTTTTCGCGCTGATTTCAAATATGTAATTAGTTTTTCTCCATCACCCTCAGTTTTCGAGTGATTCACCGAAACGTCCCGGAAAATCCCGAAAAATCTGGTTTCATGCACCAAGATACACTTAAAATGACATAACTTCCACCCTAGTTATCGTAGAGCAATGAAACAAAAACCAGCGCACTTGTCATGCTATACGCGTGAATTGAGACTACATTTCGTTCCATTATACATCGCCAGGGTTGGTACCCGCGGACCACGATGTCAAAAAATGCAATTTTGTTCCTGAAAAAGCGAACTTTCTGGACGCCCAGTGATATATATATTTTTTTTAGTACTGTCAATTTTATCGCTCGTATTGTATTAAGTAGGGTTGCGTCGTGAGTAGTGGATTGGAGCGCGTGCTTTATAATCGCACACATTCCCACTGTGGTAGGGTTGTCAGTCATTGTTGACCACACTCCCTCAGGCCCACTCAAGATTCATTGATGATGCCCAGGAAGTGTGTTACCCACCCCGACAACTTCTGTTATATTTGTGTTGTGTTGTGGGGAGTTGACATTCAAGTCGCAACGTCGTTCTTTGACCCCTTTGGTGAAACATTGCTATGAATTTTACTTCGGTTGTAAAGTGGAGGAGCAAGGACTGGGCACCACACATATGTAGTTCGACATGCGCGAAACGTCTCGCAGAGTGGGCAAAGGGATCGCAGGGTCACATGAACTTTGCTGTACCCATAGTTTGGCGTGAACCACGAAACCACTCATCAGACTGTTACTTCTGTGTAACCAAGATAAGTGGAATTACTGCAAAATCCAAGCATACAGTGAAGTACCCAGATTTGCCGTCTGCAATGAGGCCAATTGCTCACAGCGAGGACTTACCCGTGCCAGCTCATCCGCCACAACCACTAGTGCACTTTGAATATGAGGAAGACACCCATGTTGAAGAGGTGCAGCTGCATGATCATACGTTTACGGCAAGTACATCTTCCGGTGAACCTCATCTCCTAACTCAGGGTGATTTAAACGATCTTATTCGTGATTTTTCCTTGTCGAAACAACAGTCCGAACTGTTAGCTTCAAGACTGAGTGGCTGAAACTTACTGCATCATGAAACAAAGGTGTGTTTCTATCGCAATCGTCTAAGAGAGTTCCAAAATTTCTATTTTGAAGCAAATGGTCTGGTTTACTGAAACAACATTGAGTATGTGATGGATGAACTTGGCCATGAACATAAAACGAGTGAATGGAGACTATTCATCTACTCGTCAAAAACGAGTTTGAAGGCTGTGCTGTTGCACAACGGGAACAAATTTCCCTCTGTGTCTGTAGCTTATGCTACTCACGTGAAAGAAACTCACAAAGACATGAAATTTCTTCTGGACACAATTCAATATGATAGATACAAATGGATGGTGTGTTGCGATTTCAAGGTTGTTACCTTGTTAACTGGTCTCCAGGGAGGCTACACCAAATTTTGCTGCTTCTTATGTGAATGGGATAGCAGAGACAAGACAAAACATTACCTCAGAAAGGAATGGCCACAGCGGCAATCACCAATTCCTGAACAGAAAAATATTGCGCATCCTCCATTAGTCTCCTATGCAAAGCCCTCACAAAGTTCTTGACCAGCCCGAACTTTATGTGCAGAGGAGGAAGAATAATTGCATCTGATGAGACTAATGGAATAGACAGAAATTCAGATGCATTTCGCCATATGAAGACACTATTATCTCGGGTAAATGACGCCAAAATCGAAGAGGGAATTTTCGTGGGCCCCAAATAAGAATTTTGATGGGTGACAAAATGTTCAAGGATGGGTTACACCCAGTTGAAAGAACAGCTTGGGGGGCACTGAAAAGTGTGATACAGAGTTTTCTGGGGAATAGTAAAGCAGAGAACTTCCGATACATTGTGGAAGAAATTTTGCAATCGTACAAAGACATAGGGTGCAATATGTCGATGAAAATTCATTTTTTGGACTCGCATCTGGACTTTTTTCCTGACAACCTTGGTGCCGTCAGTGACGAGCATGGTGAGCGGTTCCACCAAGATATAAGTGTTATGGAGAAGAGGTATCAGGGACAGTGGAATGCAAGAATGGTGGCTGATTACTGTTGGACACTTAAGAGAGATGTGAAAGATGCGAAATACAGAAGGAAATCCATCTCCACAACATTTTAAGGTAAGATGATACTTCCTCACATGCTTGCATATTTCTATAAATATGCAGGCTTTTCTAAAACTGAGGGTGATGGAGAGAAACTATTTACATATTTGAATCAGCGCGGAGAACCCTATTAGGATCAGCAAATGAACCTCTTGCGCCAAAAATCGTGATTACCAAAATTGCATTTTTTTATATTGTGGTCCCCGGGTACCAACCCTGAAGATGTATAATGGAACAAAATGTAGTCTCAATTCACGCGTATAGCATGACAAGTGCGCTGGTTTTTGTTTCATTGCTCTACGATAACTAGGGTGGAAGTTATGTCATTTTAAGTGTATCTTGGTGCATGAAACCAGATTTTTCGGGATTTTCGGGACGTTTCGGTGAATCACACGAAAACTGAGGGTGATGGAGAAAAACTAACTACATATTTGAAATCAGCGCGAAAAAACCTATAAAGATCGGCTAATAAACCTCTTGCGCCAGAAAATTTTTGTTTTTTTGTAAACCAGTGTAATTTCTGATGTTAGCGTAGGTTCAGAAAAAAACGTCGGGATGTGTTCCCATCATTAGTCATGCCTAGACCATGCTTTAACAAGGAGCCTCAAGAAGAGATTCATGCATATCTGTTGGGAGCGGTATATCCTTCTCTAAACAACATGGAAATTTTACTACAAACCTGACACTGGTTCTCTTGCATTCTTTCCATATCTGGATATACCCATTGAAAACGTATTTATCCATGACATTCCTCAACACTTCCCTTGTCTTCTCGTCTTTCCCCAATTTTAACTTATCTTAAAGATATTGAAGGGCCAATTCACGTTTTGACGACAGCGCATTTCCACTTTCATTAATAATAACGTCATGTATTTCTTTGCGGGTTACTTTCATGCGCTCCATTTTCTCTCATCCGAAATATTAACAATCTAAATCACCGCGTAAGGAAAGCGAAATTAGAACATATTTCCCTAAATAATACACACGATCACAGAGATATTTTACTTGGAAAACGTACCTTTTTATCGTTCCGAGATATCCTTCACTAATGGTAGTTCGGCCTCAACGCTGAAATTTCACGATATAAGGGAAAAAAATCCTCGTTCTTCGCTTCCATGGGACAAGCACGCACATCCTTTCGCACTCACGAAGACAAACTGACTAATTTTCTCGGTAAAATTGTGGAAGAGAATAGTTTTCAACCAATTGGAGAGAAGCATTTGTGGAAAACCCCGTGCGAAGGGAAGCGATCCTCAACAGTGCAATAACCCTTTCATAGATCGAGGCCATAATGAAATAAGCGGCATTTCTACAAAAGGACAGTTATGAAACGAGTACAGAACTTCTTTAACACCAGATAAGAATCATAACACGGTGGTTGGGTTTTCGGGTACAATAGGGATTAACGTGGTCGGCAGGGTAGTGCCCGCCGCCACTGCGCGGGCGGCGCTCCGCCACACGTGTGCCCTTTCCAGTGTTTGAGCTGATGGGAGTTATAAAAGGCCAAGAAGAGTACGGATAGCAGAATATGCAAGTGTATAGTGTTAAGAATTGGGCTTTTCAAGAATTAATATATAATTCTTTGCAGCCGCCCGCTTCCCGGGACAAGAATCTGACTTGCCGGCGCAATCGTAGAGTCCATTATATGACTTATGAAGGAAATCGTAATGTGCCCTTGGAGAAATTGGAACTATAAGACTAATATGTCATGCAAAATGTATACAGAGTATATAAGTGTAGACAAATGTAATTTCGCTTCACTTTTGGCGAATTATCGTCGACTACAGCTAAGTCTGAACAAAGGTTAGCATCTAGCCACCGTGTTGGGCGGTTGGACATTAATGCACGTAACTTGATAGGAGAGGCGGGGAGGCAAATTGGGACAGGATTTTTCAATTGATAACTAAAGTTGACACTTCATTTTATAATGTGGTGCTAAACACTCCGTGAAGCAAAGTGAAAAACATCAAGTTTTTCTCTACATTATGTTAAAAATACGTGAAAAATAGGACATTTTAATTGTTTAAATAAAACTTATAAATATTATCGCTAGAATTAAAACTTTCACTACAATGGATTCTAAAAATGTTAATTTCTATTATGTAATGATTTAAATTTAGGCATTCTTAAACATAACGCAACAGTAGAAAAAAACTTCAGTCAATTTTTTCAAAAAATGGGGAAAAAATTTTGCAATCATTTTTCATTAAATTGACAGATGTCTCCTGCTTTAAGAAAATTAGTTATAAATAAAATTATTTCAGTAATGTGGTCACTGATCATTCTATAATTTTAAAATATAATAGTTTTTTCCAAATTAAAAAGTGAAAAAAATCATTTTTGGCCAGCTTTTTTCGATTTCAGCCCACTGTGCACCGCCTGCTGGCTTATACATGCGCTGTAGCCTTTTTGCCAATGAGTAAGAAGAAGTAGCGTATTGCATGCTGGTGCTTGCTCATTCCCTGCCAAACACTGTGAAGTTGAGAAAGATCTGAGGTTTGCTCTAGTGCTGCCCTAGTGCTGAGTAGATGCTGGTTACGCCCTAAGCAACTCCAGGAAGCCGGTGCTTAAATACGTCAGCGGGGCCCGGGAAAAAAGGCGGGAAAAGGCGGACCAATCACAAGTAACCTGACTAGGAGCCCATACTATATAAGTGGGATCACTCAACGACTGGTTGGGGTGAGCTTAGGCTCACCGGAACAGTTCCCAAACGCGCCTACGGCGCGGCCACTGAGTGTATTCGCAAAGACAAGCCCTGATGACGATGAACGACACGACCATCGAAACGTCAGCAGAGATGGAGAACCTCATCCGGTGGGAAACCCGAAATAACTTCAACATCACTGTGAAGTTGCTCGCAGGGTATTTTGTTGATGTAGATATAGATGTACTATTTTTGCCGCTTCGTGCTCTTGCACGCTTAAGAATGCTGAAGAGGTGGTATCTACTCACTTTGATAACATGTGTGAAGAGGTGTAAAAACGTCAAATACAGATTTCTATGTAGCCGTACTTCATATAAAGGATCCCTCCACGGTAGTATTTAAAATGGAGGACTCCTATATATGCCGTAATGACTACTAAGTTTTTTTACCCATTTTAAAAGAGGAGAGAGAGAAAGCAAGGAAATAGAATCTTTAGAAAGAATGAAAGGGAGTAGGCCTCAATGCGAGTTTAAAGGATAAGTCCATAAAGGGAGGTGAGAATGCCAGAATACCACCTAAATACTTTATGTAAACCTTCCATAATCGGAAGAATAGTTTAATATTATACTATGCATGTATGAAAAATTGTATATCAATAATGCAAAAAGATAATTTTTGAAATTCATGGTTGAAGGACAGGCGGGAAGGAAGAATGACGAAGGAGGGCCTCGCATGAGATATATAGAAAAGGTGATAAGGAATTTGAAGCAGAAGACTTATGTTGCATACTTAAGACCCCGTGCCACACACCCTGGTAGTGGCTTGCTCGGTAACTTTTAGATGTAGTTTAAAATGCGTGAATGCTGTCTAACCAGATTTATTAATTTTCTATTTAGCATTAAAAGATTATCTTATAGAAAAAATTAATGGAGAGTAACTAACAGAGCGCTCGGAATGATGCAAGATATCCAGATGATTTTCTTTGTATTTCAGAACACAGTTAAAGCAGAAGATGCAACTTGTGCTCGCAAATTCAAGGCCCAAGAGAAGAAAATGGATGAGGATCAGAATATTCTGAATAATATATTCGGTTACACTAATATTTAGGAATAAGCATAGTAATGTAACCGAATTAATTAAGAATTTAGAATGGGACAGTCAAATTGATTTAAGGGAAAATTTTTCATTAAATCTTTTGCGAAAATTTTAAGCAGAATACTTTTTGCCTGATGAGCTATTTTGAGAGAGTTTTTCTATGTTTAGTTATTAACTTATTATATTTAAAAATACTAACTATCTGCATGAATTTTTTGGCATATTATTACTCATGCATGAAGTTGGCTTGAGTCCTTGGCCTGTGTCCGGTGAACGAGCGCGTTTCTGATTGGTCTTGGATGAGTGTTGCAAGACTGGTTAGGAATCACTGCGTGCCACACATCTTGGTGGTAGTTTGCACCATAACATGTACATGAAAATAAGTGAATGCTGTCTAACAAGAAATGGTTTATCCACTTGCTTTCCCATCTTTTTGTCTTATACTGGCAGCTTGTTGAGGACATATTTGTTACGTACCGAAGTTTCGCTGCTCTTTTACAAACATTCCAGCGGAAATTATAAATCGGTTTGGAAACAAAATTGCGATTGTAGTATGAATACGGGTTAATGACCACTGCAGAGTATTACATTATTAAAATAATGGCGAAAGGAGTTCTTTCACTGAGCTATTTAGTCCCTTCATACGTGCTAATGGTCCTTTTCATTTCATTTATCTTGCTAGGTCAAATTTAAGGTAAAATAAAACTGTTTTTGAACACGAGTCTCATTTGGGGGACGATGAATTTAATTGAACCGTGCATGGAAATTGACTTTGATAAGCATTATTTTGTAAATTCTTAGCGTTGTCTATGTAGTGGAATTGAAGAGGGAGGGATCAAGGAAAAGAGGTCATCGGTATCTTTCGAGATTCACTTGACCTTTGACCACTGGCTTTGACACAATTATTGCAAATATTTGGGTTCATCCTTTGCGTTTCACCGGATAGATGAAATGGTTCTGGAGAGAAAAAGGTTGCGTAAAGTGGACTTTAATGACGCACAGATTCATGAATCCATCGGTCTACGTATTTTCATGTAAGAAAATATGGGTAGAACATTGGTACGTGAACTGTCACTAAACATGGAATTTCAGTTAGTTCACGATTGATTTTCTGAGTTTTTCTGGAGTTAAACTTTGGAAGCAGTTGAATGAGGGATAACTGTACTAAGTAAAAAATGTTGAAAGCATAAATTTAAAAGAAACTTGAGGCACTGACATTTAGGGTATGTTCCTTTCAACCTGAAGTAATATATGGCTATAAAATTTGTAATGAGATATTATTATTATTGTCGTAACTTCGTGATCAGTTATACTCTGTATCAACAGAATCAGATTGTAGACAGGCAGCGATACTTTGGATATGTTGTTTGATGTTTTATTGTTAAGTACTAAATGCTTTCTATCAAGGAGTAAGTAGTCATTCCTCTTATGATACGGCAAATTGCACTCTTTTGAGATTTAAAGAAACGTGTGCACTAACGCTTTTTACTGATCAACTTTAATTTACAAGGGTATATTTTGAAGTTCCACCACACCAATTCCAGAAAAAACTTACTCACTAAGGGTGTAAGGACCTCTGTAGCGACACGGATAATTTGCTTCGACCACAAAAAAATCAACCTTACATCATGCAACGTCCGAAAAAAATATGTGCGGCGATGAAAATACATTAGGTCTAGAGGCACTTACACCCACGACCGTCGGGGTCATATTAAACTTTCCGCTTGTCCCTGGGCGAGACGGTGGATGCGGTTGCTGACCGCTGTTGAGACTAATGGACCGGAAGGCGTGGAATGTGAGACGCTGCGGGTCCTTTCAAATCCAGATTTTGGATGCGACGTTTTTCCCCTCTCTCTCTTATCCGCTTTCGCGACGACTTTTTTCTTCCCCCCGCCTTCCTTCAATTCTCCCGTTCCTCGATCTGCGCTTCCTCGAGTGTCCGCTTTTTTTTTGCTCTCGCTCTGTTTTTTTCATCCGCCGCACCCTTCTCATTAAAAGTGAGTGATTTTTGAAACCCCGGTCTCTCAACCATTGAATTCGGCATTCCCAGCTTCCTCGTGTTCCTTTCCTTTTCACCGCTGAGCCCCCACTTTTGGAATCCACCCACGGTGTTCGTTTGATTAATGGAAACTCACCCCGCGTGATTTTATTTTGATCTGACGGATTGCCACCGGTGCTTCAATGTTTAACATCTAGTCGGTAAGTAGATAATGTCAAGCTATCCACATTTTCTTAAGCAAATTTGGATTATAATAATTTTCAAATCTATTTAATTTCAATTACCAGCTGACGTCGAGTTAATGACACAAGTGACTTTCTTTTGAAAAAAAAACAAAATGCTCTCATTAAACTCACTGTGGTGGAGTAAGGAATAAAAATATTTAAAAAAAATGTTCTCGGCGTTATTTTTACTGGGTTTTCATTCTTTATGATTCGAATTAAGGCTGCTCTGAGTTCGTATGAAATTGATGCTTGTGAAAATTGTTGTTCTTGACCCGTATGAAAGTGACTGCTAATAAATGGTCTACAGTGAGGTGAGTAAAAGTAGAAGTATGCTTTAAGGATAGCGAAAGTATTAATGCAAGAGCAATGAAGAAAGTATTTAAGCAATTAATGCTTATCGCGCCGTCACCATCTCCTAGAAGTTACAGTTTTCATACATTCAGGTTCACCATATGGATCGTGATAGTGGATGCAGGAGTAAGAAATTCGTCATTTTGTGCATCATGATAACAGCTCTGGAAGTAGGCTATTACAGGTCGAAAACTATTTAGGCAGCACACTAAAGAAGAGCGGATACAGCTGTGACATCCGTAGGAAAATTGCGTTAGCAAAGGAGGCGTTCTTGAACAGGAAGGAGATCATGAGGGGATCACTATGTAAAGGTTTTAAAGTGATTGTGAAAACTTTGGAATGTAGCGCCTTACGGTGCGGAAACATAGATACTTAGGAGGGAGGATGAGAAAAGACTAGAGGCGTTCGAGATATGGGTCTGGAGAAGAATGGAGAAGGTGAAGTGGACGGAAAGGAGGAGTAAGGACGATGTGCTGGACATGGTGGTTGAGGAGAGGCAGCTTCTAGATGAGATTGAAGGTTTGGATGAAGCGAGTACTGAACGAGGAGGGGATGTTGAAAACAGTGTAAGAGACAGTGTTAGAGGGTAAAATGTTGAGTAACGAGGGAGAGGAAGGAAGGGAAAAGGAATTTTAGATAGATTGAAAAGGAGTAGAGCCTATTATGAAATGAAGAAGTAAGTCCAGGAAGATAACGGATACCGCCAGAATGCGTCTTAAATACTCCATAGAAAACTTCTTTAATCGGTAGAATACTTAAATAATTATCACAATCACAGGTTCCAAAATGGTGAGCGAGACTTTTTTTATTAATTAATAGCGAGTCTATAGGGATTTCGTCTTCCTGTCTGGAGTAAATGTTCACTATCGGATGTCGCCATTTGGAATACAGTTATTCCTTCAACATTTCATTGTTGTTTGCAAATATATAAATGAAACCTTTAAGTCTGGCTAAGCATTTTCTGCAACATTATAATCAGTTTAACTACAATTACATGTTCCATTATTAGACTTGCAATTTGTGCCAAGTTATGGGGTCTGCCATTCAGAGCCGAAATAGCAATTAATTAAACGAATTGAGGAGACGGAGGTGAAAGTAAGATACGACATAAAATTAAATTCCTCAAGAGCCTCATAATTAACAAAAAAAGCGAAATTTGCCGCCCAATTCCTATCAGTTGAGGACGGAATTAGAGCTTCGGCTCATTTTATCGTTCATGGAGAACCAGTTATTGAGGGAAGTAAACGCTCAAGAGAGATTTAGGGCCGTTTCATAGAAAAAGGCAATAAATATAAATTAGGATTAACAAAGAAATTACAATCAAACATTCGGAGCATATACAGAAATTAATGGCGTGAACTGAGCGACATCGGTACCTAATTTTTCTGCAGAAATATAAAAACACAGTACCACACCTAATGTATTGAAATAGAGTTGAGTTGTTTCCTAGCCGCATCGATTTATTTTCCGTTTCACAGTTTTTCTTTAAATTAATCCACGTTATTTTTTATTACGGGGTGCCATGTTCCTCGATTCACGTTTATAGCTAACAAAACACGGCTGTAAAGCGCGTGAAAGAAATGAATACAACACTGCATTTCAAAGTTTCATCCTAATTTTCCCGTTTATTCAAAATCTACCAAATCCTCGCCATATTTCTCTATAAGCTCACTAGGTTCAGTTTAGTGAATAAAAAATCGATTTCGATGAAAATCATAGATTGAGTTTTATTAGAAAAAATCGAGGAAATTGAGATCGAGCCATGTCTTCGAGATATTTGAACCCCAGCAAGGCAGGACTAGAACCCTAAAACTCGAATTTTCAGCTTCGACCTTGACCATTTTGTTTGACTACAGCAGCGTCGCTAATAGCCTATGATAACGTCATCTGTCCCGTGTGAGAGGCTTTCCTCTACGGCCGGAAGAATTGGAAAGCCACGCGTGCGGTTAACCCGCGGTTGATATTTCTAAAAAAAATTAGAGAAACCTAATAGTTCAAGGCGGTGATCCCAAAACTTGAATGCACGTTCATTTTAAATTTTTACAACTAATAGTACTTTCATGTACTCAAAATAATTTTTTTCTGCTACTAAAATGCGCATTTTGAGTTTTTTTTTCGAACAAATAATGAACATATTTTGTACATTTTTTCAAAAAGAACCGTCGATTTAATTTTCGAATAATCGATATTTTCGTTCAAAGTTCAGTTTTTGTTGAAAAGTAGAGTTTTTTTCGATTAAAAATCGATCGCTCGAAATATCAATTTCGATCGACAGTTTTCCAGCACTAGCTCAACCAACGCATGAAATCTCACGCCAAGTGCTCCGGACGGATAATTCATTGATAATTTTTCTACAAAATGGCATTAAGCATATATTAACCACGCGAGGTCAATCCGCAATAGCTGTGACTAAACCCCTCGGCTGTAAACAGTGACGTCATCCACTTATCTGCGAAAAGTTCAAGGACGGCGATTTTTCGCTGCGAATTGCTTTAGAAGTCGGCGAAAGATTGAAAAACGACAAATACAGACCTACCCTTTCCCTCCCAAACCCCGCTCCGTAAAACTTGTGCAACGTCTGAAACCTAACTCCCAATTCAGGGCAGTCATTCACTCTTCTCTCACATCATTGGCTTCTTCCACTTCCTTTTCCTCCTCATCCCCTTTACCCTGATGTCAAAGTGATTTCATTCCATAAAGACACCTCGCGGTGAATTCTTGTCGCCTTCATGGTGACTCTTTTAGTTGAAACCTATGTCGGCATTATGAAGATATATATTTGAAATATCGGTATATATATTTGAAACTTAGCAAAGTGGTTGTATTCCATATTTTGTGATGCAGATATTCAAATTAAAGCCTGAGAATGTTTCCTTCCGTTTTCGAAATCATGAATCATATTCGCAAGTTGTAGTAATTGGTGAACTAGCCCATTGTTATTAATTTATGCCGAGCCTTTTAGGGCTTTCCCCTTCCCATAGGGTGTATATGTTTACTGCCGACTGCCCTACTCTTTCTTTTCAAGGAAGACGGCTTTTGGTATTCAGTTATTCAGTCAACATTTCATTCTTGTTTGCGACGATGTCTGTGAAGCCAAAAAAATGTCGGATGGAGGATTTTGATTTCAACGGCCGTGGCCGGGGGTTGGTTGAGGGAGGGAAGGGGTTGGGAAATGGAGGAGGAGTGCATCAATCAACGCCATTCATCCTCAAAATGATTGATCGTGAATGCGGGAGGGCGTTCCGGGTCTTCCCCGTTCTCTGCTTTAAAGACGCGGAGATGAGCCGGCTCGTAATGATCGTGGAGAGTGGAACATCCAATGGGAAATGGCGGCGAGGACCAAGGGATGATGGGACTGCGGAGGGAGAGGGCATTTTTTTATGTAGACGGATGAAAATATGGGTGGTAACGGATTGGTCACCGTGCAGAACTGGTTGGGATTTTACGTAATATATTTACGACCTTGCTCTTCTTTTGGGGACTCTCCCGTAGGGTAGGGCGTTAGTCAACTCATGAGAGGATCTTACGACCAAATCCCGGGCGATACTTCGAAAAAACCTTCAACCAAAACCCTCGAGATGCGGGTCGGTAAAGGAACTGCCATCCTTACCCTGCTTTTTTGTAACATGCCTGTTTCTAATCCCGGGTGACGCTCCGTCACCAAGCTGAACTGGTTGGGGTTTAGCCCAATATATATTAAAGATCTGGTTCTTATTTCGGTGAGCCTGGTGGCCAACTGAGTAGAGCGTTCGGCTACTCACGTTCTAATCCCGGTTTTAATCTAACTACGAAGACCCTCTTTAAAAAAAACCTCTTAATGTGGGTTGATAGAGCAACTGGAAACCATACCCTGATTTCGTGAAAATGCCTGTATCTTAGTCCAGGATTTGCCAAATATAAGGTAACGAATTATCCACCGTTTTTTAACTGGCTGGGGTTTTGTGTAATATATTTACTACCCTTTTGGGCGGCAATTTATCCTAATGGGTAGGGCGTCAAACTACTCATAAAAGGCAAATTTTTAAAAAATCATAGAAAAATCTCACGCTATAATACCAGGTACGAATACGAATTCCTTTTTACTAAAACTCATAATACTGGTTGATAAAGCAACTGGGAACCTTACCACGATTGTGTGAACATGCCTGTATCATACTCTGCAGTTTTTTCTATCCTCACCGACTCTTAATGATAGTGGAATGTGGTTAACCCAATAGGAAGGAGGAAGAGAACATTTTCATGTAGTTGGATGGAAAAATGGGGATGGAGGATCGGCCACCGTGCAGAGCTGGTTGGATTCTGCGTTATAATATATACATCTATTACCTACAGATCAAACCAGTCAAACCTATTACAATAAACCCTAGAAATGCGGGGTGATAAAGGAACTGGAAATTCCCTGATTGTGTGAACATGCATATACAAGGTGAGATCACAAAACAACGGGAATTGGATTTTAAATTTCTCACGAGTTTGAAGGGTCCGTTGGTTAACATTTTTATTATTTTGGTATATATTCCCCTGAAGTATGATAACATTTTCAGATATATTCGTTGTTTCCTTTGTGGCAGCCGCTAAGGTTAGACGTGTTTTTATGAGCTCGGAGATTTTCGACTCACACTTCATTGGTAGTTCGAGAATTGTTTGCTAAAAAAATACTGTAACGATGCCTCAACCTCCATATTTGCCAGGCATGGCTCCGAGTAACCGTTTCCTATAACATGGAGAACCTTAGAGGGCCGTCGTTTTACTTGCATATAGGATATTAAAAGAAATCGCTGAGAGAGCAAATGGCTATCCCAAAGATCGAGATAGAGAAGTGTTTCGAGGACTGAAAGAAGCGCTGGTATAAGTGCATACTATGTAATGGGGACTATTTTGAGGTCGACAACATTAATGTAGACGAATAAATATATATATTAAAAAAAACTAAAGTTCCCGTTATTTTCCGAACACACCAAAGCGAAAATAATGCGAATAAAACAAAACCTGTCTATCACTAATCTACATTCGATTGTGTTGAGAAAAGGATGAGGTGAATGTGTGCAAAATATATTCCCTCGTTTCTGTAAAAGAAAGGTGCCTCAAGGAGAAAATGGCTGGCGTATGATGCCGAAGGAGAAGCAGCTAAAGAAGCGCAACGAAAGCCTCAGCGTCACTTTGAAGTTCATTGTCTATCTCCACTCAGCATGCTTTTGATGACAGGAAGGGACATAGAACGGAAAATAGTATGTTAACTGGATGGGTACGGAAATTCCTTATCCCACAGCGCCATTAATGATTGCGGCAAAAAACAGCTCCAGACATTAATCTATCACTCTGACCTTTTCGCTGGTTTTCCTTGCCTCCACCCTATTTCTTTGTCCTCCCCTGGTTATGGGTTGGCGACATAACGTTTTGTCCCCTTCACCATCGTGTAACAACACCAGCCGCCCCTTAAAACACGCGTGTGAGATCTCGCTAGGGAGTTCCTGGATGTGGTGCCGTTGGGTGAGGGTGGAATTCCTTCCGGGAAGGACATCGGAATGTGATGCTCGGAGGGATGGGCGAGTAAGTGTGTTAGCGGGACAACAACTCAGGAAGGAAGGAAGCACCCCTTTGAAGAGAACTTGAACCCTCCCTTTCTATCCTCTCAATACATTTCAAGCCTGTACTAGATTTGTTACATAAGAGAGTCCTTTGCGCTTGGCTCCTCAATTTGTTCTGGTTAACTTGTAGTTGGCGTTCTTGTTCCATATGATAAGATGATGTCTTGAGGATGCTTGCGTGTATTTTTCTGTTCTACGAAGAGAATATTTGAAAGAATTGCTATGAATGAACTTTAGCATATAAATTTTGATGTGTCAATTCTCAAGTCTAAGACTTTTGTTTTCTTAGAGTACTGTGCTTAAGATATAGAAGTTGTATTAATTTTACATCTTATGTGCTATTTTATGTAGTATTTGTATCAGTGCACCAAGGAATTCGAATGAGAGTAATATCTGTTGCCATTATAAAAAAGTCCATTTTATGTACTTTCAAAATTTAATTCTCATTTTTTTCTCATGCATATAATGTGATTTATTAAATATCAAAAACAGTAATTTATTTTGCCGCACCCTGTATTTGGTGAATTTCTACTTTCGCAGGTGCCGACTGAACCCGACGACAGGTTTAACCGAAGACTGCCAAATGCCGCGAACTGTGCCTTTTGTTTCGTCGTGGATGCTATCCAGCTGGTTCATCTACCATGGTCTTTTCTGTCAGACTAGTTGGGTAGGAGCCCAAGGTAAGTCGAGTTTTCTTTCCAATTTTTTCCACCAGTCATGCGGCGACCATTCATCTCTGGCGCATTCCTGAATCCAGAATGCCATTTTAATTTTGGGTACGTGATCAAATTAAAATTTTGAGAGACAGTTGTAACACCTAATTTTGAGTGGTTTGTTTTGGTTTTTGGTGTGACGTAATACAAGCAATAATAAGCAGCAGAGGTGGAGTGAGGTAATTGTTGTGATTGTTGACGGCACGGGAGGGAAAAAAAAGAGGGGAGTCGGATTGTGATAGTTATGGCGGACGGGTGTTCCCTTGCTCCCGAGTTTGTATCATTTAAAGTTTAATAAAATATTTGTAAGTGACGTGTGAAACTAAGTGAAATTAATTGAAACGTTACACAGTTAAAATTTCGAAAACATTATGTAATACACGTAGTATCAAACAGGATCAGAAACGCATTCCCCTGAGGTTACGTAACCCATCTAGAAGCTGCCTCTCCTTGCCTTCAATGTTCACCTTTTGTGCTTCCTCCTCCTCTCCGTCCACTTCTCTTCTTCGCCAGACTCGCCTCTCGAAACCTAGCCTTCTCTCGTCCTCTTTCCCAAGTGTCCATGTTTCCGCACCGCTACACTCCAGACTCTTCACTAGCCTTTTCTTTAAACGCTTATAGAAAGATCCTCTCACAAGTTCTTTCCTGTGCATAAATTTCTCTTTTGCTAACGCAATTCTTTTTCTGATGTATATACGCAGAGATTTTCTCAATTTTTTAAATTTTAATTTGATCTCTTCCCAAAAGAAAAATGGATGACGTCACCTCCATGATTACAGCCAAAGAAAAATGAAATGGCTTCGTGAAGGTGAGGTGATTCTCTACTCTGCTGCACTAACGGTTCCAGGAACTTGTAAAGGGGGGATACAGGAAACCGAAAGCCCGGAAAAATTCTGGGCGTATTTTAATGAGTGAAGTAATGTAACGAAGCAAAAGTAATCAAATTGCTGTTTACGAATGCATATTTGGTAACACTCACTCTAAATAAATTTATTTTTCAGATAGTAATTCTAACTTGTAATCTACTCTGAATTTCGTGCGAGTAATCGTTCGTTACATTTTAGTGAACAAAAGTGATAATTTGAATGCCACGCGCGTTCATCGAACGGCATTCCAGCTATAATAACCTCATTCACAGTTGTAAAATTCGGGTAGAGGATATTTATTAATGCCAAAAGTGCTTGATCAAACATTTCAACTATTATTTAATTCAGTGGTAACAAAAAGTTATTAAAATACCGGTTTTTTTAATATTACTACCTGTTTGAGAAAATGTTTACAGCGATTGCATAATGTTCAGGAGTAAAATAAAACGTATATAATCGTAATTTTAATCCTACTGAGTACTTTTTCAAAGATTTAATGGTAATTTAAATTCATAAAAAAATAACGATGTATCTGACGTCGAATAAATTTTTCACTACTTTTTCCATCACTGATAATTATACGCACGATACAACATTTACTTCGGAGCTCAATGCTCCCCATGTGCTTACTCTCTCAATATCTTTTTCAATTTAAACACCTCGTTATAATTCCTTCAATTTTGATAGTGTTCGTTCATGTACGTCTTCTATTTCCGATGATCTCAATTCCTTTCTTCCTTTTTGGGTTATCATCCGATACATTCACCAAATTGCTAAACCTTGAAGAATACAGATCTTCATGAGGCTATTTTACCGAGGGTGAAATGAGATCCAATGCGGAATGTGCAGGAGTGATAGTTGGGTAGCTCGCGGTGATGAATCCGACGTCAATTGATCGAGCGACGAGAGTTTGTCTAAATGGTCGGATGGAGATGGCGAGCCACGGCGGGCGGGAGACAGTGTGGAGAACGAGGTGAAAGACGGAGGGGAAGGGGCACCTTGGCTCAAGAAGGGAAGGATTGAGAGGATAGGGTGTCACGGCTAAACTGTGGACGTGATGGGGGGAGGGAAGCGGGTGGTGGAACAAAAGAAGCGAGAGGAGCGCAAAGTGTGTGTGATAGAGAGGGAGAGAGAGAGAGAGGTATTTCGACGCGATGCTAATCTCTTTCTCCCTCCCTCCCGTGGTCTCTTCTGCGATGGAGATGTAACACGTGACTTGAGAGGAAATTGACGCTCTTGATCGGCCGGGGTGAGAGCTTAATCTGCTTCGCACCGGGGACGTGTGTGCATCAAATCTCACGGTTTCCTTCACACCTCGACCAATATCTCCCTCTTCTTTCGTGGATTTTAATATTTTGTGAAATTTTGGGTCGAATCTGTTGAAGATAAGAACGATTTTAGTGTTAAGAACGAAATTGTTATCTTAAATTCACATTTAATAATTTTATCGGACGATTCTAGCCTTGGGCTGTTTTCCCCTAAATACCTTGATCATTGGACCGTTTCGTCCTTGGAATCTTGTTAAGTATATGCAGGAACCGAACGAGTAGAATTTTACAAAAATCCATGGACTGAGTGAATAAATTAGGTCAATCTACTGAGGCCATTACATTCCTCAGTAAAATTTCCCATCTTACTTTAAGCACATGGAACTCATTATCAATTGAAATAAGCTATGTGAGAATGCAATTTTTGACAATCTTTGAACGAGGAGAACGATTTAAGTTTCTGAGAATGGTATTGTATACTGTTTTTATTGAACTCTAGCATTCCAAAATATTTGGATAAAAATTTCGTTTTAAATTGTCATTGCAAATGTAGTCTGGCACCCAATTGAAACCTCCGCCAATGAGATAAAGTCATTTTAGTATTCGCAATATTTTTAGTTTATAAGGGCTTGGCATGCTCAGTGCTCACTCTAGAACTCCATTTGTATCTGAGGTGGCGTATTGATATTGATCGGTGGTAGAAGAGAAGAATATTGTTTCGAAGCAATTATTATTTTTTGATGTCGAAATGAAGCGTATTTAATCAGATAAAAATAGTATTTAATGTTCAAATACCCGAATAGCGATTGAATCCTCATTATAATTTATCCTTCCTTCCTAAAAATTGTGGAATATTTTGTATGCATATATAGGGTCATTTACTGTTGGCTGAGAATTTTTGAAGGCCAAATCATTCCAGGATTCTTATACAATATGAAACCGGTATATTAGAGAGATTATTGACTAAAATCAAAGCGAAAGAAATATGAATTACTTGAATGTAAAACCAAAAAATTTCGCCGAATTTGCGTAAAAATTTGGTCGATGATCAAAAGATTGAGGAATTGTCTTGCATTTCGAATTAATTCCAAATTATCAATGCACGTATCTTCTAGTAAATTATAGATTACGCTGCCGGTCATAAAACTATGCATTTAAATATCATAAAACCATGCAAACGTTTTCTTTTTTTGTTGAGGCGCATGGCTAATTTATTCTGGGGCGCTACTTATTTATATGCGTTGTGGAGTTATAGACTTATTTAGAATAACTGACATATATTTGAAGGAATTTTCTCTAAAACTTCGGTTAAGAATATGGCATGATGCGCAAATACCAGGCGAATTTATTTCAAATTTATTTTTCTAAGGTAAGAAATAAGTTGAAAATAAAATTTTGATTACATGGGAACGTTTTTTTGCTTCAAATAACAAAGCCGGCTGCAAGTTCAAATTAATTGGTCCTAGAAACTATTTTTTGCAAAAGACGGGCATAATTAGAAGCTTAAGAATCAAAGAATTTTCCATCATATTCTCAAACCCTCTTGTGTTGTGTTAAACGAGATCTGTCGCCGTGAAGAAAAGGTACAGTAAAAGAATTCGGAAAAGCTTCGTTATTTTCCACGCATGCTTCGGGCGCGATCGGAAGAACATCAGAAGCATACCCTGTACCATGGCTCTTTCGCTTTGACGTGTTCCATTCCCATTTTTTTCTTTTACGACAATGGATTTGCAACTTTTAATTGAAAAGCTTCAATCATTCCCACGGAGAGAGTGTCCCCTTTTCAGCAGCCCCATCAGCACACGAATCCACACCCAAAAGGTAATACTGGAAGGCGAAATTCTTCTCTACTGTAATTTTTTATCTTCGTGCATTTTACTTAGTTTGTCGGTTTTTTATTATTAATTGGGCTGACTCGAAAGAATTTCTCTCTACATAGGTTTGATTGTGTTAACCGAAACGTATCTTAAAGTTTGAGGTAATAAATTATTATTAAGGTATCTAATCATTATTAAGGTAAGGCTAAGGTTATCGGCAACAGAATTGTACAGACGTAATATATGGGAAACTCTTTATTTATCACGATATTTGAATGTATGCATTAGTGTTTATTCGTCAAACTTTAGGTCATAAATTAAAATCAGAAGTCTTTTGTGCTCTCTCGCTTGGTATGCGCGAATATCTTCTTCCATATCTTCATTAAAATTTCATCTTCCTAAAACTGTTTCTACGTTTCATTAACGACGCATTGACTACGGTTATTTTCCGATAATAAGCGTACCCTTATCAGACCTTTAAGTCATGAAAATCGTACATTATCTTTTTTGTTTGCATGCAGCTTAAAAATTTAAAATTTTTCCTTAAGTTCATATACGTAGCCTATTCAATTTAGTTGCAAATTTAAAAGTTATCAATGCCTCCGGTAAAATTGGAGTGTAAAAGGTTTATTTAGGAGGGAGAGAGAACACTTTTCCATTAACTTTTCTCAGCAAGCCTTATGGTGGAAGAAAAACTAAGTTGCTCTTCAATCTATAAAAGAACACTTAAGTACGCCTAAGGAAACGCTCTTCGTTGTTTACAGGTGTAGCTGCTTACAGCCATGAAAAAATTTTATGTGAATTACCTAGGGAAAATTATGTAGTTTTCTCGAGTAGAAACTAAAGGCAGTAGCCAGGTAAAAGGTTTATTATGGAGATTAAATAAAAATAATTCAACGCTGCCTTCTTAAACTCAGCAGAATGAAAGTTCGCATTCATATTGTTACAAGACAAAAATATTTGCAAGTTTTTAATCGCCTTGGCTGCCTAATGTGAAAATCATTGCAGCTTCTTTAAGATCCATTGCGTTGTCGACATACCAAAAGGGATTTTGAACGATGGTCATGATTTTTTTCATAATTATTTTAGCCAACTCTTGCTACAATTCTTACATAAAACGCCACCAATGATCGTCCCTGTGTTTTCATGGCACGATTTTTAGAGAAATTTCCACAAAAGTTGAGAATAGTAAAGGGTTAAAAAGTTATACTCACGTAGCAGCTCTAAAACTTATCTTCAAGTGGATGGGAAAAAATCAATGGGAATCTCGCTGTAGCATGCACGTGAATGAAGCTTCTCGCTACATGGGTCTCATATGAATATGTACGCGTTATGATATTCCCCGTACGTGCTATAAGGCGCCAAAATGATCTCAATGCAGTGAGTACTTCAATTTCTTGTAGGCAATAGGGATACTTTGATGAGTACTTGAATAATCCATTGATTTTTGGTAATGGGGGTAAAATCTCATCTTGTATAATTACTGTTGAACGATGATTTTTATCACATTGTTTTTAACATTCGTGTTTTTTATATCAGCATGTAGTATCTAAAAAACAGCGTTTCTTTGAGTTTTTAAAATATAAATATTTTGCGAGAATTCCAGTGGTAGAAATATCCACTCATACGAGTTTATTTCCCTCGCCATAGACCAGAGAAACTATAACTAAAGCTATAAAATTCACCATCAAAATCTGAACATTATATAAAGAATAACATATATTTACTTCACTGGCATAGAAATATCGATATTCCAGATTTCATTGAATTACTTGAAAAAGGGATGCAATACTATTAATTTAGCGATTTCAAAAGGCAAAAGGCAGTGTTTGCAATAACGATCTTTGCATTTCTAGGGGTAAAAACATAATTCTATTTCCGTCTACTGGTTCTGTGTTAGTATTTGTTTCAAACAACAGTATCATCTCCTATCTTAATGGTATCGTCTGTTATAAATGGTAACTGTGAAAAAATAGAAAGAGGATTTAAGTTCACGATAGAAAAACATTATGCCCGGTTATGAATACGGAAAATAAGAAATGTTCAAATTGAATGGAAATATTTTCTATTTTGCAAGATTTGCATAGTTTCTACCCTGAAAAAACTTTTGAACTGCGATCATAATACAACGGGTTAAATGGAGTGCGAAAGTAAATAGAAGAGTGATATGCTAACGCTTTAAAATGAAAATAATTGCAGTTATGGAAGAGAATTTTTATGAACTACAAATTCCTGGAAGAAATAACTGAAAAATAATGTCGAAAAAATGTTTAGGGATCAAACCTGGGACTTTCCGCGGGTTAGGCGAATGTGATAACCACTACACCACGGAAACACATATTAGGTGAAGGAAAATCAACAAATTTGTTTCCGAGGCCGATTCAGCAACCAGTGACGATAGGGGAATCGTGCCGATGTGAGGGATCATACGATTTGCGACGCATGTATTGAATAATTTTGGTATCACTACCGAACACGCCTAAAGAAGTATTAACTTAAGTAAACGGACTAATCAGAACTAGTTTTATATTTTGTGAAAACAAACTTGCTACTCTTTAATTATCCTTCCACGGTTGTAAATCAACGAGATACATTGTTTCTAGAGATGCATATTTTGATGAAAACGGAATATTTTATTTATAACGGCCGTCATGAGCCTTTCAAAAGCTATTTCGAGGCGTATTTTTCGCTGTTAACTAATTTTTACGTTGCGTCAGCATCGCTTTGAAATCAATTTCCATTCTTTATTCACGAATAATCAATGTCAAGGCTGAAATACTGAAACTGGGTACCACAGGAATTATAGTCTGTCGGTTGGGCGATAATTTACCCCCGGAATTGCTTTGTCTTCCTCTTAAATGGCTTCCTACCCTCTTTGATGATAATCTCTTGAAGATACCATAAACAACCAAAAGTAGACTTTCCGAAACTACCAAGCCATCCATTCCATTAGTAGGCTGGTTATTCCTTAGCTGCCGTTGGGCAGGTGAAACCTTAGGTAAAGAATGTTTGTTCGCTCTATAATTTTTTAGTCTTATATCTCTTTGATGAATTCGATTTTAAGCAAAGTACATTTACACTGTATTTCATTTATGTTTATAGCGCAAAAAATCCTTTAGTAGCCGGATCTTTGGCAGAATCTTATGACGCATTTTCTATATAGTGATATTGTGCTGAGTTAGATTATTGTGCTATGAACAGTTATCTCCATAATTTCCTTTCCATGCAAGGTCAGAAAAGGTCTGCTGAAGGCTGCTCCCCTAAAATCTTGGTTTCTTGCTGCCTTTGGTACAAAATATGCTTAGGATACATGCATTGCCAGCAATAGCTCATTAATATGGGTGTTCATAATTATGTGCTTCGCAATTCACATGTACCTATATTTGTGTTCATATTCAGATGAACAGTTACGAGACTAATGATCATATTAAAGGTGAATATCGACCTTTGGCTCAGCAAGTTAATTTAAGCTTAGTCTTAATTCAGATTGAGTTCACATCCAAATTTTACTGGCTAGGGTATTTTAAGTCAGTCGCAAGTATCTGCAGATTATCTAATTCCTGTAGCTGTTTTTTTGAGTGTTTTCTGGGATTTCCTCTCAAAGGATTAAAGTGAATTTTCAAAATTCAATTTTTTTATTCAATGAATCATAGATTTTCATTGTATGCCACCGAATTATTAGTATATGGTGTTACAGTGATCCTTCTACGGGTAGGCTGATGTAATAACTATCTTACCAAATTTCTCATAGGTCTATAAATTATATATTATTAATTAACCTTTCGATCTTGAGCTATACTGTGAATATCAAGTAGCTGAGAACAAAATGGCTCTTATACTGATACTAAATGCTTGTATCTCGGGTACTTATTTTAATTGTTAATGTAAATAATGCGGCAATTTCTGATACCAAAACTCTATTTTATAGGCATAATACTCATTTCACAAAAATCGGATGAAATACTATTACGCAACAGTCATAAAATAAAATTCCTAAGGATAAGACGTACTCGATTTCAATAATAAATCTAATGTTTTCCCAGTGGTATTAAAAATCCATGACTGAAAAGTATGAAAAATATTTAAGAAAAGTTATGAAAAATCGCTAAGATATATTTTTCAACCTCTAAAAGATATATGTTTACTTCATGCTTCTTTTTCATACTCTACATGAATAAGCCCCAATTCGTAACATCTCGGACAATTATCACTGTCCCCTTATATTCGAAAACTTTCAGATATGACGAGGTTATTTGCTGAAATAAAACTTGGTTTAGTCAAGGATATTTTGGCTTGGCTTGATAAGAGCAGCAACCCTGGGAAGACCTTTGGGAGAGATTCTCCGATCTCATTTACCAAGATGCGTCGATATTTTTAAAATTGCTTCTTCTCCCCCCTCTCTATTGCGCCACATCCAACCCTCGCCCTCAATCCCCTGGTCACCCTGGAGATGGGACCGGCGATGCCCCACAGCGCTGAAGACTTGAGTACACGATTCCCCGGGTGAGGGAGGACGATGCCACTCGCTTCTATGCGCAGCTGTCCAACACTTGCCTCCGATACGATCCCCTGTTCCCATCTCATACAGCAGCAGCGGCAGCAGCAGCACAAGGCTTTTTCCCCTCGCTCCGTCGTCTCCGGTCGCCTACATTATATGTATTTTTAAAAAAGGCGCAGAAAAAAGAAATCCTCCCCTCTTCTACGCCATGCGATCAACTTTAACTTTCCGGCCCAGCGGTTTGGAACGTTAAAAGCGAGACTTGCCCCGCGTGTAGGTGGCGATGTGTCGGAGGCAGAGCGGTATATAGCAATCCCAGCGCCACCCTTGCACCCGCCGTGCGGTGTTTTCCGCTCCCTTTGGGTCGCCCCCGTGTTGAGGGTGGTGCAGCAGCGATCACAAAAGCCTCGAGGCGAGGAGGCGGGTGGTTGTCTGGCAATGGGAGTGGGCGGGGCTCAGGGGGGGGGGGGGGCGGCGAGAGAATTACATTCCTCGGCCTTCATTTCGTGAGTGTCGTGGTGGTGGTGTCCCGCTCAAGGTGGGTGGTGTGTTTGGATTTTTCCCCGGGGACGGTCGGTGTTTCTAGGGTTTTGGAAAAAAGGAAGTCTCGAGTTATGTTCGCGCGTCCCAGTGGGGGCTTAAATCGAAATGTCCGGAAGAATATGCGCTCCTTGGCATTCTTTTTTAACATTTATTCTCGGAAAAATGATAACGCACTTGTGTGTGTGCGGCATATTTTTGCTCCTCTTTTCATCGCGTATGATCGTGGTATTCTTGGGCGGGGATCTAGTAGATTGATATGAAAGCAATCGCCAAATATTAGTTATGTCGATCAGGGGCGCAGGTAGGAATAAAGGCTATGGGAGGTTTCAGGCGTAACTAATACTGGAGGGGCTTGGGGTAATGGCATACCATGGTAAGCGGGAGGTGCGGGGGCCCTCGGTCATTAAAATAAAGATAAATGGTTCAAAATGGTGAGTTTTACGGAATACTGAGAGATTTTATAAACCCTTACACTCTTATATAAGTAATATTAATCCAATTAAGTAAAATAGATTGAACTTAAAAAAATTTCTGAGCTCTGGGGAGGGTTTTATCCCACAAAACCCCTCCTCCCCACTGATGTCGATCATCACAATAGATGTGTAAGTAACATTGTTAAATTGAAACGAAAATTTATGTTGGGAATGGAATTTTTAGATTTACGAAGACTTTGGAGTTTATCTTGTTTACAAAGTTCATCTTGACTCTGTGCTTCCAACTATAGGTCTGTTTGGGTGGATATCTCTGCGTTATTGCCCGCACAAAGAGCCATGAACCAGTGAATATCGCTCATTAAAGCCAGAAGGACAAGTTCTATTTCTTGGAATATCTCGCCATCACCTTGACTATGCCCGCGAGAATTTGTTTAGACGTTTCCTAAATCTTCACCAGGATTGGAACCCGATACCGATTGTTCGAACGCGTCACTCAATGAGTCACCAAATTCCTCAATTTTACTCTCCCGGAAACGAAAAAAATACTTAAATTTAAAACTAATTAAGACCAATATTCATTTTAAGACTTAATATTTCTTCAAAAAAATGTATCAAATTAATGGCCGAATATGCTATTGTGAGCTACTTAAGCTATTTGTTAATATTAATATTGAAGTTAGGCACGACTGAATGTTAAGTCCTGTATTTCATTTAAATATCCTTGAAAGGCAATTATTGAAAGATATTTTTTGGTACTCGAATCAATCCTGTGCATTCTTAGAGTTTAAACGTTAATAGCTTTAGATTTGATTAGAGATTGTATACCTTACTTCGGATACATGACTTTTTTTCTTCTCCTTTTACCTCAATGGCTACACAGCAAATATTGATGATTCTTGGCATAAAAATCAAAATTTTCAAAGTGTTTAACGTCCGTCAAAGGTATTTAATATAATTTTTTATTAAAGTATAAAGATTTAAAAATATCATCTTTTACCAACAAATATCTTCAGAAATTAATCTTTATGTCAGTTTTTCTTTATGCATAGGCTCTAACTTTAAAATTAACTAGTCCTTCGGCACTAGTACATTCATTTGGTACTGGAAATTATATGTTTATGGAAATGCTCGGATTCTCCGTCTCCTCAGTACGGATTCAAGATTTTCCAAAGAGAAGGTTCTAGTTGTATTCATGCCGTTCTTCCTCGCACAAAATGAATAGAAGCTTTCGTTGCTGGGTAAATAAGAATCATGCCCGTCTCTCGGGCGATTCAGTACGTGATGCTTCTTTGTTTAGCACGCATGTCTTGGGGATGATAAATAAAATGAAAAGACATTCTGTTGCCTTACAGAGCTCAAAATAAATATCATACGTCATGCGATGATAGTTGCTGCAATCCCCAAAATCTTTAAGGGATCCCCGAGATGAAGTTAAAAGTTAAGAAATGGGGCTATTTAATTATTTGACTGTTTGAAGTTCAAGTGCTTATGGTCCTCGCTCTTACCTCTCGGCAGTAGTGGTGTACGCTTTTAGAATATATAATGTGAATCCTTCCAGATTATGGAAAAATTTAATCCAGCAGGAAAAGATATTTTCTAATATGTATCAGTTATGGTGAACCCACCTTTAATATCATAGAAATGTCATCTTATCAGTTTAATTTTTCTTCACAAAAAATTGTGCACTGTCCCCAAATTATTATCGCTCTGATCTTGGTTTGCCGAATAATTGTTGGGAATCTCTTATTCTCACCTGTAAACTGTCCGTTGGGAATCATTATAAAAAGCTTTCGATTCAATTAGTCCCCTCCATTTCGCCTTTTGCTAAGGTTATATATGCCGGATGGCTAATCCACGCAGAACAGTTTAAGGGTCTGTGAAAGTTTTTAAAAGTACAAAGGGCTGTGTCTGAATCATCATTAATTTTTGCGTTCAGAAATAATATCGTGCGCGACTGTTAAACTGTAAAATTTGCCACGTTGTCTCTTCTTCGTGTTAATTATGGCTTATTTTGAGCTGGTAGGTTGAAGCGAAGGATTGATTATTTCTTCCTCTCTGATGGGCGCAATTAAGATCATTATTCTTATTTACCTAATTAACCAAGAGTGTGGCCTTCTGATAGCCTTCGAGACTACGGACGCTGATTGACTTGGGGATGCTTAATTGCTAAAAACGTGTCAGCGTTTCCTGCTCGTTTAATTACAAACTACAGTCTTTCCCTTCACCCTGTGCCATTTTTTCCTGCTTTTAGCATTTAAAAATATATCCCACAGAGCATCCCTCCTTAATCCAAAGCTTTCAACGTCCACTAAAATTTTCCTCATTCTTAAATTAATGGGACAGAGTGTCTGGCTTGGCGCTGGAGTCTCCAGTCCAGCGTATGGAATAACAGAGAATGGAGGCGAAATGACGGTGACACTGGATTTTTCCGTCCAGAATGTGAAAGATATTAAATAATTAATGTATTCATCAAAATGAAAGGTTGGAAATCATATTTTGATTCCTGCTAAAAATATTTTCACAATATACTGTATGCGCACAAAATTTCTAGAATCAGAATATTAGGAAACAGGTTTTTAACGGGCACTCTAAAGAAGACGCATACATCCCGCTCAACTTGCCTTTTTCCGTGACGGATTACTCGCGCAAAACTAATGCTGTTGTCTTGAAATAAACATGTTATAGCCTGTTTAGCATGTCCCTATCTTCCAACTATGAATAAATTATACTTGAGAAAATAATTACTTACTAGGTAACAGTAAAAATTATCAAATTTGAGATGCTGGCTAGTGTTGACAACGGTCTACTTTTTGTGCCTTAAAAATTTGAAGATGATAGTATAAAGGGTTAACTTATCTCGGGATATCCATCTTTTAAAAACTGCGTTTCTGCCGAAGTTTCGAGCTCTGACTCGGTGCTCACTCGGGTCTCATGAGCCCCAAGTTGGAGCACAAAACGCCGAAAGAAATGACGCTTTTTATCCGGTAGGAATTCGGAGAGAATATAACCCACATAATTTACCAAGAAAGCATCAAAACTTGTGATAATATAAATGTTAAGAGAGTAATCAGTCACCATAATAGATTATTGGGCCAAGAAGTTCGTCTCTTCCTATTCGAGGCAGTTAATTTCTTTATTTAAAACTTTTTCAAGTGTTATATAACAATTTGACTGATGCATCACTTTTCAACTAATATGAAGTGAACATTTTATGTTATTTACCTTTTAGTATTCTATAATTTTATAAATATTTTAACTTTTTTGTTTCAATTGTGATGACTGTTGCACTGACTTAATTTATTAAATTATGCTTAAACAATGTTTTGATGAAAGAACAACTAAATAATAATGTAACAATTTGTGTAATATGCTATGAATTTAATCAATTTTAAAATGTATGTTTTTATTGCAAAAATGCAAAAGTAAAAGGCGAAGAACCTTGTAACGAGCCACATATGGCTCACAAGGACTCAAAAAATTCAAAATATTCAATTGACAATACCGTTTCAAATTAGTAAAAAAGCGTGATCGAAGTTCTTTGAATTAAATCCTATTGCAAATTTATCTCGGAAAATTTCCACAGAAAGATACACTCGAATATTTTAGACGCAAAATACTAGAAAGAAATACATATATGCTTGCATAATTTTCCATCCAGGGATATTTCCGATTTGCCTCGAAGTAAAACAGAGTTCACGGGTACACGAGTGAGCAGGACAACAACGGTGTCGCTCTAGGCAAAAAAAATCCCTAGAAAATATGCCAAACTCACAGTGGCACGGTAAGTTTTTCGCTTATTTACGTCCATTTATTCCGTCAAACCATTGCGATGGCCCTCTAAAGCTGCTTTTCTGGCCCAGAAGAGCTCCAACTTATGTATTTAATTTACTGTTAGACAATTTTAGAGGTAAGGAGTTCGGTAAAATATCATGGTCTCTCTTGTTTTATCCCCCGAGACACGTAAACGTTTGCGCAGGACCTTGATCGTTCGCTTTGGCGTACCCGGACGAAAAAGTTATTTATTTTTATGGGGCATAAGGTATATTGGTCTCCTCCAGATGGGGAAGGAAAAGTCACTCGATTGCTTCTTATTTTAATCCTTTTTCCACCATGGGAATGGGATTTTTTTAAACATCCTCGCCCGGGGAAACGGGCCTCTAGCCTCGCGGTTCACAGTTCTGCTCTGTGCGGGAATGAAGAGGAGATGAATGATTCACGTTTTCGTGTTTTAGCGCGAAGAAAGCGACGTCACGGTGTGCCTTTATTATTTACGGGCAGACATTCTTGCCCTTAGCAGTCGGCAACCCACCGCATGCAAACATATACATTCCTCTGGGTTCGTCCAGAATTCACCCTGGGGCCCACACTACTGCTCGCATGTGAATTCCTTGCTAGTTTACTGAAAGGAGGATATTGCGACCTCTTGAACTCCGCAGGAAAACCTCTTATCTCTCCGAGGTGCCCTGCACATCACCAAAGCCTCTTAGCTCCAGCGGTTACTGGCTATGTTCTGGCTTTTACATTGAAGGGACGCTGTCTGGGAAAATTGGAGCACTCAGCCTGCTTCAATTTTTTATTGCACGAACGTCTTTTAGTTGGCCCGTAAAACAGGTGTAGTATGGGTTGATGAGGCATGTAACTAATTGAAAAAAGAAGAAAGTCAAATTATACTTAATCGCTCAGTAACGCATCAAATAAGCCAAGTGCCATCGTAAGTTTATCTTAATTTTAAGTTGCCGGTATTTTTTATTTCATGATCATGGTCATCATTCGTTTTTCATAATGTAATACAATTTACGATACGATTTGGATAGGACTTGTGTTAGTGGATATTTTATTTGTTTTTCCATTTCCGAACCGTGCCGATGAATTTGCTCCGTGATAGGAATAAAGTCATCTTTACCAAAATGACCAAAATTTAATGATACCGTTACAACTCTGCACTACGTTTCATAAGGCATAAATTGTGTGATGGAAACCTCGGCGAATTGGTGATTTTATTAGGCTTGAATTTATCGACCATGTTCGGCATACAATTCCTTTTGCGCATAAATGCTTCAAATAGGCTTCTAAAAAACTTGTTGTCACTGAAATACCGTGTAATATTGGAATATTTATGAATAACGGTTCGCAGATTTTTTCTGTGAGTAGGTACTGCTCATTAATTCATAAGCCGAAGATTTCGGTTCGAAAGCCATCGCGAGCAAGTAAGACCTTGCCGTACCTTGCATCGGCCTGAATGTAGAACTCCTAATGTTTTGGATTCAGTGAAATTTTTGTACATTATATGAGTGAGGTAATTAATAGTGAGTTTTTTCATATTTATAAAACACTCTTAGCGGTTGAAATGATCTATGTTTTCTTCTTACTACGTTCGTTAAAAATAAACATACTATCGTTATTAGAATAATACTATCCCCTCTTTAAGGTGGTGTGTTGCGTCAAATTGGCTCTGCTTCTATTTATTATTACTTTGTAGCATCATTTGCTTTGGTTATATCGAAGTAATTCTGGACAAGCGGGTGGAGTATTTATCTTTATCACCCAATTAAGTTACCTATTTACACATCTGCATCTTTTGTCTACGTCATAATTTGAATTATTGCTGAAAATGTGCCACTGTAATTAGCTTTTTACGTTTTCCAACACTTCTTTATTGGATGAATCAATAATGTGGAAATTTATGTTTCATAGAATTCTTAATGATCATTACCAGAAAATGACATCCAGTTCCTAGAGGATATCTCTCGAAATTTAAAATTTTTATTATAATCCTGCATCATGAGCTTCGTTCATGAGCTTCTTCGTTCGCAATGAGATGTCATTCTTATCTATTGCATCTGAGGTTTCCACGATGTTTCTCCTCATTTGTAAGGGGTTTCGGGCGCTTCGGGAGACAAGACTGCGCGGGGGAATACCCGATAGCCGTTACCAACGCTCTTTTCAATTGCTGTTCCCTTTCTCGGTAAACATAAAATCCATCCTTAGTCCTCAAATGTAATCAAGTCCAACATAGCATCATATTATAATTCCGTCCTGCTGATTCTCTTTGACTCAAAATAGCATCTCTTATTCTTCTGCTGAATATTAAACACCTTTCCAGCCTTTTCTAGACTATAATAAAAGGCTAATTGCGTGAGTGGTGCTTCAGTAATCAGCCAGAATTAAAATAATCATTTCGAAAGGAGAGTCGCTGAGTGAGTTACTTTTAATTCATCAATTAATTGCTTCCTGAGATGAACTTGGTTCATCCTCGGTTGCATGAAATTTTCTCCCAGCGATAGTAGATAGTGGAATCAATAGATTTAAAAAGTTGTATCGCGGTAATAATTTTTCAAGAAATACTGTTTGAAATTCTGAACTTAAGTTAATGGTTAAGCTAAAAAATTGGTCCATATTTTTTGGTACACTTCTGTTTTATAATGCAACTTTGAATATGACATATCATCTCCCAACAAAAAGATCTTAGAAAGTCCACAAAATATTTTTGTAAAGAAAACTTCGATGCCCGGTATGATTATACACATAAATATGAGCAAGTCGGGGAGGATATTTTGGAAATTTTGCAATAGTAATGAAATAACACTAATATGAAGCATTCATTTACTTCCAAGAAATGAAATAATCTGAGAAATTATACATCTGAAAAAATTAGGCGGTGAAAGATGATGGAGTGTTTTTGGCAAGTAATTTGGGGACTCTTTATTCATTTTCCCTCTACATTTAATAAAGTTATTTGCTGAGGTATTTAGTCTTTTCTTTTGACATTCTGAGGTTTTACACTTGCTTGGGCGATTGTAGCATCATTTGCTTTGGTTATATCGAAGTAATTCTGGACAAGCGGGTGGAGTATTTATCTTTATCACCCAATTAAGTTACCTATTTACACATCTGCATCTTTTGTCTACGTCATAATTTGAATTATTGCTGAAAATGTGCCACTGTAATTAGCTTTTTACGTTTTCCAGTAAACGTAAAAATTGAGTACTTGTAGTTTGGCTGAGTCGAGCGTAAGTTTATTATTATTTTTGACCTAGTAACATTTTTAAGAGAAAAATCAATTATCGGTTTGAATCTCGCGTCGTGCCTAATCTCTTGATGTACGTTTGTAGTACCCTAGATAATGAGTACTACACCTTTCAGTTAAAGAGGGGTAGGATTTCCCTATATCGAGATTTCTAGATGAACAAGGATGAGGTACCTAAGCATGAATTGGGCCTAGTAGTCGCCGCTTTCGAGTTTGATAATCAGTTCTTCTAAGAACGGTGTCAAGTAAAAGAACAGTTCTGTGCGTCGGAGTTTATCTGGTACTACGCATTCGCTTGTAAAGCTAAGGGTTATTAGTCTTCGTAGAGTTAGGGGTGTGGCTCTATGAAGTCAAGCTGAATGCACATGTTAATAAGACTCACTTTGTCCTCCTCTGTCTGAAGAAATTCAACATTTGGATGTGGTAAATAATTCCGTCCGCCCAACTCGGTCGAAAATAGCCTTCTTTAATTTTATGTTCTCAAGTTTTATAATAAAAGTGGCCGCAGACAAATGGTTCGACGGAATTATATCTTTGGCGTCTTTGAAAATAATAATAAAAACTTTCCTTTTTCTACAATTTCACTGGAGAAGCTTCTGACACCTACTTATGTCCTTTGCTTTATTTTTATTTGCCAATCCAGCATTTACTTATTAGCCGTCCATAAACTCCATACTCACACTTTCAATTACGCTCGAGAGGTGTATATCGATTATTTTTGATTTTTTTTTCTTGCGGATTATTTATTTTTCCCGCTATCGTGATGCCTTTTTTGCAAAACATCTATGTTAATATATTTCAGAATGGAATAAAAAACTTACCATATCTCTTAAAGACAAGAGTGTTTTAAAAATGGGTCTTTTGCGACGTAGAAATATCGGCTAGTGCGGAAAAGAAACGTCGTGTTTCAGGGAATGCATAAAAAACCCCGCGCATAACGGATGAAAAAGGGGAGCCCCCCATTATCGTTATCCCAGAAAGACACTAGTCCGTGTCAAGGCTGAATGGAATGCTAATTTGTTCCTTTATGGTTGAGGCGTGGGGATAGGGAAAAACCAAGCATCCTGAGAGAGAGAAAGACCCGCGCGAGCCTTCTGAAGGTTATTGACCCCAAGGGGGTATGTGGTCATTTCTGGCGCCGGCTCTCCAATTTCCATAGGGAAAAAATACGCGGCCTGGTGGAAAACTGAGGCGTTGTATTCACACATATGAACAGCCGAGTGCTTAACATTTATGAGATAGAATTTGCTTTAGATATGAGGGCACGGTAGAAGGGAGTCGTGACTTCAGCCGTGACACATGAAAATAATGTGCGTAGAAAACATTTTCTTCATCTGGTAGTAGAACCGGTGACAGATTCCAAAAATCGGGGTGAAAATATGTCAACTTTAAGAAGAAAAGGAATTGAATAAAAAGTGAAAATCTTTGGAATTTCGAGGAAAGGAAAGCTTTGACTCCTTTTTATATCTGGGAATTTTTTGTCGAGAGGGGGCGACCCCATCTTTTTTTTTCTTGAATGTACCAATCCCGATTCCTTCCCGAATTTTTCTTATTACACCGCGACGAGGTTTTTGGTTTTCGGGGGGCGGCGCCACATTCGACAACCCAAAGAATCGAAGGCGGGAGGAAGGGCGGTGCGTCTCATTGGACCTGAATGGCAGGGATGGAGTCTTCTCCTCTCTTCCTTTCGCTCGTCTTTTTTTCTACTCTTCTCCCTCTTATTGAGGGCAGGGGGAAGTGGGGGGAGGGAGGAGGCCTTAATTCTAATCCCTTTGCAGAACCGAGACCGGAAATAAAATCTTGGCCCGGTTGAAGTACTCTTCGGTTCGCCTCAGAATTTGATCATAAGGGAAAATGCTGTTGGTGAGTGGTAACGGGGGACCGAGTACGCATGCGTCTTCTGCGGGGTTGAGAGGAGAGTTCTGTTTTCCCTTTCTTGCTTATTTATTTATTTCTCCTTTTGATTTGATATTCGTCATCTTCTCTTCTCTTCGCCTCATTTCGTGGAATCTGGATCTCCGCAACCCAAGCCTCCATTTGACCCATGGCATTCAGGTTTCACCAGAACGGAGATGATAAGACTGGATCCTTTTCTCCTCCGCCTTTATTCCGCAGATTGCTGATTCGTTATCTATAATTATTCGCGTTAATCTCCATCTTACGCTGAAGATGAATTACCTTTTTTTCTTTGCCGTTTCTATTTCGAGCGGAGGAATAGGAAAAAAATAACCTTTTTTATATAACCATACGTACATCTTCCATGCATATTTTTCGTCACAAAGGAGAAAAATGAGTGCCTATGTAAAAGGTGTGATTATATTTTTGGTGTTTTCAACCATGACTGCGGCCGAGAACTAAATTAATAACCTTGCGATATTATGAAATCTCGCTATTCCCTGCGGAAGATTTTTCATTTGCTCTTGTGGTCAAAATTCTCATTTACCTGTTTTGGTCAGTTAACGTCGGTTTGTAACGAAATATTTTTTAAATATCTTCGCCATTCTATTATTACTAAGTTGAAACGGTGGGTGTGAATATTTATGCTAAATACTTGCTGAGAAAAAAAAACCTACCACACGGGTTTGTACGTTGTCGGCCGTATTGCAGTGGTGCGTAAATATTTCGGCACGTAACATTTAGTTTTGTAAAACTAAAAGGTTGGTTTGGATAGATGAGGGTAGAGCTCACCTCAAACTGAATCAAAGTCGTTTGAATTTCACAAATTCAGAGCAGCCCCTTTCCGTGGACTGCATCGCAATTCAAGAATTATGTCTAAGCAGCCAAGCTCTCCACCCGATAGACTGCCACGCTCCTAAAAAGTTGTATAAGCTGTAGCATTTTTCTTGCGAAGTTGTAGGAATAATTAAAAAGTTGATCTAAGAATTCCCTTTTCTCTGGGGAACTATAGAGAGTTAAATGTATGGAAATGACTTTGCACACAAAGTGGAAAGTCTGGCTAGAAAATGATACAGATTATTAAATTGCAGGATGTTCGCTAGCATAGAAAACCTAGCTAGAAAATGATACAGGTCATTCAACTGCAGGGTGTCCGCTGACCCAGAAAATTTTTAGTACTCTATGAATGTATCGGTCTTCTGGGAAACTCAAGGAATTCGTGTCCTGGAAAAAAAACTGTTTTCAACGCAGATAGCATCCGACTTAAACCAGTCCAATGCGTCGAATTCTCGTGACTGATCCAAAGCAATAGCTTAAGGCAAAATAGAAAATTATATTTATTAGATTTTTATTTTTATTCCCTAAAAATTTAAATGTTTGGATAGAGCCCTTTTTGACATTCTTCACATATTAACATACTTAAACTAATAATTGGATACTAATTAGAACTGTTTGTGAATTTGAATTCAGTTCTAGGATGCTGCAATTTCAATCTGGGGTATTCAAAGGTGTTCAATTCACCGTCATAATGAAAAAATTTAAGATAAACAGCTTTTGGGGGAGGTGGTAAAGAGTTTAAGCTATGGTATTTTTTGTAAAGATGAAGGTAATTTCATGATGACTGTTCTGTTTTTTTCCGTACGTATTTTGTATGAGCTGATGTTTTGTTGGCCACTTGCATGCATAGGCAATTCGATATCATCTTAAAAGGTAATACAACTTGACAACTATTCCTGCGGTCGATAATTTCTACCCCATGAGCAATATTTTGCAAAAATTCTTATGTTAAGGGCTAAATAGAGCCCTGGAACCGATGGAGATTCCCCGGGAAAATCTGGAAATTGGGAATGTTTCACCTGATTCACAGTGGAAAGTCTGACTTGAAATTTTAATGATAAATACAAAAATGACAGATATTATAGAATAAGGATAGTCAAACTTTGACACTCGAAAATGTCACACGGTTAATTTATAAAGTTTTCGCACTTGGTTACTCGATATCTCGCTATGTTTTTGAAATGCAGGAGGAATAAAGGGATGATAAGATGCAGTAAATGCCATATGAGTCAAATGAAACGATCGAGAAATGTTTACACAATGAGAGGCTTTTTTCTTTGTTTGGACCTATTTATCTCGCTGTATATAAAAAACATCGCTGCACGTTTTTGTAAAATCACCAGGTGTTGCATATAATTATGTCACTAAACCTTCGTGAAGAGATTTTTTGTGACGATGGACATATTATCATGCTTTTCAGTAGAACCATTTTGGCTAGATTCAAATCCCCTCTAGCCTACATCCCTAGGGTCGTCGAATGACATGGTCTGACTGTTTTTTGTATAAGTGAAATAGGTTTAATTTGTCTTTTTTGCTGCACGTGGCATATTATTGGTGCAAATTGCTAGAAGCGACTGTATACAAGATTTTTATGTGTTCAATCATCGAGGCATCGGTTCTGGACATTCTATCTCTGATGACATACGTATTTATGTCACATAAAATTTTGAACGCTCTAGCTAATGTACATTTTGTTTCTCGTTATTTTTTCTGAAGCAGAGAAGACGAGAAGTTGACAACTGTCTATTATGCGTAAGGTGCTTTTCGTTCTAATTCAAGTAGTACTTCGATGGAAATTTCGGCTCTTTCGCCAAAAAATATTGCTGGAATAGGTATGAATACCTCATCTGATCCCTTGTTATTCTGAATAAACAACTTGTTTGCAGACAATACGAGATAGTGATTTCAACCCAGACTCAGTGGTTATCCTCACAACTCATCAATTTGATTTGTCGATTTAATGTTTTGAGTGAGCAATAGAAAATTCCAAGTAGCAATAATGTATTCTTAAATTTAAGTAAATAAGCGCATCTAAGGAGCGTAAGGGAGTTTTACTTTAGCACAAACACGCGGACGTCACTCAAATCTTAAGTATTAGGTTGATTGTACAAGTTATTGGATCAAATATTGCTGAAATAATTTAATCTTAGATTCTATTCATTGTAACTAATCTTAGAATGTAGGCAGAATGATGTCGCAAAAATTGAATGTTTTTATTTTTCGCATATGTTTCCTGACATCAGAGTTTTTGCCAAAATGTTTATTTAACTGATAATCTCAAGTAAGTATGTAATTCCCAATACTGATTTTACCGCTTACAAACTATATCATTACTATAAACTATAATTTACCACGATATTGCCGTTCGGTAACTAAAAGACATGTTGAATATTACTGTTACAGAGAGAAAATATGCAAGTGAATCAGTTTATTAAATAAATTAATTGTACCTATTCATAAAACAACCATGTACCAAAATTCATTTTATATTAATTCATGCCATGTATGGAATTCGATTCCCCAAGAATTAAAAAATATCTCAGGATTCAATAATTTCAAAAAGTCTTTGTTTTCTTTTTATTTTTATGATAACTGAATTTATATAAGCGTCTGCAACTTGCAATTTTTGGTTTGTATGTTTTTTGTATGGTTTTTGATTTTGTTTCATGTTATTGGAAATCTGTATAAAGGTGGTTGTTTGAGTTGGTTGGTTTAGTGTTTGATGATTTCTTCTTTTTTTTATGTTAACCTTCTCAGTCTGAGTGTTTATTATTATGTATTTATTTAGGCTCCAAAGGAAAGGATTCCTAGAGCCAATAAAGTTTATTTATTTATTTATTTATTTATTAGCATCATCAGAATTACTGATATCACGGCTACTGCTTTCCTATTTCAATGAAATGCTGTGGTTGCAATACTGATCTCAATTGACTCATTGATATTGTTTACCGCCCAACCGTAATTTCCCATCTATTGTGCATATACCTAACAAGAGGTCAATTTCTTTTACGAACCGGTTAAATGACTTTTGGAATTCACGGTTTTACGAATTACTGGAACTCTCAGATAATTTTCCTGTGTACACTGCTGTTGTAAGGATATGTATTTAATTCACCACAACTGAGTGCACTATTTTCTATATATATTTTATTATTAAATAGTTGGTTACAAGTCGACCGTGAAGTCGGGTGGTAACATAAAGTTATTACACAATAATATACATAAAACAAAATGCAAAACAAAATACTTAGTACCACAAAATGTTTTAAAAAGCCCTCAAAAAACCATTTTTTTACGCAATACATGTCCCAGTATACATAGCACCAAATCAGCAAAAAAAACAATAAATGTCTACATTTACATTGCCCTCAAAATCTATTTTTACACAATAATATGCTAAGACCAAAGAAAAAAGGACAAGAAACACCAAATTTAAAAAATATACGATTATAAAGCCCTCAAAATTCAATTTTATCTATCCTTTTGATAAATATAGAGGCGTGAGTTGGAAATGGCTCAAAAAAAATTTCCTCTGGTAAGCCATTCCAATCCTCTATCCCCCGATGTAGGAAAGAAAATTTTAGTCTATCTGTCAGCTGCCTTGGGGCCTTAATCTTATAATTATGATCCCTCCTCCCCAGATAACTTGGTCCTTTTAACCGCTTCGTTAGCTCCCTCCATGCAGGATCACCACAGTAAGTTTTAAATACACACTTCAAGCGTGCTTTCTTCCTCCTTGACTCTAAAGAATTCCATCCCAGCGTTTTTAACATTTCCGTGACGCTTGCCTTCCTTCTGAAATTTCCCAAAACAAATCTAGCTGCTAATCGCTGAACTTTTGTTAGTTGCTTGATCTCCCGATTCAAATGAGGATCCCATACTGATGCCCCGTATTCTAGAATGGGCCTAACAAACGTTTTATACGCGAATTCCTTTGTTTTTTTACAGCTTTTTCCAAGGGTCCTCATAAAAAAATGTAACGCCCTGAAAGCTTTGGTCGCAGTTTTTTCGATATGTGGTCCCCATTGCAAATCCCAGCTTAATGTCACTCCTAGGTAATTACAACATTTGGTTTCTGACAGTAACTCACCCATAATATGGTAATCATTTTTTGCACAACTCCTACCTTTCCGAAATCTAATTAGATTAGTTTTGCTGGCATTGATGATCATTTTATTTTCTTTAGACCATTTATCCAAATTATTTCGGTCATTTTGTAAGATGATACAATCATCTACTTTGTCTATGACTCTATAAATAATGCAATCATCTGCAAACATTCTAATTGTACTCTTTATATTCCCACTAATATCATTTACGAAGATAATAAATAGCAAAGGACCTAGCACACTTCCTTGCGGTACCCCTGAAGTGGCAGTGAATTCATCGGAAAAAATATCGCCGACTCTAACACGTTGTGATCTACCTACGGTAAATGAATTTATCCATTTTACAACCCTACCATCCAAGCCGAGCGCGTTTATTTTTTAAAATAGAATCTCATGATCTACCCTATCAAAAGCTTTTGAGAAATCAATTAGAACCCCAACGGCAATTAGTTTAATATTACGAATAATTTGTCTGAGGGGGCCGGGTTTATGTGGTTATTAGATTATTACCTCCTCATTCCGTGGACCTGGGTTCAAATCCTGGCGATGGCGGAGATATTTCTACAGGCTACCCGATCCCTGCTTGAAGGCTTTGCGAAAGGGACTTTTAGCACAGCATTCCGTCCTTCGGATGGTACTCTACGACGTGGTCCTCTTGGCGCCTTTCGTTAAGAGCAGGTTAAAGCTGATGTCAGGTTAAATTCGCTCTTCCTCACCGACCCTTCCCTCATGGCGCAAATTACCTAAACTATTTGTAACTTCCTTCAAGTACAATACCAAACGAATTTTTTCGAATCAATATTGCCCCTCGTTTTCGTGAAATTCATTGAGAATCACATTATTCCAGCCAGTATAAGCATAATACTTTTACAGCGATATTAAAATACCGGACTTTCAAACGGGCGTTATGCTAGAATCCGGTTGTTTTGTGGGGATTCTAATGAGAAAGAGCTTATGAAGCTCATTTTCACTCTGTGTACTTTTTGTATTTAAAAAGTCTCGACGGAGAGAGAACGCAATGGTGATGGCACCAAAAAAGGTGGCCATGTACAAAGGTATTTCAATTCCCAAAAGGGATGGAGGGAGTGTGCTATGCGGTTAAATTTCGTCCGTTTCCGTTGGACACGTGATGAAACTCAAGAAACGATTCCGAGATTATCCCCACGTGTCTCGTTGCTGGAATTGATGTCACCGCGTTGTAGTCCTCGTTTCATTTGTCCGCAGTGTAATGAATCGTATTCTAGAGAATAATCTGTTTGAAAAGCAAGTCGAGCAAATCGAGGTCGTAGTTCCTCGCAACGTTACCGACCGATGTAATCATTTTCACTTCATTGTTACATTTTTTTCTTTATAGGATACAGAAAAAAATACTTCTACCAGCGAGCCCTGGATAAAATGCTGGGGGCGGAAATGAATACACTAATTTTTATTAGAGAAGACTTATCACAGTTTTTTTAGCTTTAGTTATGCTTGCTTGAGACCTTTCTTTAGCTAGAGATAGCAGCTAAGCCAAAGATAACTCTAAAAACGCTGCAATTTCATTCAACTGAATAATTAAAATCATGGCGCGACCGTTATTTTTGAAGTATATAATCATCCTTAGTGATCAGAAACCGTATGCGGGTCTCTCAAATGTAAATTGATACGTACAGAGTGGGTCGTATTTTCAACTTCAAAAGACTTTGGTCGCAGGCGACTGAATTGCTCCGAGATTCTTATATTAAATTATAGTTGTGTAATTAAAGTCCGGAATACACTCTCTGAAGAAACCGTCAATTATTGAAAACTTTTGAGACTACCGGCCATAGTAAAATTTCTTAGGGACCGATTAAAGTTTTCGCACCCTAAGCCGTTGTTAATAGTTCACAGGGCGCAGAAAAATCGTGTCACGAAATTTTAACCCTTGATAGCTGATGTCAGTATGAACCAAAATTACTTGTGATGTTTAAATCGAAAATACATCCTTTTACTCTTTTTAAACTACAGAAAATTTGAGCCAAGCGCTCCGATTGATCGCGGGTTTTCTCTGTTGCCGGATTCTCTGGACAACTCATGACTTCGAATGCATTCCCTGCCGGAAATCGCGATGTACCTAGCCATCCGTCAACAGGGTTAACTCACCGACGCAGGAGTCCTGAGTCTTGTCCTCGAAGGCTCAGTAACTCTTCGCGCTCTTTAGATGTCTATAGCTGAAGCTTAGGATTGTTTTAAAAAAATACTTTTTTATTAAAAATATGCTTTAAAATATATAAATAGTCGAATACCATTACTCATATCTCACTAATATTTCAAATTACCATCCGAGACGACCCACCTGACTTCATATCATCGCCGTGTCTATGAATTACGCTTAATTTGCTAAGAAAAATCCGTAGATGTAAACTTAAGGAGCGATTTGTGAAAGTGTTCTTTCTTGTAACGTGTCTGACTTATTTGAGATCAGGTTTTTATGCATAATAGATAAGAAAAGATACTAGAAGAAAGGAAGCCATCTCACTGACTTCCTGAATTTTCGCGTGGCTTCACCCGTCTTCCTGGCGGACGTAAAGGAAATAGAAGTTTTTCAACTTTCGTGCGGAAGACGTGTTTAGCCACTCGAAAAATTGCCGAAGTCTGGCGCGTCTCGTGTATCTTTCTTTGCGGTTGTGTAGTCTGCGAAACTGTTACGGCATTGTGTGTACCTAGCGGTAATCGGCGCACTTGGATATGCGTGGTCATGAGGTGGAAGTTGTGGAAACAGCGGCGGTAAAGAAGTTTGTGCATTGAGAAGGAAATAGCGCACTATACAGAAAATACATTATATAGGCATGTTTCAACTGATTCATCTACATCTATATGCTACACCAGTAGCCGCCTCAATAGGCGTGTGGCAGGGGGTGTTAGGACAGCAGCCGTTTACAAATAAAAAGTAAATATTTTAACGAAGCTCCGCCTAGCATTTATTGAAGTCATTTATTGTTCGCGGGATAAACGAATTTCCATGCCGATCCGTTCGGCAAAATATCTCTCTTAATTTATCGTTTATTTGGTACCTGGAAAAATTGTGGGACTCCACTGCTCTCTATATATATTCTCAACTGCTCAAGCAATCTAAGCCCAGCGCGCAACCTCCAAGTCTCTTGCAGCTCCCTACCTGATTCGTTTAATATCTGTGCTCGCCCGTTGCAGCTTTTAAACAATGACTCTGCTTTCCTTTGTATTCATATAGTTCATTTTAAGAATTTTATTAAGAAATTTTCACTGGTTCGATTTTTCCTCCTGCGTGTCCATTATAATGATTAAAATATTTTTAATAGAGGCAGATATCTGTGATTAAATATTATCTGATCATTTATACCGCATATATGTCTATCAGAGCCAATTATTTTTACTTAACAATAATTAGGATATTTATGCTACATAAGCGCAATATCTCGCAGGATACCTTCCATGAAGATGGATTAATAAATGAATTAGATGTTCATAGGTTGAATAGATAATTGAGTGTTATTTGAGACAAACAGCGTTGCTAATGATAGGTAATAAATATTTTCAGCTGAGGAGATAATGAATTAAGGTATGTATATCTTTTTATTTTTAGGTGAATTGATTTCTGTTGAATTCTGGCTGTTTCCCGAGAACGCTATATTTTTTACATAAAAAATTAGATGCTGTGCTATTGATCAATGGGGTTTTTGCAATGCAAAAATGATTAAAGGTTTTCTGCAATATTTTGTTTTGAGCGGTGCGGCGTTAGCGTCAGTTCATTTTGAAGTTTAAAATTAATAATTAATCATCAAAAGCAGCCTTGCAATTCTGAAGTCTTCTTTCACTAGCAAATAACTAGATGACCCTTCCTTTTTTTAGAACCGGAGTAAATGCAATGCCTTACATTTCTGTGGACCAATATCTGCGTGTATCTGACGTCCGCTTGCAAACTTCGCAACGGACAGCGAGAGCGCTCTGGTGACACTAGTGGTGTACTAGACAGCGGGGATAAAAGGATGCGTTGTGTAAAAAATGAAAATGCTGTAAAATACCTCCGTGTCCAGTTCAGATCGACTGCAAGTCCTCGGCTGCTTTTAAATTCCGCAAACTGTATAGAAGAGTTTTTTTAACTGCCTTTGAGCGATCCTAAACCCTCCCTCTACATGTCCGTTCCCAGGAGCCGAACGCGGCCGACCGACATCGGGACTTTTTATCGCGAGCCGCAGGACCGGACGCGGTTTGGAACACAGCGAGCCGACGACGTTGTCGTCCCTCTTAATGTGCACCCATATCCAGCGCCTGGTGCGTGGAATGTGCGGTCTCAGAGCCCGAACGGTGCAATGCGAATTCTATCCTGCACATGGAGCTCGAAAAGCGACGTATAAAATTGCCAAACACGTTCGAAACTCATAAACTCGCGCGAGCGATCAATAAATTCGGATTTCTCACCAGGAAACACAAAAGTAAATGCCATTTACTATATGCATAAAGAAAATGAATAAATAACACGATATCCTAGTAATTATTTTGAAAATTGTTGACTTAAGATTTATTTGATTTCGTGAGCGATGGATTTCGGTCAAAGAAAGAGCAAAGAATGAGGAAAACGGTGGTTCTGTGTGATATGAATGATATTTTCTAGGGAATGTATCATTAAGAGTTTTGCCTACCATTATGTACTGTGAAAAAGGTATAGGAAAATAATAATAAGAATCATTGGCACTCTAATTGCCGATGAATTTTAATGCATTGCTCCAATGATGATCTTTATATTGTGATACTTAATGATAATTCGGGCGCTAAAAGTGGCTCATATTTTCATCGATGTGATCATGAATAGGATCGGTTGCCCATTGAACTTTGTAAACCCTTAAAAATATAGATAGAAAGTTCATTAGATATCTACAGAGGTATTAGTATTGATATACGTACATAAATTTTCAAGGGAAATAGCTATTATATGTGTATGTATTTATTATACAATATTTTCTGTCGATGTATAAAGCTGAAACTACATGGGATATTACGCAATGCTACACATGTTATAAATATGATGAGAAAATTTCGAAAAAAACTATGCCTCAGAAATTCTCTTTTAATCAGCGTTTTTACGCTCGGTAGTTTCTTCTGCAAGTCGTCAAGTCGTCCTATAAAACCAGCGCATACAAAACATTTTGGACAAACCTAAAGGAACAGGAAAGGCGACGTGACGATTATCGCGATCTATTTCATTAATTTAGCGGGCTAACGAGTAGTAAATTCGTTCGTGTGAAAAAAACGAGCAGAAAAGTGTACGCTCAGACCCAGTTTATTTCCGACTAAAATGTCGACTGATGAAGGTGACACATAAAGCAAAGCGGACTTGGGCAATGAATGTAGCTCTAAGGCTGATCTTGGGTGCAAATACAAAATTCATGCCCATTTTTTAAATTTTGCTTTTATATCTCACGCTGAGCTACAACATTTTATTTGTTCTTTTTTTCACGGCTCAACGATAAATACTGCATGAGCAGATTAATTTTTGCAGCAGGGATCTTTCACATTTCGTGAATCCATTCCTTCCTCATAAGCGGTAAAAAATACTCCGTGGTTTCATCTTTCCCAAAAACTCCTGTCCCCCTTCCCCCTTCTGAGGCAAATAAAAATTACCCTTTTACACTCGTGTCCATCTGGTGAGATGGAATACCTGATGGAGTTATACCTCTTTAACCTGATCGAAAGAAGTGAATTCTTTTATTAACGTAAAAACAGAAAAATTTTCTGCTCCTATCTATTATTTTCGGATTGCACAATCGCTACCAATCCAATATGTTGAAGCGGAGGCTTAACCATATCCTCGTGTGTTTCATCTATAATTGCATGTTATGAATGCTTCAAGATTCTTAACAGCGGCCATTTGAGTTGATAAAAATAAGCTTTCATTGCGAGGGAGATTTATTTATTCCTAAACCTAGGTAGTGATTCGGAAGCATGATCTTGTTTTAAAAGAAAATAAGGAGTATCTTCTGATTTCCGTTAAAATTCGATATCCAGAAAATTATTGTTATTACTATTTGATCAATCATACTTTCTCATCTGGTTTACACCGAATAGATACATTTTACCTATCCTATGGCTGGATTAGGCAGTTACGGAAGAGCATTCACTTTATAAAATCGTTTCAGGAAGTTTCATTTTTGTGGAACCTCGCTATATCCATGATGAAGAACACAAATGGTATTTTACACACTTTTTAATTCAACACTTAAAAACCGACCATGGTTTCAACACATTTAGTCATTTTCAAGGAGAAAAAAGGTTAAGTGTTGAATTTATAGATATGGAAATTACAGTTTGTGCTTCATCATGGATAAGCATTCACCTTGTCCGACTTTTATTGGCTCCAGAATTTCCTCACGATGTGGAAAAATTGGAGCAAGTCAGCTTTTTGATCCAGGTTGGTTTTAATTTTTTTTAATTCCCAGAATCACAAATTTTTTCTTAAATGCATATGACATTAATCCCTCAGCAGATATTACTTACGCGTGAAATCTGACTTTTAATTTTTCATCTATTTTTTATCGCATCTGTATAATTCCCGTATTAGGCTATTTTATTTGCCTCCATGGAAATTACGTTTTGGCTTAAAGGTTTATTATGAACTATTATTTCCATTTTTTCAATTATTGTTTAGTAGGATATCAAGTTTATTGAAGTCAGTGGTTTTTTGAGAGTGAGTTAATTTATCATTATTATTTTCATTATTGGCTAAAGAAAGTTTTTTCCCTTTAAATTTTATGCGACAAAATGACTTCGGCTTCAGGTATTTATGGTTCCTAAGTAAAAATCAATATTCTACAGGACCGCCAAAGTTGCTTATTTTTTCTATCAACGAATCATTTTTCCTTTCCAAACGCAACGTAAGTAGTAGTGGATTAGGTGGGAGAACCTTGGAAACATCTAGGGGAAGGGGTATAAAATGTGCAACGTGTTAAAATAGGTTTAAAAAAGTTACCGATAGCGTCTTCGGCGGGCATAATTATCCTATTTTCACGGACATGTAATCTACAATTAGGGCTATTAGCTAGCGCTTTTTTTAACAAGAGTCTATTCATGAAATTTAAATATTTCCAAAGCTATTTTATCGTGACACAAGATTGCACAAAAATATTATATGAACGGATCGCTCTGCACCAATCCTGGGCTGATGGCATTTTTGAAAACAGACTAAAATGCGCCCAGATTGGCAACAAAAAGCAAGCTTCTATGTTACGGACTGGGGCCTCTGTTTAGTCAACCAATGTTAGATTGTTGACGTGTTGGAGATTTGGGCCACACGCGCGTTGTCAGAATCCATTTCACATTATTTAAGTAATGCGCGTATCATAAACGCGCTCCTTCTGTCAAACTCCACTGTCGCAAGTGAATTTTGGCGTTTATGCGAACGCTGTAACATTCCTCTGGCATTTCGTGACAAACGATTAATTGGAAAAACGCGCATGCTGAGGACACACGGGTCCAAAATCGCGGCGTTATATTCCCGACCTTGCAAGTAATTGGCGTGGGACGCGAAGTTTCGGCAAAAACCCCCCATCCTCCTCGCGTGCATAATTCGTTCTTGTTAACGGTCATTACTCGCGGACGTCGAATAAAATGGCTGTAATTCGTTTTCCCTCCCCGATTCCCTCTTTTGCCCCGCTCTTCTAAAAAAAAAAAAACCACTCCGCGTAACTCGTGAGCTTGACGAGATTATGCGTCGGGGAGTCCTGATTGGTGCGCCCAGAGGGGACACACGGGTCGGTGGGCAAGCTCAAATATTAATTCGATCAACCAGGAGACAGGATGAGTGGCCGTGGAGTATTGTTCGAGACCCCTGCTCTCTCTCTCTCTCTCTTTCTCCTCCAGGGTCCACGGCTAACAATGGGTTTTGCAGCAAATCGGTCCTCAAACGAACGGTCGGATCTTTATTAAAGTCCGGAGCGCGCGAACCAAGCACAGAGACTGGGCAATTATCGAATTCGCACCCGACCAGAGGGATTTACTTTTCCGCCCTCACGAATTCAATCCTCCCAAACCGGACAAAAGAGCATAGTATACACTTCCCTGGACTGGCATTGTAAGGATAGGACTAGAGATTACCGCTGGAATTGGAGGAGAAGATGTTTTCATTTGTGGAGTCGCAGTCTGCGAGTCATGTAATATAATGCTGTGGTTGGCGAAAGGTTTAAGAAGACGCATTCCTCCATCTTGTCCAGTCGTGTTTTGTCTTTATAGTGACGCACTGCTCCTTTAAAAATTAAACTATTGCCTTTATATTTTCAGAGTATTTGGAGTGGCCATTTTCAACATTTCCCTGCTTTTCAAGTATGAAAAATTTGCATTTTAAAAATTTCTGAGGTAAAATTTTCAAAGTTAACATGCAGTAAAATGTTTACAAGGGTCTACTGTGTGTGCCCGAACAAAGCCTTAAGCCTGAATCACAATATTGGAACGTACTTGGAAGCCCGGGGGATGAGTAAGAGTTTAAAGCTCAAAAAAGAAAGCAAGATTGAAAGGAGTATAAAAAATTTATTAACGAACAAAAGCGGTCGAATAACAAAAAATAAATCACCTTACTGAACAGTGGCGATGGCGATACAAAATAATGACTCGGGGAAAAGGCAAGGAAGGGAACAGGGATGTTACCTTGGCAACAAGAGGTAGCGGTGGTCAAAAAAAAGGTGCCTTTGGTCGCCTCCCGGGAGCAGCTCTCCTCACGGCCAAACACTCGACAAGAGCTCTTGCAAAATAACGCCCCCCGCTCGCGGGCAAGCATGCCTTTATATAGGTTTGGGCCCATTTTCCACCACCAATGTTAGCCCCCTACTGACCGGAGGCCATTTCCTTTTGGCGGAGGATTTAACCACCCCCCGAGCTGCTCGACCGATAGAGTGAGGCACGGCTCATCATGATTTGTCATGCACAGGACCAGTGATCATGTCAGCCTCGCTTTTCCATAGCTGGGAAAATAATTGCTCATGCCATTATTCACTGTTGCACAACGGCCATTTTAGGCGTCCTTCATGTTTACTCTGCTGATTATCATGTAGGGGCCATGATCATGAATTCCAATAGCGTTGCCACAATTTGCATTTTTGGTCAGCCTGTGCTGATTGGCTGCCGCAGTATTTACCTGTATGTTCAGTGATGGAAAACGCGAAGGCAGTAATTGATGGAAATAAGGAAATTTTTGCGTTATAACGCTGCGATTTCCGAAAGGTTTAAGAGGGCGCATTCATCCGTCTTGTCCGATCGTGTTTTGCCCTTTTAGCGACTACTGCTCCTTCAAAACTTACGCTATTTTCTTGATATTTAAGAATATATTGGGTACACTTTGTCAACATTTAACAGTTTTTCTCACGTCAGAGTATTTTCACTGTCCCCAGATGACGGTGGTCCCTATCATTGCTGCCACCTCTGAATATGATGACGTCTGGATGTCGTCATTCGAGCCATCACTGCCACTTTAAACTAAACTGTTCGTGAATAATGATCATCCGATGACGGTTTGACTTTTAAGCTAGTAATAGCCAAGAAAGACTAGTACAGAACGTAGAAAAGAAAAATTGAAACATCAGTGGAAGGTCCTCTTAACATCATTTTCTCACGCATTTATGTGACTTAAAAGAAAGGCTTTTGTCGTTTTATTTTAGTTTTCAATTTCCTCTCATCTCACGTAAAAGTCGTAACAGTGGAGCTTAAAAAATCGTCTCCTTTATTTTTTTGTTTTATTAATGAACGTCACTCCTCTGTCATTTTTTTTTTTTTTACAGTTATTCAGAAATGAAACGGATTACATGGACTGTGGGAGTGGATTTGGGGATAGCGAGGCGGGAATTAAGTGTCGTGAGACTGTGGAAAATCTGCTTAACCCAGTGTATCACATCCCGAATGACGCCGGCTCATACAAGCCGACAGATTTACGACTCCGCGTCCTCTCACGTCAGGGTATTTTTCTCTGTCTCCTGGAAAAAAATCAGGGTCCCACCTTTTTATCATTATTCTCCAACCTCATCCGCACTTGGCTTTTCGAGAGGGAAGCTTCAGGGTGCAGGGAATGGAGGGAGGGGATGTACAGGTGAAGGGACGAATGCTATTTTCTCTCAAATTCCTCTCTGATATAAATAAGAAACATTTTCGATATTTTTCCTCATATTCCGTCTCACGCGCAAGAGTTCTGTTTCCATTTCAATGAATGGTTGGTAATCGAGAAAATAAAATCTCCATCTCTTTGAAGTTCTCATTGAATTGACTCTCATGAACTTACAATTAAATGACTGTTTTATTATTACACCCACTTTATGGTGAATTGCAGGAACTAAACTGTTCACGATTTCCCTTTCAGGAGACATGGCGGATTAAATAATATTCCACATTGAATTCCCCACTTCAATTTTCTCTACCAGTTCAAAGTACAAAGGTACTGGTCACAACCCGGTGAAAATGCTGTGTCTTCGTCGACAACTAGGTAGAAAAACATGAGTAACGCATTGAAAAAATGATGGCTGAGCTTTTCAGATGTAAAACCTGCAATACGAGAGGCCATGATAACTAATGACAGAATGTTCAAGAAAAATAACGTGATGAACTCCGTTTTATTATGTAGAGCATCCTCTTTTTTTATAGTGACGAGTTTTTTTGTTGAAACGGATGCATCCTGCATTAGCTAGCGTGAAACTTATAGATTTTTGGTACGCGTGAAATTACCCTGAAGCATTGGAATTTGAACTTCATCAAGGGTAATGGCATTCCATTAGTCTTTTGTGGCTGTATGATTTTCCGTACTGCAGCGTATCTGACCATCATTGCGAATTTGCGGTAGAGCAAAATGACGGCAGTTTTCTGGCGTAGAATCCAATCGCTCTTGAAGCATTTTCATTTTTTCTCTGCATCCCGTAATTGTAGTTGTTAATACTTGGAGGACGGGATAGGTCATACGATGGGATGTTGTCCATATAATTCAACTCTCATTTTCCATAGCTTTACTCTGAAATTTGCGACGTTGTGTAAAATGACTGATGCTTTTCTAAAATGAAAAGCAATTTTCGTGACGATTCGTAGAAATTTTTACATTGGGTGTTGCATTACTATTACGTCACGTTGACCCATAACTGGTCTTTCCATATTACTTTTCATAGTGGTCCGCTTTTCCCTCAATTTCTTTCTGCACATCTGGAGTATTTACTTACGGATGGAATGGCACGTCAGAATACCTAAACAATATTTGAAACCTTTCTTTTCTTTCAAATGTTATTCTCCGATAATTTGGATTATACAACTTTTCGCGTGGCGTAAATCACTATAATTACCATTGCACTATCTACTTTTCAACTAAATATCGCATTTGTCTCAGGAATTTTATTGATAGAAAAATGCTTACCCTTCCTCATGACTTAATTCACTCCGCATCACGAAAATATGTCAAAGAATTGGACACACTGATGACAGAAATGCGCATGAAGTTAAAAATTAAAGAGAAAAAAGACCGATACCCGTTCTTCTAGGCTTCCTTTGAAAATAAAGGCTTTGCAACAAGTTTATATTAAAAAAAAATTAATTTCCTCGGATTATTTATGCGTTTTGGCGATTTCGAACTAAAACTTTTCCCAATTTAACAGTACCTTGATTAGACTATATGGATTGGATAGACTATATGGAGCATTTCTGGAAAAGGGTTTTGGCCATTTATATTTAATCTTGGGTGTTTAAACCCTCTCAGTGATCATTCATCCGCATGCACACGCTTAGAAATATGAGGATTTTTTTATTTACCAGTGGTAAATTACTAAAGAAGTGTTCTCTTCCATCCTCACGATTGAAAAATTTCACAAGATTACACCTACAAAATATTTCGTTTTTTATGCTTATGAATACTTTTTATACTGATCGATAACCGCAATAGATTTATGCAGACTTCTCATACTAGTATCTTTATTATTTTTTGAAATTTTCGCAGATGAAAATCATGGTCTCTGCCTCACAGCCCCAATTTTAACCCAGTGTGTCTTTAAGCCAAAGTCTTCCATTCAACTGGCGATCAATCTATCTCCATCATAAAGAGATAAAGACTAAAAGGGGAAGAAAGGCAAAAGGAAAGTTCCATAAGGACTTTCAACGTTTTTGAATCTCGACTATGTCTCAAGAGATTCCAACCCTCATTCGAATTGTTTTGTGACTTTATGCATTATGCACTGATCTAAAGTACTGTGCGACGTGAAAATCTCTGGGAATGTCAGTTGATGAGGAACTTTGAGTGAATTTTGAAAAGGTAATTCGTAAAAATATCCCGTTTTCGGTCTATTCTGTTTAAAGTAAAGTGATGCGAGGCCGTGCTTTTGAGAACGAGGTTAACAGACTTCAAAACCTCAAATTCTTTGAGGAAATGTCAATCTCTTATACATCTATCTAACCTTTAAGTCCTAAGTAACCAAAGTGCTCTTTAGAGGAAGCAATATTAGAGCGACTGAATGGGCGCCTTTATCTTTCCTAACAATGGCATTGATAATAATGGATGTTTACATCTACCATATTTGATAGCACACCTATCATTGAAGCTATCTTTGCCATTATCATTATATGATGCCATTGAAATTACGTGAAATACGTGTTGCTTAAATAGTACTTCTACTTTGTGATTTGTGTGAATTGTGTACATGGGGGCCAAACGTCTTTGATTTGCGCCTGAAATGTTGAAAATTTTCCCCATTTTGATGGCTCCTGACATTTTAGTAGATTATAGTAAATCTCAATCGACGATATCTCGTAAGAAACATTTCATGTTATGAATATTTATTGAATTGGACAAATCCTTGACTTAATATGCCGTCATTGATTCGTTTAATGCGAAAATTCTTCGCGAATGCCGGATGTTTACAGCAAAAATTCTCATGCCAAATAATCCGTGGGAAAAATTTTCCTGCAGCATTATATAATATCTACGTGAAACTCGATGCCATGTTTATCAAATATCCAAATTACGTACTATTATTAACTCAAAAGAAAGTTTTGCGTGTATATTCATATAAAACAAACAATACCTCGATAGTGCCGTGAGATATCGCTGTGCTTTCGGTCATCCGAAGTCGTACAAGAATGAAATCATCCCGGAACACTCCCGATATTATACTTGTTTGCGACACCGTAATCTCTAAATACAGCCATTTGATGTAATTATATTCATTAGAGTGATCAAATAATGAATGCACTGCATTAAAATTGACGTAAAATCTTACTAAAAACTTGAATGAGACATTTTACTGTCAAGTTTACATAAGTGTATTGGGAAAAGAAATATGTACATAAAATGCTACGATTTAGCTCCATTCATCATTTTAAAGTGAACTTCTGTAATTTGCTACTAGGAGGATAGCCACTATCTCAGACCTAGGCTATTTTTATCATTTATGTCGATATAAATTCTGATATGTAATGTAGAGGCTTAGAAATCACGAATAAATAACATGATTTCATAAACATAAATACATTTTCAGATTCTCAGCACAAATGAATTATAGTCATTACTAAATTTCAGGTAAAACGCTCTTTCTAAGACTTTCCTAAGTTCCTCCTCAGCTCTTTTTCTTTCCGACGCTGGTGTCTTCTCGGCGGTATGAGACACACTTGAGTTCACCTGGGTGAGGATCTTGAAGTGGTCATTTCCCTTCCATGTGATCTGAGGCACATGGAAGTGAATAATATGATACGAGAGTGGTTTCGGAACGCACCAATGGGGGCTCTTCGGAGATATCTTGGGCCCACAATCAAAATCGAAGGCCATCTTTTATTGATCAAGAGAAGGGTTTCCCAACTCTCACGTAAAGGGAAACACTCGTACTCATCCGGTGCTAAGAATTTTGAGTACCACGACTTCGTGCCCGAAACAGGATGGAGCAGACGGGACTCGTAACAAGTGGCTCGTTATGAATGATTCATTGGGTGGGCATACGGAAAGGGATGTTACGGTTTTGAAAGCCCGTTTGTTTTACATGTGCGAACCTCGTACTTGGATATTCAAGAAGTTCGCAGGGACAGAAAAGCAGGTGGAAACCATGTTGGTTCGCTGGCTGGGGAAGGTACTCTTTCAAAAAACGGTAGTAACTTAGTTATATCTAATAACATAGGCCGTGACTTGACCTACCACTGCAGAACATCAAGCGACGGCGTGACACTGTCACAAAACGAAAACGATGACTGCATATTGCTCTATCAATATTACCCACGCACTCTTTGGCAGTTGGTAAGCTTCGCATCAAAGGTTGCCGAAGGATAAAACACGTTCTTTCATTGCCTTAAATGGAATATTAGTTGCCTTTTTACGCTCTCTAACATTCCAAACCTAAGCTTTGTCGCATCACTACATCCGTAGGTACTTACCTTCACCAAAAAAGCTTGTTACGCTTAAGTCCTTGTAATTTTTCAAGTCTCGTATTTCCAATTGGTGAATAATAGTATTGCCATCTGAAAATAAAGATGCCAGGAAAGAAGGAACAATTCGCCGATAGTATGTTGCAGGTTTTTCCAACCTCTTAGTTATTGTTTAAACATTCGCGCGTCATTATTACATTTTGTGACTGGGGAGGTAGATCTTTCTGAAATTTAATGCCCACAAAGCTCATTAAAGCCTTGTTTTCACGATAACATACCTGCACGAGAACTATAGAAAGGTGGAATACTAGTTAGCAATTTGAATAGAGACTGCCAAATGAGCATGCACTCATTAATTTGGGCAAATTCGGTCGTGAAATTGTTTTTAATGGAGACTGTTTTTGTTCATTTAATTGCGCAAGTACATGAATTTTGCCACCAAAACTTTTAACAGCTCTGATTCTTGGCCATCTCACATGAAGCCGTTCTGTTCGTCGACTCGTTCCTGTCGTTATCCCATCCATAAGGCTTACCCTCCGGCTTCCCCTCTCTCACTTAGGCAACACTTTATCACGGCCTCCAGCATCCCCTGATCCCTATCCAGTTTCTCCACCCCACCTCCCTCCTCCTTATCTCTTCCAAAAGTTTCCCCTCTCATCCGACCGTGTCAAGTGCCTTCTCGCTCGTTTCCTCCCCAACCGTCCTCGCTTTCTCCATTCTTCTCCACGCCCACATCTCAAAACACCGCCCGCAGCCTGTGCCATTCCTACTTCCGCTTAGTCTTTCTTTCTCTGTCATAAAACGTGACACACCGTGTGTTCATACAGGAAAAATCTTTCTTTCCCCTATTCTGCGAGTGCCAGTCATGTTATTCTCATCTCTGAGCAAGGAATGTGGGACTCAAGATAAAAGTAGGTGGGCAAAAACTGGAGCAGTTAGATAAATTCAACTATTTCGGCAGAATGATAGAGGAAAACGGATTCGGCAGTGAGGAAATGAGGAAGAAAATTGAGTTAGCAAGGGAGGAGTTCATGAACAGGAGAGGATCGTTATATAAGAGTTTAAAGAAAAGGCTAGTGAAGTCTCTGATCTGGAGTGTTGCGCTTTACGGTGCGGAAACATGCACACTTAGGAAGGAGGACAAGATAAGACAGAAGGCGTTCGAGACGTGTATGTGGCGAAGAATGGAGGTGAAGTGGACGGAGAGGAGGAGGAGCGAATGGACATGACTGCAGTGCTGGACATGGTTGGAGAGGAGAGAAAGCTTTTAGATGAGATACGGAGGAGACAAGGTATGGATGGTGTGAGTACTTAGCGGGGAGTGGCTGTTGAAAACAATGTTAGAGGGAAGAACGTTAGGTAAACGAGGGAGAGGAAGAAAAATGATAGGATTTTTAGATAGAATGAAAGGGAGTTGGCTTTATTGTGAATTGAAGACAGAAGTGCTTGAAGAAAGGGGAGAAAGTGGACTGAGAAGAGGAGGAACGACCAAGTGCTGGACAAAGGTGAGTGAGGAGAGGCAGCTTTTCGATGAGATACGGAGGAGACAGTAGGCATGGATGGAGGGGGTACTTAGAGGGCATTGGACGTTGAAAACTGTATTAAAGGGTAGAATGTTGGGTAAACGAAGGAGAGGAAGGAAGAGAAAAGGACTCTTGGATATAATAAGGGAATTATTTTGAATTTAAGAGGGAAGTGAAAGGAGGAAGGGGATACTGCCAGAATACTTGTTAAATACTCCAAGGGCACCTATCTTAACCCATAGAATACTTCAATTAATCAATTACAAAAATGAAGGAGACTATATAGAGGAGGACCTATTCCATCCCATAGACGGTGTATTCTCATTGCCACTTCGGTCGCTTTTAAAATGGCTCCCAAAAATATCCACTACGAAGTATGAGTGCGAAGCGATCCACTATTTTTTTACAATATTATGCCGTTTAGAAATCGCAATTGTGAGGACTAGCGCTGAAAAGTTATGTATTGACAAATTGTGTCGTCGAAAATATGAATTTCGCTTAAAATCCCTAATTATACCTTATTTCACGGTGAAATTCTGATCGCTTTGCCCGCAAGCGACGCGTCGCTGGAAGTCCATTTCCCACCAGCGTATTACTAACGTTTTAATTAATAGCAATTGAAATTGAACTTCCATAAAGTAACACAGCCTTGAGGATGGGAGACAAGTCGTCTCCCGAAACGTCGGCTCGTATAAAAGCATTAACCTGGCTGCAAACCCGAGAAATATTCGTCAGAAGTATGGAAGTACCAGGAAAAATTAAAATCGTTTAATAGCAATTACTTTCCCATATGCTATGGGTATGAGCCAAAGTATTCTCTCCAACTGCAAATCTTTTGCTCCCTTTTCCCTTGTGCAATTAATTCCTTGATTTCTTGATTACTGAGGTAATTTTCCCATAGCGTATGAGAATAGTATTACGCGCTTAGTCTAATTTTTCCCCCTTAATCTTAGTTTACGTTTATGATATTTTTAAGTGGAGTGTTATTTCCCTTTCATGGAAGTGGAGACCCCTTGAATACTCTCCTGAACACACGAGTTATTTCCATCGTTTCACCTGCTATTACTTTTGCCCATTTAACTTTTTTTTTGAGAGGATGGCATTGAGATAGCCGAGAATTTTTTCTGTAAAATGGGAGGAAAAAACGTGGACGATTAGACGACATTTCTGAACTCCCGTTTTGAAGTTGCTCGAAAAAAAAACGAAGGTAATATAGGTGTTCATGTTCCATGCGAGGAAACGGTTCATGTACATTTGCGAAGGCTAAATGATGACAGAGAATGCCATTCGCAGTGCTTGCCAACTAGTGCTTTTGATAACTGGGAGGAGGGTTCTCTAATCAATGAAAAATGACGCAATTCCTGTTGTTTTGTACGCGTGTTCATGCATTCGTTAAACTTGATGGATATTCATCGTGAATTTTTGCTGCGACATGCATTCATATGAATGTTGTACATTCGGCCACATCCATGAACCAAATGATTTGGTGGAGGGTGTGGAGTTTGGTGAAGAGTAATAATGAAAAGTCAGTAGGTTTTAACTTTGCCTCTTTTGGCAATCCTTGTCTGTATTTATCGAACGATGAAATGTATTCGTGGTTGAAAATGATGTAACAGCTAAAGAGTAGATCTCATTAATCTATTGCGGACGTAAGTCGACTTTCTAATTTCATTCCCCGTTATTTAAAAGTGGGACTTGACTTGACTTTTCGTTTTATTTAACCTGGCCCGGGTGAGGCCACAATCCGGCCCCCTCTTCCCCCGAGCCAGGGCTCTTTTACAGAGTTCATTTCAGGTATTCAATTAGATATATAGTGCGTTATTCAAATTGAGTTGCACGCAGGCCAATTATTTCATACTGTCTGAAGTCAAGTCAGGAGGCTGTTGGTGTTAGGTATTCCATCCACCTGATATTTTTCAAGCATCCTCCAGTGATTTACCACCGTTCAACTCGGCAGGAACCACGGCCATATATATCATGATAATGAATAAATGTAAAGATAGATTAGTGAATAAATAAATAAAAATATTAAAAGCATGTATCAATAAATAGATAAATAAGAAGGTAGAAAATGTGAAATTGCTAAAAGTTTGGAACTTCCAAGTACTGAGTAAAATGAATAAACAGCATAAAAACTTGATATAACATAAGTTCCACAACTTAAAAACCTACTGAAATACTCTGGCTCTGAAATGCTCTGGCCGGTACTAACATCCCGGATTAAGTAAGTTTTAGACTATAACGCGAGACTGGAGTGGTAGAGAGCTTCAAATGTCTCCAAATTGTACGTATTGCGGGGAATAGTCAAAACGATTACTAAAATGCATCGCTTGAGTTTTAAATCTCCTCTTTCGTATGCTCCAGGTTGAGTTACATTGTGCCGTTGACGGCATAACAATGAATGGTCAGATCTTGTATCAGAGCTTGTACTACACCCAATGTGGAGGGTAGGGGTCAAATTTAGTAAATATTATTATCTAGATTTCTTGTTAATTATTGTAAAAATTTACACAGAGGAAAATCATAGAAATCTAGCAATGCAGAAAATCTATAGTACATTATGACAAGTTGGTGCATCAATCGTGAACACATCTATAGAGGATTTATGATATATTATATTTCTCTCTATTTACAGAACTATTTTCCTTGCTACTGATTAATTTACTGATTGTGACATCAATAACTATGCTTAGTCACCTAACGCCGAGTTAAGTTGCTGTGAATAACCTGAGTCTTTCCAAGATATCCACAAATTTTAAGGAGAATTCCAATAGTATTAAATTTCGGACTATATTAGTTCCAATCATGATTCAATTTTTTTTCATGTCCATCCTCCAAACTTAAGAGAAAAAATGTATAACTTCATTAGCTAACGAAATCTCCCCACGCAAGTCCCTTTGCCAATTCTATATTCATTTATGCTTTTGTTTTTGCACATGACTTCATTAATTTCTCATGAATGAGACTTCCGAATCCTTTTCTCGTGAATACTTTACACTTTTTCCCAACTCATGTTGGTTGTTCGTCATTGCAATAGTAGCTTAATATTTATTTTTCGCTAATATAATTAAAAACTTTTGAGAAATATTCATCTTTTATAAATTTGTGAATTATTAGTGGGGGTTAACGGGAGTTTAGAATGAATTATGACATTTAACATCTAATTTTCACTCTTCAATTACATTATCCTTACTGTTACGATGACGTCGATTTTTAAAACTATTTTTCGTAACTTTTTCCGATAAGGTCAGGTGAAATTTTAAAATATTGGCATTAGAGCTTCAAAGTAACTCCTATTCAGTATTTTCATGAATGTGTTATATGGAAATCAATGTCGTAATTTAAGATTGAAGGTCAGTGAATCCTCGTAATTCCTTTTCGAAGATGCCATGTCGGGGGAAGTTCGAAGTGGAGGTGAATTAGGGTCACGTAATAGATGCCAGAGCAACGTATCGGTGAGCGACGTTACACAGGAGTCTTCGACTTGCATGGGGGTATCGTAAGTTATTCAAACTGCGTAACTATAGCGAAAGGCATCCGCCTGCGTCTGACCTCATGAGAGGAGGCTCCTCGCTCCGGCGGCTTTACCAGTGAATTTGTGGAATAACCTTTTCCGCCTCTCTGTTAAGATGCTCTTGAGGCTAGAAATGGAGTTTTCACATGATTTTTGCTTGCTCTAATACTTCTGAGCAAACCATAATATACTATAACTTGAAAAATGAATATGAATGCCCGTGTGTATTAAGTGCCTGGTTATATACAGGAAAAGAAAATCTTAGATGATTCTACGGTAGCATAACTTTTTCTTTTTAAATATTTCATCCCATGAGTGAAATGGCGTCAACACCAACACTTACGCTGTAGTCTTTAGTCCATTTGAAAGGTCACTTCTGAGTCTGATTTCAAATTTGAATGACGATAATTATTTTTATTTTCCCCATTATTCAATGCTAATTTCTACTTTAGCAGGGTGATATTAGTTAAAACTTCGTCTCGCAGGCTCTGCATTCATTTGAAATTCCATTGGGTACACCTTGAATGTATTTGGAAACAACTAGAAAAAAGAAGGAAAAACCCCTAAAATTGCATATCGATGGCTAAGTTCTAACAACACGTATTTCAAATTCGGCCGGTTTGAAACAGGCATCTTAAACAAAGCGTAATAACACCTAAAAAAATAAAATACAAGCAAAAAACAACTATTTGTTTACAAATTAATGCTTCTTTTTCAATTTTATGAACTTTTGGTTTTTAATTTCAGCGTTCAAGTAACAAATATCATATATATAAATGCATTGAAACAGGCATCTTAAACAAAGCATAATAACATCAAAAAAATAAAATGCAAGCAAAAAACAACTAATTTTTTGCAAATAAATGCTTCTTTTTTTCAATTTTATGAACTTTTGGTTTTTAATTTCAGCGTGCAAGTAACAAATATTAATCGTTTTCTTTGCTACACTCAAAATCTGCTATTTTCGAGATACGTGTTGTTAGAACTTAGCCATCGATATAGTAAATTTAATGGACACCATGTTGGTAAGTTCGACTGGGAAGGGAGGATTGACTTGAGTATTGCCCATTCCGTATTTCTCCCTGCCCCTGTCCCCTTTCATCCGGCAATCCCGGCGTATATCCCCGATGGCGCCTGTGGTGACAGCCCTAGCCTGTCGCTTCTCGGTTCCCTTCCTCGAGTAACCAGCCATCCAACCGTAAGGAGCACCCGACTGGCTAACGACGCCAGTTTGATCGGCCGATTTCTGTCTCCGTTAATGCCTCGCACTCGTGACCTCCTGAGCGGAAAGCTGCGAAATTGTCACTGCCTCTAAGGTCAGTAGTTTTTCCGTTTCGATTTTACTCATACTGACAGGTGGATGGGGAGCATGGCTTACAGTTGGGATCTGAGTGAAAAATGTGAGAAGTCTTTCGTGAAAGCCTCACTCTCCACAACAATAATGAAATGAAAGTTACGGAAAATCTTCCTTGAAGACGGGTAATTTAAAAATAAGCGCGGGCTTAGATTTGTGGTCTGGGCGGAATGAAGACTCGTGAGCTGTTGTGGATGACCATTATAATAAAATACAAAGTAAATCTACGCAATTCATAAAAAATTACTCCGGGCGAACACAAAGAGTTGCACAGATATTAAACGAATTCTCCTGGGAGTCGCTAGAGTCCCGGAGGCTGTCCGCTAAGCTTTGATTGCTTGAGCAATTTGCAATAGATATCTTTAAGAGCGACACGGAGAACATTGCATTAGAACCCCACTTTATTCCAAGGCCGACAGAAACGATGAATTAATAGAGATATTTTGCCGACCGTATAGGTATGGGATTTTTTTTTCACGAACAATACAGGATGTTTGCTGAAAACTTTTGGGCTATGTCGCCGCGTCAATTCTTGGGTGGCCCCAACGTTTCCCGACCGATGCTGGTCGCTTTTTCAATGGATTATGAAGGGTTGGGAATTTAAAATCTTTTATATAGGTATCTGTGTCAGGTGGTGGGGGGAGGGGAGCGGGAGGTTGGAGGAGTGGGTTGCTGATTGTTTTTTCTTACTACGGGTTGCCAAGTACGGCTAATTTTAATGCCGGTGTCCCTGTTGAAATTGTTCTTCTCTTCTTTAGATATTTCAATGGCTTCTCTGACAAGTCTCTGTTTAAAACCTTTTACTTTGGCAACGATTTTTGTTTCCTTAAAGTCGATTGTGTGGCCCAGCACTGCGTGTTTGGCTACCGCGGACTTAGTTGACTGCCACAGTCGAGATCAACATGACGAGTACCCGCGAAAGTTTTAACGAAGAATTAATAAAGGATATTTAAATTTTATCATTTAAAATTTATAAATGCAAGGCGGAACCTCATTAGAGCGTGTACTTTTTATTTGCTAATGGCCGACGTTCTAACACCCTCCACCACACGACCATTGAGGCGGCTCCCGGGGCAGTACGTAGACTTGGATTATTCGTTTATTTATTACTAGATTCCGTGTTGAGTGGAAGGTAACGCGGTTTTTATTGCTGTGGCGAATAGTGATGGCAAATGCAACTCTTTTGTGAGAGGTGCCTCGCCGCACGCACTACATTCCAGCATGCAACTCCGTACAATTGCCTCTAATGTGTCTCTCCGTCTCCCTCCATCTACTGAAATTGTGCTCCGCGGAAAATGCGATCACAGATGGAAATGCATGATCTTTTAATTTCGTGGAACATAATTTTTAATGAGTTTTCTCGGGGTTCCTACCAAGTCGAGAAATCATGATCTCCCGCGAGTGTTAAAGGATGGTTATATATATTTTTACCCAGTGGGAAGAGCAAAAAAAAACTCATAAAATAAAATAACTATCGTAATATAGGTAATATTATAGTTCACTTGCACGAAATATTTGTTACCCTTTCATTTGCCAATTCCATAAAAGCAGTTGTTACCCGAGGCTTCCGGTTAGATCCGATTATAAACCTTTCTGACAACTCCTGCGAATGCATTATCATTCATTGATAAATGAATATATTATCAATGATTTATGTGCCGATGGTGAAGGTCAAATCGCTTTAAAAATGGGAAACGGTGGGATGGAAAACGCTAAAATACATGGAAACGTGAGTTATTTCATGAGAGATATATTGGAAGTACATTACAAGTTTGGAGACGTTTTATAATGACAGAATATTGCAGAAATGCATGATATTCGGCGCATTTTGCCACATGATGGTAGTAGGTTCCTCTTTTTATCCTAGATAGAGAACTTGAGGATAGAGGAGAGGTTTCCCCCGGGTACAAAGGTCGTACGAGGCAGAAGGAGTTGAGGAAGGAAAAAACGTAGTGTAAGCTTACGGCTCGGAAAAACTCGCTGGTTTTTTCAAGATGTGAGATCGGAGTATGGCATTGGGTGATATAAAAATAGTCTTTTCCCAGAAAAATCCCCATGGAATGTTGCGTGAAGTGGCACAGTGCCTAAGGGTTCTGAAGAAAAGGAATTCAGGAAATTACGTTTCGCCGAATGTTTACGCGTGGTGGATAAGAAAAATAAATCCATTGGAAAACATGGGAAGACTTTCCCCTCTTGCCGTCCAACAACGGGTGAAATTTGGTTCCCTCAACTTGAATGTGAATACGACTTCGTACACTAGCCTCAGCTAGTATTGAAGGCTAAATGCGTCGAAAAAGAATGGTCACCTATCACATAGCTATATAAAAAATACGATGCCTTGTGGTACAATCAATGTCCTACGCAAGTCTGCACCATTGATCGTTTCAAGAACTCCTTGGGATTGTATTTTTCACATTTAGGCTGCAGGTAACCTTCATTTCATGTAGAAAGTGATTTCATTTTACGCTTTTATTTGATTTCCTGATTGTAATTTATGACCTGAGAAGGAACTCCTTTAACGTATTAAATACCACAAAAAGAACATTTTAATGAAAATAAAATATGAATAAAATAGTTACGGGATTATAATAATTACTGATACGAATTAGAGAATCGACCTCTTTTTATTAGAAAGCGAAGAATGACGTTCTCTGCCAGTAACGATTTTTTTTTTTTTTTAATAATATATAATTTATTCCATTTACAATCAAATATTACATTTTAGAACATACTTAAATATTTTGGAATATATAGGTACCCCTTTTAGTAGTTTTGGGGCTACCATCATAAACTTTTTACATAGGTCTGGTGCTAGCACACATGAGAAGTAAAATTTCTTTGTATTCAGTTATTTGTTCTATTGCCGATTGCATTCATTATTACAAAACGTATTTCAAATATTTGGACAAGGATAACTATTTTTCTTATTTTTCTTATATAAACGCATAATTACATACATAGAATATACAATATACCTTTTATTGTAAACTTTTTAACCCACCTTTCTTAGTAGAAACTCTACTTCCTCACACATCATAAGCCATTTTTTAACTGCGGATTTAAATCCCCATCTTTTTTCCGAGTTTGCTACATTACTCGGCAACATGCTAAACAATTTAGGCCCTAAGTAATTGTATGACTGTCGATAAATTTCGGTCGTCGGCCTAGGTATATGGAAGTTTCTCCAAGCTCTAATGTCATAGTTTTGTGGTCGGGCCTTTTCACCACTACGGTTATAGAATATTCTAAGGACTTTATAAATGAATAAATGCCTTAGTGGGAGGACATCTAATTTTTTGAATAGAGGAAATGAGTGGCTTTTCCTATACGATCGTGTTATAACCCTGATAACCCTTTTTTGCGCCACTATCAATGGTTTAATGTTGTTAAAATATGCTCCACCCCAGCAGGCTATTCCGTATTGCAATCTTGAATTAACGAGAGCATAATATACCATTTTTAACACTGATTCAGGGCATATGTATCTGAGGAAGTAGAATTTTCTTACAATAGTAATCATTTCTGATTTTAATTTATTTATGTGAGACTTCCATTTACAATTTTGGTCAAAATATATACCTAAATATTTTATGTGACTAACCTGTTCGATCAAAATACATTTATCACAGGAAGTAACATTATCTTTTATACAATTTGCACATTGATAGTATAGTTTACTTTTGTTTGAGGTAGATTTACTCATGCTAAACATAATATATTTCGTTTTTTCACTTAACAACATATAATTAGCCGAAAACCACATATTGAGTGTTAATAGATCACTTTGTATGTGTTCATATAGATCATCAACACTATTAACAGAGTAACTTAGTGCAGTGTCATCTGCGAATGACGTTAATTGACCTTTAAACCTGCCAGCACATAAATTGTTTACATATATTAAAAACAGTATGGGTCCCAACACAGAACCCTGTGGGACACCACAGGTGAGTCGAATCTTTTCACTGTAGCAATTTTTGAGACGCACACATTGATCTCGATCACAAAGATAACTTTGAAACCAATCATATGCGGTTCCACGTATACCCGCTTCCCATAATCGATTCATTAGTATGTTATGATTAATGGAGTCGAAGGCTTTGGTAATGTCTACAAATAAGCCAGCAACTCTACAGTTCTTATTCAGTCCGTCGTTCAGCTCTGAACAGAATTTTAATAATGCATCCTCTGTACTCTTACCACTCATAAATCCAAATTGGTTTTTATTGAAAAAACTATGCTGATTTAGAAATTTAAGAAGTCTGACTTTAACAACTTTTTCTATTATTTTAGCAAATACAGATAATAGGGATATTGGTCTGTAATTATTTACGTTCATTTTATCACCTTTTTTAAAAATTGGTATCACTATTGCAGTTTTTAATTGTTTAGGAAATATTCCAGTATACATACTTAGATTAGCAATATGGGCAAGGACCTCCGAAATATTTGCATTTACTTCTTTTATCACTTGTGTGGAAATATTATCAACACCTTTAGATTTTTTAGACTTTAATTCCTTAATAATGCTGCTAATTTCTTTCGCATCAGTAGGAACAAAAAAAAGTGAGTCAATTGAATTGGAGGTTGGGAATATTTCTTTGTATTTATTCGTATTACTTTCAAAATAATTGTTCTGGGTCAATTCTTGAATTACTTTACCATAATGTGAACTAAATTCGTTTACAATGTCCTGGCACTTAGTGACAACGATACCATTACTAGTTCTAATTTTTACACAATTCTCATTTCCTTGCTTTCCTCCCGTGAGTGAATCTAAAATGCGCCATTGAGCAGCGGTATTATTGACATTACTATCAAATAGGTCCCTGTAATACTTTTCTTTGCGCTTTTTAATATCATATTCTAATCTTTGCGTGTACGATACGTAGTACCTATTTAGCTTTTCATTTTCAGGGTGTTTCCTCATTTTTTTATACAGAAAATTTCGCCTAGAAATTCTCCCGCACAAAGCGTAAGTCATCCATGGCCTCTTCATTCCTCCCGATCTGTTACTGTCTGACACGTATTCAGCTTTTTCAATGCAGCATTTCAATTTATTTATAAATATTTCATAGGCTTCATTGACATTTTGTTGTGAATAAACATCATTCCAGTCACATCTTAGCAAACTATTATTTAGATGGTTAAAGTTTATCCGGCAATGGATTCGATAAACTCGTTCGTATATATTAATGGGTACATTAATATTTAAAGAACATGATACAGCATGATGGTCTGTTAAACCCCAATCGTCCGCTCTTCCCTCATACTTATAGTTATCTCTACTTCTGCAAAAAATGTGATCTATACATGTACTACCCGTTTTGCTAATTCTAGTTGGTACTCGAATAAGCTGGTCCAGTCCATGACTAGCCATAAGGGTTTGATATTCAAAGGAAATATCGTTGGGTTGTAATATACATAAATTAATATCACCAATTACAATTAAATTCCTCTCACTAGAGATGGTTAATACATTCTCCAATTCACTCAAAAAATGTTCAACAGGATTAAAATTAAGTCTATATACACCAATAATGCTTATCCAAGAAGAATCATTTATCCCTACTGATATTTTAACCATATCAGCAGTTTTTAATTCACCCAGATCAATAGAAGAACACTCATAAGTATCTGCTACATATGCAATAACTCCTCCAGCCCTATAGTTATTGTTACACACATCAAAACTCCGATAGCCAGTTATTTGATACATAGATAATTCAGTGTCATTGACCCAAATTTCTGTCAAAACAATTACAGCGGGTTTTATATCGAGATTAATTAGTTGAAATACAAATTTATCAAAATTAGCTCTTAGACTTCTTATATTTTGATGCAAGACAAGGAACCTGCCACCATTAAATTCACTATCATTAACAGTACTCTGCATTTTGTTAGTAAAGATAGGTTGAAGACATACATAACTCACTCACAGAATGCTTACAGTTTCTCCAGGTCATCAGAGGATTTCAGAGTGATTACTTGATCATTCTCCTTCTTCCTCATGAGTATTGTCCCATGCCTTAGCCATAAATATTTGTATCCCTTTTCTTTCTTCGCAAGACGCGCAGCAGCGAAGAGTCTCCTCCGACCTGGACTCAGGCTCTCGTTTATGTACACCGGAGTATCGGTCGCCAAGCCCAGGTGCCGTGTGGAGAAGGTCCTTTTCACTCGCCTCTTTTGAAGAATTTCTTCTTTTGTATACCTACGGACGAATTTGACTATGATACCTCTCGTTCCGCCTTCGTGTCCCTTCTTTCCCAATCGGTGGCATGTGTTCACCATATCGTCGGTTATTTTAACACCAAGGGCGTCCCCCACACTTTTCACGATTTCTAAGGTATTTTCATTTGGTTGCTGGGGAATGCCGTGTATTTCAAGGTCATTAACGCGAGAATATTGCTCTTGGTCGTCTAACCTCTTTTCTAATTCACTCACTCGAGATTTTAAGCCAACATTTTCTTGCCTAAGTAAGTCTATTGTCGCTAAATATTCAGCAATCTGCGTTGAGTTTTCTTGAAGCACTTTAGTATTTTCATCTAATCTATTGTGCACAAACTCAATAGCCTTGTTCAAGTCCAATTCCATGCGTTTCCTGTCCTCTTTAGCTTCTTCTAGAAGGTTTATAATATGAGAGATACTAGCAGTGTCCGTATCCGCCAGTGGAACTACTGACATGCTCTTACGTTTTTCCGCAGCTCAGGTAGGACAACGCCAACTTTGCTTTTCAGCGCCAATATACTCGATATCCTCTTTGGACAAGTGAACACAAGTAGCGTGACACTGAGTTTGACATTCACTGCAGGTAATCCTTAGCTGGCGCTTAAGAACATTCACATTACATACACTGCAATTAGCCATTTTAAACTGCGGTTTCCACTTAATATTAGTAACTCGAGCTTCTAAATTGAGTAGGAAGTTATCCTCGTAATTGAATGCACTTATACTCTGGACGCAACTGAACACATCACTAAGGCACCTGCCTGTCTCGAGCGAAGCACCAGCCCACGTCTGTCTCGCGTGGAAGCTCAACCATGACTTGATTTCGTGGAAGCCGATAGGCTAATACTGAGAAATAGCCAACAATTGTATCAAATCAATTACTTTAGTTTAAGTAAGATTCATATATCGTTTACTCTGCAGATTCCGTTTTGTCTCTCCTTTCTGTATCCTTAACCTCCCTTTTTCGGAAATACCGAAGAGGTTTTTTTATTAAAAATTGTCCCCTTAATCCAGCTACTCCTTCATAATTTCATACGCTAGTGTATAAATGTACTCATACATCAAATTCGTTAACCATAATTTTAAAATAAAAAAAAATTCGGATCCGTTCTACAATTTCGAGGTCTCATAGAGCATTTTCTTAAGAACTTGTCCAGATCACGTAAACAACTACTGAGGCTTAATTTTGTTTGTATTTGTTTGTCAGGTAATGAAATTCTTAGGAGAGTTTATGCTAGCTAAGCATCGCCCCTTTCATCACCGATATTTTTCGAACGATATTTTCGCTGATAAAACAATATTCGGCTTATAATATAATCGGATATCTTATAACTTCAATCGGAAGTAACCTGGTTAATATTTTATAAGTGTTTCTCTTGCTACTGGCAGCTCAGTGTTGACGCATATATTTTACCACGCGTCATGCTTGATGCATATATAACTCAGTGACGAGGGCATAACAAACAAAATGTCGAAATTAGGCATTAATTTAAAGACAATCCTGTTCATAACAGCGTCCCTTCGTTGAGACAAATTCCTAGTTCTCATTTACCTTTGTTTTTGAGAAGTTCATCAGAGAACAAATAATTTGGCTTGTTGAAAGCTAGTAGAGTTGTTGAAAGACTATCAAAATTTACAGCCTAGTACCCATATTAGTCATTCTGTTTCCCAAACTTCCCATTTCCTATTACTTCGTATTTTCCCAAATTCCATGCTCCGAGAAAGAATTTCCTCTTAAACTTACATAGTCTTTGACATATTTAAGAGCTTTATTAAATATTTGATGACTTGTCTGTATTCCTTAAGACAAACTTGATACATTGACCGAGGAAAAGTTATAATCGATATTAGCTCCTCACTCACTGCATTATTTATCAAAATAAACAATTCATTGGAGCTGCTACTCATTTGGTAAGAGCCGTCAACTAAATTCCTGCAAGCCTCTGGTTTACATACGGTCTCGTGGAAACCCGAGGTTAATCCTGGCTTATTGCTGAGTTTCTGAGCGCGTGGATTCTTGGAAACTGCGGTCGTAAATGAGAAGAGACTGTTCCATTAATACATGGATTGCACACACTCATAAACTCCATTCATTGCAATTTTTAGAGCTACCACAATATTAAGTGAGCTCTCTTATCTTAGATTCAAAAGAAGTGGAATTTTATTCCTCATACGAGATACTGAGTGTTGGATATTTTAAGGGATTGCGTTTTCTTTTGCTTTTTTGTGTGTGCGAAAGCACATATTCATGCGATTCATGATAATTAGTACATAGCACATTGCCAAAAATGGTAGACATAATTCAGGTGAAATGCCGCCTAGCTTGGGCATTTAAGCGCCAAATTTTGCGAGGAACACTTTCGCTGGCGGTTGTTGGAAGTGGATTTTTAAATTTAGTCCTCGATTTATTGCTGAAACATTAAATTCTTGACCAAGTATTTTGGGCATAGATGTGTATTATTTTTTATTTATTCATTGAATCTAAATATTCGGACAAATAATAGAGGAAATGGCTGGAAGATTTTTTATTCAAAAAGTAGTATTTGCGTTCGTTTTTTAGACAGGAAAATAACGCGGCCACGTCCGCAATTGTTTTTCTGCAGCAGCGTATTCTCTCATAATTTTGGGAGTGTCTCCAATAAGATAAATACATCATACTTTACGCCTGAAGATGATGATAACTAACCGTAACCCGGGTCGCATTATGTAAAGAAAGTAGTGGTATAAGTAATAGTGAAATATCCAAGAAACCTAATTTATGTTGTTGGGGCCTGATTTTACTTTTTTTTGCATGTTTTGGTTGGTTTCAATTTATTTTCTTTATCTTTTGATTTTATTCCTCTTTTTGGTGACCACTACGATGCTAAATATCCCAATGCTGAGCACATAAGTCTGTTTATGACTCAAGCTCATGAAAAACCGTACTCGTTCCAAGCGCACTCAATCATTCTCATAATAAAAATGTACTCCAAAACCCCGCAGTTTGTGTCCAGGTGTTATAAAAAAATTGGTATTTAAGGGATTCAACACTCGGCGAAAGTTGTCAATTTGTCCATTTTTACTATCTGGATGCAAGAAATTTTCACAATTTTTTAAGATGCAGAAAACGGGAAAATCTGGTTGGCGGAAGTAAGCGAGTGCGTGTTCCTTAATCCTTCCCTTTATTTTTGATTTTCTTCATTATCTTCTTTCTACTCAATCTTTTCACTTACTCCCTGAAGAGTACAGCCTTGGGAAATTTATTTCATTTGACTGCTGCATGGATCTAGAACGTTTATTTTTTGCTATTCTAAAGTATTGGAATGTTTGGTGCGATGTTTGTCTATTTAGGATGCCATCCGCTTAGCTATGCAAGCTACTGCTCAAAACTTATAAAATGTTTAAGACATTGATCCAAATAATACCAATTAATAATACTGGTATCATTTATTTTGATTTGGAGTTAAATATTATTGTGTACGTAGCAGGAACACGGGAATGCTTTTTCCTCTCCTCCTAGGTTTGGACTTGCTGTCTGGAATCTCGCAGTGTGCCAGTAGGCCGCCCTGCTGTCGCGCTCTTTTTCCTATTTCCTCTTCCTCAGCGTCTTCTCCTTCGTCTCATCGAGAGCCTTCATTCTGCCCTGCCTGTTGATGTCGCATCGCACTTAGAGATGGAATATTTAAGCAGGAGCGGCTTCCATCTCTCACGGAGTAGCTGTTCTATTTGTATTGGCTTAGGGATGAACGATATTTCAAGAGTTTTGACTTTTCTGACTGACTCTAAAATCGATAGCAGCCCTGATGCAGAAATACGGTCCACTGTGCTCCTTTAAAATTTTTCGAATACTCAACTGCTTCCTCCACGGTAGAAGTACCCTCCATCATTCCTTAATGCTTTTCTACTTACCTCGGCGGTAAGTTTAAAATGTTTACGAATAATCTGCCAGCGAAAATTTTCGTTCTCTCGACATATGATTCTACGTTTTAACGATTTTTTTGTGCTCAGGTTTTTTGGAAAATTTACCATGGTTAAGAACGTGTAGCTGAATGCAGTTGACTTCAAATACTCTATCTGCTATTGAGTTTAGGGATGAGGATTTCAGTAACTCTGGTGCATTAAATTTTAGCAAATAAAACTGGTGCCTTCATTGACTACTTTCGGGGGATAAAAGTGGGTCACAGATGAGACTTAATGGACGTCGAAGTTTGCTAAATATATTACAATTTTTACATGTTTGGAGAATGCTTTCACGTAGGACGAATTCCCCGGTTTAATAGTGTGCATCAACTCTGAACACCTGCGGCGTCTGTACTATTCTTAATCCTTAGCGAGAGACAATGTAAAGTCTAAATTGTTATACTTCCATCCCGGTAGCTAAAATTTACGCCATTGCTTTTTAAATATATTATTTTGACGCGACTTCCTATAGCTGTTAGTCTCTTCCATAAAAGTTACATATTTCTAGGCATTTTACAGTAGTGAAAGTAGTCCAATTATCCTTTACCGGTAGCAAAAACTGGGTGTCAAAAAATCAACATTGTAGCCATTTTTATTTCCAACCAAATTACCAGGTGAATTTCGTATCACCTTCGTATATATCTATAAATATCAAAATGACAGTTAGTTCTTCTCGCCAAAACTCAAACCACTGAACCGATTTGGCTAATTTTGGTAATAAAATATTTGTGGATGTCCAAACATTTAATTTCCCGTCTTTCACCCACGTCACGGATTATAGAATCATTGTGTTACAGATTAATTATTATCTCAACAACTAAGTCCCTAACTGCTATTTTTTGTCAGTACCACTTGTGGCCTATCACTATTAATTGCGATTTTTAAATAAAATTTTCTTACAATTCAAATGAATAATATATCTTCATCTACATTAAATGAAGCACGGATACTATGCAGTTCATTAATTTCAAGCTTCCTGATAAACTATATTTCTTCAGTTTTTGCAGTATATAAAGATATGTAAATATACAAAGACGACGAAATCATTTGAGACTGTTATATTTTTGAATGTTGGCCGAAAAGTGCTAAGAATCATTTCCCATCCCAGAAATAATGAGCGTAATGGATCTGGTGGTGGCATCACTTATGGCAATTTTACTTTTCCGTCAGCACAACATAATCCAGTGGATTCACAACTTTATTTTAACACCTTACTATACTGAAATATTATTCGCTAAAAAAGTTTTTTAGATGATCTTAATGGGAAGGTCAGCAAACTTTCACCTTTTATCAATGACAGTAACGGATTACTTAGTGCTGATTGCAAATATAAACTCTCAGCGTAATAAATTTAGCGCCTAGTCATGTAATTTCTCGGGATCTCGGAAAGCGGTTTCGTCATTAGTTTGTGCGTTACGTAATTTGTTGGAAGGAATGACAGTTTGTTTGGTCCTACTCATAATTTGCCCCCAATTTGCCCAGCAACCCTTGAAGCCTCTTCTCCTTCATCCAGGAGATTCCCCCCTCTCTCTCTCTCTCGCCAAAGATTTGGCGTCTTTTACAAATCCGAGTTGACAACGCCGCTGTTCCGTGGAGGATGAGCTCTTAACGAGTGCAGTTCATCACCCGTCCGCAAGGGGGCCCCCTCCCCCGCCCCACGTAGACGCTCCGAGGTTAGGTACTTATTCATTAAGGACGGGCTAATGCCGGCGCCATAGCTCTTCCTTCGCTTGACTCCCGTTTTGAGAGCGAGTACACGTACTGGGCCTAATGGTGGCCGTGAGGGAGATATGGAAAACTTGCGTGGGAAGGATTTTCCCTCTTCGCATCTCGAGAGAAGCGGTTTTACTACCTGATGGAGCTTAATGTGTTTCCGCGAAAAAAATGCCGTAATGTGCAGGCTCAAGATTGCGGGGGCACTTTCATTTCGAGGAATATTTTGCTCAAGCCACACTTTTGACCCTTCGCATGTGGGTACGTATCACTACCGAAGTGCGCACGAGTGCTTTTAGGAACTTAAAAACATTCTTATCAAACAAAATAAAGTCCATTCGTCTCATCTGCAAGTTTTTCACGGACATAGAGGTTCTTACCTCTATGTTCACGGATACCTATTCCCAGAGTGAAAAAATCACGTTATGATTCAGCGGTGAGTGTCCATGGGGTGTAAATACCGCAGGAAATTGGGACAGGTTTAGGTCTATAAGGTGGAAGGATCGAAGAAATCCTGCGGCTAAAATGGAAGAGGAAGGGCTGAAGTTTCTCGAACTAGTTGCAAGTTTTTGGTCGGAATGATCAAACGGCCAAGTCATTCTTTACCATAATACTGATTGTATTGGCATTTATTTTTAAAGATGAAAGTTGACGACGAATTTGAAAGAAATTATTGACGGAGTGGAATTCGCCCGCTGTACCATTGATTCGTGTTCTGAATTAACATTGGCGCATTACGTTTTAACCCATTCGTGCGCCTATTTTAATTTTTTCCTGGGCTTCAGTTGGCATGCGCTACAATGTGATAATATAGCACGTTCAAATGGAAGTCTGAATTCAACGCTTTGCTAATATCTTAGTTGCTTTCGTGAATTTATCGTGTAAAGAAGCATGAGAGACATGGCATTGAAAGAATTTTCAGTCGAGTTCAGTTCAAGTTCAGTCAATACGAGATAAATAAATAATTTTTTATCGAAGTTTACAGAAAAATATGTTGAAAATTTCTCTCAAATTTTTGTTATATCGATTGAACGTTTTCTTTGCTTTTTTTGTTAATTTTTCTGGACTATTTTATATCTTTCATCCTCATTTAAAAGTGACTGTCTGATCTATCCTATCTATATACATAATATATCTGCACGCCATACACGGTGGGTCAGATATCGTAGCGAATGTGATAATGGATGCTCTTATATGTGCACCATAAGTCTTAATTTAGTGATGTATATTTTAATTATAAAAGCAAATTTAATTTATTTAACGGTGGAATTCTAGGATACGTTATGCTCTCATGAGTTAATCGCGAACCGTTTTCTTTTACTCTCGTTAAATTCATGGCAGAGTCAAGTTTCTCGGGAATGCTCCTGCTATCAATCTAATTATCGAGATTTTCGCTTCATTTTTACGGATTGACTATCTCAAATTGGGTGATTATGGGATATAAGACATTATATGAATCATATCAATGCATTAGGCTGTAAATTAAATGTAAATTACTTAAAGTGAATATATCACGACGGCATCCTGCAGCATCATTAGAAATCACTCAAACTTAAAGTCTATATAATTCATCTAGCAATTAAATACGATACCTGAAAGTTGCACCAACTAAAATTAACCTCAATCGGCGGTATTTTTAATGTATATACTGCAATAACATTTCACGTAGTTTCTTGTGAATCCTTGTCAGGTCTAGCAGTGAGTACAACTGATGTATACAGCAACTTTCATATTGTCCAGCGTAAGCATTTCAGTACAAACGAAATGTACTAAGAGTATATCTACGCTCAGTTTGATAATCTCGCAATTATTTTGTGCCACGGAAAGACATTGGATGAAAACATTTATATATTTACCCAAGTATGGAACAGAATGATTCGATTGTTTTCTGTTGTTTTCAAAAAAAGTTTCGGAATTTACAGAATCGGACATTGTTGACACGTTTGCACTTAGCTTCAGCTGAAATGAGGAAGACTACGGCAAATCCTAAAGTATACAAATCAACATAAATACTTTTGAGTTCCACGGGCGATGAAAGATGTCGCGTTCACACTGCGCTTGGTACTTAATATTGCTCGTGAATACCGAACGCAATGAAGTAAGAAATGGTAATGAAATATTTTTGCATACCAATTGGACAATGTGTTCAGAATTATCTCGGTTATCTTTCGGACCGTGCAGATGATTTGCTTTCTCCGCAAAAAAAAACCGTAGGCAGGTACTTTCTTATCGATTTTTACAGGAGAAAAAGCTGTGTGCACTTAGAGGGAATAATGTAAGTGAATGTTCGAGCACTCACCGATGGTGGAGACGATGGTGCCCACGAAGTGGAAGCTGCCGGGGAAATCCCACCTCCTCCGTCGTCCTAGGCTGCCGGCCACCTTGGCCTTTCCGTAGGCGTTGAGCAGCTCCCTCACGCCCACCATGTCCACCGTGCAGTTCTCTAGCCTCCGCTGGAAGTCGCGGTACATCCGCCGGAAGTCGCGCCCGGCCCGCAGCTCCGACTCCTCCTCGAGGTACTGGAAGAGCCCCGCCCCCGCCACCATGTAGATCACCATGACGACGGCCAGCAGGAGGAAGCGGGCGTTGTCCTCGCTGAGGTGCATGAGGCTGCAGCACCCGACCCCCGCACCGCCGCCTGCCCCCGGGGGCGGCGCGGGGGCGGACACGGCAGGGCCCATCGCATGCGACACTCCCCTGTTCCTCGGCCACCCGGAGTGTCTCCGTCCCTACGACCCGCCGGCGTCCTCCGGCATTGCGTCACCGCCCTCGGGGGCAGAGGGAGCACCAAACTGCTACCGCTGCGTGGGCGGCAGCCGCTCCACCAAGTGTCTCACCACTACTTCCACTCGGCTGTGGCGCTTGTGCCGCCGGGGCAGCTAACCCACGCCGGTCAGCATGGCGGGCGGCGAGGACGGGGCCGGGACAGCCGTGGTATTGTGGGGAGGTCGCCCTCCGGGGGCGGTGGTGGGGGCGAAGGTGGTCCCGGAGGGGGAGCCGGGGGCCTCGGGTGAAGGGGCAGAGAGCGTTTCAAGTGGTTCGGAGGGCGCACTTATCACTCGGAGAACACTTTTCACTTTCTTTACTCTCTCGCCACGTCCTTCAGCGTCCGGGCAGCATCCCATTGGGCGCAGGGCAGCGATCCTCCTCCATTCTCTCCCGAGTGGGCCCGGCACATCGTAAAAACAATAAGGGAAGGCTATCAGAGGAGGGGGAGAAGAGGTTTGGGCTGAATATAACGGCTGTCTCTATCGGAGGCGGAGTCAATAAGGCGGGGACGCACTGGCCAAAGAAGACACTTTGTCGCCGGCGTGCTCACCGATTTCAATGAATGACTATGCACGGCAAGCGATCTTCACTTGTCTCCCGCTCGCAAAGTGTAACCACGCGGCTCGTTCTCCCCGACTGATGTGTTTTGAGCGGAGGGGAAGTAGACTGTGGAGGGAGGGCAGGGGAGTTAGACAAATGCTGCTCACGGCAACGCCAAACAAACAATCCGGATAACAAACAGTCTTCCTTCCGAGCGAAACCAATGAACAATGGACACTATTTTCGTTGGCCTTTCCCTGGCTGCACTCGGCACAATATCGGAGTTAAAATGCTCTCACTTATCCTCGCCCAAGCAAACGAAGTTCCTCTCCAGCCGTATCCACCGCGGGCCGGAACTTGGAGCAAACTTTGTCCTCGTGGAAACGATGACGGCGTAATGACGGTGCTTCTTCCTCCCGTCCGCGCGACCACGGACTCCCGATAAGAGAATATAAAAAAATAGCCTCGAGTATTAGCGGAAGCAGCGGGGACTCGTCCGCTGGATTATGATCGCCTCGCGGGCGGTGTTGTTCGTTTGTTTGTCGTTGGTGTGAGTAGATCAATCTCCGAGTGGACGCAACACGCAACACGTTCCGGAAAGGACTGAGGATAGCGGGCTAAAGGAGTCGCGCGCTTGGAAAACTATTTCTCTCTCCCCTTCTTCGTCCTCGCCTCGGCCTCCCCTGGCCCCCCGCACCCCTTGGCGCCCCCTGAAACACCACTCGCCTGCTCTCGTCGCGGCGCTCGGAAGGGGAAGAATGGCGAGATGATTCTGATTCGGCGGAAGAGAGGGCGGCGACGGAGGCGACCTCGCTCCGGAGGGCGGCCGAAGCCCAAACTAGAGAGGGAAAGAGTGGTGGTCGCCGAGGGTTCTGTACGGTGAAGGGGTTGGAATGCCCGATATGCATCGGCGCATCGCTATTTTCCGTTTACTTTTCCGATACATTGATACTCAAGATTATCCATCCGGATTACACGCCTGTAAACGACTTAATCTACGCATCGATTTCAACCAAATAAACATAGGGAACACATAGAATGAGTTCAGTTTGATTATAATGTTGTGTGTTTAGATTCTGGAAAGAAAGGACGGCAATTGAGTTGGGGAAGGGCGATTTGGGTTGGATTAGGAATGATTGCTAGCCAGGAAACTTCTTATGTGGATATTTTTCATTTGGACTTATTGAGAGAGGACTGCTCACCGTGCGCTATTCTTTTTATGCAAAAATATTGTTGCAATTTCATATTCCAACGACACCGAGTTAATTGCCTCTACGATTCAAGACAAATAAACATTGGGAACATATGCCATATGTACAGTTTCATTATAATGTTTTGGGTTTATCCTAGAAAAGTCCTTTTTATACTTCAAACTGGAATACAACCCTAGCCTATAGGAAAAACTTCTCTATGACTCCTGGGATATTTGTATTGTCTTAAAAACCGTAAATTATGCTTGAAGTAATTGTTCTCACCTTACTGAACAAACTGATTGATGATCAGATATTTTTTCGGTTAATTTATCACGTAGTGCTCGCGGCATTGCTATTATTTATTCGGAATACCTTTAATTCTTGAAAAAATTAGTACTTAAAATTTTCAAGTTTTTTTATTTTAAAAATTTCATCCGATTGAAAATGATGAATGAAAAATGTAATGCTGGTTGTGTTTTCTTTATAAATTGTTACTTAAATTGGGGGATTTAATGCCACAGTATCTTGTTTCGCCAATTTCCTTCCGCTGACGCCACTAAATTCAGTTTTCTGGCATTTAGGATAGTCCAATGGAATCAGCCGGAAAAAAATCTTGTAAGTTAATTAGTTAGTTTGTAGAATCAAGAATAACAGCGTGAATATTGATGCTTAAAATAGTAAATACTATATTTGTCGAAATACTGATCGCATTCGTTCTGAAGGAATGTCTGTCTCTTTGTTGTTATGTGTTTATAATGATGGGGTTAAGTTATTGAGGTTTAGCTTTTCGATTATAATTATTTGTCAGTGTGTACCTCAAAATATTCTCTCTTCAATTCAAGCTCGAATTTTCTAACTAGCCAGGTATTTTGAGGAAGTGACCGACAGCTAGAATCATCTGCACTATAAGGGTAAGGTGGGGAAGGAAGGTTGTAGAGGAACTCAGCGAAGGCATTGGGCTGCTCTTAACAGAAGACTTCAAGGGGACAACGGTCCAGCGTCCCATCCGACGGATGGAGTGTTGCGATTGTAATGTCTCCCACACGACACTCAATCAGGGATTGACAAACATCTCTGTAAGTTCTCTGCCACCGTAGGGATTTGAACCTGGACCAACTGGATTTGAAGCCAGCACTCCAACCACCGTTTTGTTAAAAAAAAGTAATGAAATAAAATCAATAGCCCATCCCCTTCAAATATAAAGAAGAAAGTATTCAAGTGCTACAACATAGCTTTATATATTCCCGACACATCCGTATGCTGGAGCCTGCTTGCTCGTCTTTCTGCTCGGGGTTTATTGTGTCTCGTATAGTCCTATTTTCCCTCTGTCTCTCGCCCTCACTTCCCAACCCTATCCTATCACTTCCCTTGTTTGCGCCTTATCATCAAATACGTTCGCGAGTTCCGTGGGACGCGTGCGCAGTTGAGACCGGCTGCTGCCTTCCGCGAGGCTTACCCTCCCCACACAAGAAACGCTCTTCCCGAATGAAATTCCCCCTGCTCTTTCTATGTCTCTCTTCGCCTCCCTTTCCGCCATAAAATGAGTCCGAGTTTTCCCTCTCGGTTTTTATCCTCATTCGCAGCCCTCTATAATAAACTTTCGGCTTATGTCTTAATCGCGCCGTAATCGTCCATGAGGATGACGGCCCACTTCATAGAAAAAGAAAATTGGCTTCCATTTAACGAAGGGATTGACTTAAACCAGTGTTTATGGTGTCCTTCCGGTGATGGCTCAATTAACTTCCTCAATGTGATGCGTAGGTCAAGTTTACGGAAACTTGAACCAAGGGATCTTACCATTAACATCAAGGGCACGTCGTTTTATCCTTTTCATTTGGATCGATGGCCATAGTGAAAGAGAGTGTTATAAAAATATATTGAACATAAAATATAAATTTACTTGAGTTACTTGCTCTAGGCGAATAGCAACATGTTTTGTCGGAGTCTCTCATGGTTCAACTATACAATATTCTATGTGTTATCACTCTAAATACAATTGATTTTTTTTAGATAAACTGACAACGCTGTAAAATGTATTTCAGCATTTTTTAATATTTTTCCCTCGCACCACACAGTTACATGGTTATTTTAAATATTGAAAACTCTGATGCAAGAGATTAACCTAAGGGATGTCCTTTGTTCCACAACTAATGCAAACATTGCATATTTTCTAAACGTAGAAGTACTGTAATAATCTAAATAATTGATAGCGAAAAACACTAGTCATCATCATAAGCCAACAATCGTTGTATTGGTTCGACATAGCTCTTCATTCCTCTCTTCTATCCGTTATCCTTTTTATAACGACGTATGTCTTCTCTTTTACATTGTTAATAACCTGTCCCATGTTAATAACCTGTCCCATTGTTAATTACCTGTCCCTAACTTATTCGGGGCCAATCCCTTGCCCTTCTTCCCTACCACCTATCCTAATGCGATTGTTTTCATCAGGCCATCATGTCTCATAATGTTGCCAACCAAGATGTCTCATCTTCTCCTTCAGGTTTTTAGAAGACTAGCCAAATATCTTCCATTTAAGAATTAAATGCAAATATCCTATCTCATCTTTGAAACTAATTTATTGTATTAATTATAGTTTAATGTCTAAGTATAGAAATAAAATTTAAAATTGTTCAAAATGAAAATATAAAACAAAACCTAGAGTAAACTTCAAATGTAATAAAAACTGCTGCTCGCAATGGAAAAAGTAAGTGAATTATTAAAAAAAAGGAAAACAGAGCTAAAGAGAAAATATCATAAAATCTTTCACTAAATAAAATTTTGTCGTTTTGTTAACACTGTGAGTTCACCAATGTTTTCCATTTGGTATTAGAATTTCTGTTATCACAAACAATATGCTACACACGCACAACGCAAACAGATTCGAACTTCAAATGCTGTTAAGTTCATCGAACGAAGTGAGTAAAATCATCAGGCGAATCATATGTGCACCGTGGTTCGTGAGGAGATGGAACATCCGGAAAGATCTTAAAATGATGTCAATCTCAACGTTAGTGAAATATGCTCTTCCAAAATTTTGAAAATCCTTTGCAGCCCCTGAAAATAAATTATTAAGACATTTCTAAATCCCTAAAACCGATTCCTTGAAATGTGCCCTGAGCCATAACCATCTCCCAAACCCCAACTAATTCCAAATCCTTACATGCCATGAGTCAATAGATTATAAAAAGGTATTACTTTTGATTTTGTGAAACAAATATTTCCCGAAATATCCAGGACACAGCCATTTGGCTGGGAACTGCGGTAGAATGACATCAAAAGGGAAAACTTGTTGGACTTGGAATGAGGGGGTTACGTTCTAGGGTATTACGGCTTTCGCGAAAGCGCTTGGTAGGTATAATTTGTGTGTACCTTTAACCCGTATTTGCACGAAAACGGAGTGAAATTGACGTATCATACCGCCCCAAGCGAGCAAAGGTATCGATTTGGAGAGTATTAATACTTTCTGCCTTTTACAAAAAAACGGTCTATATTGGAATATGCGCACCTGGATGCTTCTTCGAGGTTCCACTTTAAAATGTATGCATAATGTAAAACGGAATCTTGAAAATCTTCCATGCAAAATAACCGATATTTACCTACGTCTATCTTATAATATACAGATGTAAGCTGCAGGAAAACCCACCATAAACTATAGTGTATTGGCGGCAGAACATTACTCTACATAGAAATATTTTATATTGATTAAAAAAGAAGTGGGATACACAATATCTTGGAAACCATGGTGAAAGGTGTCGATTCCAAATATTTAACAGCGTGCGTGAAGTACTGATTGTATACTTTGCCTTGATCTCTTGTCAATTGTATGTTAGAGAGGTGTGCATCAGCAGAGGAAAGGAAAACATTCTGTCAGGTGTAAAATTTCTGACCACGGATCATCATTATTCTTTCGTGCAGTGTGGTAGAACATAATAATTTAGGTCCGTTATATCACATTCACATCTGCGACTACATTTTAATCATGAACTCCTTAGGAAGAAATTTGTTGCGAAAAAAATCATTAATCTCCTCCCGGCATCGTCTAAAGAGTATTCGTGTGTCAATTTTTGTTTTTCATATCTCTTCGCGGTTTTGTGCAAAATTGAGTGGAGATTAAGCTGCCATAAAATTCGCTTTTATCTTGAGCTACAAAATAATTTGTGATGCTCCAAAGGACAAATATCTTTTTAAAGTAATGCATTTAACTTTCGGGTGGGTTCCATGTCCGTGGATCCCTCACGGCGCGCCGTGCGTCGATAAACTGAGATGTAAAGATGTGGGATGTCGGTCAGTGTTTCCAATCACGAAACAAAAAACTGTTATCAAGCCAATGTGGCGACGCTCCATTTTTAGAGACTTTTTTGATACATGGAACGTCAGTTCCGCCTATCCCCGTAATAAAAATTGGTATACTTCGCTGTTTTATTTATGTGAGGACTGTTAAAAGGAAATGTTGCTAGAAGTCGGAGACATATATTACGGGTTTTCACTGTAAAAGAGGGAGTATTTCCTAATGCCCCTAAGTAGGCGGTCACATGTTTGTATCTGATGCAGGAAGCTGTCATTTTCGCCGATCTCCTCGCTGACACATTCGACAGGAATGTGACGATTTGAAATGTTGTTTCAATGAGAGCAGCGCGGCGGCGTGTTAATTCGTTTTGAGTTTCATGCGTGCTCTATACTCTTGCTTCAACTACAAATAGAGACCAATGCCTTTTATTTTTTTGTGCCTATGCAGGCATCTAGCGATTTGATCGTTGGATTATTCTTCCTCATAGAATAATCCTCTAAAATCGCTGGCACAGAAATGGTTTTCCAGGTTTCGCTAGAGGTAGGACATACCCGCCATTGTGACGGTGCGGGATTCCTCGTCCCATCCCTTCCTTCCCTATCCCGCCCCGGGAGGCGTCGTCGGGCTCCTATCGCGGCGGCGCCTCCTTCCTTTCTCCTTCCTTGTCCTCCCCCTTCTGCGGTGCAGAGGTGAGAAGCTAGCGCTTACAGACCCTGCCCCGGGAGTGAATTCTTGCGAGCTCGCCTTGGAGTCTCATTCCATTTGCCTATGTAGGCGTAATTGTACTCATTGTTGGAGGGGCGACTTGCTGCTTGCTGCCCAGCGGTAGTTGTTACAATTTGGGCATTTTTTGGACGGCGATTTTTTACATCTCCGTTACATTCAGAATAACTCATACATGATTTATTATGAGTATAACTTAGCCTAATGTAATCTAGTTAATTGGTTTCCCAAAACTTTTTTAAAGATGAAACCATTCAAGTACATCATATACAGCCACGTTCTTCCTTAAATATTTCCTGATTCTAAAAGAGATAATGATGAAAAGGGTAAGAGAAAGGGTGAAGCTTGCGTGTCGGGAAGCGGGTTGTGGGGGAACTATCATGACTTAGCCGTGACTAACTGTAATCATTAGATTCCTTTTATCGTGTTTATCCTTCTATTTTGAAATTGAATATGAGTGAGAAAAAGCAATTTGATCCATTCGAATATTATTAACGCATATTTTGACACATTAAATGTAAGCAATTTTCTACGAGTGGGTTAAAAAATAACTTAAAATTTTATCCTTTACATTCGCTGTAACCACTTTTTAAAACAAAAACGGTGTGTTGGTGGAAGGGATATAGTGTTTAATGAAAATACGACTAAGAATATGGACGAATGAATGATCTCTTTTTAAAAGGGAATTAATTTTTAGTGAATTTATAAAAAAACAGTTAATCGGAATTCTCACTTCCGACATTAAACCTAAAAAGATATAAATATGATCCTATTCATAATTTTCTTGTTTAATCTAGTGTCGGTTTTATAATACGTGGTTAGCGCTAACAATAAGACGATACAGCCATCCACTTCAACTGAAATCAGATCTTATGCCAAAGCTAACCAGAACTTTCAGCTACCGCCAGGTAAAGATGAAGGCTCTGTCATCTTATGGTTAGCGTTAACCAGGCATTATAAAACCGGCCCTTAAAGGTAATTCGGCGTTCGAATGCTGGAGAATGAGTTGAAAATACTTTCGGGAAGACTTTGGGCGTGTTTGAAGGCAAAAATAGCAGAGTTAACTAGATTTCGAGTTCCCTTGACGATGTAGGAGGATGATCACAGATTGTGAGTTAAAAAAATGAGCTTTGAAATTAAAATAATTCCCGTCATACCCCTATAGGCCTCCTTCGCTGGAGGTAGTTAATAAATTGCCGTATGAGTTCTTTACCTTACGTCATCAAGTGAAGTCGAAATAAGTTAAGTTGATATTGGTGCTTTTGAACGCCATAGGTCGTCTGTATTGTCAATTGAAATGAATTCAAGCCTAAATCCTAAAATTTAAATTCCTATGATAATCATTCTGCCTCTCGAAAGGCCGCCTTAGGGTAAAAATTATCAATAAATAATCCGATGGGAGAAATTCGCGTGAGATTACACTACCCATACGTGAATTGCGGTTTTAAAAGAAAAGAAATAATTACAGCGGATCCTAGTGAATTTATTATTGTGGAGTTTGAAAATTCGTCGATTTTTAATTAATGAGAAAAATAGCTCCAAACTTTGGAACGAGCATTTCGTATTCACTTTTTTCTTTCGCTTTGCGACCGTGTATTGTTTTATTCTAACCGAAAGCCGTACATGAAGACACCTCGGGATGAAAAGTAACGTGGTTATAAATTTGAATTGAGATTTAAACTCGTGAAATAAATCAATGCGGCTAAGAAACGCCTCAACTCGATTTTAATATCTCTTTTATGTGCGGCAGTTTGCTGTTATAGTTCTGAAGAAGGATGATAGATGGCGTCCAGTCAGCGATATTTTTTTATTTTTCTTGAAACTGTGAGGGTATTTTTGTCGCTAATACCAATTTATATTTATTGCTAGTTCTTTCTATAAACTGGCAGTGAGCTCAATGCGTCCCAGAATGTTCTCTACTGTGCGTCACAGCGTTTGATGGAATTTTACTCGTTGCTGGGTACGCTATCACCATTCCTCGATCCTTTGAAGGGAATGAATAAATGCGACGATGCGCATTGCGTGCGTGTTCTCGGCTGTCGTGGCAAGATATCATCTTGTCACACGGATGAAGTAAACATTTTTTCGGTCGCCTGATCGCAGTGTTTTCGTGAGCCATGCTCTGTTGATTTCGTGCACCTAACACTCCGTATGCTTTTCCAACGGATCATTCTGTTTTTTTCCACTGGCTTCCGGCGGTCGAAGAACCGTCAGACAAGTTCCGAGGGAATTAGGTGGCGTGAAGGAAAATACTGACATAAAGGCTCCATCTAGATGAACGCAGGAAATGGAATAAACATGAGTCTGAGCGAAATTAGGAGAAAAAATAATGGGGTCATGCCTTTGACTTCATCATCTTATTTGTGAGTTATTACAGCTCGTGGACAAATGCTATGCCGAATAAAAGATGAGTATTTTTTTTTACTTCCACACCTTGCTGCACAGGTCGAGTGTTTCTACTTGATGTAACTAATTGAGCGTATGTATGCTTTTTTTGCCGAGTAAGCCATTTGAAAGGGGTGAGAATTGAGCATTACATTTGTGTCAGTTTTAAGTGAACTTTTGCAATGAGCATTTTTTTATCGGTAGTAGTTTGAGAGGAGATATTCAGTGACTTGAATTCGAAAGTGCATATACTCAAATAACAACTAAGCACTTCATTTTATTTTTTCAGTTTTTACAATTTTTTGAACTACCATGATGCAATTTCTTTCGAGGAAGAATTTCATTAAGTTTTATTTTTCCTGGAAAAAGTAAGAGAAGATCATAAAGTGAAATAAAACTCCTCCACACTGCTTGCATATTTAATTTAAGTGAGAAGCAATAGAAATACAAATTGAAGGATATTAGAATTATATTAAAAGTTATAACAGCGATAGCATTTACTCCAAAAGAGTGTTCAAGACTTCCTTTTAGCCCACTAGTAATAATATTATTGAAATATCTCGGGATAAAACGTCTATTTCTGACCCACCATTCGAATTTGATACTACGGCTCGAAATTTCAAATAGATGGTGCGGCCCTCTGGTTTGAAAAGTTTGCAAATTCCTACCCTGCATCATCAAATGACTATGATGTTAAAAATTCAAAGAATTATAATTTTAACGCTTTGGGGGTTGGCCATGTTTTTCTAATTAGTACGCTTTGCATTTTGGTTTCATTTCAGACTTTCAGCAAGCATAAGTTTCGCGGTAAGGGTAATTTTTTTTATGATTGTTGTTAAAATTTTAGAGGGTGGTGTTATTCATTGAAGTAAAGGCTAACTGTTTCTCTTAGTCAAGCGTGCAAGTGTATACAGTACAACGTGCATGTTTAGCGGTTTGGAAAGAGTTTGCTGTCTTCAAATCCGATAAAAGTCGCCATGAGGACATAATAATTTTAAAACTCGCGCGGTGGTGGACTGAGTTGTCGATGCGAAGCTGGCTGGCGCTCAAAAACTTGCCCATGAGGAATTTGCCGACACGGTGGCAATTTTAATGGAATTTTCGTTATGCGACAAATGTGAAAAAAGCTTGTGCAAACTTTTAAATTGAAATTTAATCTGCGAGATAAAGTTAAATTATTCTAGTCTAATATTTACATGCATTTTCTCATTGTTATTTGATCATAATTGTAATCTTTGACGGCATTTAGAGAATAGCTGGGTTAAAATGTGGGCCACGTGTCCTAGTTGTGGTTGCATATCAAATTTTAATCAAAACTAAGTGAATTTTGTATGGATAATACGTAATAAATATGATTAAACATTGCATCGAATTCTCGTATTTAATATGATGTGCTATGATTTTTTAATTATAGTGTGTAAGAATTAGGAGAATTCGATCGCGTGTAGATTGGATCAGAATGCACTCACGGGAGAAACATGATAATACAGTCCTTTCCGCAAATTAAGCTTTTCACTATTTGCAGTGCTATGCTCAAAGCATTAAATTCGAATTGGGGTTTTATGGAATGAGAAGGTCCACGGTCGACGGTCCTAGCCAGGCATAGAAATTGATTTTCGTTGGATCCGCCGAGAGATCCTGCAGCCTCCGGTTATAGACCTCTTTGCCGAGTAAGCTAGCTACTCATTTCGCTGCTCGCTAAACAATACCGAAAATTAATCCACTTTACTCGAACCACATTACCTGTACGAAGGTGGGTTCTCGCACCTCGTCCTTTATGGAAGCGATTTTTCTCCTAGTCGATTTTAATTAAACTGCGGGCGATTTAATCCGATTGGTTTTCGGCGGCTCTCCACCTGTATCGATCGAGAGGTTCCGTCCTTGCAAGAGGCGGGATTCGAACCCTCTGCCGACCTGGTTCCAGCCCGCATGGGGACGTTCCCTACGAGGGCGCTCTCCCGGATTGCAATCTCGCCCCCGTGGTACATGAGAGGCAAACGCCCCCTGGCTGCTGCGGTGCTGTCCGGACGGTGATTCATGTCGCCTAGCGACCACGGTCCACGATATATATCGTCACTGCATTGGATAGGGTGTGGAGATTAAGTCGAGGCTGTCCAGGTAAACATGGATGGTTAAGCCTCTTGAACGATAGAGTGTAGAAGCAAATGAAATATTAGGGGGGTGGGTGAGAATCCAAGGGGTACAAGAGATTTTTTTCTCTAAACAGAGTTAGGTTCAGAAATAAGGTGAAAAAAAGAAGTTTAACTAGATATTTTTAGTGCATTTGATTTTCTACTAGAGGTCAGCACAGAACAGAGACCCACTCGTTTTTCGTGGCCACCAATTTTATTGTACTCTGTATGGACAAATGAAATTTTCGTTATGTGACAAATGTGAAAAATGCTTGCGCAAATTTTTACATTGAAATTTAATCTGCCAGATAAAGTTAAATTATTCTAGTCTAATATTTATATGCCTTTTCTCACTGTTATTTGATCACTTGTACCCCTTAGCTTCTCACCTTCTCATATGAGAACATCGCGTGAAACGAGTTTATTTTCGTGATGTAACTATAAAAATTGCCAATGACTGCAAGAAATGGAATTAATGACATAAACTAATACAATTTTAGAGGCTAAAAAGTTTTAATAAATATTTTATTTATAACGTAATACATGTATTTGTTAAAAAAATGCTTCCACTTACATCTCAATGTTTGATTGTTATGCTTCTGCAAAAAAAAAACAGCACGCTCATCACACAGCACAGGAAAATGAGCTTCAAAATATTTTATTTTCAAGTGTCTAGTTGTGGCGTGCACAGTTTATCGGGACAGCTTCTATAAGCGCCCGTGGCGCGACAAATAATGAGAAATATGTCCAATTTCAGTGTTGTTCTGCTTTCTAGGTTTTGGTCGGTGAAATGATGATTCCTCCTATAAATGTTCTATATAATTAAAAATTCCCGTGTGGATCTATTGAGTAGTAGGATCTATTAATTGATAATACTGCCCAAATTAGTGAAAATATACTGCAATTACTGCATTGAAAATTTTAAACCTGGGCCGAGTCTTCAGCGCTAATATATTGGATCAAGTCAGCCAAAACGGATAAAATTCTGAACAATCGATACAATTTAGCATCAAAATTAAAATTTTTATATTCAAACGGGAAAACAATACGTGTGCTTTCGCTGGTTAACGAAATAGCATCAGTATGGATACCGTTATTGGCAATGTTAGCTTATCCGTCGTCAATTGCGAAGGAATGGATCGCGTCGAGGTTCTGTCCAGGTGGACATAGATGGCTATTCTTTGAGCGATAGAGCGCCGATATTTATGGAATCGAAGATAGATGCTTCGTTTAACATGACCACCATGTCCAGGTACAATGGGGATGTCCTTTCAAACCCCTAATCAATAAAAGCATTTGATAGGTGGAATGGATACGTAAGTTTCGAGGTAGCATTATCTTCATTCTCACGTAACTTTAGCATGCAAAAATACGAAATTTCCCGGCCACTTTTCATTAGTCGTTACCGTTATCATAGATTCGGTTGATTTGCGTGGAAACTTTTCATTGAATGAAGGACCGGATCACCAGGATGCCAAAGCAACGAACCACACGGGTGCAATGAACGAGGCCGTGGGGTATCTGAGACGCCGCTGTGACCCGCTCAGTTGGAGTATGTGACGTCATCAACTAATCTGCTATTTTAGAGTGAGTGTTTCTCGCAAAGCGGTGTACGATTTTCCCGTTTTATATTCCCGCTGGTGTTACACTTAGTGTAAATGCAGCGGAAATAGTATCTTCAGCTGCTACTTCATTCGTCCAAACAGCACTAAACTAACGAAATGAATTAGGCATAAATAATTCGTGGCAGCAGTACGAGAGGTGAGCCTGAGCATGTCGCTTTTATCAGACATTTTATTTTTCTCAGACGCCTTCCCATCGGATGATTTGTATGCCTCTGGAGCCCTGCAACCCGCAGTACTATCAAGCCCTTTTTATGCACAGAGCGTACCGCCCTGTGTGCACTGCGGTGTTGAGGGTTGGCATAATAGCAGGAGGAGTAGGGAAACTTGCAGTTAAGAGGCAACGTCAAGATATCGGAAATGAAGTCGTGCAAGAATTCCTCTGCTATGAGCCCCGTAAACAATCTACTACTTACAAATCATAGTTAGTTGAATCATATGCAAATTCATCATTCAATTTCTTATTTCTCCAATGTTGGAAATCAACGCAACAGAAAACTGAGAACAATTCCAGTCAAGCTAAAAATATTCTCCCCTTATCCTAATGCTTAGATATAAAACACTTGCTGTCAGTGGCGTAGCCAGGAATTTCGTTCAGGGGTGGGTTTCAAAAACCAGGGGGGAAATTTTTTGTAAAACAGGGTCCTGAGTAGAGGGCTTTAAACTAATTTTAGCACTTTTCATAATCGAAAAAACTTCATTTGCTAAAGAATTATTTTGTAAATTCATGATTTTGTCAATATTTTTTTTCTTTTATGAAGTAAAATGATTGTGTTTTTACATTTCGGGGGGGGGGGGGAGTCCGGACCCCCCGGATTTCCCCCTGGCTATGCTACTGCTTTCCTCCGAGTATATATCTGAATCATCCATTATTTCCTAAATTTTACGGAAGGAAACTACTTGAATGCGTTTCTGTTTCCCGGCAGCAGGGAAGTGGAAATTATTTTTTATTGTATATTTCATATAGCACATCTATGGTTACCAGGAAATAACGTGCATAAATTGAAAAAAATGGATGGAAGGAGTAGATAAATTAGGAAAATGATACTTTTTCGAAACAATCGTGTATTATTCTTAAATTATCTTTTGTGCCTCTGGAGACGATGAAAAAGAATAGAAATGACCTTTCCTCCTCAATTTTATTAGGTAAGAAGAATGAATCAAATGCTTACACGGAAAAAATGAAACTTATAGCCAGAGGCATTACTAAATCTTTTTACATCTTCATTGCATTTATTTTCCTGCCATGTTAACACTATAAGTGTTGTTAATTTATGCTTGCTTTCGAAACCTCATGTAGATTGTATCACTGAAATAAATTTACCGAAGTTACCAATGTAAAATAATAGTTATAGATTTCTCTTCGACTCCACAGCCCCAATTTTTACTTCCCTTATATTTTGCTTTGTTTACATTACGTATAATGTGATTTAATTGTTCGTTTGAAAATCTGAAACGACAGGTACTCGACTATTGACTATAGTGTGGTTAAGCTCATATATCCCCCGCGTAAATGATAAGTGCTTCCGTTAAGAAAGTTGAAGATACTATCACGTAGTTACGAAGAAGTATTATGCCCTTATCTTGCTTTTTCTGTCGCAATTTTTCGTCTTTTGACAGTTTCCATCTTGACTTCCACCAAAATTACCAGATTGAAAGCAACCATCTATGTCAAAAGCAATATTATATATCACCTCTCTTGAGCACTCAATGTTCCAGATCTTTCTAAAGCCATTGAGCATACGCTATTCCTTGCTCCACTTTATTTTGTACGTCATTTATCACAGCTCTTAAGATCACTCTGTGTCTCAGAATGTCCTTACTTGTCTTCCTCACAGCCATTCCGCTGGAAGTTATTCCTCATCGACTTAATGGCCTCTCTTCTTGTTTTCCTCTCCAATTATGGTCACACTATTGCACTTAAGATCTAAAAATGTATATTATTCTCAAGGATTACAATTATTTGTTTCTTTGATTACAAAAAAATCTCTACATGAAAAAAAGTTCTAATCATGCATCCTTTATTAAAATTTTAGACTAAAATTGGGAAACTACGACGAAAAAGTTATGGTAATTTTCACCACTAACACTGCGATTTCATTCATTAAATCAATTTATATACTGAAATTTGCCGCAACTTTTAGAATTACATTACACTTGCTATAGATACTAATATACCGAAAATTTCGGGGGACTGGGGATTAATTTGGCGAAGCAATACATTTCGAAGGGGGTACTCACCCTACTCCTTACGGATTTGCACAGATTACACTTTAAAAGTAAAGTAAAAAACAAAGTTTTTGACCAGGGTACCTCTTTTGCGATGCTAAAACTCTCTACCCATATAAATGAAGGTAATATATTGGCTCCATTTCCTGAAAAAAAAGTTTTAAAAAAATATCATCAGTAGAAAAGGCCACAAAAAAGTATAAAGAGGCTTACTAAAACAAAATTCATTAGTGAGTGGAAGCTTTAGTGTTCCGCAGGAGTTACCAGTCGGAATGATATGGAGTGCGTTGAAAATGAAATTTCAGCAAGTGAATGAGGATAGTAGTAAAATCAATGTAAAATCAAAGTAAAATCATTGAAGGTTGTCTAACCTTCAATGGTTTATTAATAGGTGAGAAGAAATTGAGAGAACGGTCGAGTATACGTAAGGTAGAAGGGGATGGAGTTAACTAAATGTTGACGATTTAGTTTTAGTACATTATTGGTTGCATGCTCACCATAAACACATATTTTAGAGAATGCATTTCTGAGGTCTATGAGTGGACGCTATAAAGTACCAACAGCTTAATCCTAGTCCTAGCTTTTACGTTGCGCACTGTAAATTTATTTAACACCTTAATGATAATTTCTTTGAGATAAATACAATGGGTTGTTTCTACCAACAGTGTCGGGGAATCCGAAGTAAATTGAAATTCAGAGAATTCTCAGTGTGAAATCTCTTCTTGTTAGGCAAGCATCCACAAGTAATATGATTTGACGCTTTCCCGGCGAATTATGTGGGTAAACTCTTCTCGGGAATATCACCGGGTTAATTTATCAATATCCCTAGTAGTACCAAAAGGATTATATCTAGATTTAATACGTATCATAGTATACACTGTATACATATTATATCTGTATAAAATACATGCAAATGTCCTCTACCACGCAGATAATATCTAGATATTATACGTATTATATCTGCTACCATAATATGGATTTTATATAGATTAAATGCATATAACTCGTCGTAAATCTGTATGTTATACATATCTTATACATGTCTGATGATCCCTGGTTACGCCGTAAGGATATTATTTGTATATTTTAAAGATTCTGGTATATATATCAAGGACCATGGATCATCAGACATGTATAAAATATGTATAATATACAGATTTGCACATCCGTACACCGATGTATTTCGAAATCTTAAAGATATACAGATATAATCCTTTTGGTGCTACTAGGGTAATAGCCAAAGCTTCAAATTCCAACTCGGAGCTCATCCTCACTGCTGAGGATGTCCTGATGATGAGGCCCGAGTCGGAGCTTGAACCGTCGGCTATTACTGATAAACTAACACGGTGGGAATCTCGAGAAGAGTTTACCCACATCCACAAGTGTTTTTTTCCTTTAGAATCTGCTTTAACCTTCATTTTCAAACCTAATACCATAATGTCGTGCATTCCAATTCCAGAAAACTAACGTTTTGTGAAGCTTTTATGTACTCGCAAATTGATTTCACACCTTATTTGCTTTCTCTTTGAAACATACTATGGATTATAATATTACCTATGGAGGGTATTATGATCATTAATGAAATGAAATTTTACATCGACGTGCAGTCCATCCAAATGAGTCTCTAGATGCATATATTCTACGGAACTTCCGTTTAATATTACATTTATACCTTTTTATTACAAGCCGAACATTCTTCCGCTAAAATATCCCTGTTGATTCTCTTTTCCTTTTTTATAACTAGCTTTTTGGTGCTCCCTAGAAATACACACATAATATTATATCTTAAATTTTGTGTTAATCTGATGAATGCTTGTTAATTATTAAAGTTTAATCGCTAGCAGAGATTTTCTGTCCATGCTAGTCATTTTAGCTTTACCCTGAATTTAAGTAATGGCATTTTTGTCATAATTCCGTCGGTGTGGCTGTCAATTAAAATTTATTTATCACCTGTGCATGACATGTGCTTTGGCTTATATCTGCAAATACTTGCTGTTACGTAGGCAGCAGTGCTTGCTAATAAGCGTTAGAAGTTAATTTTCTGGATGTAGATTGAAATAATCAAGTCACAGTGATTGGAAGCGCATGCCTAGAGATTAAATCGTATTTCAAAGTCTCTATTAATGATTTTCAATTTCTCTGTTAAAATTTGCAGTTAATTTTGTTGCCGATCGGTGAGAGAAGTTACGATTCTAGGAAAATTTACGGCTCAGCAAAACTCTTATAGGAAGGCCTTTACACAGTGTAGATAAAGATTTGATGTACGAGAGAAGCCAGGGAAAATTAAAATTTGGATTTTACGGTTTTTAGACTAAATTGCTTGAACTTCGAAGACATATACAACTGGTAAGTTTGACGCTTAAGAATGCATTAATACAACACTAGGGGCTGTAGCTATTAGAAGCACAAATTCTAATTCTCAATTCTAGTCTCGGGGAATAGAGAGGGATACGTAACTCCTCTCTGGAAATTTCATCCGCATCGTTTAGTGGTTTGCAGTGGGGAATGGCTCTTTTGTTTCGAAAGATGAAAATTTGTCGGCTCTAGAAATAACTCACTGAGGCGGAAAAACGACGAAAATGGAGGAATGGTGAGACTGCTGCGCCATCTGTCAAGTGTTGATAGCTATTTCATTCCGCCATTTCCTCACGTGAGTTGACAGTGATGGAGTACTTTATCATTTCCTCCGCAGTTACTCCATTTTGATGCATAAGTCGCAAAGATTTGATAAAATGCTTTGCGAATCTCAGAATTTTCCTTTTTTCCTCATTAAACCGTAATTTTAATGGCCGAATCATCTTACACTTCTTTTATACTGCTAAACCGCATATTTTTATTTGAGTGTAGGCTGATAGAAATTCCAAGAGAAGTCATTATTGATACATTTGCAGTTAGCGGCGTGAAGTATGCTCATTTTCTCTTCATCACAATCGTATCAAAAGTCTTAACTTCAGGTAGATATGTCCGTTTTACTCAACATTTTCTCCATATTTTAATCTCTCTCTCTTGTAAGAACTAAGGTTTACTCACTTATCGAAACTTATAGCCTCTGACGAGTGGTCAGTTCTTATAAAGGTTATTACAATCACCACTGAAGTAAAATTTTCATGGAAGCGCAATCTATATAAAGTTTTTTTAGACGATTCAGACTGCTGTCAGCATCTATATAGTTGCTGTTAAAACTAAACTAAATAATCTCCTCTAAGATCTATTTCTATTTCTTTTTTATTCAAATTGGGTTATGTCTAGATAGGTGGCACATTAACAGAAAGTACTTAACCCTTACGTGATATGTGCATTCATATTTATATAACAAATAAAAATAAAAATTTAAATAACGTAGTATGATTTGAGATAAGATGTGGTGATATCAATCCATCCGGAAGTATGTGAATACATACAATATAATTGATTGCTACCACATTTATCCGGCGTAAAAAAACTCACATAATAGCCTGGAACATAGTTCGCTTTGGAAAGCAAAGCGAAGCCGAATAAGTGGAGTAATTTCGTGAAATTATTACATGCATTCATAGTATTGCAATCCTAAGATTGGTATACCACAGCCCTCCATTTCTCCTTATCCCAAGCTAATTCTGTTCCCTCCCTGAGGCTCTTCGTCCCTCTTTCCGTCTTGATCCGTCCTAGGTACTTGCTACTTGCTCTTCTCTTTCTCTGGGGACTACTCCACCAATTCCTCCTTCCTTTTCCTTCCAATATGTTTCCAACGCAACTGCTGTGTCTTATTACGAGGCTAATCCACCGTGTTCTTCTTTATTGTGCAGTGATCCTCGGTGTCCTTTCTTCTCCCATTCTTCTGTATACCTCTTCATTTCTCACCATATCGCCTATTTTTTTCTTCAGTATCCTCCTCCAGCAGCAGTTCTTGAAGGTCTCCATTCTTTTCTCATAACTTATTTCCGATGGTCCAATCTTCTGAGCCATAGAGTGACATGTCCCCACGTGTTTTGCCGTATGTCTTCAGTCTTACCCTCTTCCTGCATACATAGCAGCCTCTTTCCTATGAACGATGCCATATCTCGGGCTATTCTACGTTTGTTGTCTGTTATGTTCCTACCGTCCTTGGTTACCGTGCTCCCAAGTTCGGTGAATGAATCTACTTGCTCCAATCTCTGTCTTTGGGGAAAATTTCGACCACAGGTGTCTTTCTTCCGCATGCGAGTATCCTGATATTCTTACTATTTATTTTCATATTGTTTTCCTAAAACACTTTTTCCATTATAGTCATTAATTCTGTACGTCTTCCTCGTTTCCTACGCTGATTGCAGTATCATCTGTGAATCGTAGCATGCTTATTTCTTCTCCATTTGCCTTAATGCCCTTGATTCCTCGTTCTTCTGTGCCTTTCAACGCTTTCTCCATGTATGCAATGATTTGAGGCGATACTTAATGGAACTCCTTCTTCACTGTCAGGAAAGAATAAAACTTAGCTAGTTCCACGATAATTTATACACTAGCGACAGATTTCAATGCAGCGTATCATCTTCTGGCTGTATTGATCTGACTCTCCATGCACGTTTTGAAGAGCACTCGTGATAGGTTGCATCCTTGCGGGACCCCTTCGTTAATTTGTGCATCTACATTTCTTTCTCCGAGCGTGCTTAGTGTGGCCACTTTGTCCCTGTAGAGCCGGTGGAGGTTTCTTTGTAGTCTATTCAAAGTGTCTCCATCGAATTGAACATCTTATCCCACTCGACATTATTGAATGCCCTTCCTACTCCATTATGATAGAAGAATTGCTTTCTTACGGGGGATCAATTTCTCAACCAATAGTTTCGGGCATGGTATTGCCTCCCTTGTCCCTCTTTTCTTCCTAAAGCCAAATTGGTTTTCTGACAAGTTTTCTTCGATCTTGATTTCGATTCGTTTTCCTATTTTATGAGTGAGGATTTTGGGAGTATGTCATTCTAGGCTCAGACTTAGTGCTCCTCACATTCGTTCGCCCTTAACGGTGCGCCACCATGCTCCTCTTATAGCAACTTTCCGGATTTATGCCAGTCTCTAATCACGCCATGTAGTGCGTCCAGCGATTTTTCACAGAATTATTTGATTATTCCTCCGCTGAATTCATCTTATCTGGGCCCAATTCCGTTAAATTAACAGTAATGACATGTGATTGATTACCTTACGGCCCTTGACAGCCGTGCATGTAAAGTTTATTGTCAGAGCAGTCATTTAATGAAGACAAAAGTGGAAACATTTTTAAAATATTAAATTCGAATTCATACTGAGTACATTGTTGGAATATCAATTCATGAAATTTAAATTGAACGATATTGACTCGATCTTAAGATGTAAACAAAAACAGCCATCATTTTTTCACTTTTACCTCCTTTGCCTCACCGTCGCGTAATCCAACCCGAATATAAGGTGTTCGCAGATTGGCTCTTCTTTAAATGGCCAAATGATGCATAATATTGGTCATGTTATAATGTATATCTTATCCTCCTGTATATGAAGCATTCAATTCGTGCTCAGCATCAGTTTTTTTTCTTTAATTTTTTTAAATCGACGCTGATGCCTATTTGATGTCTCTCTAAGCCACTTGATCTGTAGATGTATTGATTTTGAAATAGCAGATTCGCGGAGTGTTGGGTTTCAAATGGGATTACGCGGCCAAAAAGTCACTGGAATGGCAAAAGGCCAGTGAATTCCTTCCTCTCGCGTCGGTCGCAGGTCAATGGCCAATTCTCTGCGATCCTTCGCCCTGATAAGCCATGGAAGTTTTCAACTTCAATAACTTACCTTCAGCGTGCGGAACCCGCTGAGAAGACTTATTACTCTTGCACTCCGGCCTGAGAATGGGAACGAATTCGTCTTCTCTCTGAATTTAAGGGGTGGTTGACTGACTAATGCCTTTCTCCACTTTTAGCGCTGATTTTTACGTTTCCAAGATGGCCGTCAAGAGGACGCATCACTTCCGCTTGACCAATCGGGTTTCTTCTTTTTTGGTGACCTATTTTCTTTACAAAAATCACCCCATCGTCAGGAACTTAAGCAAGAGTTGAATGAACGAATAAATAAAGATCTAGCAGCAGATGACTTCCTTCCGATTCTTTAAGTATATAAAAGCTTAAATGGTCATTGCTATAGGACAGAGGACGCAGTGAAAGTCTGAAATAATTGACTTGCGAGTTCACTTTGTGCAATCGTGACATGATGGATAAAAAATTAAACTTTACAGACTTAAACAGACATATAATAACTCAACTGGTTTCGATCTTTGCAGGTCATTATCAAGAGGTAAACAAATAGATATTCTTATGCAGGGTCTTACAACAATATAACGGGGATAGGGAAAGGGGGAACTTAAAAGATGGTAGTGAGTGGATGATTGGAAAGCTATGAAAACAGGGGAAGGGAGAGAGATAGGTCATAAAAGTTTACTTTTTAGCCTATCGCAGTAAAAGTGGCTGTAATATGGTGCCTGAAGGGGGTTCCTCCTAATGTGTTTAAGGAGGCCAACCAGAGCTGGCATAATTTGTGCATTGCGGGTGACTATGTAACGTTTTCATCGCGGCTAGTCCCGGTATACTTAAACCAGAGCGGCCAAATTAGTGGAAAAAGTGTATTAATGTCCAAGGTTGCTATTGTAAAGAAAAATTAACATTAGCGACGTAATTTTTAATAAATTTGTTCTGCCAGGATTTATGCAACTTATATTCTGGGCATACCCAATAGGCATGAAAGATCATAAGCATAGAGCATCTATTTGCAGGGTTCAAGGCTATTTGCTATGTAAAAGGCTGACAGAATAAAAGAGGTCCTAGTGCTGAGCCATGTAGTACCGACCCTTGTTGAGGTGTAGGACTGCAGGCACTTGGGGGCTTCAATACTAACCAAAAACCCTACCGCTGACTACCCGTGATACATCTACTAAGAAAACCACTAGTCTAGGGGCATCTATACTTTCACCCTCCATTTTTTATTTTTCAACATTTCCTAATATCTGCCAAAATAAAAGAATTAATTTTAATTTCAGCTCTATTCAAACGAAATATATAGCTCATTCAAATGCAAGATCTGCTTTTCCACTGCGTGCGAAATGACAAAAAATATTAGTTCAATCGACCCGCATTAAACCTTGCACCCCCGAAACTAATTTCTGGCCACTTGCCTACCCATCGTATGGAAATGCTCAGGGCATATTGAGTAAACCTACGCCTTTATTTAACTTCCTATGGGAAATGGTTGCGAGGGCAACTTTGTGGAAGGTTTTGACAATGAATTCGAATTTTTGACTGACATTGAGAAACTGGCTTCTGTTTCCTCTGCTAGTGTTTTTTGTATAAACCTCTCCAATTCATAATTTGTCACTTTTTATGATAGCAATGTTGTATAGTTTTTCGGTTGTGTGCAAGAACTTCATTTCAACGGAACCGTTAAAACGACGAAATCTACATTTTACTACAGTTACCTTTGTCATTGTATATTTTTTTCTTCTCTCTTCAATCACTTGCGGCATGAAATAAATAAAATGGTATTATTCGCTTTAATTTTAACATTAATAATTGCCAATTTAGTTATAAACATGAGTTCACGGAAATGCAGCGATCGAAATCATGTTTTTCACCTTGAACCTGTCTTAATTTTAATTTATATCCAAAGTTAGCTTAGTTAGCAATACCACCTCATTAAAGCTGGTTAGTAAATGATTATTGACTCTATTATGTTCTCTGATTTTCTTTCGGTGCCGGTGACTAGCACATATTTTTTTAAATTCAGAAATCTATCTTTATTTTATTCCAACCATAGTGCTTACGTTTGTGATTTTTTCATTCCCCTTAATTTTGGTCTGTGACGAAGGTCGGTGCTGCAGTAGCAGTGTGATGTGTGAAGAGAAAGTTGAAGATTGATGGTCGCTCTCTCACTCTCTTGGGCCTTATGAAAGAATTGGCGTGATCTTGGAGCGTTCTGTTGATCCGCGGTCGTGCCCCTTGAGCATTGAAGTTGATCTGACCCTTGTGGGAGGTTAGTATCCCGCCGAAAGGCTGCCAGAGGATACGCCTCCTCCCGACGTCTGACCATTTCATGCGGTTCTGATCGATTACCGATCTGAGGAAACCTTATCGCTCTTCGTCATTCCGGGAAAGTAAAAGAGAGATGCTATTTCGCACACGACCGGCCACGCCTTGAATGTGCAGCGAGCATATGGGATCCGGCGCAGAAAAGACTTAATCCGTAAACTTAAAAAAAATACAATGGAAAGCTGCACGATTGGTCAAAACATCTACGGGCGTACAGAAAGCATTACGCAGATGTTAAGCAAATTAAGATGAGTGCGCTTCTAGTTGTCACAGTGTTGCGGAGAAGAAATATTATTGTGCTTCCTCGACAAGAGTTGCTACTTTCCCCGGCAATTTTTAAAGTAATTTGGCGTTGATGTAACCGTGAAAATTGTGGGGGTATGCGTACCTGGAGGGAACACTTAAATATGCTCATTAAATATATTAACTCGCTTTTGAGCATCATAAAATACAAAGGAAAGCTGTACGATTCATAAAAACTGCTACGACCGGAAAGAGAGAGTTACACAGGTGTTAGACGAATTAGGCTGGGGCCTCTGGAGAATCGGAGGCTGCGCGCTAGACTTAGATTGCTTGAGCAATTGAGAATAAATATCTTTCGGAGCGACAAGTTGAGCATCATATTAGAAGCCCACTACATTTCCAGCCCTATCAGAAACGATAAATTAAGAGAGATATTTTTTCCGAACGGATTGGTATGGGAATACGTTTTTCCCCCGCACGATGAAGGGCTTGATAAATGCTAGGCGGAACTTCGTTGTGGCGTTTCCTTTTCATCTGTCACCGGTTGATGTCCTGCCCGCCGCTCTGCTTGAGGGAAGTATGCAGATGCATTCCGTCTCAAGTCCTAAAGCACCCTCTTTTCTAGTATTCGGTTAAGAAGCAGGTTAATGTGTCCCCGGCTGCTGTGTCGATTTTAAGTATCATTTGTCTCAGTACCACTGGTTAACCTGTTACCGTTTACATCAGCGGCGGAGTTATGTGGATGAGGAGGAGAGAGCCCTTTCCCTCAAGAACTTCCTCTTTCAGACTTCTAAATCTCTATAGATATTAAGTCTCTCCAATTAATTTTATTTACTAATTTAATTTAAAAAACATGAAGACCTTTATATTGGGCAATATATAAAAATAATAAATTAAGTAAATATAATAAAACAAGGCAGGCACGTCCACTCCCCACTGCTGTGAAAGATCGGATAGTAAAACAAGTATAATAATCTAATAAATAACAATTTTGTTTATCAAATGCAATAAATATTATTGGCGATGCAAAGATTACCGCAGCGCCCCTAGCGGCCGCGCCTGGAATCACTCTAACTCAGACACACTCCATCCTTTGTCGTATTTACTGCATGTGTTTCAACGTGAAAAACGTGAGAAGACGGTAATTTCTTGAAGATGTTATCGGTTGTGGACGTCAATGAAAGTAACCACAGGGTATGTGAGGCCCATGCGTGAGACAGAAGAAGTTTTAAATGCTGGCTTTGTGATTTCGGTGAGGAAAAAGAGTCGGTGGTTCATGTGCAGGCTTTGGTCCTTTGCACCTCGGGCCTGACTTCTGAGCATCCGTATTCCGTGGATTTGTGGATTGATTTATCTCAGAATTACGGCGATCGGTTATCGAGGGATCAGAGTTTAGAGTGTGGCCGTATTGTTGTGTAACTTTTTAGTACTGGCAAATCATTAACCTCCTTCACACACTTCAGATGCCCCTGGTAGTGAAATATCTATGTTTTACTCGGGGATTAGAGTGGGTGAAGGACTTTCGTTCTGTACTTCCCGGTCCTCCTCCTCTGCGTCTCAGGACTTCGATATCATTAGCAGTCTCTTGAGCAACCCCCCTTTCGAGGTGATTTAGAATGTGGAAGCACTCACCCAGATAAAACTCCATAGTGTGGATGCAGTTCTGCTGGAATTTTATGAGAAAAATTTTACCATGACCTAAGTGCAAGTGGCTTCGCTCTTGGCAACCCCACAGAGGACTGATGTGTGGTTCAAAGGCAGAAATATGTCTATCCCAGCATCTAACGCATACAGCCAGTCCTTTTATGCGGTAAATCCTAAAGCTAACGGGAAAAAACGTTAAGCAGATTTGTACTACAGCAATTTTACTGGTAACAAGTACACAGACAGAGGCAACAAACTTGAACCTGTAGCGAGAAAGAGGTATGAGGAGCTTGAGGGTTGTCAGGTGGTGGAATCAGGACTTCTAGTCCGTCCAGAAATTCCTTGGGTGAGAGCAAGTTTGGATGGAACAGCTTTGGTTGATGGCAGGTTAGTAAGAAGTGTTGAAATTAAGACATTTAAGGATGGTGAGACTTTGACGGCAGCTGAGTTTTTGGATCAAAGAGCAGTGAAGACCTTGGACAACAATGTTAATTTGAAGAAGAATACTGACTATTTTGCCGAAGTTCAAATAGGTATGGCTTTGAGTGGCATCCCAGAATGTGATTACATTGTGTATTCTCAGGCTGATAATGAATATCTTAAAGTACGTGTTCCTTTTCATTCGGATTATGTGTTCAATCTCTTAAGTAGATTGTGTGATGTTTATTTTGATCATTTTCTTCCTCTAATGATGGAGGATCATTATGCTGACTCTTAAGCCTCTCTTGAGGTGCTTTTTCCTTCAATTTTTTCTCCTGACATTTGTCATAGAACTGATTTTTTTAATGCACTCTGAGTCAACTTATGTTTACATGTTTGTTTTTCAGTTTTAGTGTTTGTCATTGTGTTTTTTTGTATTCTTGATTTATTTGATTTGTCCAGAAATATTGTCTTCACCTAGTTTTTTTCTCTTGCTCAGCTGTGATGTTATAGTCTATGTATTTTTATGTGCCAGTATTAAGTTACCAGTGTGAAGTTTTATTTTCAATGTTTTACTATAATATTTTGCATTTTACCAATTTTTTGATCCGTAATGCCAAAGTAACTTTATTTTATGTATCTAATCAGAAAATATACTAGGATTTCTTTTGCAACTGCTTCATTTATGTTTTTCTCTCTCAAAGGCAGTGTCTGTGGAGAAGTACGTGGTTGACAATTCCACATGTAAGTTAATATAACACAAAACAAGGAGAAAAGACAAATGTTGATGAACAGTTCTCAGATAAAAAGTTCTCAATTCTTATTCACAGTTCAGTCTCTCTAGTCACAAACACAATACTTGTGTGCAATAGCATTACATGAACTTGTCAATATTCATGATTGGAGGTCCAAAATTAGTTAATCAACACACAATAAAAAGAATTTCATCAGCATATGGGAGTAGCGTCCATTACATTGGACCCAGTATCATTTCATATGCCCGCAGGCGTTGAATCAGTCTCTCAACATGATCTCTAGCTCTGGCAATGTCAGCATCATCCTTAGATAACTGACTTTCTTCTGAAGAAATTGAGGGCGGATGAGTCTTAAATTTCTCTGCAAGAGAGGACAATCTTACTTATGCACCTGCAAAATTACATTACTTCAAGAAAATAAATTCAAAAATATATTACCGGGCGACACTCATTTTCAATTCTGTATTCTTTGTCCAACATCACTCTATCTTGGTAGTCTAATCTATCCAACTCGCAGCAATCAGTGACAATAAACTTGTCCGAGGCTCGTCCACCATATAAAGAACTTATCCCAGTCATTAGTCCAGATGGGGCAGTGCCAAGATTGACCTTCGCAGTGTGACCTCTCTTGTACTGGGAATACGTTAAAATTCTACATTTGAGACACTTGCATTTTTCTATAGGAATTTCCATGCAATCCAGTACAATCCTGGTGAACTTGTATTTTGAAAATAATGATGGTAGGTTGGCTCGGATCGTAGCTTGATCAGGCCAGGGTATCACTGACTTCAACACGCGTGATAGTGAAGGACGTGTGTGCTTAAAATAATTTGTGTTTGGACACTCGTTTTCCCATCTTCAGAACTATAACCCACTTTTGCCGTAAACTTTCTTCCTTCGGAAAAAATGGAAGCTTACTTCGGGGGCATTATAACTTGAACACTGTGGAACGCTGCAGTACGTGGTGTTTCTAGAGTTTTTCTGGGAGTGCGGCACCGACAAATAATCGTGGTCCATGATTTCCGCAACGTAAACAAAGATATACCTACGAGCAACGAATGTGTCTGAGTTAGAGTGCTTCCAGGCGCGGCCGCCAGGGGCGCTGGGGAGAATCTTTGCATCGCCAATAAGGGGGTATCAGAATGAAAGAATTTCCAGTTAGCTTCTTCCTTCATTTTATTGAAAAAAAATACAAGTCTTCCAACCATCTGTAACAAATATAAATACTGTGGGCATGCTTTTCTAAAATAATTTCGCGCTATGAAATAAAATGTAGCTCATAATATCCCGATGTGAAAAGGTAATCCATCTGGTCCAACTACCCTACACCCAACCACGTCCTAGTTACCACTTTTTCACGTCATTAAAGTTTGCAGTTTCAACTTATCTAAAATACCTCGCCACTATATACATTATGGCTGTGTGGTATACACAGGAATGTTTTTGATAATTTTTCTCGTTTTACAAATTTAAATCAATATATTTAGTATGACGATAGGTATGACGATATATTCGGTGTTATTTTCTGAACAGGGTTGTGCGCTACAATGCTCAGCCTGAAAATTCATTCGTACAAATTAAGTAATTAAGTTTTGCACATGGATTTAGACAGTTGGGTCGGTTAAAACCTTCTATATCATAGAAAAGTTGGAAGTAAACCCATGTTTATTATCCTCCTATCCATATAACAGTTTTTTAACTCGCGAAAAAATTGCTAACATTTGACTTTTAATTTCTTAAATGCGTTTTTCTTCAATTCGGCGTGACATTTTATAGTTTTGGGAGGAAGTAGGTCAATGTATGCAATGCTACCAGACCGAAAGAGAAGTATAATTATCATCGTCACCGTTCAACAATCCTATGATTGATTTGACGTAGCTCTCCACTCACTTCTACAATAGGTTAATATTTTCACACCTACGTATTTATTCTCATCCACATCCTTCTTCATCTGGTCAATGTATTTCATTCAAGGTCTTCCTCTTCCGTTCTTGCCATTCACTGGACCCTCAACGATTGTATTCACCAGGCCATCATGTCTCAAGAGATGGCCTCAAGAGAAGGTTGTTCCGTCTTCTTGTCAAGATTTTTATCAGGCTGAATAAATATCGATAAGCCGGTATTCTAATGTACTTTTTAGCTATGTGTCAATCGTTGTATTATGCACATATCGTAATGTTTAATTCACCGCACTACCCTTGTGTGGATCCAAAAAGTTTATAGTGCTGTCAGTACACTAGGCTTTGATTACGTTAGTGGCTGCTTGCTTACTAGTTTTTACGGGCGCAGTAACACCGATACTTATCGGAACTTAATGGACAGAAAAAAATAATCAGCAATTTATTCCACCTACTTCATATTTACTGAGGTACTTTTTTGTTTACTGCATGGATTTTGAATTTAAAATTATCTTTTATTTCTTTAGTTACGCTCGGAAAAACCTTCACGCTTGTGTTGGTCCCTTCGGTGACGGCAGAAAAAAAGTCTTTCTATTTTTATACGCCACTCATAGAGGGTACTTAGGTATTTAGTCAATCCATTGAAATGTCTACTGAATGTAGCAATTCATTCTCTAGTGTTTTTTTAATATCTTTTATTGATGACAATTGCAAGGTTTTCCGTGGCAAAACGGTGCTCTTAATATTTCAAAAAAATTTCAGTGTAATGAGACATCGTCTATCGTATCCTTGGAGAAACACCGTATCCATGGGGATAATGTCAAGGACTTTGGGCCTATTTCGTTTGCAGGCCTTATTAAACTATTGCTTGCATATCCAGAATGATAATACTACCATAGGACTTTCTATGAAGTAAGAATAAAGATACGCAATATGGCATTGAGGCCTTTTTTTGCTCTTCGTCATCATCATCTTCATGACTTAAGGATTGTCAAAATCGTAAAATTGTTTCGACGCGGCTCTCCACTAGTCTCTCCTATCTGAAAGTCTTTTCATAGCGACGTGTCTCTTCTCTCGTACATCCTTCATAACCTGACCTCTGTAGCAAATTCAGGGCTTTTCCTTGCCCTTCTTCCCTTCCACTTGTCCTTCAACGATTGCCTTTATTACGCTCTCATGTCGCATGATTTTGCCGACTTAGTTTGTACCGTCCCTTGGGCTTTTTATAGGACTTCTCTTTTCTCCCACTAATCTTAGCACTTTCTCATTACTTACACGGTCGATTAATTTTATCCTCATCATTCATCGGCGGAATCACATTTTTAATGTTTCAAATCTTGACCTCTCTGATGTTATTAACGTCCAAGCATCGTTCCCATTGCAAGACATGCTTCATATACTTATCTCATATGTCTTATGGATTTTCTTTCTTCTACGGCTGCATTCTCAGCTGTAAGTAGATGTTTTCTTGTATTTATTTATTTACTGCGCTCATATTGGTACGTTTGTCATCATGTGGAAGGGATTAATCCTGGAAGGACGAAGCGATGGTTCTTAGCTCCCGCAATCTTAATTCACCTCTGCTCTAATCCGTGCTGGACTGTATGCTCTGACGGGGATGACTGGGCATCATTTCGGCCTTAGGCCCCGTCATATCCGCAATCTCAGCATATCGCTTTGAATTTACCCACCTGTTATCACGAAGGGTCCGTTTCGGAGATAGAAGGAGCGCACCTGGACATTTTATTATTTTTTATTAGAGTGAGATACGTGAGCTGAAAGAGGGAGAACTCCACAACGAGGTAAACCTTCTGTTTCGGGAATCAATATGGAGGAGGGATTCAATGGGATCTGACGTTCATTTCCTCTATCATGTCTACTTTCTACGCCCGAGTGAACGTCGAACTCTGGCCAAAATTTTTGGAAATAATATCAGGGTTGTAAATAATGTAAATTCAAGATACTATAAAAAATTTCGATGACGATTTTGCGATTTAACGTCTTACTGAATTAACTAATATTTACGTTTAATCCACTACTTAATAATAATAGTTTTCCTGGAGATTAAATTTGCATTAATTTCAAGTGAGATACGTGTGTAATATCAAGATATGTCTTTGCGATGAAGCCTGTGGAAAATTATAAATATTCAAAAAGTTGTTACGCATTAATATTAATTTCTCCTTAAATTCCTGCCATCACAATAATTTTTGAATGCTCTGAATATGCTTATTTTTCTAACCATTCCTATGGAGAAGAAACCATAACATTGGCTTTTTTTTACATTTGTCATCATACTGATGAGAAGAATGCTTACAATGTTACCTTCTTTGAAGAAAGAATGTTACCTTCTTTGAAAATGTATATGGTTGTTGAACAGGTTTTACGTATTTTTAAATATCTAGAACTACCTCTATAACGCCAGCGTGAAGAAAATTTTCCACTCAATACAAATAAGCTCTTTCGGTGGTTTAATTTTTTATCTTTGCCGGGTATGAATTTATTGAATAGATTCCTTCGAGAAAATTTGTATGGCTGGTGCGTGGGTTTTCTTTTCTTTGGAAAACTTCGTCCTTTACAATTTTTAAGGCTTCGAAATTAAATTGGGTGGATGGGTAATAAGCTTGGATGGCAGAGGTAAATTATGATAGAGTACTTGGAAGAAAACGTGCTCAAACTATGATTCCCTTGAAGTGTGAGATCTATTCCCAGTTTTTTGGCTATTGACAGGGGCAACAAGTTATATCAGAGTCAACATATTAATGTGAGCTGATATGGGTAATTAAAAAAATAAGTCAATGGATTTTTGTCTTCGGAGTTGGGGACGGTCAACGATCTTTTCAGCGAGCGGTCACTCATCTGAATGCAAGCCATCTGTAACAAGAGGCTCCAGAGAAGCATCTTATTGGTAAATTTTGCTTTTACTTCTTCCCTCAAGAGAACTATCATTTCTTACTGCAAAGGATATGGATTTCCTGTTATGTTTTTTCGTTCTTCTCAGGGAGTTTCAATTTCAGCTAATAACGAAATCCGATTTGAAAACTGGGCATGAATTGTAAGAATGAGTCCGCAATATCATACTATAGCGTTAAAGGAAACAAAATACATGTGTATCTTGCGATACGGAAATGAAATAATTCAAAAGAAGCTTATATGTGAAAAAATGGGGAAAACATCAGACATCACGAGTGTACAAAAACATTTCCTCGTACATAAAATTATTTTCAGCGAAAATCATGAACATACTTGTGACTAGCAGGCTTTGGTAAAAGAAAAAGTAGAAGGAAATTATGAAATAAAAATACCAGAGAATAGAATCGATCTTGGAATATGGGAATTGATATCAAGCAACATAACCATAGAGTTAATGAACTATATACTCTAAGAACGTAACCACTGGACCTTAATAACACCTACGTATACATATGGTGGTAACGCATCCTATAATATTGTGAATACATATCACTTGTAAGTGTTTAACTGCGTTTTTTTAAACTATTGGTTATGTAATTGAACTTTATATTAATTAATTTAGCTTAATTTTGAGCAATAAACGATTAAATTTGCCGCGTAGCGTAACTCTTGCGAGCTAAAACATGTGTTGACATAAACCCTAGCGACTGGAGCGCCGTTATTTATTGCGACCGGTGGGAATCAATGGAACCGTGGGAGTGGAGAATCCTGTATACAGTATTTATGAATATAACCATAGTACCAAAGTCATGGATCTTCCAGAAGTCATTAACTCGGCGATGACCGCTAGATGTCTCCTCCGTAGGATGTTGTTCGTAAATTTTCATATGAGACCGTTGTCTTTCGTCACGAAGTAAACTCTAAATCAAGTTAAATTGATAACAGGCGCTTACGCAAAAACCCTAGGTTGTTTAAGGGTAAACTAATTAGTGTGGGCTGATATGGGAATTATAAGAAAATAAACGGAAAAATCGCCAGAATCATCAAAAAAGAAATCTAATCGGATTTCAAGCTAATTCTCATAGGCGTATTTACAATAGATGCAGTGGCATCCACACAAGATCTCTGGAGGGTGTAAAAATGGCTTTGAAATCCCAAGTATGCCCATTCTAAAATGCTTATTGGAAAATGAAATCGCAGAAAATACGAAATTTTTTTATTTATTATTTTTATTTGATGTGCGTTGTGGACCTTGATTCATAATCATACACATGAGAGGTCGATTTTATAGGGCAAAATAGAGGAATAATAAACTCTCATGGAACCCACGCTGCAAACATTCTGCTCCCACTTGTACTACTATGATTACCATGGGAAAATATTCTCTCGTACAAGGAATCGAACCACGGACCTCCATGTGCAGATTTTTCGCAAGCATGGGTTTTATTCTTGGTTGTGTCTTCTTTGAAGCCAATAATTCCTTGCGTTGTCATCCTTGATGGACGGCAGGGGCGTAATTTCTAGCGCAATCAACCACGTTGATGTACACGCGAATTTTATAGCGGAGTGGTCTGCGGAGTGGATTGGAAAACCAATGGTCCGTGGTCCGATTCCCGTTTTAGGGAAATTTTTTCCCTCATCAATTATTGCGAATTTTAACGCCGTAAGCGTGGAGGGTTTTAAGTATATCCTATAATTATATGCCTTTACTACTTCGTCCTTGTTTGCAGTGAAAAATGAAGATTTACATCGAATTCAAGTGCACCGGGACTATTTTCGGTGATAACTTAATGTATTCACCCGCAATGCAAAATTTGTGCGATTATTCCACGGAGAAAAAATCATTCGCCGTGACCGGGATAGGAACCTTGATCCTCCGGTCCACATATCTCCGCGGAGTGGAATGATGCATCGGGAGCATAACTGTCTAAAGCACTCGACCGGAAATCGGGGTATTTGGGTTCGAATCCCGATTGAGGCGAATGATTTTTTTCCTCTGTAGAATTTTCACACACTTAATGCACGTCAAAGTTTATACCTCTGGTTCTCAGCCAAATTTATCGCTTTCACTAATTAACGTCCTAATGTAATTTGAAACGGGATTCATTCTGTTCAATTAAGAGAATCCAGTTCTCTCTCATCCATTATTTTGTTTGACTAAGGAGCAGTTGCTTCTTGATTAGAGGATTTGGGTGTCGGGATTGAGACTCGAGTCAATACGACTGCTTCCCTGTGTTGACTTATTCACACCTCAGTCGGGAATCGGAGAGCTGCGTAGATTTCCATACCAGTCAAAATCCCTTCCTTGAATTCTGATCGACGGCTAAATGTGCGGTCTCGAACGCTTGGCAGCGATGAAATCCTTTGCAGAGTCTCAGAGTTGGGGTCTTTATGTGATGAAAAATGCATTTCTAACCATTTGAATGTATTCTTCACCGGTGCGGTGAGCACTGAACTGGCTTTCATTGAAATTCGATGGTAAGCCATACGCGGAGCAATGACCTATAAAAATTTACTCCAAATATCAACACCAAAAGTCGCAGATGCTTCAGTGAGGCCTGAGGCCATTTTTATGGAAAACGTCGTCATGCTTGGACACTCACAACTTCGAGAATTTTTGCCTGCTTTTTCGCATTTTGTTCAGCATTAACAGTTGTGGGTTAAATAAATAATCTGCGGAAGTATTTAACTTCGCTCTTAGAAACTTTCATAATTCTTACATGTAATGCGTAATATATTAATAAAATTAACACGTAACAGAAATTGTACTTCAGAATTTCCGTGCCATAATCTTATTTTTACGCTTAAAATGGATTATATTATAAATCATGTTACAATTTTATGAATTCGCATTGCGGCGCTGAATTGTTTCACTTATAATGAAATTGGATGTTTAAAATACTTCTTTAGAGATGTTGTTGGGTATATATTTTAATAGCATCCATTTTCCATTTCGCATCTTTTTCTTCTGAAATACCGTTTTTATTGGAAAATTTTGCTGTCGAGTGTAGTTTCTATTTTTGAAAAAAAATGTCATTTTTTCAAGAAAATCACAATGCCTTAAAGAGGAGATTGATTTTCTGATTGGAGCGTTAGTTTTATCGAGAGTGCAAGGTTTTCTTTAAACTCAATTGTTGATGAGGAAATCTGGGAAGTTTTATGTCCACGCTACCCCAAATTCATGCACCTCATTGTATATATTTTCGAGTGTTTGGTGTACTAAAATTGAAAATATTTTTATAATGTTAGCGTTAAATTAATACTAACCCTCTAAAAATATAATATAAGGACTAGCCATGGAGAACATTTTACAGGGTCACCCGCAATGAACAAAGGGTGCGGAAATTCCACAGAGAAAAAAATCATTCGCCCTCACCGGGAATCGAAACCGGATCTTTCAGGTCGAATACTTTAGGCGGTCAAACCTTTGCTCTCCGGCTGTGGCGCCGTGCGCACTACTTGGACTGCTAGTTGCACAATATGCTCAGTTGTCCAGACCATCTTGTCTAGTATAGTCCACAAATCCACATAGTGGAGAGACGCCTCGGTAGCTTAAATGGCTAAAGCACTCGACCGGAAATCGAGATACCCTGATTTGAATACCGGTCAAGGCGAGGGATTTTTTTTCTCTGTGGAATTTTTGCACGATTCTAAAAATCTGTTTTTTCCCCAATCAAAACCGGATTCCGTATTAAACTCCTTTGGGCCTCGACATAGGAGTTTCCTGGAATTTCCGCGCCTTTGGCGAACCTTATGTCGATCCTTAGAAAGAGAGGCGTTCCATTAAACCGTCGAACAGCAACCTTTTCCGTGCGTGCCCTCGCCCTTAAGAGTGGATCTCCCAAGTGTACTGCCCTGTTGATATCCCAACCATTCCTGACATCCAATCCCGTCTCCGTGGCCTCTCCGGTCTCCCTGACAACAAACATGAGGGCTCCCGTGGTCTTTATTTAGTGGCCATATCTTCCAAAAAGCAACGAACCGGAATGTCGGATGCATCAGCGAAGGTGATCATAGTGATTTAACTATCATCAGCAGATTATGCCTTCAAAGGTTAGTTCTTTGCACTATTTTTTCTAAAATAATGTCAATTACTTGAGGAATTCCCAATCGGAGTTTAGTTATTTCTATTTTACTGGGTTGATTTTCAGGCCCGATGGAAATAAATTTGTTACTTCAATCTTAAAAGAACATGTATTCACCGTTGTAAATATTCACACACACTGAAGACACATATTTTAAAAAATCAGCAAAACAACAATGCACATGGTAACCATAGAAATTAGCATTGAAATTGCATTCACATGTATATACCAACAATTTCTTTATTTAGCCTTTTTATCCATTAATTATTTTATAAAACAATTTCTCCAAAAACAATTGGAGTTTTCTATCCTATATTGGATATTACTTCGTAATTGATTCATTTGTTGTAGTAATTTCATTAATGACTCTATTTTGGGGCCATTTTTGTGTTCGCCAGATATTCGTTTGAATTTTATCATAAATTTTATAAGCCATTCGTGAACCCGTGTTCGGAGGTAACTGAAAACAGTGGCCTTCTTTTAACCCTAAAGTACTTCTCCTTAAGATTAACTGGACATGCTGATGCTTACATATTTTTGGGCCGATGAAGTTCCTGTTTATTCATTGAAAAATTGGTTGATTTTATTTTGGAAATAACTTCTTGAACATGTATTTTCGTTTTGATCTTAGCTCTCAATATCTTCTGAAATAACACAGTCGTTAATCGAAAGCAAAGCAGTTGCAAATTTATTCATTCAAGGATATAATAGATCCATATCCATCACTTGCACGTTGAATATTTGACTTAAAACCATTTTTAGTGAGCTTTGGTCAAACTCTCTTTTCTCTCAAAGATATGGGCCCGCGTATTTTTTGCAAGACTTTTTCTTCCAGATCGCATGATAAAATTATTTGCGCTCAAACCCTTACTATAGCTGGGCAGTGGTCTTTTGAAATCGTTATGTTACGCTCCAGAAACCGGTTATGCAAGTCAAATGTCACCGTGTGTCTTGGGTGTAGAAGCGTGAAATATCGTGTTGGAAGATAGAATAGAAAAGAAAAGAAATTTATTGTTCAAGGCAAAGCCTATGATTTTATTTTGGAAACAACTTCTTGAACATGTATTTTCGTTTTGATCTTAGCTCTCAATATCTTCTGAAATAACACAGTCGTTAATCGAAAGCAAAGCAGTGGCGGATACAGAAAAAACTCAAGGGGGGGCGCAACATATCTTGAGTTGTCTTAACTTTTACGTTAACCCTTTCATTGCGTAACATTTTCTCAGAGTTGTTTCACGTTGGCGGAGAATTTTTTTTCACTGCATTCACTTTGTTTTTTGAAAATATGAAAACAATTTCAATAAAAAAAGGATTTTTATATTCATTTGACTTTTTATTAAACAATTTGTTAATGGCATCACAGTGATGCCATCCGCACCCATGTGATAAATGCTCCGGGTATTTATGCAACCAGTTACACAAACCTTAGGAACGACGGGCAACAAATTTCTACATAGCAACTAAGAAGCTTGAAATAATTTCTGTAATGACGGCGGAATTGAATTATAAATTAAGGTAAATGTTTTTCAGATGTCATCCACTATCCATGCATCAAATTTTGGGTAAATAAAAGTGTTTGAATTTTCATTTTCACATTTCAAAAATTTTAAATTCACTAGTTTATACTATATTTTCTATAACTTAGATTTGCATGCAAACATATGAAATTTATTTTATCTTTTTGACATTTTCTTTTGCATTAATTCTGCAAAAATTAACTAATAATTGTGAAATTCTTTGAAAAAAGGGTTCAAACACAGCCCTGTAAAATTCTGCACATCATACACCATCAGAGATATACTGATTCGCCACTTTTTAGTCGTTCTTAGGACGTGAGGAGGATTAGGTATTTTTTCTGTTTGTCCTTAGAGTTACGGCGGTGCAAAAGTCTTTTTTGAGTAACTCAATGATATTTGAACAGATTATTATAATTTTCCATGCATAATCTCAGTAGGGTAGCCATGTTATGGTTTAAAACCCCCATTTAAGCGCCAAAAATGGGTAAAATGGTCCCCGCACCCTCCGGAAGGGCCCCAAAATCTCCGGCAAAAACCCCCCATTTAAAAATCGTGGCTACGCAACTGTATAAACTGTGCCCACAGAGAAGAAATCTATTGATTAATTTTCGCACGATTTTGTTTGCATGTCCCCTGCCTCCAACATCAGGATCCTTCGCCTCAGAGTAAATTATAGCATCTTGCACGAGGCCATTAGGCTCAGAAACCATATATAATGTTATGCCGTGTTTGTGACGCCAAAGCAGCATGGACTCATGAAGCAGAGTTCTTTACCCGGATAGTAAATTTCGTTCATTCTTTGAGTGAATAAATTCAAAAGGGGTCGAATTTTATGCAAGGGGTCTCTTGGTATCGGATCATCCACTATAGGGTTCCTGCCAGAATGTATGCAACGGAAAATTAGTTGAAATCGGTCTCGGGAAAAAGTGCTGTGAAGGAAAGAAAATTCGAAGATGTTTTCCTAACTTTTCCAATAATCTGGAATGGATGGCCATCTTACAATACTTCATACAATCATTCATTAGGTATATCAGACCAAAAATGTCTCCCATTCCCCACGAGTAAGATTCTTATGCTCGGTTATCCTTGAAGAACTGCATGTTGAGACGCATTGGCAAAATGAACCAAAGCCTTTCAGACGAGAATATTTCCTCCAGCTCCCACAAACTTGCATCCTCAACGTAAACCTCAGTTAACACCTATAAAAAATACTAGAATAAAATACTTGACAACTATAAAATACAAAATACTGATGAGGTTGCTCTTTTGCAGTCAGAAAGAGATGTAAGCGTAAAAATTTAGAACCGACGTACAAGAAATATCTAAACATGTATTTTCCAGATGAAACGGCAACGCATAATAATCCAAAAATAATTGTTTCTCTGCGCATAGGAATTTTGCTGACTTTCTTTTCTGATTATAACAGCTCTATTTGGTCGAAGTAAAATATGTAAATTGCTTCAAAGTTAAAAAAAAACCTTCGCGGAGAAGACCCAATGCAGTGTTCCATGTATACACTTGAGTAAATTGTGCCAGAGGCAGTTTTATTGCGAGGAGGTATTCTAAGCCTAGTTCACCAAAGGATGATACATAAACGGTCCATGGGGTTTGAAAATAGGAATAAAATTAAAAATAAAGGTTTCTCCCATATTCCACGTAAGTGGCTAAATATATGGTAAATACTGAAATGTTCAATTGAAAAAGGCCATACGGTAATATTAGAAAAAATAAAATCTCTATAGAGGAGTGAAAATGCACGCAATCGAAAGATGTCCGAAGAAGAGACTGTACTAAGGGCTAGAGTCGCAAAAACTGAGAAGGAAGAGCTGACCTTCTCCACGACATGCTCACAACAGAATACTTACATGCATTTCTAATAAGAATGGCAAAAATACTTCTTAAAATAGAGATAACAGGCGACACAGAGCGACTTGTAGTCTATTCCGCGGTGACGTAGAACGACTCCTTTATTTGAACCCTGAAATTCGATCATTTTTTCCCCAAGGATTTCCCCAATTCTAATTTCTCATTCAGAATGAAAAAATATAAAAGTTTTCCTAGAACCTTCACTATTTCCCGTGAATAACAAATTGGTGGTCATAATTATTCCCACCTAGTTACTTTAACAAACTCATACTAAATAAATGAGTAAAAGTTGAAAACATCTATTTCTTTTTCCGTAACCAATATAATCAAACCCCTATTGAAAGGATCGTTCAGAAAATGAGTGGCAAATATATTATGGAAGAAGGTTTATGATTTATAACAGTATTATGTAAATATTAAGTTTAAACAATAATAAAAACAGCAACATATTATTCAATTGTGTTTAAAGTGTGTATAGTGACCGTATTTTAAAATACTAAAATATTTTTCGTCGATGAGATGGAAGGAAGATTATGACTAAATATTGTTTACAAAAATTTTGATATTACTAAAACGAGAATAATAAACTGCAAATGTGGCAACATTTTGTACAAATATTCAGAAGAGTAAAGAAAATATCACATTGAAAATTTTTTGTAATGGCGAAAAATCTTACAAATTAAAAAGTACTCCATATATGTAAAAAATTGTACAAAAAAAATGTAAACTATTTTTCAAAAACGGAAGGCATATCCAGGTTCCCTAACCCATTGTGTATGCGGGAAACCATCATGAGAGTAGACAGAACAGAGCGGAGGAGCGTAGGGAGCGATTGAAAGACATAGGCCGGCGTGGCATCAATGTGATGCCACCCGCCCGTTGGCAGGACCTACGCTGGGCATCAATGCTATGCCATCCGCGCTCAAAGGGTTAATAAGAGATGATCAAGTCACAGGCAAAGTATATGAAAATTTTATTTAAAGTGATTTTAAACATGTAAAAGACAATGCCATCTTATGATATAAAAAAGTTACAATTGTGGTTTTGCAATGTTCGGCAATACAGCCGGACCCGCAAGGGGGGGGCGCGCGCCCCATGCGCCCCCCATCTGTATCCGCCACTGAAGCAAAGCAGTTGCAAATTTATTCATTCAAGGATAAAATAGATCCATATCCATCACTTGCACGTTGAATATTTCACTTAAAACCATTTTTAGTGAGCTGTGGTCAAACTGCAGGCATGCAATACATAAAAAAAAGAACAAGCTCTGTGGTATTACAAGATATATATGCAAGTCACCCTGCTATAACAACAGGATCATTGAAACACAAACATAATATCAAATCAAATACAATGACAGATTTAATCAAGAAAATATCAAGCCAATTCAATAGAATAAACAAAAAAAACATACAAAAACCTGTAATGAAATTAACGTAGATTCTTTGAAAGGAAGAAAAAAAATCAATAACTGATTGAACGGTAGAGGTACACGCTCAATCTCCATAATATTCATTAATCAGGTACGCAATTATTTTTATTTTTTATTGATTTTACATCAAAATTAATGGTAACTTGGGTGTGGCAATACCTTAGCAACAAAACATCAATAAATATGTCCAAATTTAAGAGTTATATCAAAATTCCATTGTGTATTCCATTCTGTTCTGTAAATTATATTATTGTATAAAAAACCCGATTGTACCTTTTTTATGTATAAATATTGTATATCGTTTTAATCTTTGTATTTTATACTGTTCATACTTTTTTCTTACATAGCCCTGATGATGATTTGAAATTAATCGAAACGTTGGCTGAAACTTATTTTAAAATTGACCTAAAATCCAAGAAATATTATATCGTAATTGATTTATAGTTTTAGCTTTCGATATGTAGTCAGGAATATTATTCCACACCCTTATACATGAACTAATGGTGGACAATTGGTATACAGTTGTTCTACATGTAGGAACTTTGTTCATTTGTACATTTAGGAAGATTGTCTCCTCATGCGTGGTTTTCAGTCGCTGTCCTCCTTAAATTTATCATTGCCTCCTCGGAGACACATGTCTCAATCGATCGGGGCGAAAGGCTCGTCTCCTCCCTCCTGGGGTGATGAGATCATAATTCCTGGATCTGATGAGGAAACCATCTCTCGCTTAAGATTACGACGAAGTTCATTATTGATTGGAAAGTGTATCAAATTGTTTTCTCTCCCCGACGCAATCCATTCGTGTCCAAAATTTTTCGTCTTTGATGATGAAAAGCATGGAATGTTTTTGAGGCCTTTTTGACCTGCTAAACCTTATATTGCCTGGAAATATATGTCAACCACTCCTGTCGTGATTTCTTGGAAAGGAAGAGGCCTTATATTCTGATTTCCAAAATTCCAGGATTAGTTGTCTACATGTAATGAAGTCTTTCAGTGGGAATTTTTTCAATAATTGAAGTTATTTATTAGTAAAAAAATCACTTTACAATATTTATTGTAACGATACACGCCTGCTTACCTTGCATCGTCGAACAGAGATTACGATCTGTGTTCTTAAATTTACGTGGGTTCTGCGGCTCGCGGTCAAGATGGGAACTCGGAATAAGGACGTCGCTTTGAATGCAATGGCGCAGCAAGGAGATGAAGGACCTCGTACACAGCGTTCGATACCTTTTGAACTTGGCAAACTTCATCCACTCACCATTACCCCGGGGATGGAACCCGACTCGTGTTCCGATACGTCGGCAGAATGGAGAGAACCACCCGGCTGGAAGCCCGAATAGCCTTTTTCAAATGTTCTATCATGTTTTGCATTCGATGATTCATTATGCCCATATATTATTAGAAGGCCAGCATAGAAAAGTTAGGGGATCTGGATACGCAAGTGAAAGGTGCCTTACGTTTATAAGAATTTTAGAAATAATACATCGTCCGATACAACAGTGCGACCACCAAATTTTTTTATCAACTCTAAATAGATATCATTTCAAAAGATAATGTTTCATTGGAACCTAAAAACTATGTTAATGGAGTATTTTTAATCAAAATTTGATTTTAAAATGTTATCTTGAATTCAGGGTAGACGTGCTGAATTAATTATGCAGGTGTGCATGGCATCGTTCTTGGTTTTATTGATCTTTGATTTTCGTCACTAAAAGGGGTTATAAGAAGGTCTTCCACCCTAGCTTATTATTTCAATGATGATGCCAGCTTTAATAAACCGACATTTTCAATTCATTCATGCTATCTTAATTTTTTCCTTATTTTAAAACCTATTGTACTGCTACCGTAATCTCTTATGAATTAGGAAAGAGTCCCTGCTCTGCGTGAAGACAAGTTATCATATGTACAGCAATGAATCCGAGTTACAAGTGCAATGGGTGGAATTAGAAAGTATCCATCCTCTCTAAAATTTCTTGTACGAAAAAAAAAACTGGAAAATCAAATCTAAATCTAATTAGCATTTATTTTGGAGAAAAATAGTTTTGAGTCTCAAGGCTATATTAAATGAAGTAAAGTTTCATATTGCGTGCATTTTCTTTAAATTCTATGGCCTAGCAAGTATTTATTAGTATTTTTACCATCTCGAATTGTTTTCCTTGACATGTATTTTGATTTTTGCTTGAAAATGGGTCGCAAGAAAAGCAAAATCTATCGATTATTCTACCAAATTTAATGACATGGTATAACGTTAATAGCTGATTTCTCCTTACTGATTACTGATCCTTGAACGAAATCTTTAGTTACTTCTCTCAGCTATTCACTTATTTTTCTGCAAATGATCTCAGGGTTTTTTGATTTATCTTCCCAATTGATATCATACCTTGGCTGTACATGGATTTATCGAAAGGAATTCTTGGAGAAATGGTATTCCGTGACCATTGCTGGTGGTCCAAAAGTCGGGGTCGGTGGAGAACAAAGTCTTTTAAAGAAAGCAAAGGAAGGAGAGGCCGTAAGGAGTGCATTACAAAAGAGAAAGACCAGATGGAACGGACACGCCATGTGACACAGCGGGCTTGTCAGGAATACAATGGAAGAAAAAAGAAGGGATGGCCAGAAGCAGGAAGTGTGTAAAGAGGGGCAGAATTTATGGTTGAGGAAAGCTCAATTTATTGGGAATGTGCCGCTATGTAATACATATGGCAATTTAGCACTAAATTACAGAATTTAGTATGCAATTAACTTATTTTGAATTTATTTGGATCATTTCGTCGACCATCCATCGAACGGCTCTGAATAGGTAACATCTCAGTAGTTTGTACATTTAATCTAATATTATCATACCTAGTAACTTTTCCGTCTGGGAAAGGTGAACTAAAATTCATATCTTCTGATTTTCGTGGATAAAGTTATAAAATATACCCGTACTAATTGTATAACCATTAAAATACCTCCTCAAAATAATTTTGCAATATTTCATTCAAATTCCGAAAAGAGGCAGCCGCCATTGAATCAACTATAAATTAACATAAGCTCGAAGCTAAATTCCTACTCAATTGGCTCAAAGTTTCTGTTACTTGAAAATGGAGCATTTTCGGTTCAAAAATCATTAGTGATTTTGGTTCCTAATGACATCAGCTATTTAGCGTTACAATTTCGTGATAAAATTTTTCTCCACTCCATATAATCACTTTTCATACGACAGTCATTGTGCTATTTTACCTCCTGTACCACTTGTGATGACGTCACTAGTCGTTGTGAAGGCCTCTTCTCTCGGTGATTACGGTTGACCTCTGTCCTTCCATTTTAATGTGCGATTCGGCTTTATTTAACTATTTATGGGATATTCTATGGGTAGTATAATGTGCAGAAACAATTAATTGAGCGTAAAAATTCAATGCTGTATTTTGGTTTGATTGAGGAGCGGAGATGGAATACGCCAGTGGCCATTATTACTTGACCGAGAGTTTCAATATTATCGTTATTACGATTGCCCCTGAATCAATTTTTCACTCTCAAAAATACGCTTATTTGTATGCAGCAATTCCGTCGGCTTGTTACCACCCTTGGCGTCTGATATCAGATTTTGTGACGCATAAAGTATCTATCTCTGAATTTCTTTGAAACTAATTCTTTTTTTTTTAAGAAATTCGTGATAAACTTAAAAATATTGTTATTTTCAGATGTAAATTTGTAAAACTTCTTGGTACCAGTGCCACTGAATAAGTGAAAGATTGCCTTAGGAGTCGTGGATGGGAATGTTTTTTTTTTTGCTCAATTTTTCTTTTGTTGCCTTTTAGATACTATATAAAAGCATAGATAACTACCATAAATTCTTGTGGATGTTTAAATTATATACCATTCTATTCTATGGAATAATTAATATTAATTTTTTAGAAACGTTTTCATGGTTATTTGTGTATTTGTTCCATAGTTATGATCACTTCAAAATTGCTTTTTTTCTTGGGGGAAGATGATGATCCGTGCCAAGGAGATTACCCCTAGACTTACCATTAAATTCACCGTATCAAAAGGATATTTATGCATCGAAAGTTGCTGTTTTAAGCTCTGCGGTGTATTGAAAGGTCAGAAGGTCGTTTTACCGGATATGTTGGATAAATAATTTTTGTGACTCGATTTCAATTCCTCTTGCCTCGGCAATTTAGCTTCACATTGATCACAGTTAACTGTTGGGAGTTCATGACGGCTGTATCGATCATATTCCATCCAATTACTCCCATTTGTTGAGAAGCATAACTTATAGTTGTTTGAACTTTTGTTCTTTGTGTCTGATAGTGGCAAAACTGCTTACCTGAATAAGCTGTTTGGTGTGACGACAGGATCCCTCAAGTAATATTAACTTCTTCAACATCTCAGTTTTGTATTGTCCCTCTTCTCTCGCAAAATTTATTTTTAACAATCCCCTTCTTTTTTTATCGACTACACATAGCAATGTTCCTTTAAGTAAACGATAAGCAATCTAAAACATCAACCTAGCAAAAAATACATTAAAATATAAATCAATACGATCTAAAACCCCAATAACGAACGAAATTAAACGAATTAAATTAAAATAAATAAATAGAAATGGAGTTTGACAAGGTGCGACGTTACATTGGATCAGCAATATTTTAAAATAAAATGTCCAGGACGAAAGGAATTTTATCGATAAGCATTCACCGTTTTAAAATGTGCAGTGCACGGAAGGCAGTTGTGAGGGAGTGTAATCTGAGGTTTCAGGCGAGATGGAATGGAAACGGTACATAATGAAGAAGCAGGAGCAATTTCCACAATTTTAAATCCTTAAATTTATTTACAATTATGTTTTAAATTTTTTTAATTGAAAAATTGAAAAAATTAAAAATATTTAATTATTATATTTAAAATTGTGGAAATTGCTCCTGCTTCTTCATTATATTCCGTTTCCACTCCATCTCGCCTGAAACCACAGATTATATTCGTAATGCCAGCATGGCAAAACAGGCGGAACTGTACATCAAATTGTGAGGGAGTGTTTCTTCTAGGTCTGTCTGATAATGGCAAAACTGCTCACCTGAATAAGCTGTTTGGCGTGACGACGGGATCCCTCAAGTAATATAAACTTCTTCAAAATCTCAGTTTTGTATTTCCCCTCTTTAGTACACGCCCTCTCTCGCAAAATTTATTTTAAAAAATCCCCTTCTTTTTTTATCGACTACGCATAGCAATGGTCCTTTAAGTAAACGATAAGCAATCTAAAACATCAACCTAGCAAAAAATACATTAAAATATGAATCAATACGATCTAAAACCCCAATAACGAACGAAATTAAACGAATTAAGTTAAAATAAATAAATAGAAATGGAGTTGGACAAGGTGCGACGTTACATTGGATCAGCAATATTTTAAAATAAAATGTCCAGGACGAAAGGAATTTTATCGGTAAGCATTCACCGTTTTAAAATGTGCGGTGAACGGAAGGCAGTTGTGAGGGAGTGTAATCTGAGGTTTCAGGCGAGATGGAATGGAAACGGAACATAAGGAAGATACAGGAGCAATTTCCACAATTTTAAGTCCTTAAATTTATTTAAAATAATGATTTAAATTTTTTTAAATTAAAAAATTGAAAAAAAAATTAGAAATATTTAATTATTTTATTTAAAATTGTGGAAATTGCTCCTGCTTCTTCATTATGTTCCGTTTCCACTCCATCTCGCCTGAAACCTCAGATTATATTCGTAATGCCAGAACCATGCATGCATCGTAAATGCCATGGCAGAACAGGCGGAACTGTATATCAAATTGTGAGGGAGTGCTTCTTCTAGGTCTGTCGCCAGGAGGAAATTCCATTGCTCGGCTGGGTGTTCACGGTTGGTTTAGGCCAAGGCACCCCTTCTAACCGAACCTATTCACACAAGAGCCGGCACTCTTTGAGATTGGGCTGATGTAGAGCGACTAAGCAGCTCGCGAAGTAGCGAGGCAAATATTTCTGCGTGAATTTAAGAAAAAGGCCGAACTCCACAACTGAGGAGCCTCCTGAATTTTAATTTAAAACTTAAAATTTCCATAAAATGATCTTATGAATTAGAAATACCCCTATAGAGCATAGATAATTAAACCGTATACAAATGCCTTGCTTCATTATTTAGTTTACTTGATTTTCTATATCATGTCAAGAGATTGCTGAATTGAAAAGTAAGTGGCTCAGCGAAGATTTTGTTTAATTAAGCTGTGTCGTAACTTTCAGCGTCCAATTACTTCGGGCGTGTGATTAAATGCATTTTTTGTTATGTTTTTTGGTATTAGCAGTCTTATTATTGTTCAATTACGTTAATCTCTTGAGAATACATAAAGGAAAACAATATGCGCGTTTTACGCACACAAATGGAACCATATTTTTATTTATTAAATTAATACAATACTAATATTTGACAGCGTTTCCAAATATATGTACAATAATATAAAACTGTCTGTGGTTATGAATCACACTTATAAGAAAATTAACCTCCACCACACCGATCTTGAGGATCAAGGATGTAACTTGCTGCGTTCCTGCCGTAGAGCAGGTTTTAGATTTTTTACTCGGAAACTATTTATGCGTAATTTCCGGAGTTCAAAAATCATATTTTTCATTATTTTCCCCCCTCGGTATTTCAACGGGGTATGAAGTCCTATAGGCCTCGTTGTATGACTCTTTCCTCTCGCAACGCGGGATAAAGATAATTCTGAGCTGCGCGTATGCATCAATTGCCTCATTCCTCCGCGATTGACAATTAGGATCGCCAAGTACGTTTCCATGGTGCATATCGTTAATGGCAATAGCCTTCGAAGCGTTGCGATGCGGCTTATCACCGGTCTGGGTTTCCAATGCTTGAGCTTCCATTGTGGGGGAAATGCGTTGGATGCTGGCTACAATTGCGCTTTGCTGTTTCCTTGACTACTTAACTATGACGACCCTTCTCCCCGGTGCGATGAGTGCACGTCGCTTTACGGCATCAGCGTGCGTGAGTTGCATCGTCATCATGTTCAATCGTGTGCGTATTCACAACTGAAGTAATCTAGCGGCGTATCAGAGCTAGGGTTGGGTGTATAGGTGTACAGAGTAGGGTTGAATAGGCGATGCTCTTCCGCGTCAATCGGAGCTCGAGCATAACACTTGCGTCCGAATGCTCAAACGGTGACGATGACCTCGTTTCTTTAGATGTCATTCTGTGGATTGAATCCCCTACGGCGAAGATATATGTGATGATAATGTAGGTGTAGCTCTATGGGTGTAGCATTCAGTACGTGACAAGTAGGGTTCATAATTGCTTTCCATTCTAATCCTCCCTCCATCCATAGCTTAGTTAGTTTACTTTGTTGCTTAGTCGTTTGTACGTGATGATCTGTTATGATACGGGAAGAATTGGAGGAGGAAATGGAAATTGAGCAAAAACGATCACTGCCACAAAATTAGGCTACGTCAGCAAAAAAATACAAATAAATTTTCAATTAAAAATTTTGTTGTGAGACTTGGGTGTTTATTTTGCATTTTTATTTTCATTTTCTTCTGTTTTTGTTATTATTGCTATTTTATTATTTGCGCTTCCCACAGGGTGTATTTTTCATACTCTTTTCTTTTCGTTTGCTTAATTATGTAATCATAGCGCAGGTCTTACGTTTTAGCTGATTTTTTACTCGCTACCTGGCCCGTGGCTTATTTTCAATGTGTCAACAAATAAATAAATAAAATCTAGCTGGAAAACATAACTATGATAGGGATAGAGTTCCTGGATGAATCCTTAGGACGTCCCCAAACAAAATCTTCGAAGAGCGAGGTGGATCAGAGAAAGTGACTGACCACCCTATGCTAATTTTTTTAAATTCACGCGCCTGTGGCTTTATTCACGGTGAAATCTACATTCATCTTTCCAAAGTTGAATCTCTGAGTAACTAAGTGCGTGAGGGATAAAGTTATAAATTGTACTTTATTTATTTCCATTAAAAATAAATTTGAGCCGTTATACTGGTATATATACTGTGTATATCTGCTATTCATAAGATGCTTTGTGCGTTAACCGCCACTTACAAGACCTTTTATCACATTTTATTACTCATTTACTTTTGATTCCAAGCTTTAATATATGTGTGGTTAAAGTTTCCATTCGTAAATAGATCGATCTATTATCTCAATAAACATGAAAAATTACGGAGGCATAAAATCGAACATCAGAACTACAATATAGGTTCTTTCGTAAATCAATTTTGACATCTCTATAGGTGGCGACGAATCGACTAATCAGGAAAAATTAGCTTTTAATGTTGTAAGCGAACACTTCATAACTCTTTTGATTAACATAACATCTATCAAAGGTAAATAACAACAATAAAAAACACAGGTTGCATGCTAACAATGGAAAAAACATAATTTGTTATAAGTAAATTATACAGAAAGCCAAACATACTTATCTTGTAGTACCCAACCACAAAAATGTGTTCAACTGACTCGACGCGACGCGTTCCGTCGTGCTGGCCTAGTCTTGTGTCCAGGAAGGAAAGGCTGGTGGTTCGTTTGAAAAATAAAAAGAGGGATATTGCTAGAGTGTTTCTATTAGGGATACCTTCCACTGAATCACGCACGAATCCATTGATTTTATTTTGATACGAGTGATCCAGGCCAGATGAGCTGATAGGAAGATCTCACTTCGGTAAAAATCTGCACATGGAACTGGCTTTATCTAAGCGATTTCCGCTATACTTCCCTTATCTATTATTAATGATTCGTTGTTCTATCCCAGTCACTTTATCAATGCCGTAATTAAATATGTTTTCTGTCCTTTTCGACGAATAAGTCTTCCGGAATAAGTTCCTCGATTTTCCAATTCCTTCTGTCCGAAGGCATTAAACGACGTGCTTTTTATTCCCCGTGATTGATGGATGAGGAACTGGGTACGCTTATATACAGAAAGAACAACTATTTCCACCTTTCTCCACATGTTATTAACACGGAAAATCAAATATTGGAGCTGGCTAAAAGCAAGAAGTGGGAGAGTGAGGATCAACTGATATTTCTCTACCGGTCAGCCATGCAAATGAGGAATACGAATTTTTGGCAGTCCGGAAAACACCAGATTTTCGTCGTTTCAAACAATTGAGCCAAGAGCAATTATGGGAAGCATACAATATATTGTTGATATGCAAGCCGTAACAAGTCATAGCGAAAATGGAAGGAAGTAAAACTCAGACTTCCTGTAGAAAATCCTAATTGTTTTCACGATAAATGGATACACAAATTTGCGAAAAAATAGTACAAAATGTTACTCAATATTTCTTTCATAATATTGGTTGTAACATAGATAACTCATGACAGATTCGGTGTCGTTATCAGCCTCCAACTTAAAATACACAGACCCTTTGCTTAGAGTCATGATTTTCGTCATTTTTAGTATCGTTATTTTCGCTGCATGCCTCCCGAAGACTTTTGCCACTTTCGTCGACAGTCCTTGTTGTTGCATCTGCGATTAAGACCGCATTGCCTGCACATGAATGTGGGTGGTTTTATGTGCGATTCATTTTTTTTAACAGCAAGCATGTCTTTACTTAGCCTCACTGAGCCTAAGAAAAGAAAATGAGATGAAAGAAAAAGCTTTACCGTGGCATGTCTGTGTGTGTTATTTTTCGTAATACCCTGGGCTTACAATTTTGTGATAACGAAGTTTCTATTAAAAAAATAATTCCTGTATGATTTTGAGTGATTTCATCTTATTTTTGTGGATGCCGTGTTTCAGGTAGTTTCTCGAATGACTCTTTTACCTTATTTTTTGTTGTAGAATTTCCTTTCTTATTATTTTTTGTCCACAGCGTTCGATTCTGCATTTGGTGTCAATCTCTTCATATTTTCTACAAAATAGCTTGTTAATTTCTATGAGACGTTTATGCTAATGTTTTCTAATTGTTATGATTGCTAGTTTAATTTATTGAAAACAGAAATATCTTATCTCAATAATTTATGTTTCATATATGATCACAGTTCTTTTTTCAATTTAGGAAAGGAAAATTGTACAAAATTTCCTTCTCTTTTTAGTTAAAACCGGGCGCAGTTCAAGCAAATTCTAGGGTGTTAAAATTGCTCGAATGCATCCCCGCATTAAATTTCTGACGATTGATTTGTCTGGGTCTCAATCCAGTGAAATAGACATATTTATAATCAATGCGCCTTTTTGAAAAAATTTTTCTTGCAGAGATCAAGTATTCTCCATTTCTATTTAAAATGGTGCATGCACAATTTAGCTAAGATTTGCCAAGTATTTACGCATATCTATGTTGTCTGTATTCCGGTCAATGTCCATTTCCAATTTTAATTTTTACCACATTGAAATTTACTTCTACTTCTACGAGGTACCGTAGAAGCCACCACTAGGGTGTGTGGCATGGGTCGATTTCACACCAGCCATGAAACAGTCATCCTAGACTGAATCAGAAACGCGCTCGTTTGCCAGATACAGGCCAAGCACTCAGAACAACGACTCATGGCCAGATCAGGAGAGTGGTAAGAGCACCAACATGCCGCCATGCAAATAAAACTACTGGTAGAAAATTAATAGAATGACAAACATTTAGCGTAGTACATTTATGCATGAGTTATCGCAGGCCTGAAAAAATCACGCAGATAGTTTGTATTTACAAATATAATAAATTATTAAATATACCAACTCCGAGTCAAGATATCCCTGAGATAATCTATCGCAAAAGTTATGGTCCCTCATTGTACGCAGAAAAAATTGCATCTCAAGTCTATCGGTTCAAGTAAATCAACGTCTTCAATCTATCGGTTTGGAAATAGATGAATGGAAAACTATTGTAATAAATGTCATTGAGGTGTATTTCAGCAGTTCCTTGAGTATACTATAAGAGTTAACTATAAGATCAAATTCGCTACTTTGATCCCTGAGTTTCGGTCGTACCTGTCAGTCCTTGGACCCTGGTCGAGTTGCAAGATGACGTGCCCTTGAAAGAAAAAAATCGGTTGGCCTTCACCATGCGTCCTGATGTCATACTTTGCTATCAATTTCGCAGAAAAAAACATGAAATACGCGTGATAAAGCCTTCGGTTTTACGGCTTTCGAATATTCCCTCCCGGAAAATGAGAAGTTCCTTATTGATCGCCATGCCGTCATATCTAGAAGTTCGTCCTTCCGCCGCGGGAGAGGAACGGGCAACAACGGTGGCGCTACTGGATAGGGATGTATCGCGACGGTTTGTATTCGCTGCAACCGGGAAGGTTATGATGCAGTGCCATCTGAGACCATTTCTAAGAACTAGGTAATGGTATGCGCGGGAGGAATGCAAAACAGACTATCTACACGCGATGTCGGGTATTCCAGCCCTTAGAATGATTTCACGACCCCTTGCGGTAATCATCCTGATATCCAGGGCGTATGCATCTTGCGTGAAAATGTCTTGAACGGTTAAAAGAGATGATTCCCATGCAAATTTGAGGTCATTGCTGTGGCTGGATCACGCAGATAATCTTTTGTTATGCTCCGAGGTAAAGCGTCCTCACGGGAGAAGTCAAAAGCAACTGTGTTGTAAGATAAACTCTTTTCATATGGTTTAGTTCTTAGAAATTTTATATACTCCTGAGAATTATTGCCCCAGTGTTTCGTTAATGCCGATGAAGAAATAGGTAATTGTTTTGGAAATAAATACGTCCTCTTATTTTCCCTCAGGCCATTTTTTTAAATTATTAATGCTTCGAAAAGGTTCAAATTTTCTCTTGTATTTTATTGGTGCATGAATATTAATTGAATGCCCTATACATATAACTACATTTGATATATTTACTGTTAACGAGTGTGGTATTAAATATTATTTTTATAATTGGAGTAGTGAAAAAAAAGAAATAAAGGCATTTTTTAAAAATTTTACGCAGAAGCTACAAGTGTACCATTAAGCTCACTCAACTCGAGAACTAATGCATGTTTGTTGCATGAGCATATACGCGTTTTTATAATGAACGTATATTTTTCATGCATATGTTTTTATTTATTCTTTGCAAGAACAATAACTTGGTCAAACAGTCCAAAATAATTCCGTAGAGGGGAATGACAAATCATTATACAAAAACACGTGAAAATACGCGACCTGACCACTACCGATGGATGAGGAAACACGTACTTTTACGTGGACGGGCCACAATGTGTTAAGTTTTTTAGAAGACCTTTCTGTTCTTCCACTCTTCAATGACTTTAATTTAACAACTTAACACTTTCTCATTACTTACTCGATCGATCCATTTCGTCTTCATCATTTTTCCACGTTTTTATGAAGTCTCTTTCTTATCTGTTTCTTCGTCCGTCCGGAAAAAATATTGCAACTCAAATTTAGCCTACTTCCAGATTGGATATTGACTTGAAAATTTCAGTATGGATCAGAATCAACTGAAAATGCATTCGTACACTATTCCTATGTCTTCAAAGACAGTAGGTTCATGTATGTATGACACAATCGTCGACACTTAACATTTAAAGAGATCACTCAGCTGGCGAACTCGAGAATGAAAACCAAAATCCAGCGTGGAACTACCAGCATTGTGTGGATGCATAGTCAGGAAATAGAAATTTTTATCCCGTGTCGTTCTTCTACAGCTATTACTACAATTAGAGTCCTCCTCCTGTCCCTGGTTTTTCATATCACCGTAATCGTGTGTTTTCTCACTGTCCCCCACTGTACTTGTGTTTCCCACCCCTTCTTTAAAAATGCTTGATCCCCCTCCACTATAAATTTGATATTCTCGCGTACTGTGATTTCTTGTCCCAGATGATGGCTCTGTGAGAACTTCGTACCCATTAAAATATTTGCGTAAAAGTACAAATACATTTAATTTTGATGCATCGAATGTCCACTAGATCACCCACATTGGGTTGAATTTGATCGAGTTGAATCATAAATTATCATTCGAGCCGATCATTATCATGGCGGATACATATGGGGGGGGGGGGGGAGGGAGCCCCCCCCTTGTGAGCCCGTCCGCATTACCTAACATTTCAGAACTACAATAATAACTTTTTATACCATATTGTGCGCGCCGATTCTGCAGTTCTGCGAAACTGAACCAGTATCTCGGAATACGCTTGAAAGGTTTAAGGACTAGTATTGTGTGGTTGAGATAATCGAAATCATTTCACTTAATTATAAAAAAACTAGGTATATTCGTGGTATAAAGATACAAATTGACAAAGCAATACAACAAAGAGCTTTTTCACATGTGGCCGGATCGACGCCTTCTCCTTGGAGTAGTCGAGGCCACAGGTAAGTCTCTCGCTCCGCACAACCTTATCCACGGAGCGATCGTAAGCGAGTGAGAGCTGCTCAGTCAGTCTGTCGTCGAGCAGCATGTGACGTGGCTCGAACAGTTGCGCAGCGATATTCGAACAGATATGATGGCATTGTTTTGTATATTTGTATTATCAGTTTAAATAAAACTTTGTTAAACTTTCCATGTTACTTAATTATTTGTAATTACGACAAAATTAAAAGTAGGGATTCCAAGGTTCCTTTTGCGCCCCCTTGAGTTTTATCTGTATCCGCTACTGGGTCTACTCCATTACAATTATTGAATATGAAAGCTTTTTTTCACTTGTTTTACTCGCCCTTCTCCGAGCTTTATTACAGGAAGAAAGGAGCTAGCACAAGGTTTGGATGGAGCGATTTCCTAGCCGGTATGGTGTTTTACCACACCTTTTCTCAGTGCTGTGATAGTATGAAGGTTGTTAGACATGCGGGGAATGTAGAGACAGAATATAGTATCGATGGATAGTATGAATAGGAATAGGCCTTGGTGTGAAACCAATGAAGGAAGGTCAGCGTGGGAGGATTACCTGGCCCGGATGATTCCTAAAATGTTTCATGTAAACCTACTTTAATAGTAGAATGCCTGTTCTTAAATTAGTACACTCTCGGGATGACTTATCCGAGAATCTATCCGGGAACTAATACAGACTTCCAGATTATGTCTGTATACATTCGAGGAAAATGACTCATATTGAGGAAAAGGTGGGAGTGAATTTAATGAGTTTGAGGAAGCGTAAGTCTAGTGAGGAGACAGTCTTAAAAAAACACAACAGACTTATCGCCTATCTGTGAATTCTCGGCATATTCCATTTCCCGGCAATAATCCTTCGGTGAATTCCCGGAATAATGTATTTTCTGGATATTTGTCTATTCTATATATTAAAAAAAAGGATGTCTGTTTGTCTGTCCCCTATGCATGTCCTTATGGCTTCACCAATAACAACCAAAGTTAGTAAGTAGATGCACCTCATGCTCCCAAAGATCATAATGCTACTTCTAGTTGTGTTCGAGGGTCTTTTGCGTCGTTTCCTCATTACCGTCTGTTACGTCACGTCGTACAACTTCTGCGGTATTCAACCATCCTGGTGGGTAGGCACACCTCTTGACACGCTCATTGGGAAAACATAACTCAAAGGATCAAACCTGGGGGGGGGGGGGGGAGACAAGCCATGGCCGTTCAAGCTGTAACATTTTACATTTTAGCATGGAAAAGGTGAATGACACTAACATTTTAAGACAATTATAACAGCGCTTTATTAGTTATTAAAACCATTTGCTTAAAAAAACATTTTAGTTACATTAACATGTCTTAAACTAATATTAAAGAAAAATTATTGGAAACATTCGATTCAATCCAATATGATTTTCCTTAAAGACTTGGCGATTTTTGCTTCTAATGAGGGCAGCTGCCCCCTCCTGCCCCTCGCTGGGTACGCCCATGATTCTACACTTAATTATAATTCCTCTCAGTACAAACGACGATTCACACGACGTTTTTGGTCTATGTTCGGGGTATGAGCTGAGCCGGTTTGTGGTATACGGAAATAATTTTTTTTATTGCTTCCTCTTCTATACAATCATCTAACCTGCTTTGTTCCTTTACTTAAAAATCCATTCATGTGACCATGAGTTTCAAGCCTCTTCCACTTCTCTAGGTACTCTCCTTCCCAGGCAACGCCGAGTGGCCAATATTACTTATCCTTGCTATTTTTGTTCTTAGGGGATAATGTTGCCGAAGGGTCAGTAATATAAATACTCGTCGGGAGTTGCGACAATCAGCCTTTATTAGTTCTTGAACTTCTGTATTCACATGCGACAAAGGGGACACTCGAGGCTGACGCGCACGATGATGAGGGAGTCTGGGGGAATAGTCTTACGTTCTCGCGAGGGGAGGCGGCGAGAAGCGAGAGGCGGTGCCGAAGGTCGGGGTCCTCAAAGTCCCCGGGTCGAGGTCCACCGAAGTTCCCCGGTTTAGCTCCATAGAAGTCGCCGAACGACGGAAAAGTAATCGTCCCGGGGCAGTATTTCTGCCCCATATAGGATGGTCGGAAATTCACTGATATGCTCTCATTGACGTTAGAGATTAAGTAATTCTAGACAATAAATTACTTTTTAAAAATTTTGCCTAGTTCTACCACTTCCGAGCTATTAGCGATTGAAGTTAGGCAATCAGAGCGTAGCGCGAGCGAATACGAATGTCCGTGGAGAGGCGGTGTTTTCAAACAGAAAGTGGTTTCAAAGCACCAGCCAGACGAAGATAAAAGATTTAATTTCACTCTCGAACCAATTTGAACATAGGTGCTCCAGTAGCGCAGCCACGAATTTTACAAAAGAGGATCCTCAAGTCGGCTTCATGATGCGTTTTGGCCCACCGCGTATTTAAATGGGTTTACAAAAGTCGCCACTCGCGTCGATGACGGACAAATTGTTCAGAGTTTCACGGAGAAATGAGCTGTAATTAGGGGTGTCAACGGATATTTACATTCATGATGATGTTATTTATCAAAGTCAAAACTCTTCAATGTTATTCCTCGCAATGACAAAACTTTATACCGCAAAATATTAGATAAGAGTGGATCGCATTGCACTCATCACCGCGCTGCGAACCTTTTTAAGATGCGATTACGACCGAAGCGGCAACAGAAATCAACCTTCTATGGGATGGAATTGGGCCTCCTATAAGCAGTCCCCTTGAGCGCAGCAACGCAGGTGTTTCAGTTCCGCAAGCGGCAAGAAGCGAGACTCCCAAGCCGAAGTGTTTTGGTTCGAAATGCGCTATTCCGCTTCTAATGTTTTAATTGGCGGCGGCCGAGAGTACGGCGTCGCGGCAAGCGGCCAAATTCACTTTTCTATCTCGAGAATCGGTGTAATAGAATTGAAAAATAGTCACCATAGAGTAAAATTAATAAAAAAATTTTACTAATGACACTTATTATGTAATCGCGGAGCAATTCAAGAAGTATACTGAAAGACTTCCATGAAAGATCAATCGCATTTTTTCCTCAAATGAATTTTAAAGCTCAGCTTTTCTTTCTCGTAGTAGGTCTCTGCGGTTTCCCCGCATTTGTGTGGTTCAATTACAGTATTCTATTCTAATGTAAATGGCAAAAAAATTTCCCAATAGACAGTTTTTTATCTGCCAATTTTCTATGGTGGTGATTGATCACCCACTGCCAAACACCCTAGAGGTGGCTCGCAGGTTATTGTGTAGATGTAAATCTGTTTTTTTGGGGTAGCTACCTTACCCTACTAAGAAGTGACAGTATATAATTATAACTAATGACTTACCATCATAGGTGGATCTAGAGGGGGGCACGGGGGCACGCACCCTCTCACACCCTTAAAAAAATATGCAATATTTTTAATACGGTCCCATTATCATTGCATCCGCTTTGTATTACGAAGTATCCTTGTGCCCCCTAGAACGAAATCCTGGATACGGTCGCGCTTGTGCCCCCCCCCCCCAGAAGGAAGTCCTGGATCCGCCCCTACTTACCGTTATATGAATAAATACTTCAGGAAATTCCTCCAATTCCTCCTTCCTCCTCTAACACAAAAATGTCCCAGGTTGGGCGCACGCAGTAAAATACACACTTAAAGATGAAAATAAATTAATTTTCAGGGGCACCCACCACCTTCCTCAGAGTTAGGAAAGATTTTTATTAAATTGTCTTTACTGTGTGTGCCCAACCTGGAATATTTCATCTTATATGTATAAATATTCGAGAATAATATCCCAAAGCCCCTTTCCCTCCATCTTACTGTCTAACAGTGATATATGTTTTTAAAACACAATGGAAATTAGCTATGCAAATGAGGCTCTAATTTTCATGGTTGAACTGACCTGGCAGATCGCTGCTGAGTTCTCAGTCAGCCACATAGCCAGAAAGGTATGAAGAGTTTGGGTGTTATGAGGGTTGCCTGCACTGATACTCTTTTGTCGTCGCTTTGGAGGTATCAGACAACGATACACTTGTTACACTCTTTTCAGCTACTTAACGATGAAATAATCTTTCAGTATTATAACAATTCATTGATTACTGGAAGACATAATAAAATGTAACCACATAATTTGAAAATTGAAGTGCTGGAGGGCTTGTGGTCTTCTCAGCAGATGCGTTGCAGGTAGTAACCTCCAGGGGAAAAATATGGGGGATGTTTATGCCCCCGAAACACCCCTATGGTCATAAAAAATTACGTACATCATTAAAAACAATTTATACTGATCAAGCATTACCAGTACTATTACACTTATTCACAAAATCACATTCACCCATTGTTATCCAATCCATTTTTAAAGCCCTACCTAACTAAATACCTCAACATGCACGCCTGAATTAATTTAACGCCATAATATGGACTCATTGTCACGATTTCCGAAGGCCTTCGTAGTCTGAGGTATTTATAATCGACAGCATTATATAATTAATATATGACCCATATTCTCCTGTTCCAAATCTAAACTGTAGCCGGAAAAATACATGTTCCTAATCTTTTTGTGTAACAATGTCATATTATCATTACCAAAAATGGATTAACAATGTTAACAAATTGCCTATTTGCATACAATTGAATGAATTAAAATATTGATATGCACATAATATATGCCCAATGTAATTGCACCTTAATGAATGCCTTCTGAATATGTTCACTTTATTTAGGTTAATTGTCAACTGACGAATGTAAAATTTTGTCAATACGTTAACGACATTCCATTATACTGTATTTGTACCAGCACTTTAATTTTCAAAAAACTTACATGTAAAATGTTTTATTTTATGTCATCAATCACAAAGATATTAAAATATTTTATTTTTACATCATACCATTAGTAACATAGTCATGGGCATATAGAAAATAGTTTTATGCATTTACTTGTAAAAAGTGGTGGGGAGAAATTACATGCACACCATTTAATAGCATTTAAAATTATTAAATTACTAATTTCAAATGCTATTAAAATAATATCATGAAAAAAATCAAGACAAAATATCAACAACAATAATACAAATTGACCTTAGCAATGAGTACAATTTATTCTGGTCAGGGTGTTACTTAATTATGTTTTCATGGTCACAATACACAAAGACCTGCCTATTCTGAGTAATTTCTTATCAACTGTAAGATGCAATATTAAATCCCTACTCTCCTGCCCCAAGTCTAAACTATAGCTGGAAAAAATGCATTAGTTACATAAATAAAAAAGGCCCTGTACAATATTATCGAAAAACATCACTAAAACAGTAATGCAAATAGTACTAAGCACTGGAATAAAGATCACAGCAACATATTATATATTATATTGAATGGTTTCACATATTTACGAGTAAATACAAATCACAAATGCACCAACTGTTTTAGCCAGGGATAAGTCATATTTGCATGTTATCAAATAACCATTACAATTTCCAACTCATGCGGAAAAACCACAAACTTTGGAAGAAAAATTATTCCATCGCATTCCCAATAAGGGTGCAATTTTGTAAGCATATGGTGCAAATTAATGACTTATCCCTGTTACACCCCCTCCCCACGATGAGGGAACAGTTTGGATTTGAGGGGTGCATGCACTACACTACGACCAAATTAATAAGAATAAAAAAACTACACAAAATATAATTAGCAATTCATAACAATGAAGCACTACTACTACTAATATCATTCATTCATTCATAAAATCACATTCCATTCAATCATTTATAAAATCACTTTTCACTCTCTCATTTATAATATCACATTCCATTCACTCATTTGTAAAATCACATTCATCCATTCATACAGCCCTGCCAACCTAAATACTGCTTTATAAGCCTGAATTAATTAAGCGCCTAAATACGGAATCGTGGCCACGATATACGAAGACCTGCCTAATCTGAGTTATTTCTACTCGACGGTAGGACGCATTATGAAATCCCTACTCTCCTGCCGCAAATCCTAACTACAGCTGGAAAAAAACATGCATTAATAAAAATATACAAACACCCTGTACAATAATTGCAACAAGGAATGCAAAAAAAAAACAACTATCTTCAGGCTTGGTGTCTTCTTTCTTCTTATCTTCATTCTTCCTTTCTTCACGATAAAATCCTCAAGTCTCTAGTTGTCGGCGATGTAACCTTCAGGTGTCCATTTCATGGACCTCCACAGTTGTCTCCAAAAGCAATCGCTGTCGTTGTCCACGTGGTTGACCTGTGGTAATATAACAAAAAATTCTCATAATCCAACGAAGGGACCTAAAAAGTTGACTCTCAGCTCAGAAATATCATTTCGAGGAAGAAGTTCTGAAAATATTAACTTTTTAAGTGTCTATAAATTTTTAAAATGAAAAAGATGCAAGGGTGGGAAATTCCAAATTATTTGACGCTTATATAATCGGGGATATTTCAATGTATTTTCATTATTCTCTTAAGTTTTTAAGATATGATTGGGTAATATTAAAAATATTCCCGGAAATCATTACAGTGAGCTGAGTGTGTTATTTATATAACATTTTTTTACGACTTTCTTGGACTCCATGGGTATTACTAAAAATTGATAGCAAATATATACCATTCTGCATTAAATATAAGTACTATTATAAGAATTGGAAAACAATAATGAAATTATAAAAATCAATACGATGAAATTATTTAAAAAGACGAAAACAGAAGTTACAAATATGACATCCATATTAAGTACACCACACCTATCCAGGAGGATGTATTTTAATAATTTCTTGTAGGGTGTAATTTAATAATTAAGTCTTCTAATACGATAGAAATAATATAAGTTAATTCTCAAGGTCATGCAAAGAGCCAGAGAGCAAGTATTACTTCAGAAACAAAACAGCCGAAAAAAATGAAAAATATATACTGATATTTCCGACACCATATATTAAATAATACTTAATAAATATTTAATAGCAAGGAAAAACGCGTCACCGGAAATTCAGTACCCAAAATTAAACAAAAAAGAGTATCAATCATTGTAGAATTGTAGTATTGTTGCGACTTTTTTTAAATGTCACTTATACTCATTAAATTCACGGAAAAATTCAGAAAGGTAGAAAATATGACCGGAATCTCATGTTTCCCTCAAGTAGGGTCTCCGAGGAAGTAATTCCTGGAGCACGCGTGACGGTTGCTGAGTTACCAAAATCAAGGCCAATATGGAAACCTCGGCCTCCACATTACAATGAGAAAATTAAACAGCAAAGTAAATACTTACGATAGATTCACGAAAATCCCCATTACTGTCCATCTTTCTAATTATTAAATTTAATGGAAATGAAGTTTCCAATTGAAATATATGAAAGCAAACGCTATCGTCGTCGTCAACCAATCAATGCCTTGAGATTCAGCGCGGGATTTAAGTTTAAGTTTAGTGAGTGTTGCAAAAAAAGCGCGAGATCTTAGTTTTGGGCGCGGTTTAATTAAATATTTTTGCGTTGGACAAGTGAAAATATTTATTTATTTTCTCTCAAAATCGTTAATTTTACCATCGAGGTTCCTGAATGTAAAAACTATACTGTACTTATGTGGTCACTAAATAATGGTTCTGAACTGAACTCAACTTGGAAGAGGAATAAAATGAAATCTTACCGTCTGCCTCCGGCACGAGCTGTATTCTTTCCATCTCTTTGCACGTGCTTTCATCGTAGCCTCGAGTAGTCAACTCACACAATACGATCCGACGAACTCTGCAGTTGAAAAAAACGAACACTCATAAAGAGACAAAGCAATGTCCTAGAAAATCGGCTTCATGGCCGAATCAATCAATACATTTTCTTATGGCGCACAGACGTTACAGAGTGAATAGGCTCACCATTTAATTAGATTTAAAAAACTTCGAGTGAAAAATAAAATTTCCCGTATTGCAGAGGAAATTAAATAATATTCATTTAATTAATAATACTCATTATAATAAAATAATTCCAATTAAATGGAACTATATCTTTGTTTTAAATAGGAAAAATTAAGGATTTATTTTGAAGTGGGTAACCTTTCACAGGACAAAAAATAGTTAAATAATTCTGATTCAGAATGAAAAAAATATGATGGAAAATAAAATTTGTGATGAATAAACATGTAATTAGAAACTAATTATAAATAAAAGTTATTCGGACTGCTTTATAATGTAAAAATATTTTGCGGAGACTGTTTTAAAAAATATTTTGTCTCGAAAACATTTGTAAAGAAAATACGTTGATGTGTGATTATGAGTCATCCAGAAAAATTTTGGCACGAAAAAAATATTTTGCACTTTCGAACATTTTTTCATAACTTTTCAATTTAATTCAATTCAAAGTTATTATCAATTATCATTAAGTCAATGAAATATCGCCTCTAGTTACTAAGCACCAAGTACAATTTTCAAACTAAGTAATCAATTACTAAATTGAGGAGGATATTAAGTTTATTTGTTAATTTGGATGGCATTATGGGCAAATTAGAAGTTCAGTATAAGCATGAGCACAATTGAGTTCCGTTAATGAATGCAAAATTAAACATTCTCAAGCAAATTGTTAATTTGAAAATGTATATAGGAAAAATGAACCAAATTTGAATGAATATTATGAGATCATACCGCTCCTTATCTGCTGAAACTCATGTAGAGCCGCAAGAAGCCGGCTCGCTAAGGTGCACCTTCCCATTTTCCTCCAAGTGTGTTCTTTCTCCTTATCATCATGTCCGGCGATGACGCGGGTGAGAGAGAGCGGGTTAGTGCATACTGCATACACAAATAAATAACCCTTCCGAGGATTTGCACCACTCCAAAACAGCACTCAAGAACGTGTCAATGGCATTAATAGGAAATCATAAATTTCCTACCTAGCCACAACCACATTCCTGCATGACGCAATGGAATATGTAATGCAAAACCGCAGCACAAAAAACTAAAACTAACGCGCGAAAAAAACGCCTAGCCTTACGCAAACTTATGTTCATTGGGCAGAAGTGCCCAAAGCTAAGATATCGTCTTCTTCTGGTGCCGCGATGCCATCCTCATCTGTCTTCTCTTCTTCCGATGAATCTTCATTCTTCTCTTCACATCCAGCGATGGGTTGCGGACCTAGGGAGAGAGCGGGTAAGTGCATACACAAATAAATAACCCTTCCGAGGATTTTCACCACTCCAAAGCAGCACACAAGAACGTGACAATGGCATTAATAGGAAATTATAAATTTCCTACCTAGCCACAACCACATTCCTGCATGACGCAATGGAATTCATAATGCAAAACCACGGCACAAAAAACTAAAACTAACGCGCGAAAAAACGCCTAGCCTTACGCAAATTTATATTCATTGAGCAGATGGGCCCAAAACTAAGCCAGATATATCGCACACGTCTTCATACGATGCTCCTCTTCTTTCTTCTGTGTATACTTGCGTCTTCAATCTCCTCTTCTTCGTGCAGTCTTCACTCTTCCTTCCTTTAAGTCCAGCGATGTATTGAATCTGTGAAGAGGTAAGATTAGTGCATGCACAAACAATTAACACTAACATGCAAGCCCTAACGCAACGCAACGGAAAAATACTCGCAGCACACGCAAATATAAATAATCACACGCAGAAAAATATCACACGAAATTACACGATAGAAAATAAAACACACGCAATCGGATTCAACCCGTTCTTCGAGCTGAATTTGATGTCTTCAATCTTCATGGCTGGAAGGGAAAGAGTTACAGACATGTTACAATTAAGTACAAAAAAACACTCAGTTCAGGCGAGGGATTATCAATGTCCACTCATTCCCTATATACACACACATTATCTTTCCTCTTTATTTTTCGAGGCCCCCTGCGATGTCTTCAATCTTCGGGGCCTCAGCTACGTCTTCTTTTTTCATTCTTCCCTCCTGCAATAAATGGTGTTAGTACAAAACCCACCCAAATACCTAAAAAAAACTGCACACATAAGAATACCCAAATGGATTTCCTGCGTATGAATGCATTCTTTGTCTCCTATGACCGGTCTCATTCGTAATATAATATAATTCGTAAACCTTTCGTTTGTTACCTAGAGCTCATGCTTTGATAATCTAGGGTGAATTCACTGTCCACTAGGAGTTTCTCATAACTCCAGTTGCGTGGTTCAGGTCGGCCCTAATATACCATTTCATGTTCAAGATAACATGATGCAAACCTGATGAAAATGCGGCAATATACAGATACGGAAATGCACAGCGTCCGAGGATAACTGTACTCTTCCCAGCCTTCATCTTTAGTCAATGAATGGTGTTTTAATTCTTCAATATTCATTCTGAAATTGAAGCAAAAACGGGGATCAAAATTCGAGTCAAATCTCTCCGAATAACATGAAAGGAATTAGCATTGGATGTCCCGCGGGGCAATCGTCTTCTTCTCTTCTTTATTCTTCCTGCTCCACCCTTCATTCTTCCCCTCACGTACGGGGATGGCTTGCACCTAAGGAGAGAGCAAAAAATTAAATTAAATTCGGGGGTTAGATTATTAAATATGGGTCACTCCATCTTAATTCAACAAGCGTTTGTCCCTATGAGACTCAGATTTTGATATAAGTATGGGACTATATCAACCTCTAACTAAATACCCTGAGATATTTTTTAAAAATGTGGTTTTAATACGATATCAAATTTTTTGCCAAGAAGTCGCCTAAAATCATATAAATCCCAAAATTTAACTATTTAATATAATGATTTAATTGTCGTATAGCCATTATTATTTGCTAATTTTACAGCTAAGTCATTTCGGAAGTCACTCTGAGTAAAATATTTATAAATTTCGATTTAATCTATCCTTACCTTATTACCGAGAGAATGTTTTATATATACACGGCTTCCGGAAACAGGAGTGGAGGAGATAGAAGGAAGTGGAGGAGGTAGAAGGAAGTGGAGGAGGTAGAAGGAAGTGGAGGCGGTAGAAGGAAGTAGAGGACGTAGAAGTAAGTGGAGGAGGTAGGAGGAAGTGGAGGAGGTAGAACGAAGTGGAGGACGTAGAAGGAAGTGGAGGAGGTAGAAGGAAGTGGAGGAGGTAGAAGAAAGTGAAGGAGGTAGAAAGAATTGGAGGAAAGAAGAGGAAGGGGAGGAGGGAGAATAAGGGGTTGTCGGAGAAGGAAGGGGAGGAGGAAGAAAGAAATGAAGGAAAGAGAAGGAAGTGGAGGAGGGTGAAGGAAGGGGAGGAGGTAGAAGGAAGGAGAGGAGGTTAAAGGAAGTGGAGGAGGGAGAAGGAAGAAGAGGAGGTAGAAGGAAGTGGAGGAGGTATAATAAAGTGGAGGAGGTTGAAGGAAGTGGAGAAGGTAGAAGGAAGGGGAGGATGATGAAGGAAGTGGATGAGGTAGTAGTAAGTAAAGGAGGTAGAAGCAAGGTGAGGAAGTAGAAGGAAGTGGAGGAGGTAGAAGGAAATGGAGGAGGTAGAATGAAGTGGAGAAGGTAGAAGGAAGTGGAGGACGTAGAAGGAAGTGGAGGAGGTAGAAGAAACTGGAGGAGGTAGAAGGAAGTGGTGGAGGTAGAAGGAAGTGAAGGAGGTGAAAGGAAGTGGAGGAGAGAGGAGGAAGTTGAGGAGGGAGAAGTTAGTGGAGGAGAGAGAAGGAAGTGGAGGATGGAGTAGGAAGGGGAGGAGGGAGAAGGAAGAAGAGGAAAGAGAAGAAAGGGGAGGAGGAAAGGAAATGCAAGAGGGAGAAGGAAGGTGAGGAGGGTGAGGGAAGGGGAGGAGGTAGAATGAAGCGGAGGAGGTAGAAGGAAGTGGAGGAGGTAGAGTGTAGTGCAGGAGGTAGAAGGAAGTTGAGGAGGTAGAAGGAAGTGGAGGAGGTAAAAGGAATTGGAGGAGGCAAAAGGAATTGGAGAAGGCAGAAGGAAGTGGAGGAGGTAGAAAGAAGTGGAGGACGTAGAAAGAAGTGGAGGAGGTAGAAGGAAGTGGAGGAGGTAGAAGGAAGTGAAGGAGGTAGAAGGAATTGGAGGAAAGAAAAGGAAGGAGAGGAGGGAGAAGAAGGGGTTGTCGGAGAAGGAAGGGGAGGAGGAAGAAAGAAATGAAGGAAAGAGAAGGAAGTGGAGGAGGGTGAAGGAAGGGGAGGAGGTAGAAGGAAGGAGAGGAGGTTAAAGGAAGTGGAGGAGGTAGAAGGAAGTGGAGGAGGTAGAAGGAAGTGGAGGACATAGAAGGAAGTGGAGGAGGTAGAAGGAAGGGGAGAAGGCAGAACGAAGTGGAGGAGGTAGAAGGAAGTGGAGGAGGAAGAAGAAAGTGGAGAAGGGAGAAGGTGGTGGAGAAGGAGAAGGAAGTGGAGGAGAAAGAAGGAAGTGGAGGAGGTAAAAGAAGTGGAGGAGGTAGAAGGAAGTGGAGGAGGTAGAACAAAGTGGAGGAGATGGAACAAAGTGGAGGAAGTGAAGGAAGGGTAGGAGGTAGAAGTAACAAGAGGAAGTAGAAGGAAGTGGAGGAGGTAGAAGGAAGTGGAGGAGGGAGAAGGAAGTGGAGGAGGTAGAAGAAAGTGGAGGAGGAAGAAGGAAGGGGAGGTGGGAGAATGAAGTGGAGGAAGGAGAAAGAAAGAGAGGAGGTATAAGGAAGTGGAGGACGTCGAAGGAAGTGGAGGAGGTCGAAGGAAGTGGAGGAGGTAGAAAGAAGTTGAGGAGGTGGAACAGGTAGAAGGAAGTGGAGGAGGTGTAGGGAAGTGGAGGAGGTCGAAGGAAGTGGAGGAGGTAGAAGGAAGTGGAGTAAGTAGAAGGAAGTGGAGGAGGTGTAGGGAAGTGGAGGAGGTCGAAGGAAGTGGAGGAGGTAGAAGGAAGTGGAGCAGGTAGAAGGAAGTGGAGGAGGTAGAACAAAGTGAAGGAGGTGAAGGAAGGGGAGGAGGTAGAAGGAAAAGGAAAGGTAGAAGGAATTTGAGGATGGAGTAGGAAGGGGTGGAGGGAGGAGGAAGGGGAGGAGGTAGAAGAAAATGTAGGAAAGAGAAGGAAGGGGAGGAATTAGAAGGAAGGGGAGGAGGTAGATGGAAGTGGAGGAGGAAGAAGGAAGTGGAGGACGTATAAGGAAGTGGAGGAGGTAGAACGAAGTGGAGGAGGTAAAACGAAGTGGAAGAGGTAGAAGGAAGAAGGGGAGGTAGAAGGAGGTGAAGGAGGTAGAAGGAAGTGGGGGAAAGAGAAGGAAGGGGAGGAGGGAGAAGAAGGGGATGTCGGAGAAGGAAGGGGAGGAGGAAGAAGGAAATGGAGGAAAGAGAAGGAATTGGAGGAGGGTGAAGGAAGGGGAGGAGGTAGAAGGAAGCGGAGGAGGTAGAAGGAAGTGTAGGACGTAGAAGGAAGTGGAGGAGGTTGAAGGAAGTGGAGGAGGTAGAAGGAAGTGGTGGAGGTAGAAGGAAGTGTATGAGGGAGAAGGAAGTGGAGAAGGCAGAAGGAAGTGGAGTAGGCAGAAGAAAGTGGAGGAGGAAGAAGGAAGAGGAGTAGGTTGAAAGAAGTGGAGGAGGTAGAAGGAAGTGGTGGAGGTAGAAGGAAGTGGATGAGGTAGAAGGAAGTGGAGGAGGCAGAAGGAAGTGGAGTAGGTAGAAGAAGGTGGAGGAGGCAAAGGAAAGTGGAGGAGGAAGAAGAAAATGGAGGAGGTAGAAGGAAGTTGAGGAGGTAGAATAAAGTGGAGGAGGTAGAAGGAAGTGGAGGAGGTAGAAAGAAGTGGAACAGGTAGAAGGAAGTGGAGGAAGTAGAAGGAAGTTAAGGAGGTAGAAGGAAGTGGAGGAGGTAGAAGGAAGTGGTGGAGGTAGAAGGAAGTGGATGAGGGAGAAGGAAGTGGAGAAGGCAGAAGGAAGTGGAGTAGGCAGAAGAAAGTGGAGGAGGAAGAAGGAAGAGGAGTAGGTTGAAAGAAGTGGAGGAGTTAGAAGGAAGTGGTGGAGGTAGAAGGAAGTGGATGAGGTAGAAGGAAGTGGAGGAGGCAGAAGGAAGTGGAGTAGGTAGAAGAAAGTGGAGGAGGCAAAGGAAAGTGGACGAGGAAGAAGAAAATGGAGGAGGTAGAAGGAAGTTGAGGAGGTAGAATAAAGTGGAGGAGGTAGAAGGAAGTGGAGGAGGTAGGAAGAAGTGGAACAGGTAGAAGGAAGTGGAGGAAGTAGAAGGAAGTTAAGGAGGTAGAAGGAAGTGGAGGAGGATGAAGGAAGTAAAGGTGGTAGAAGTATGTGGAGGAGGTAGAAGTAAGTGGAGGAGGTAGAAGGAAGTGGAGGCAGTAGAAGGAAGTTGAGGTAGAAGGAAGTTGAGGTGGTAGAAGGAAGTGGAGGAGGTATTATGAAGTGGAGGAGGGAGAAGGAAGAAGAGGATGTAGAAGGAAGTGGAGGAGGTCAAAGGAAGTGGAAGAGGTCGAAGGAGTTGGAGGAGGTAGAAGGAAGTGGAGGAGGTAGAACAAAGTGGAGGAGGTGAATTAAAGGGTTGAGGTAGAAGGAAGTAGAGGAGGTAGAAGGAAATGGAGGATGTAGAAGGAAGTGGAGGACGGAGAAGGAAGTGGAGGAGATAGAAGAAAGTGGAGAAGGGAGAAGGAACGGGAGGAGGCAGAAGGATGAGGAGGAGGTAGTAGGAAGTGGAGGAGAAAGAAGGAAGAGGAGGAGGTAGAAGGAAGTGGAGGAGGTAGAAGGAAGTGGAGGAGGTAGAACAAAGTGAAGTAGGTATAACAAAGTGGAGGAGGTGAAGGAAGGGTAGGAGGTAGAAAGAACTAGAGGAAGTAGAAGTAAGTTAAGGAGGTAGAAGGAAGTGGAGGAGGGAGAAGGAAGTGGAGGAGGTAGAAGAAAGTGGAGGAGGTAGAAGGAAGTGGTGGAGGTAGAAGGAAGTGGATGAGGGAGAAGGAAGTGGAGAAGGCAGAAGGAAGTGGAGTAGGCAGAAGAAAGTGGAGGAGGAAGAAGGAAGAGGAGTAGGTTGAAAGAAGTGGAGGAGTTAGAAGGAAGTGGTGGAGGTAGAAGGAAGTGGATGAGGTAGAAGGAAGTGGAGGAGGCAGAAGGAAGTGGAGTAGGTAGAAGAAAGTGGAGGAGGCAAAGGAAAGTGGACGAGGAAGAAGAAAATGGAGGAGGTAGAAGGAAGTTGAGGAGGTAGAATAAAGTGGAGGAGGTAGAAGGAAGTGGAGGAGGTAGGAAGAAGTGGAACAGGTAGAAGGAAGTGGAGGAAGTAGAAGGAAGTTAAGGAGGTAGAAGGAAGTGGAGGAGGATGAAGGAAGTAAAGGTGGTAGAAGTATGTGGAGGAGGTAGAAGTAAGTGGAGGAGGTAGAAGGAAGTGGAGGCAGTAGAAGGAAGTTGAGGTAGAAGGAAGTTGAGGTGGTAGAAGGAAGTGGAGGAGGTATTATGAAGTGGAGGAGGGAGAAGGAAGAAGAGGATGTAGAAGGAAGTGGAGGAGGTCAAAGGAAGTGGAAGAGGTCGAAGGAGTTGGAGGAGGTAGAAGGAAGTGGAGGAGGTAGAACAAAGTGGAGGAGGTGAATTAAAGGGTTGAGGTAGAAGGAAGTAGAGGAGGTAGAAGGAAATGGAGGATGTAGAAGGAAGTGGAGGACGGAGAAGGAAGTGGAGGAGATAGAAGAAAGTGGAGAAGGGAGAAGGAACGGGAGGAGGCAGAAGGATGAGGAGGAGGTAGTAGGAAGTGGAGGAGAAAGAAGGAAGAGGAGGAGGTAGAAGGAAGTGGAGGAGGTAGAAGGAAGTGGAGGAGGTAGAACAAAGTGAAGTAGGTATAACAAAGTGGAGGTAGAAGGAAGGAGAGGAGGTTAAAGGAAGTGGAGGAGGTAGAAGGAAGTGGAGGAGGTAGAAGGAAGTGGAGGACATAGAAGGAAGTGGAGGAGGTAGAAGGAAGGGGAGAAGGCAGAACGAAGTGGAGGAGGTAGAAGGAAGTGGAGGAGGAAGAAGAAAGTGGAGAAGGGAGAAGGTGGTGGAGAAGGAGAAGGAAGTGGAGGAGAAAGAAGGAAGTGGAGGAGGTAAAAGAAGTGGAGGAGGTAGAAGGAAGTGGAGGAGGTAGAACAAAGTGGAGGAGATGGAACAAAGTGGAGGAAGTGAAGGAAGGGTAGGAGGTAGAAGTAACAAGAGGAAGTAGAAGGAAGTGGAGGAGGTAGAAGGAAGTGGAGGAGGGAGAAGGAAGTGGAGGAGGTAGAAGAATGTGGAGGAGGAAGAAGGAAGGGGAGGTGGGAGAATGAAGTGGAGGAAGGAGAAAGAAAGAGAGGAGGTATAAGGAAGTGGAGGACGTCGAAGGAAGTGGAGGAGGTCGAAGGAAGTGGAGGAGGTAGAAAGAAGTTGAGGAGGTGGAACAGGTAGAAGGAAGTGGAGGAGGTGTAGGGAAGTGGAGGAGGTCGAAGGAAGTGGAGGAGGTAGAAGGAAGTGGAGTAAGTAGAAGGAAGTGGAGGAGGTGTAGGGAAGTGGAGGAGGTCGAAGGAAGTGGAGGAGGTAGAAGGAAGTGGAGCAGGTAGAAGGAAGTGGAGGAGGTAGAACAAAGTGAAGGAGGTGAAGGAAGGGGAGGAGGTAGAAGGAAAAGGAAAGGTAGAAGGAATTTGAGGATGGAGTAGGAAGGGGTGGAGGGAGGAGGAAGGGGAGGAGGTAGAAGAAAATGTAGGAAAGAGAAGGAAGGGGAGGAATTAGAAGGAAGGGGAGGAGGTAGATGGAAGTGGAGGAGGTAGAACGAAGTGGAGGAGGTAAAACGAAGTGGAAGAGGTAGAAGGAAGAAGGGGAGGTAGAAGGAGGTGAAGGAGGTAGAAGGAAGTGGGGGAAAGAGAAGGAAGGGGAGGAGGGAGAAGAAGGGGATGTCGGAGAAGGAAGGGGAGGAGGAAGAAGGAAATGGAGGAAAGAGAAGGAATTGGAGGAGGGTGAAGGAAGGGGAGGAGGTAGAAGGAAGCGGAGGAGGTAGAAGGAAGTGTAGGACGTAGAAGGAAGTGGAGGAGGTTGAAGGAAGTGGAGGAGGTAGAAGGAAGTGGTGGAGGTAGAAGGAAGTGTATGAGGGAGAAGGAAGTGGAGAAGGCAGAAGGAAGTGGAGTAGGCAGAAGAAAGTGGAGGAGGAAGAAGGAAGAGGAGTAGGTTGAAAGAAGTGGAGGAGGTAGAAGGAAGTGGTGGAGGTAGAAGGAAGTGGATGAGGTAGAAGGAAGTGGAGGAGGCAGAAGGAAGTGGAGTAGGTAGAAGAAGGTGGAGGAGGCAAAGGAAAGTGGAGGAGGAAGAAGAAAATGGAGGAGGTAGAAGGAAGTTGAGGAGGTAGAATAAAGTGGAGGAGGTAGAAGGAAGTGGAGGAGGTAGAAAGAAGTGGAACAGGTAGAAGGAAGTGGAGGAAGTAGAAGGAAGTTAAGGAGGTAGAAGGAAGTGGAGGAGGTAGAAGGAAGTGGAGGAGGTAGAAGGAAGTGGATGAGGGAGAAGGAAGTGGAGAAGGCAGAAGGAAGTGGAGTAGGCAGAAGAAAGTGGAGGAGGAAGAAGGAAGAGGAGTAGGTTGAAAGAAGTGGAGGAGTTAGAAGGAAGTGGTGGAGGTAGAAGGAAGTGGATGAGGTAGAAGGAAGTGGAGGAGGCAGAAGGAAGTGGAGTAGGTAGAAGAAAGTGGAGGAGGCAAAGGAAAGTGGACGAGGAAGAAGAAAATGGAGGAGGTAGAAGGAAGTTGAGGAGGTAGAATAAAGTGGAGGAGGTAGAAGGAAGTGGAGGAGGTAGGAAGAAGTGGAACAGGTAGAAGGAAGTGGAGGAAGTAGAAGGAAGTTAAGGAGGTAGAAGGAAGTGGAGGAGGATGAAGGAAGTAAAGGTGGTAGAAGTATGTGGAGGAGGTAGAAGTAAGTGGAGGAGGTAGAAGGAAGTGGAGGCAGTAGAAGGAAGTTGAGGTAGAAGGAAGTTGAGGTGGTAGAAGGAAGTGGAGGAGGTATTATGAAGTGGAGGAGGGAGAAGGAAGAAGAGGATGTAGAAGGAAGTGGAGGAGGTCAAAGGAAGTGGAAGAGGTCGAAGGAGTTGGAGGAGGTAGAAGGAAGTGGAGGAGGTAGAACAAAGTGGAGGAGGTGAATTAAAGGGTTGAGGTAGAAGGAAGTAGAGGAGGTAGAAGGAAATGGAGGATGTAGAAGGAAGTGGAGGACGGAGAAGGAAGTGGAGGAGATAGAAGAAAGTGGAGAAGGGAGAAGGAACGGGAGGAGGCAGAAGGATGAGGAGGAGGTAGTAGGAAGTGGAGGAGAAAGAAGGAAGAGGAGGAGGTAGAAGGAAGTGGAGGAGGTAGAAGGAAGTGGAGGAGGTAGAACAAAGTGAAGTAGGTATAACAAAGTGGAGGAGGTGAAGGAAGGGTAGGAGGTAGAAAGAACTAGAGGAAGTAGAAGTAAGTTAAGGAGGTAGAAGGAAGTGGAGGAGGGAGAAGGAAGTGGAGGAGGTAGAAGAAAGTGGAGGAGGTAGAAGGAAGTGGTGGAGGTAGAAGGAAGTGGATGAGGGAGAAGGAAGTGGAGAAGGCAGAAGGAAGTGGAGTAGGCAGAAGAAAGTGGAGGAGGAAGAAGGAAGAGGAGTAGGTTGAAAGAAGTGGAGGAGTTAGAAGGAAGTGGTGGAGGTAGAAGGAAGTGGATGAGGTAGAAGGAAGTGGAGGAGGCAGAAGGAAGTGGAGTAGGTAGAAGAAAGTGGAGGAGGCAAAGGAAAGTGGACGAGGAAGAAGAAAATGGAGGAGGTAGAAGGAAGTTGAGGAGGTAGAATAAAGTGGAGGAGGTAGAAGGAAGTGGAGGAGGTAGGAAGAAGTGGAACAGGTAGAAGGAAGTGGAGGAAGTAGAAGGAAGTTAAGGAGGTAGAAGGAAGTGGAGGAGGATGAAGGAAGTAAAGGTGGTAGAAGTATGTGGAGGAGGTAGAAGTAAGTGGAGGAGGTAGAAGGAAGTGGAGGCAGTAGAAGGAAGTTGAGGTAGAAGGAAGTTGAGGTGGTAGAAGGAAGTGGAGGAGGTATTATGAAGTGGAGGAGGGAGAAGGAAGAAGAGGATGTAGAAGGAAGTGGAGGAGGTCAAAGGAAGTGGAAGAGGTCGAAGGAGTTGGAGGAGGTAGAAGGAAGTGGAGGAGGTAGAACAAAGTGGAGGAGGTGAATTAAAGGGTTGAGGTAGAAGGAAGTAGAGGAGGTAGAAGGAAATGGAGGATGTAGAAGGAAGTGGAGGACGGAGAAGGAAGTGGAGGAGATAGAAGAAAGTGGAGAAGGGAGAAGGAACGGGAGGAGGCAGAAGGATGAGGAGGAGATAGTAGGAAGTGGAGGAGAAAGAAGGAAGAGGAGGAGGTAGAAGGAAGTGGAGGAGGTAGAAGGAAGTGGAGGAGGTAGAACAAAGTGAAGTAGGTATAACAAAGTGGAGGAGGTGAAGGAAGGGTAGGAGGTAGAAAGAACTAGAGGAAGTAGAAGTAAGTTAAGGAGGTAGAAGGAAGTGGAGGAGGGAGAAGGAAGTGGAGGAGGTAGAAGAAAGTGGAGGAGGAAGAAGGAAGGGGAGGTGGGAGAAAGAAGTGGAGGAGGGAGAAGGAAGGAGAGGAGGTAGAAAGAAGTGTACGAGTACGAAGGAAGTGGAAGAGGTAGAAGGAAGATGAGGAGGTAGAATAAAGTGAAGGAGGTAGAAGGAAGTGGAGGAGGTAGAAAGAAGTTGAACAGGTAGAAATAAGTGGAGAAGGTAGAAGGAAGTGGAGGAGTCGGAAGGAAGTGGAGCAGGTAGAAGGAAGTGGAGGAGGTAGAACAAAGTGGAGGAGGTGACGGAAGGGGAGGAGGTAGAAGGAAGTGGAAGAGGTAGAAGGAAGTGGAGGATGGAGTAGGAAGGGGAGGAGGGAGAAGGAAGGGGAGGAGGGAGAAAGAAGGGGAGGAGGTAGAAGGACATGTAGGAAAGAGAAGGAAGGGGAGGAGGGAGAAGAAGGGGATGTCGGAGAAGGAAGGGGAGGAGGAAGAAGGAAATGAAGGAAAGAGAAGGAAGTGGAGGAGGGTGAAGGAAGGGGAGGAGGTAGAAGGAAGGGGAGGAGGTAGAAGGAAGTGTAGGACGTAGAAGGAAGTGCAGGAGGTAGAAGGAAGTGTAGGACGTAGAAGGAAGTGGAGGAGGTAGAAGGAAGGGGAGAAGGCAGAAGGAAGTGGAGAAGGTAGAAGGAAGGGGAAAAGGTAGAAGGAAATGAAGGACGAAGTGGAGGAGGTAGAAGGAAATGGAGGAGGTATAGGGAAAAAGAGGAAAGAGAAGAAGGGGAGGTCGGAGAAGGAAGGGGAGGAAGTATAAGGAAGTTGTGGATGTAGAAGGAAGTGTAGGAGGTAGAAGGAAGTGGAGGAGGTAGAAGAAAGTGGAGGAGGTAGAAGGAAATGGAGGAAAGAGAAGGAAGGGGAGGAGGGAGAAGAAGGGGAGGTCGGAGAAGGAAGGGGAGGGGGTAGAAGGAAGTGGTGGAGGTAGAAGGAAGTGTAGGAGGTAGAAGGAAGTTGAGGCCGTAGAAAGAATTGGAGGAGGTAGAAGGAATTGGAGGAGGTAGAAGAAAGTGGAGAAGGTAGAAGGAAGTGGAGCAGGTAGAAGGAAGTGGAGGAGGTAGAAAAACTGGAGGAGGTGAAGGAAAGGGAGGAGGTAAAAGGAAGTGGAAGAGGTAGAAGAAAATGGAGGGTGGAATAAGAAGGGGATGAGGGAGAAGGAAGGGGAGGAGGTAGAAGGAAATGAATGAAAGAGAAGGAAGGGGAGGAATGAGACGGAAGGGGAGGAGGTAGAAGGAAGTGGAGGAAAAAGAAGGAAGTGGAGGACGTATAACCTTTTCCCTACCGTACACGTATATATACGTGTGGACGTTTCCTGACCCGGGAGACCACGGGCGTATATATACGTGTGAGATTTTCCCGGTCAAGAGAACGAAACACGTATATATACGTTTTCGAGCTCTCCCCCATTCAGGACGGTTGTGGGTTTAGGTCGCCTTTGTCTTGGGACCCAACGCTTCGGGGTTTAGTATTAACCCTCCGAATCCGGGAGCAGGTACCCGGACCCTTCGTCTTTTACAACCTCTCTCAGCGGTAAGGGACAGCGGACATACAATTGTTTATAGAGTCAATTTTCGAAATAAATATTTGTTCATTTCTCAAGAAATATAAACTAAGAATTGAATTGTTTGTCTTTTGAGCAGCGTTTACAATTTTTAAACGAAATTATACGACAAATATTAACTTATATATCGAGTTATGTATAAACATCAACATGGAAATACTTGCTTTGATAATGGCCTTAGAACTTCGTTTAAAATTTGACAATGCTCAGATAAAAATGAGGAATTATATTCAATGTCTGTAATTTACGTGCAAGCAACAATTATCCATTTGCTAAATACATATAAGCAATGCATAAGTTGACCGCGAACCAATGCCGCATGTATGGTTGTAAACCCGGAAAGGAGGGAGCACAACTACTCTTGGAGTCCAAGATAATACGGAGTCCCACCATGGAGGGGTCGAAAAAGGTTCAGCGAGACCCTTCTTAACGAATGCCCTCCAAAAATGCTCCGTACCACGAGAAAGAAGAGTCTCTTGGGGAGCGGTACAGCAGTCAAGGTAAGACGAAAACTCCTTGGTCTCGAAAATGATAAGGAAGTATAGGAGATAGAACGAAGTGGAGGGGGTAGAAGGAAGTAGAGGAGGTAGAAGGAAGTGAAGGAGGTAGAAGGAAGTGGAGGATAGAGAAGGAAGGGGAGGATGGAGAAGAAGGCGATGTCGAAGAAGGAAGGGGAGGAGGAAGAAGGATATGGAGGAAAGAGAAGGAAGTGGAGGAGGGTGAAGGAAGGGGAGGAGGTAGAAGGAAGGGGAGGAGGTAGAAGGAAGTGGAGGAGGTAGAAGGAAGTGTAGGACGTAGAAGGAAGTGGAGGAGGTAGAAGGAAGGGGAGAAGGCAGAAGGAAGTGGAGGAGGTAGAAGCAACGGGAAGAGGTAGAAGGAAATGGAGGATTAAGAATGAAGTGGAGGAGGTAGAAGGAAATGGAGGAGGTAGAAGGAAATGGAGGAAAGAGAAGGAAGGGGAGGAGGGAGAAGAAGGGGAGGTCGTAGAAGGAAGGAGAGGAAGTAGAAGGAAGTGGTGGAGGTAGAACGAAGTGTAGGAGGTAGAAGGAAGTGGAGGAGAGAGAAGGAAGTGGAGGAGGTAGAACGAAATGGAGGAAAGAGAAGGAAGGGGAGGAGGGAGAAGAAATGGAGGTCGGAGAAGGAAGGGGAGGAGGTAGAAGGAAGTGGTTGAGGTAGAAGGAGGTGTAGGAGGTAGAAGCAAGTGGAGGCCGTAGAAGGAATTGGACCCCTGTTGAATAATTGTTGAACCCCCTTGTCCCCCTGTCCCCTTGTCCCCTTGACCCTATGTCCCCGTGTCCCCTTGACCCCTTGTCCGCTCGCCCCCTTGTTTCTAACCTTTTTCCCCTTATCCCCTGGTCCCCTGGTCCCCTTCTCCACTTGACCCCTTGGCCCCTTGTCCCCTTATCCCTTGTCCCCTTTTCACCTTGTACCATTGTCCCCTTCTCCCCTTGCCCCCTTGTCCCCTTGCCCCCTTGTCCCCTCGTCTCCTTGCCCCTTCACCACTTGCCCCCTTGTCCCCTTGCCCCTTTGACCCCTTGTACACTTGACCATTTAAACCCTTGTCCCTTTGCCCCCTTGCCCCCGTGTCGCCATGTCCCCTTGTCGCCTTGACCCCTTGTCCCCTTGTCCAACCTCCCCCTTTCCCCTTGTCCCCGTTTCCTCTTTTCCCCTTTCCCAATTGTCCCCTTGTCCCCTAACCTCTTTTCCCCTTGTCCCCTTGTCCACTTTTTCCCATGTCCCCTTCACCACTTGCCCCTTATCCCCTTGTCCCCTTTACGCATGTCCCCTAGTCGCGTTGTCCCCTTGTCCCCATTAACCATTCACCCCTTCTCCCCTAGGTCCCTTGTACCCTTGTCCCCATTTCCCCTTCTCTCCTTGCCCCATTCATCCCTTGTCCCCTTCTCCCCTTGCCCCCTTGACCCCTTGTCCCCTTCTCCCCTTGTCCCCTTGTCCCCTTCTCACCATGTCCCACTGTCCCCTTGACCTCTTGTCCCCTTATCCCCTTGTCCCCTTATCCCTTTCTCCCCTTCCCCCTTTCTCCCTCTTTCTCTTTCTCCCTTTCTCCCCTTATCCCCTTATCCCGTTATCCCTTCATCACTTTTTCTCTTTCTACCCATCTCCCCTTCCTTCTTTCTCCCTTTATCCCTTTCACACTTTATCCCGTTATCCCGTTATCCCTTTATCCCCTTCTCCCTTTATCCCCTTCTCACTTTATCCTCTTATCCCTTTCTCCCTTTTCCCCCATATCCCTCTCGTCCCTTATCCCATTACCCTTATCCCTTGTCCCATTGTCCCCGGGTCCCCTTGTCTTGTTGTCCCCTTTTTACCCCATTCCCCCTTGTCCCCTTGCCCACTTGTCCCCTTGTCCCTTTGCCCCCTTTCCCCTTGTCGCCTTGTCCACTTTCCACCTTGCCCCCTTTTACCTTGTCCCCTTGCCCATTGCCCCTTGTCCCCTTGTCCTCTTCCCCCTTGTTCCCTTTTCCCCTCACCCTTGTCCCCTTGTCCCCTTGACCCCTCGGCCCCTTGTCCCCTTGTCCTCTTGTCCCCTTTTTTCCTTGTCCCCTTGACCACTTGCCCCTTATCCCCTTGTCCCCTTGTCCCCTTGACCGCTTGTCCCCTTGTCGTGTTGTCCCCTTGTCCCCTTGCTCCTTGTCCCCTTCTCCCCTAAGCCTCCTGTCACCTTGTCCCCTTGTTCCCTTGTCCTTTTGACCACTTGTCCCTTATTCCCTTGTCCCTTTGTCCCCTAGTCCCCTTGCCCCCTTGTCCCCTTGTCCCATTGTCCCCTTGCTCCTTGTCCACTTGACCCCTTGTCCACTTGCCCCCTAGTCCCCTAGTCCCCTTTTCCCTTTCCCTCTATGCCCCCTTGTCCCCTTGCCCTGTTAACCCCTTGTCCCCTTCTCCCCTTGTCCCCTTCCCCCTTGTCCACTTGTACCCACGTGCCCTTGTCCCCTTGTCCCCTTATCCCCTTGACCCCACATCCCTTTCTCCCCTTCCCCTTTCTCCCTCTTTCTCTTTCTCCCTTTCTCCCCTTATCCCTTTATTCCCTTATCCCTTTATCCCTTTTACCCTTTTTCCCCATCTCCCCTTCCCCCTTTCTCCCTTTATCCCTATCTCCCTTTATCCCGTTATCCGTTTATCCCCATATCCCTCTCTCCCCTTATCACATTCCCCCTTATCCCTTGTCCCCTTGTCCACGGATCCCCTTGTCCCTTTGTCCCTTTGTCCCCTTTTCCCCTATCCCCATTGTCCCCTTACCCCCTTGACCCCTCATCCCCTTGTCCCCTTCTCCCCTTGTCCCCTTCTCCCCTTGTCCCCTTGCCCCCTAGTCCCCTTGTCCCCCTTTCCACTTGCCTAATTGTCCCTTTGTCCCCTCTTCCCTTTGTCCCCATATCCCTTTCTCCCCTTCCCCCTTTCTCCCTCTTCCCCTTTCTCCCTTTCTGCCCTTGTCCCCTTGTCCCCGAATCCCCTTGCCCCTTACCCCTTCACCGTTGCCCACTTTTCCCCTTGCCCCCTTGTCCCCTCGAACCCTTGTCCCCATGCGCCCTTGTCCCCTTCCCCCCTGGTCCCCCTGTCCCCTTGATTACTTGTCCCTTAGTCCCCTTGTCCCTTTGTCGCCTTGTTCCATTGTCCCCTTGTACCCTTGTCCCCTTCTCCCCTAGGCCCCTTGTCCCCTTCTCTCCTAGGCCCCTTGTCCCCTTGTCTCCTTTTCCCTTTCGCCCCTTGCCCCCTTGTCCCCTTGTTCTCTTGTCCCCATGACCACTTTCCCCTTATCCCCTTGTCCCCTTGTCCCCTTGACCCCATGTACCCATGTCCTCTTCCCCCCTTAGGTCACTTGTCCCCTTGTCCCCTTTTCCCCCTCTCTCCTTGCCCCTTGTCCCCTTCCCCCCTTCTCCCCTTCACCCCTCCTTCCATTCTCCCCTTCTCGCCTTCCCAATTTCTCCCTCTGTCCCTTTCTCCCCTTGGCCCCATCCCCGAAACCCCTTGTACTGTTACCCCTTCTCCCCTTGCCCCCTTTTCCCCTTGTCATCTTGCCCCCTTGTCCCATGTTCCCCCTGTCCCCCTGACTACTTGTCCCCTTGTCCCCTTCTCCCCTTGTCCCCTTGACCCCTTGTTCCCTTGTCCCTTTGCCCCCTTGCCCGCTTGTAGCCTTGTCCCTTTGCCCCCAGGTACCCTCGTCCCCTTGTATCATTGCCCGTTGTCCCCTTGTCCACTTGCCCCTTTGTACCCTTCTCCCCTCAGCCCTTTTCCCCTTGTCCCCTTGTCCCCTAATCCCCTTGTCCCCTCGACCCCTTGACCCCTTGGCCACTTGTCCCCTTGTTCCCTTGTTCCCATGTCCCCTTGACCGCTTGCCCCTTATCCCCTGGTCCCCTTTTCCCCTTGACGCCTCGTCCCCTTGTCCCCTTGTGCCCTTGACCCCTTGTCCCCTTGACGACTTGCCCCTTATCCCCTTGCCCCCTTTTCCCCTTGACCCCGTTCCCCCTTGTCATCTTGTCCCCTTCACCCCTAAGCCCCTTCTCTCCTTGCCCCCTTGTCCCCTACCCCCTTGTCCCCTTGTACCCCTGACTCCTTGACCTTTTGTCCCCTTGACCCCTTGTTTCTTTGCCCCCTTGCCCCCTTGTCACCTTGTCCCCTTGTCCCCTTGCCCACTTGTACCCTTGTCCCCATGTCCCCTTGCTCCTTTTCCCCTCACCCCTTGTCCCCGTGTCCCCTTGTCCCCTGGTTCTCTTGTCACCTTGACCCCTTGTCGCCTTGTTCCCTTGTCCCCTTGTCCCCTTGTACCATTGTACCTTCACCCCTAGGCCCCTTGTCCCCTCTTTGTCCCCTTGTCCCCTGTTCCACTTCTCTCCTTGACCCCTTGTCCCCTTTAGCCCTTATCCCCCTCTCCCCTTGCCCCCTTGTCCCCTTGCCAACTTGTCCCCTTGTTCCACTGTCCCCTTGTCCTATTGTCCCCTTATCCCCTTGTCCCCTTATCCCTTTCTCCACTTCCCCATTTCTCCCTCTTCCCCTTTCTCCCATTCTCCCCATGTCCCCTTGACCCCTCGGCCCCTTGTCCCCTTGTCCTCTTGTCCCCTTTTTTCCTTGTCCCCTTGACCACTTGCCCCTTATCCCCTTGTCCCCTTGTCCCCTTGACCGCTTGTCCCCTTGTCCCCTTGTCCCCTTGTTCCTTGTCCCCTTCTCCCCTAAGCCTCCTGTCACCTTGTCCCCTTGTTCCCTTGTCCTTTTGACCACTTGTCCCTTATTCCCTTGTCCCTTTGTCCCCTAGTCCCCTTGCCCCCTTGTCCCCTTGTCCCATTGTCCCCTTGCTCCTTGTCCACTTGACCCCTTGTCCACTTGCCCCCTAGTCCCCTAGTCCCCTTTTCCCTTTCCCTCTATGCCCCCTTGTCCCCTTGCCCTGTTGACCCCTTGTCCCCTTCTCCCCTTGTCCCCTTCCCCCTTGTCCCCTTGTGCCCACGTGCCCTTGTCCCCTTGTCCCCTTATCCCCTTGACCCCACATCCCTTTCTCCCCTTCCCCTTTCTCCCTCTTTCTCTTTCTCCCTTTCTCCCCTTATCCCTTTATTCCCTTATCCCTTTATCCCTTTTACCCTTTTTCCCCATCTCCCCTTCCCCCTTTCTCCCTTTATCCCTATCTCCCTTTATCCCGTTATCCGTTTATCCCCATATCCCTCTCTCCCCTTATCACATTCCCCCTTATCCCTTGTCCCCTTGTCCACGGATCCCCTTGTCCCTTTGTCCCTTTGTCCCCTTTTCCCTATCCCCATTGTCCCCTTACCCCCTTGACCCCTCATCCCCTTGTCCCCTTCTCCCCTTGTCCCCTTGCCCCCTAGTCCCCTTGTCCCCCTTTCCACTTGCCTAATTGTCCCTTTGTCCCCTCTTCCCTTTGCCCCCTTATCCCCTTGTCCCCATATCCCTTTCTCCCCTTCCCCCTTTCTCCCTCTTCCCCTTTCTCCCTTTCTCCCCTTGTCCCCGAATCCCCTTGCCCCTTACCCCTTCACCGTTGCCCACTTTTCCCCTTGCCCCCTTGTCCCCTCGAACCCTTGTCCCCATGCGCCCTTGTCCCCTTCCCCCCTGGTCCCCCTGTCCCCTTGATTACTTGTCCCTTAGTCCCCTTGTCCCTTTGTCGCCTTGTTCCATTGTCCCCTTGTACCCTTGTCCCCTTCTCCCCTAGGCCCCTTGTCCCCTTCTCTCCTAGGCCCCTTGTCCCCTTGTCTCCTTTTCCCTTTCGCCCCTTGCCCCCTTGTCCCCTTGTTCTCTTGTCCCCATGACCACTTTCCCCTTATCCCCTTGTCCCCTTGTCCCCTTGACCCCATGTACCCATGTCCTCTTCCCCCCTTAGGTCACTTGTCCCCTTGTCCCCTTTTCCCCCTCTCTCCTTGCCCCTTGTCCCCTTCCCCCCTTCTCCCCTTCACCCCTCCTTCCATTCTCCCCTTCTCGCCTTCCCAATTTCTCCCTCTGTCCCTTTCTCCCCTTGGCCCCATCCCCGAAACCCATTGTCCTGTTACCCCTTCTCCCCTTGCCCCCTTTTCCCCTTGTCATCTTGCCCCCTTGTCCCATGTTCCCCCTGTCCCCCTGACTACTTGTCCCCTTGTCCCCTTCTCCCCTTGTCCCCTTGACCCCTTGTTCCCTTGTCCCTTTGCCCCCTTGCCCGCTTGTAGCCTTGTCCCTTTGCCCCCAGGTACCCTCGTCCCCTTGTATCATTGCCCGTTGTCCCCTTGTCCACTTGCCCCTTTGTACCCTTCTCCCCTCAGCCCTTTTCCCCTTGTCCCCTAATCCCCTTGTGCCCTTGACCCCTTGTCCCCTTGACCACTTGCCCCTTATCCCCTTGCCCCCTTTTCCCCTTGACCCCGTTCCCCCTTGTCATCTTGTCCCCTTCACCCCTAAGCCCCTACTCTCCTTGCCCCCTTGTCCCCTACCCCCTTGTCCCCTTGTACCCCTGACTCCTTGACCTTTTGTCCCCTTGACCCCTTGATTCTTTGCTCCCTTGCCCCCTTGTCACCTTGTCCCCTTGTCCCCTTGCCCACTTGTACCCTTGTCCCCATGTCCCCTTGCCCCTTTACCCCTCACCCCTTGTCCCCATGTCGCCTTGTACCATTGTCTTCTTGACCCCTTGTCCCATTCTCCCCTTGTCCCCTAGTCACCTTCCCCCCTTAGGCCACTTGTCCCCTTGTCCCCTTTTCCCCTTCTCTCCTTGCTCCCTTGTCCCCTTCCCCCCTTCTCCCGTTCTCCTCTCCTCCCATTCTCCCTTTCTCCCCATGCCCCTTGTCCCCTTGTCAACTTGTCCCCTTGTGCTCTTGTCCCCTTGTGCTCTTGTCCCCTAGTCCCCTTGTCCCCATGTCCACTTGCCCCATTGTCCCCTTGACACTTGTCTCCTTGTCTCCTTGCCCCTTGTCCCCTTGTCACCTTGTTCCCTTCTACCCCGGTCCTCTTTCCGCTAATCCCCTTGTCTCCTTGTCTCCGAGTCATCTAGTCCCCTTGTCCCCTAGTGCCCTTGACCCTTTGCCCCTTATCCCATGCTCCCCGAATCAGCCTGACCCCTTGTCACCTTGTACCCTTCTCCTCTAAGCCCCTTGTCTCGCTGACCACTTGTTCCCTTGTCCCCTTGTCCCCTCGTCCCCTTGTCCCCTTGCCCCCTTTTCCCCTCGTCCTCTTGTCCCCTTCTCCCCTTGCCATCTTGTCCCCTAGCCCCCTTGTCCCCTTGTCCTCCTGTCCCCTTGACAACTTGTCCTCTTGTCTCCTTGTCCCTTTGCCCCATTTCCTGTTGTCGCCTTGTTCCCTTGTCCCCTTGTCCCCTTGTCCCCTTGTACCCTTGTCCCTTCACCCCTAGGCCCCTTGTCCCCTCTCTCCTTGACCCCTTGTCCCCTTTAGCCCTTATCCCCCTCTCCCCTTGCCCCCTTGTCCCCTTGCCCCCTTGTCCCCTTGCCAACTTGTCCCCTTGTTCCACTGTCCCCTTGTCCTCTTGTCCCCTTATCCCCTTGTCCCATTATCTTTTTCTCCACTTCCCCATTTCTCCCTCTTCCCCTTTCTCCCTTTCTCCCCATTTCCCCTTGTCCTCGAATCCCCTTGCCCCTTCACGCCTTGCCCCCTTTTCCCCTTGCCCCCTTGTCCCGTTGACCCCTAATCCCCTTGTCCTCTTGCGCCCTTGACCCCTTGCCCCCTTGTCCCCTGGTCCCCCTATCCCCATGTCTACTTGTCCCCTTCTCCCTTTGCCCCCTTGCCCCCTTGTCGACTTTCCCCTTGTCCCCTTGCCCCCTTGTACCCGTGTACCCTTGTCCCCTTGTCCCTTTGCCCCCTTTTCCCATCACCCCTTTTCCCCTTGACCCCTTGTCCCCTTTACCCCTTGGCCTCTTTCCCCTTGTCCCCTTGTTCCCATTTCCCCTTGATCAATTGCCCCTTATCCCCTTGTCCCCTTTTATCCTTGACCCCTTGTCCCCGTGTCCCCTTGTCCCCATGACCCTATGTCCCCCTTTCCCCTTGACCACTTGCCCCTTATCCCCTTGCCCCCCTTACCACTTGACCCCTTTTCCAATGTCTCCTTGTCCCCTCCACCCCTAGGCCAATTCTCACTTTGCCCTTTTGTCCACTTGCTTCAATGTCCCCTTGTCCTCCTGTCCCCTTGTCCCCTTGCCCCTTTGCCCCCTTGCCCCCTTGTCATCTTGTCCCCTTGTCCCTTGTACCCTTGTCCCCTTGTCCCCTTTTCCCCGAACCCCTTCTCCCCTTGTCCCCTTGTCCCCTGGTCCCCTTGTCCCCTTAACCCCTTGACCCCTTGGCCCCTTGTCCCCTTGTCCTCATGTTCCCTTGTCCCCTTGACCACTTTCCTCTTATCCCCTTGTCCCCTTGTCCCCTTGACCCCTTGATCCCTTGTCGCTTTGTTCCATTGTCCCTTTGTACCCTTGTCCCCTTCTCTCCTAGGCCCCTTGTCCCTTTCTCCCCTAGGCCCCTTGTCCCCTTGTCACCATTTCCCTTTCTCCCCCTGCCCCCTTGTCCCCTTGAACTCCTGTCCCCTTGGCCCCTTGATCTCTTGTCCCCTTGACCACTTGCCCCTTATCCCCTTGTCCCCTTGACCCCTTGTCCCCTTGTCGCCTTGTACCATTGTCTTCTTGACCCCTTGACCCCTTCTCCCCTTGCCCCCTAGTCGCCTTGACCCCTTGTCCCCTTCCCCCCTTAGGCCACTTGTCCCCTTGTCCCCTTTTCCCCTTCTCTCCTTGCTCCCTTGTCCCCTTCCCCCCTTCTCCCGTTCTCCTCTCCTCCCATTCTGCCTTTCTCCCCTTGCCCCTTGTCCCCTTGTCAACTTGTTCCTTGTGCTCTTGTCCCCTTGTCCCCTTGTCCCCATGTCCACTTGCCCCATTGTCCCCTTGACACTTGTCTCCTTGTCCCCTTGCCCCTTGTCCCCTTGTCAACTTGTCCCCTTCACCCCCGGTCCTCTTTCCGCTAATCCCCTTTTCCCCTTGTACCCTAGTGCCCTTGACCGTTTGCCCCTTATCCCATGTTCCCCTAATCAGCTTGACCCCTTGTCACCTTGTACCCTTCTCCCCTAAGCCCCTTGTCTCCCTGAATACTTGTTCCGTTGTCCCCTTGTCCCCTCGTCCGCTTGTCCCCTTGCCCCCTTTTCCCCTCGTCCTCTTGTCCCCTTCTCCCCTTGCCCTCTTGTCCCCTAGCCCCCTTGTCCCCTTGTCATCCTGTCCCCTTGACAACTTGTCCTCTTGTCTCCTTGTCCCTTTGCCCCCTTTCCTGTTGTCGCCTTGTCCCCTTGCCCCCTCGCCACCTTGTAAACTTGTCCTCTTGTCCCCTTGCCCCTTATCCCCTTGTCCACTGGCCCCCTTGCCCCATTTCCCCGCTTCCCTTCTCCCCCTGTCCCCTATCTCCTGGTCCCCTTGTCCCCTTGACCCCTTGGCCCCTTGCTATCTTCCCCCCTTGGCTCCTTGTTCTCTTGCCCCTTGACCACTTGCCCCTTATCCCCTTGTCCCCTTGTCCCCATGACCCCTTGTCCCCATGTCCCCTTCCCCCCTTACGCCACTTGTCTCCTTGTCCCCTTTTCCCCTTCTCTCCTTGCCCCCTTGTCCCATTCCCCCCTTCTCCCCTTCTCCCCTCCTCCCAATCTCCCTTTCTCCCCTTGCCCCTTGTCCCCTTGTCAACTTGTCCCCTTGCTTCCTTGTGCTTTTGTCCCCTTGTCACCTTGTCCCCTTGTCCCCTTCACCCTTGTCCCATTGTACCCTTGTCCCTTTCTCTCCTAGGCCCCTTGTCCCCTCGACCCCTTGTCCTCTTGATCCCTTGTCCCCTTGACCACTTGCCCGTTTGTCGCCTTGTACCATTGTCTTCTTGACCCCTTGTCCCCCTCTCCCCTTGTCCCCTTGTCGCCCTGACCCCTTGTCCCTTCCCCACTTAGGCCACTTGTCCCCTTTTACCCTTCTCTCCTTGCTCCTTTGTCCCCTTCCCCACTCCTCCCTTTCTCTTCTCCTCCCATTCTCCGTTTCTCCCCTTGCCCCTTGTCCCCTTTTCTACTTGTCCCTTTGTGTTCATGTCCCCTTGTCACCTTGTCCCCTTGTCCCCATAACCACTTGTCCAATTGTCCCCTTGACCCTTGTACTCTTGTCCCCTTGCCCCTTGTCCCCTTGTCACCTTGTTCCCTTGTCCCCCGGTCCCCTTGTCCGCTAATCCCCTTGTCCTTTTGACCCCTAGTCATCTTGTCCCCTTGTCCCCTTGTGCCCATGACCCTTAGCCCCTTATCCCATGTTCCCCTAAACAGCTTGACCCCATGTCCCCTTGTCAACTTGTATCCTTCTCCCCTAAGCCCCTTGTCCCCCTGACCACTTGTTCCCTTGTCCCCTTGTCCCCTCGTCTCCTTGTCCTCTTGCCCCCTTGTCCTCTCGTCCCCTTGTCCCCTCGTCCCCTTGTCCCCTCGTCCCCTTGCCCCCTTGTCCCCTCGTCCCTTTGCCCCTTGTCCCCTTTTCCGCTTGCCCCTTTGTCCCCTTTTCCCATCAACCTTTTCCCCTTGTCCCCTTTTCCCCTGGCACCCTTGTCCCCTTTACCCGTTGGCCCCTTTCCACTTGTCCCCTTGTTCCCATGTCCCCTTGATCACTTTCCCCTTATCCCCTTGTCCCCTTTTATCCTTGACCCCTTTTCCCTCTGTCCCCTTGTCCCCTTGACCTAATGTCCCCTTATCCCGTTGACCACTTGACCCTTATCTCCTTGCCGCCCTTACCCCTTGACCCCTTCTCGCCTAATCTCCTTGTCCCCTCAACCCCTGGGCCCCTTCTCACTTTGCCCCTTTGTCCACTCTCCTCACTGTCTCCTTGTCCTCCTGTCCCCTTGACCACTTGTCCCCTTGTCCTTTTGCCCCCTTGCCCTCTTGTCATTTTGTCCCCTTGTCCCCTTGTCCCTTGCGCCCTTGTACCCTTGTCCCCTTGACCCCATGCGCCTTGTCCCCTTGTCCATTTTTCCCCGCACCCCTTCTCCCCTTGTCCCCTTGTCCACGGGTCCCCTTATCCCCTTGACCCCTTGGCCCCTTGTCCCCTTGTTCCCTTGTTCCCTTGTTCGCTTGTCCCCTTGACCACTTGCCCCTTATCCCCTTGTCCCCTTGACCCGTTGTTCCCCCTTCGCCTTGGTCCATTGTCCACTTGTACTCTTGTCCCCTTCATTCCTAGGCCCCTTGTCCCCTTCTCCCCTAGGCCCCTTGTCCCCTTTTCCCTTTCTCCCCTTGCCCCCTTGTTCCCTTGAACTCTCGTCCCCTTGGCCCCCTGTTCTCTTGTCCCCTCGACCACTTGTCCCCTTGTCCCCTTTTTCCTTAGCCCCCTTGCCCCCTTGTCACTTTGTCCCCTTGTCCCCTAACCCCCTTGTAACCTTGTCCCCCTGTTCCCCCCCCATGTCCCCTTCTCCCCTCGTCCACTTGCCTCCTAGCCCCTTTTCCCCTAACCCCTTGACCCCGTGTCCCCTTGTCCCCTGGTCCCCTTGTCCACTTTGTCCACTTGTCCCGTTTTCCCCGCACCGCTTCGCCCCTTGTCCCCTTGTCCCCTGGTCCCCTTGTCCCATAGACCCCTTGGCCCCTTGTCCCCTTTTTCCCTTGTCCCCTTGACCCCTTCCCCCTTATCCCCTTGACCCTTGACCCCTTGTTCCCCCTTCACCTTGTTCCACTGTCCCCTTGTACCCTTGTCCCCTTCTCTCCTAGGCCCCTTGTCCCCTTCTCATCTAGGCCCCTTATCCCCTTGTCCCCTTTTCCTTTTCTCCCCTTGAACTCTTGTCCCCTTGGCCCCTTGTTCTCTTGTCCGCTTGAACACTTTTTCCTTATCCCCTTGTCCCCTTGACCCCTTGTCCCCTTCCTCCTTTAGGCCACTTGTCCCCTTGTCCCCTTTTCCGCTTCTCTCCTTGCCATCTTCCCCCCTTCCCCCCATCTCCCCTCCTCCCCTCCTCCCATTCTCCCTTTCTCCCCTTGCCCCTTGCCCACTTGTCAACTTGTCCCCTTGTGCTCTTGTCCCCTTGTCACCTTGTCCCCTTGTCACCTTTTCCCCTTATCCCCATGTCCACTTATCCTATTGTCCCCTTGACCCTTGTCCCCTTGTCCCCTTGCCCCTTGTCCCCTTGTCACCTTGTTCCCATGACCCCGAATCCCCCTGTCCGCTAATCCCCTTGTCTTCTTGTCCCGTAGCGATCTTGTCCCGTTGTCCCCTTGTCCCCTTGACCCTTTGCCCTTTATCCCATTGTCCCCTAATCAGCTTGACCCCTTCTCCCCTTGTCACTTTGTATCCTTCTCCCATAAGCCCATTGACCACTTGTTCCCTTGTCTCCCCTGACCACTTGTTCCCTTGTCATCTTGTCCCCTCGTCCCCTTATCCCCTTGTCCCCTTGCCCCCTTGTCCCCTCGTCCCCTTGTCCCCATCTCCCCTTGCCCCCTTGTCCCCTTGTCCCCCTGTCCCCTTGTTAACATGTCCACTTGTCTCCTTGTCCCTTTGCCCCCTTTCTCTTGTCGCCTTGTCCCCTTGCCCCCTTGCCAACTTGTAACCTTGTCTTTTTGTCCCCTTGCCCCTAGCCCCCTTGTCCCCTTTTCCCCTCACCCTTCTCCCCTTGTCCCCTGGTACCCTTGTCCCCTTGACCCCACGGCCCCTTGTCCCATTGTCCCCCTTTCCTCTTTTTCCCTTGACCCCTTGACCACTACCCCCTTATCCTCTTGTCCCCTTTTCCCCTTGACCCCTTGTCCCCTTGACCCCATGTCCCCTTGGCCCATTTTTCTCTTGCACCTTGACCACTTGCCCCTTATCCCCTTGTCCCCTTGTCCCCTTGACCCCTTGTCCTCATGTCCCCTTCCCCCCTCAGCCAGCTTGTCCTCTTTTCCCCTTCTCTCCTTGCCCCCTTGGCCCTTTCCCCCTTCTTCCCTTCTCCCCTCCTCCCATTCTCCACTTCTCCCCTTGCCCCTTGTCCCCTTGTCAACTTGTCTCCTTGTCCCCTTGTGCTTTTCTCCCCTTCACCTTGTACCCTTGTCCCCATGTCCCCTTGTCCAATTGTCCCCTTCACTCCTGTCCCCTTGTCACCTTGACCCCGGTCCCCTTGTCCGCTAAACCCCTTGTCCACTAGTCATCTTTTCCCCTTGTCCCCTTGACCCTTTGCCCCTTATCCCATTGTCCCCTTATCAGCTTGACCCCTTGTCCCGTTTTCACCTTGTACCCATCTCCCCTAAGCATCTTGTCCCACTGACCCCTTGTTCCCTTGGCCCTTTGTCCCCTCGTCCCCTTGTCCCCTTGTCCCCTAGCCCCCTTGTCCCCTAGTCCCCTTGTCCCCTTCTCCCTTGCCCCGTTGTCCCCTTGCCCACTTGTCCCCTTGTCCCCCTGTCCCCCTGACAACTTTTCCCCTTGTCTCCTTGCCCCTTTGCCCCCTTTCCCCTCGTCGCCTTGTCCCCTTGCCCCCTTGCCACCTTGTACCGTTGTCCCCTTGCCCTTGTCCCCTTTTCCCCTTGTCCACTTGCCCCCTTGTCCCCTTTACCCCTCACCCTGTTCCCCTTGTCCCCTTGACACCTCGGCCCCTTGTCTCCTTGTCCCCTTTTTCCCTTGTCCCCTTAACCACTTGCCCCTTATCCCCTTGTCCCTTGTAACCTTGTCACGTTGTCCCTTTGTATCCTTGTCCCCTTCTCCCCTAGGCCGCCTGTCCCCTTTTACCCATGTCCCCTTGTCCCCTTGTCTCCTAGTCCCCTTGTTCCCTGGACCCGTTGTCCCCTTGTCCCCTTGTTCCCTTGTCCCCTTGACCACTTGCCCCTTATTCCCTTGTCCCCTTTTCCCTTTGTCCCCCTGTGGCGTTGTCCCCTTGTCCCCATGTACCCTTCTCCCCTTCTCCCCCAAGTCCCTTGTCCCCTTGTCCCCTTGTCCCTTATTCCCCTTCTCTCCTTTCCTCCTTGACCCCTTGTCCCCTTCTCCCCTCTCAACCTTGTCCCCTTGCAACCTTGTCCCCTTGTCCCCTTCACCCCTTGTTTCACTTTCCCTTTGTCCTCTTGTCCCCTTATCCCCTTGTCCACTTATCCCTTTCTCCACTTCCCCTTTCTCCCTCTTTCTCTTTCTCCATTACTCCCTTAATCCCCTTATCCCTTTATCTCTTTTCCCTTTCTCTCAATCTCCCCTTTCTCCCTTTATCACTTTCTCCGTTTATCCAGTTATCCTTATATCCCCATATCCCTCTTTCCCCATATCCATTTCCCCCTTATCCCTTGTCCCCTTGTCCCCGGGTCCCATTGTCCCTAAGTTCACTTTTCCCCTTGCCCCCTTGTCCCCTTGCCCCCTATTCCCCTTGTCCCCTAGTCCCCTAATCCCCTTGCCTCCTTGTCCCCTTGTCCACTTGTCCCTTTGCCCCCTCACCCCTTTCCCGCTTGTCCCCTGGTTCCCTTTTCCCCTTGACTTCCCGGACCTTGGACCCCTTGTCCCTGTCACCCATAAGCCTCTTCTCTCCTTGCCCCCTTGTCCACTTGCCCCCTTGTCCCCTTGTCCCTCTGTCCCCTTGACCAATTGTCCCCTTGTCCCCTTGTTCCTTTTCCCCCTTGGCTCCTTGCCCCCTCGTCACCTTGTCCCCTTTTCCCCTTGCATCATTGTATCCTTCTCACCCTGTCCCCTTGCCCCTTGTCCCCTTGTCCCCTTGTCGATTTGCCCCTTTTCCCCTCACCTCTTGTCCCCGTGTCCCCTTGTCCCCTTGTCCCTGGTCCCTTTGTCCCCTTGACCCCTTGTACCCTTGTCCTTTAACCCCTAGGCCCCTTGACCCCTCTCTCCTCGTCCCCTTGTCCCCTGTTCCACTTCTGTCCTTGCCCCCTTTTCCTCTTGCCCCCTTGTCCTCTTTACCCCTCACCCTGTTCCCCTTGTGCCCTTGTCCCCTTTTTCCCTTGTCCCCTTAACCACTTGCCCCTTATCCCCTTGTCCCTTGTCCCCTAGTCGCGTTGTCCCTTTGTTTCCTTGTCCCCTTCTCCCCTAGGCCCCCTGTCCCCTTTTACACTTGTCCCCTTGTCTCCTAGTCCCCTTGTCCAATTGTCCCCTTCACTCCTGTCCCCTTGTCCCCTTGACCCCCGGTCCCCTTGTCCGCTAAACCCCTTGTCCACTATTCATCTTTTCCCCTTGTCCCCTTGACACTTTGCCCCTTATCCCATTGTCCCCTTATCACCTTGACCCCTTGTCCCCTTTTCACCTTGTACCCATCTCCCCTAAGCATCTTGTCCCACTGACCCCTTGTTCCCTTGGCCCTTTGTCCCCTCGTCCCCTTGTCCCCTTGTCCCCTAGCCCCCTTGTCCCCTCGTCCCCTTGTCCCCTTCTCCCTTGCCCCGTTGTCCCCTTGCCCACTTGTCGTCTTGTGCCCCTGTCCCCCTGACAACTTTTCCCCTTGTCTCCTTGCCCCTTTGCCCCCTTTCCCCTTGTCGCCTTGTCCCCTTGCCCCCTTGCCACCTTGCCACCTTGTACCGTTGTCCCCTTGCCCCTTGTCCCCTTTTCCCCTTGTCCACTTGCCCCCTTGTCCCCTTTACCCCTAACCCTGTTCCCCTTGTCCCCTTGACACCTCGGCCCCTTGTCCCCTTGTCCCCTTTTTCCCTTGTCCTCTTAACCACTTGCCCCTTATCCCCTTATCCCTTGTCCCCTTGTCGCGTTGTCCCTTTGTATCCTTGTCCCCTTCTCCCCTAGGCCCCCTGTCCCCTTTTACCCTTGTCCCCTTGCCCGCTTGTCTCCTAGTCCCCTTGTTCCCTGGACCCGTTGTCCCCTTGTCCCCTTGTTCCCTTGTCCCCTTGACCACTTGCCCCTTATTCCCTTGTCCCCTTTTCCCCTTGTCCCCCTGTGGCGTTGTCCCCTTGTCCCCATGTACCCTTCTCCCCTTCTCCCCCAAGTCCCTTGTCCCCTTGTCCCCTTGTCCCTTATTCCCCTTCTCTCCTTTCCTCCTTGACCCCTTCTCCCTTTCTCCATTCTCAACCTTGTCCCCTTGCAACCTTGTCCCCTTGTCCCCTTCACCCCTTGTTTCACTTTCCCTTTGTCCTCTTGTCCCCTTATCCCCTTGTCCACTTATCCCTTTCTCCCCTTCCCCTTTCTCCCTCTTTCTCTTTCTCCATTTCTCCCTTTATCCCCTTATCCCTTAATCTCTTTTTCCTTTCTCTCAATCTCCCCTTTCTCCTTTTATCACTTTCTCCCTTTATCCAGTTATCTTTTTATCCCCATATCCCTCTTTCCCCATATCCATTTCCCCCTTATCCCTTGTCCCCTTGTCCCCGGGTCCCATTGTCCCTAAGTCCACTTTTCACCTTGCCCCCTTGTCCCCTTGCCCCCTATTCCCCTTGTCCCCTAGTCCCCTAGTCCCCTTGCCTACTTGTCCCGTTGTCCACTTGTCCCTTTGCCCCCTCACCCCTTTCCCGCTTGTCCCCTGGTTCCCTTTTCCCCTTGACTTCTCGGCCCTTGGACCCCTTGTCCCCGTCACCCATAAGCCTCTTCTCTCCTTGCCCCCTTGTCCCCTTGCCCCCTTGTCCCCTTGTCCCTCTGTCCCCTTGACCAATTGTCCCCTTGTCCCCTTGTTCCTTTTCCCCCTTGGCTACTTGCCCCCTCGTCACCTTGTCCCCTTTTCCCCTTGCATCATTGTATCCTTGTCACCCTGTCCCCTTGTCCCCTTGCCCCTTTTCCTCTCACCCCTTGTCCCCGTGTCCCGTTTTCCACTTGTCCCTGGTCCCTTTGTCCCCTTGACCCCTTGTTCCCTCGTCCCTTAACCCCTAGGCCCCTTGACCCCTCTCTCCTCGTCCCCTTGTCCCCTGATCCACTTCTGTTCTTGCCCCCTTGTCCCCTTTACCCCTCACCCTGTTCCCCTTGTCCCCGTGACACCTCGGCCCCTTGTCCCTTTGTCCCCTTTTTCCCTTGTCCCCTTGACCACTTGCCCCTTATTCCCTTGTCCCTTGTCCCCTTATCGCGTTGTCCCTTTGTTTCCTTGTCCCCTTCTCCCCTAGGCCCCCTGTCCCCTTTTACCCTTGTCCCCTTGTCTCCTAGTCCCCTTGTTCCCTGGACCCGTTGTCCTCTGTCCCTTTGTTCCCTTGTCCCCTTGACCACTTGCCCCTTATTCTCTTGTCCCCTTTACCCCTTGTCCCCCTATGGCGTTGTCCGCTTGTCCCCATGTACCCTTCTCCCCTTCTCCCCCAAGTCCCTTGTCCCCTTGTCCCTTATACCCTTTCTCTCCTTTCATCCTTGACCCCTTGTCCCCTTCTCCCCTTGCAACCTTGTCCCCTTGCAACCTTTTCCCCTTGTCCCCTTGTCCCCTTCACCCCTTGTTTTACTGTCCCCTTGTCCTCTTGTCCCCTTATCCCCTTGTCCCCTTATCCCTTTCTCCACTTCCCCATTCTCCCTCTTTCTCTTTCTCCATTTCTCCCTTTATCACTTTCTCCCTTTATCCAGTTATCCTTATATCCCCATACCCCTCTTTTCCATATCCATTTCCCCCTTATCCCTTATCCCTTGTCCCCTTGTCCCCGGGACCAATTGTCCCTTAGTCCACTTTTCCCTCTTGCCCCCTTGTCCCCTTGCCCCCTAGTCCCCTTGTCCCCTAGTCCCCTTGCCTACTTGTCCCCTTGTCCCCTTGTCCTTTTGCCCCCTCACCCCTTGCCCGCTTGTCCCCTGGTTCCCTTTTCCCCTTGACTTCTCGGCCCCTGGACCTCTTGTCCCCTTGCCCACCTGTCCCCTTGTCCCCTCCGCCCCTTGTCCCACTGTCCCATTGTCCTCTTGTCCCCTTACCCCTTGTCCCTTTGCCCCCTAACCCCTTGTCCCCTTCTCCCCTTAGCCCTTTCCTCCTTGTCCCCTTGCCCCCTTGTCTCCCTGTCTCCGTCACCCCTTGTCCATTTGTCTTCTTGTACCCTAGCCCCCTTGTACCCTTGTCCCTATGTCCCCTTGCCCCTTGTCCCCTTCTCCCCTCGTCCACTTGCTCCCTAGCCCCTTTTCCCCTCACCCCTTGACCCCGTGTCCTCTTGTCCCCTGGTCCCCTTGTCCCCTTGACTCCTTTTCGCCTTGTCCCCTTTTCCCCTTGTACCCTTGTCTCTTCACCCCTAGGACCCTTGTCCCCTCTCTTCTTGTCCCCTTGTCCCCTGTTCCACTTCTCTTTTTGCCCCCTTGTCCCTTGGGGCCCTTATCCCCCTCTCCCCTCGCTCCCTTGTCCCCTTGCCCACTTGTCCACTTGTCCCCTTCTCCCCTTGTCCCACTGTCCCTTTGTCCTCTTGTTCCCTTATCCCCTTGTCCCCTTATACCTTTATCCCCTTCCCCCTTTCTCCCCTTCCCCCTTTCTCCCTCTTCCATTTTCTCCCTTTCTCACATTGTCCCCTTGTCCCCGAATCCCCTTGCCCATTACTCCTTCGACCCTTGCCCCCTTTTCCCCTTGCCCCCTTTTCCCCTTGCCCCCTTGTCCCCTCGACCCCTTGTCATCTTGTCCCCTTGCGCCCTTGTCCCCTTGCCCCCTTGTCCCCTGGTCCCCCTATCCCCTTGACTACTTGTCCCCTTGTCCCTTTTCCCCCTTGCCCGCTTGTCGACTTGTTTCCTTGTCCCCTTGCCCCCTTGTATCCATGTCTCCCCTTCCCTTTACCCCTTGTACCCTTGTCCACTTGCCCCTTTGTCCCCTTTACCCCTTGGCCCCTTTCCCCTTGTCCCCTTGTTCCCATGTCCCCTTGATCACTTGCCCCTTATCCCCTTCTCCCCTTTTATCATTGACCACTTGTCCCTCTGTCCCCTTGTCCCCTTGACCTTATGACCCCTTATCCCCTTGACCACTTGCACCTTATCCCCTTGCCCCCCTTACCCCTTGACCCCTTTTCCCCTTATCTCCTTGTCCCCTCCGCCCCTAGGCACCTTCTCACTTTGCCCCTTTGTCCACTTTCCTCATTGTCTCCTTGTCCTCCTGTCCCTTTGACCACTTGTCCCCATGTCCTTTTGCCCCTTTGACCCCTTGCCCCCTTGTCATCTTGTCCCCTTGTCCCTTGCCCCCTTGTACCATTGTCCCCTGGTCCCCTTGTTCCCTTGCGCCTTGTCCCCCTGTCCCCTTTTCCCCGCACCCCTTCTCCCCTTGTCCCCTTGTCCGCTGGTCCTTGTCCACTTGACCCCTTGGCCCCTTGTCCCCTTGACAACTTGCCCCTTATCCCCTTGTCCCCTTGACCCCTTGTCCCCATGTCCCCTTCCCCCCTTAGGATACTTGTCTATTTGTCCCCTTTTCCGCTTCTCTCCTTGCCCCCTTGTCCCCTTTCCCCCTTCCCCTCTTCTCCCCTCCTCCCATTCTCCTTTTCTCCCCTTGCTCCTTGACCCCTTGTCAACTTGTCTCTCCTTCCCTTGTGCTCTTGTCCCCTTGTCACCTTGTTTCCTTGCACCATGTCCCCTTGTCCCATTGTCCCCTTGACACTTGTCCCCTTGTCCCCTTGCTCCTTGTCCCCTTGTCACCTTGTCCCCTAGACCCCCGGTCCCTTTGACCGCTAAACCCCTTGTCCCCTTGTCCTCTAGTCATCTTGTCCCCTTGTCCCCTTGACCCTTTGCCCCTTATCCCATTGTCCCCTTATCAGCTTGGCCCCTTTGTCCCCGATCCCCTCGTCCCCTTGTCCCCTTTTCCCCTTGTCTACTTGTCCCCTTCACCCCAAGGCCCCTTCTCACCTTGCTTTTTTGTCCATTTGCCTCATTGTCTACTTGTCCTCCTGTCCCCTTGACCACTTGTCCCCTTGTCCCTTTGCCTCCTTGCCCCCTTGTCACCTTGTCCCCTTGTCCCTTTACCCCTTGTACCCTTGTCCCCTTGTCCCCTAGTCCCCTTGCGCCTTGTCCCCTCTTCCCTTTTTCCCCGCACCCCTTCTCCCCTTGTCTCCTGGTCATCTTGTCCCCTTGACCCCTTGGCCCCTTGTCCACTTGTCCCCTTGTTCCGTTGACCATTTGCCCCTTATCCCCTTGTCCCCTTGACCCATTGTCCCCTTGTCGCCTTATTCCATTGTCCCCTTGTACCCTTGTCCCCTTCCCCCCTAGGCCCCTTCCCCCTTTCTCCCTCTTCCCCTATCTCCCTTTCTCCCCTTGTCCTCTTGTCCCCGAATCCCCTTGCCCCTTACCCCTTCACCCCTTGCCAACTTTTCCCCTTGCCCCCTAGTCGCCTTGACCCCTTGTCCCCTTCCTCCCTTAGGCCACTTGTCACCTTGTCCCCTTCCCCCCTTCTCCCGTTCTCCTCTCCTCTTATTCTCCCTTTCTCCCCTTTCCTCTTGTCCCCTTGTCAACTTGTCCCCTTTTGCTCTTGTCCCCTTGTCCTCTTGTCCCCATGTCCACTTGCCCCATTGTCCCCTTGACACTTGTCTCCTTGTCCCCTTGCCCCTTGTCCCCTTGTCACCTTGTCCCCTTCACCCCCGGTCCTCTTTCCGCTAATCCCCTTGTCCTCTTGTCCCCGAGTCATCTTGTCCCCTTGTCCCCTAGTGCCCTTGACCCTTTGACCCTTATCTCATGTTCCCCTAATCACCTTGACCCCTTGTCACCTTGTACCATTCTCCCCTAAGCCCCTTGTCTCCCTGACCACTTGTTCCGTTGTCCCCTTGTCCCCTTGTCCCCTTGCCCCCTTTTCCCCTCGTCCTCTTGTCCCCTTCTCCCTTGCCCTCTTGTCTCCTAGCCCCCTTGTCCCCTTGTCCTCCTGTCACCTTGACAACTTGTCCTCTTTTCTCCCTCTCTCTTTGCCCCCTTTCCTGTTGTCGCCTAGTACCCTTGCCCCCTCGGCACCTTGTAAACTTGTCCTCTTGTCCCCCTGCCCCTTATCTCCTTGTCCACTGGCCCCCTTGTCCCCATTTCCCCGCACCCCTTCTCCCCCTGTCACCAACTTTCTGGTCCCCTTGTCCCCTTGACCTCTTGGCCCCTTGCCCACTTGTCCCCTTGGCTCCTTCCCCCCTTAGGCCACTTGTCTCCTTGTCCCCTTTTCCCCTTCTCTCCTTGCCCCCTTGTCCTATTCCCCCCTTCTCCCCTTCTCCCCTCCTCCCAATCTCCCTTTCTCCCCTGCCCCTTGTCCCCTAGTCAACTTGTCCCCTTGCTTCCTAGTTCTTTTGTCCCCTTGTCACCTTGTCCCCTTGTCCCCTTCACCCTTGTCCCATTGTACCCTTGTCCCTTTCTCTCCTCGGCCCCTTGGCCCCTCGACCCCTTGTCCCCTTGTTCCCTTGTCCCCTTGACCATTTGCCCGCTTGTCGCCTTGTACCATTTTCTTCTTGACCCCTTGTCCCCCTCTGCCCTTGTCCCCTTGTCGCCTTGACCCCTTGTCCCTTCCCCACTTAGGCCACTTGTCCCCTTTTCCCCTTCTCTCCTTGCTCCCTTGTCCCCTTTCCCCCTCCTCCCGTTCTCTTCTCCTCCCATTCTCCGTTTCTCCCCTTGCCCGTTGTCCCCTTTTCAACTTGTCCCTTTGTGTTCATGTCCCCTTGTCACCTTGTCCCCTTGTCCCCATAACACCTTGTCCTATTGTCCCCTTGACCCTTGTCCTCTTGTCCCCTTGTCACCTTGTCCCCTTGTCCCTTGGTCCACTTGTCCGCTAATCCCCTTGTCCTTTTGACCCCTAGTCATCTTGTCCCCTTGTCCCCTTGTGCCCATGACCCTTTGCCCCTTATCCCATGTTCCCCAAATAGCTTGACCCCATGTCCCCTTGTCACCTTGTACCCTTCTCCCCTAAGCCCCTTGTTCCCCTGACCACTTGTTCCCTTGTCCCCTTGTCCCCTCGTCTCCTTGTCCTCTTGCCCCCTTGTCCCCTCGTCCCCTTGTCCCCTTGTCCCCTGGCACCCTTGTCCCCTTTACCCGTTGGCCCCTTTCCACTTGTCCCCTTGTTCCCATGACCCTTGATCACTTGCCCCTTATCCCCTTGTCCCCTTTTATCCTTGACCCCTTGTCCCTCTGTCCCCTTGTCCCCTTGTCCCCTTGACCTAATGTCCCCTTATCCCCTTGACAACTTGCCCCTTATCTCCTTGCCCCCCTTACCCCTTGACCCCTTTTCCCCTAGTCTCCTTGTGCCCTCAATCCCTAGGCCCCTTCTCACTTTGCCCCTTTGTCCACTTGCCTCACTGTCTCTTTGTCCTCCTGTCCCCTTGACCACTTGTCCCCTTGTCCCTTTGCCCCCTTGTCATTTTGTCCCCTTGTCCCCTCGTCCCTTGCGCCCTTGTACCCTTGTCCCCTTGTCCCCTTGACCCCATGCGCCTTGTCCCCTTGTCCACTTTTCCCCGCACCCCTTCTCCCCTTGACCCTTGTCCCCTGGTCCCCTTGTCCCCTTGACCCCTTGGCCCCTTGTCCCCTTGTTCCCTTGTTCCCTTGTCCCCTTGACCACTTGCCCCTTATCCCCTTGTCCCCTTGACCCGTTTTTCCCCCTTCGCCTTGTTCCATTGTCCACTTGTACTCTTGTCCCCTTCTCTCCTAGGCCCCTTGTCCCCTTCTCCCCTAGGCCCCTTGTCCCCTTTTCCCTTTCTCCCCTTGCCCCCTTGTTCCCTTGAACTCTTGTCCCCTTGGCCCCCTGTTCTCTTGTCCCCTCGACCACTTGTCCCCTTGTCCCCTTTTTCCTTAGCCCCCTTGCCCCCTTGTCACTTTGTACCCTTGTCCCCTTACACCCTTGTACCCTTGTCCCCCTGTTCCCCCCATGTCCCCTTCTCCCCTCGTCCACTTGCCCCCTTGCCCCTTTTCCCCTAACCCCTTGACCCCGTGTCCCCTTGTCCCCTGGTCCCCTTGTCACCTTGACCCCTTGTCGCCTCGTCCCCTTGTCCCCTTATACCCTTGTCCTTTTACCCCTAGGCTACTTGTCTCCTTCTTCCTTGACCCCTTGTCCCCTGTTCCACTTCTCTCCTTGCCAACTTGTCCCCTTGAGCCCTAATCCCCCTCTCCCCTTGCCCCCTTGTCTCCTTGCCCACTTGTCCCCTTCTCCCCTTGACCCACTGTCCCTTTGTTCTCTTGTCCCCTTATCCCCTTGTCCCCTTATCCCTTTCTCCACCTCCCCCTTTCTCTCTCTTCCCCTATCTCCCTTTCTCACCTTGTCCTCTTGTCCCCGAATCCCCTTGCCCCTTACCCCTTCACCTATTGCCCATTTTTCCCTTGCCCCCTCGTCCCCTCGAACCCTCTTCCTCTTGCGCTCTTGTCCCCTTCCCCCCTTGTTGTCTGGTCCACCTGTACCCTTGACTACTTGTCCCCTAGTCCCCTTGTCCCTTTGTCGCCTTGTTTCATTGTCCCCTTGTACCCTTGTCCCCTTTTCCCCTAGGCCCCTTGTCCCCTTGTCCCATTGTCTCCTTTTCCCTTTCGCCCCTTGCCCCCTTGTCCCCTTGCCCTCTTGTCCCCTTGGCCACTTGTTCTCTTGTCCCCTTGACCACTTTCCCCTTATCCCCTTGTCCCCTTGTCCCCTTGACCCCGTGTCCCCATGTCCTCTTCCTCCTTAGGTCACTTGTCCCCTTGTCCCCTTTTCTTCCCCTCTCCTTGCCCCCTTGTCCCCTTCCCCCGTTCTCCCCTTCTCTCCTCCTCCCATTCTCCTGTTCTCCCCGTCCCCCTTTCTCCCTCTGTTTTTCTCCCTTTCTCCCCTTGGCCCCTTGTCCCCGAAACCCCTTGTCCCGTTACCCCTTCTACCCTTGCCCCCTTTTCCCCTTGTCTCCTTGCCCCCTTGTCCCATGGTCCCCCTGGCCCATTGACTACTTTTCCCCTTTTCCCCTTGTCCCCTTGTTCCCTTGTCCCTTTGCCCCCTTGCCCCATTGTCGCCTTGTACCCTTGCCCCCAGGTACCCTTGTCCCCTTGTATCCTTGCCCCTTGAACCCTTGTCCACTTGCCCCTTTGTACTCTTTTCCTCTCACCCCTTTTCCCCTTGTCCCCTGGTCCCCTTGTCCCCTTGATCCCTTGGCCCTTTGTCCCCTTGTCCCCTTGACCCCTTGTTCCAATGTCCCCTTGACCACTTAACCCTTATCCCCTTGTCCCCTTTTTCCCTTGACCCCTCGTCCCCTTGTCCCCTTGTGCCCTTGACCCCTTGTCCCCTTGACCACTTGCCCCTTATCCCCTTGCCCCCTTTTCCCCTTGTCCCCTTTCCCCCTTGTCACCTTGTCCCCTTCACTGCTAAGCCCCTTCTCCCCTTGCCCACTTGTCCCCCTGTCCCCTTGACCTTTTGTCCACTTGTCCCCCTGCTCCTTTGACCCCTTCCCCCCTTGCCCCGTTGTCACCTTGTCCGCTTCCCCTTGTCCCCTTGCCCATTTGTACCCTTGTCTCCATGTCCCCTTGCCCCTTTTCCTCTCACCCCTTTCCGCTTGTCCCCTTCTCCCCTAGGCCCCTTGTCCCCTTGACCCCTTGGCCCCTTGTCCCCTTGTCAACTTGTTCCCTTGTTCCCTTGTCCCCTTGACCACTTGCCCCTTATCCCCTTGTCCACTTTTCCCCTTGACCCCTTGTCCATTTGTAGCCTTGTACCATTGTCTTCTTGACCCCTTGTCTCCTTCCCCCTTTGTCCCCTTGTCGCCTTGACCCCTTGTCCCCTTTTCCCCTTCTCTCCTTGCTCCCTTGTCCCCTTCCCCCCTTCGCCTCTTCTCCTCTCCTCCCATTCTCCCTTTCTCCCCTTGCCCCTTGTCCTCTTTTCAACTTGTCCCCTTGTGCTCTTGACCCCTTGTCACCTTGTCCCCTTGTCCCCATGTCCACTTGTCCTATTGTCCACTTGAAACTTGTCAACTTGTCCCCTTGCCCCTTGTCCCCTTGTGACCTTGTCCCCTCGACCCCCGGTCCCCTTGTCCGCTAATCCCCTTGTAACCTTGTCCCCTAGTCATCATGTCCCCTTGTCCCCTTGTGTCCTTGACCCTTTGCCCCTTATCCCATGTTCCCCTTATCAGCTTGACCCCTTGTCCCCTTGTCACCTTGTACCCTTCTCCCCTGAGCCCCTTGTCCCCCTGACCACTTGTTCCCTTGTGCTTTTGTCCCCTCGTCCTCTTGTCCCCTCGTCCACTTGTCCCCTTCTCCCCTAGCCCCCTTGTCCCCTAGCCCCCTTGTCCCCTTGTCCCCCTGTCCCCTTGACAACTTGTCCTCTTGTCTCCTTGTCACTTTGCCCCGTTTCCTCTTGTTGCCATGTTCCCCTGCCCCCTTGCCACCTTGTAATCTTGTCCTTTTGTCCCCTTGCCCCTTATCCTGTTGTCCATTTGCCCCCTTGTCCTCTTTTCGCCTCTACCTTCTCCCCTTGTCCCCTTGTCCCCTGGTACCCTTGTTTCCTTAACCCCTCGGCCCTTTGTTCCATTGTCCCCTTGTCTACTTTTTTCCTTGTCCCCTTGACCACTTTCCCCTTATCCCATTGTCCCCTTGACCCATTGTCCCCTTGTCGCGTTGTCCCCTTGTCCCCTTGTATCCTTGTCCCCTTCTCCCCTACCCCCTGTCCCCTTTACCCTTGTCCCCTTCTCTCCTTGCCCCCTTGACCCCTTGTACCCTTTTCCCCTTGCCCCCTTGACCCCTTGTCCCCTTTTTCCCTTGCCCCCTTGTCCCATTGCAACCTTATCCCCTTGTACCCTTGTCCCCATGCCCCTTGTATCCTTGTTCTCTTGTCCTCTTTTCCCCTTGTCCCCTTGCGCCTTATCCACTTGTCCCCTTTTCCCCGCACCCTTTCTCCCCTTGTCCCCTTGTCCCCTGGTCCCCTTGTCCCATAGACCCCTTGGCCCCTTGTCCCCTTTTTCCCTTGTCCCCTTGACCACTTGAACCTTATCCCCTTGTCCCCTTGACCCCTTGTTCCCCCTTCACCTTGTTCCATTGTCCCCTTGCACCCTTGTCCCCTTCTCTCCTAGGCCCCTTGTCCCCTTCTCATCTAGGCCCCTTGTCCCCTTGTCCCCTTTTCCTTTTCTCCCCTTGAACTCTTGTCCCCTTGGCCCCTTGTTCTCTTGTCCCCTTGATTACTTTCCCCTTATTCCCTTGTCCCCTTGACCCCTTGTCCCCATGTCCCCTTCCCCCCTTAGGCCACTTGTCCCCTTGTCCCCTTTTCCGCTTCACTCCTTGCCATCTTCCCCCCTTATCCACATTTCCCCTCCTCCCCTCCTCCCATTCTCTCTTTCTCCCTTTGCCCCTTGTCCACTTGTCAACTTGTCCCCTTGTGCTCTTGTCCCCTTGTCACCTTGTCCCCTTGTCACCTTTTCCCCTTTTCCCCATGTCCACTTATCCTATTGTCCCCTTGACCCTTGTCCCCTTGTCCCCTTGCCCCTTGTCCCCTTGTCACCTTGTCCCCTTGACCCCGAATCCCCTTGTCCGCTAATCCCCTTGTCTTCTTCTCCCGTAGTGACCTTGTCCCGTTGTCCCCTTGTCCCCTTGACCCCTTGCCCCTTATCCCATTGTCCCCTAATCAGCTTGACCCCTTGTCCCCTTGTCACTTTGTATCCTTCTCCCCTAAGCCCATTGACCACTTGTTCCCTTGTCTCCCCTGACCACTTGTTCCCTTGGCCCCTTGTCCCCTCGTCCCCTTATCCCCTTGTCCCCTTGCCCCCTTGTCCCCTCATCTCCTTGTCCCCATCTCCCCTTGCCCCCTTGTCCCCTTGTCCCCCTGTCCCCTTGTTAACATGTCCACTTATCTCCTTGTCCCTTTGCCCCCTTTCCTCTTGTCGCCTGGTCCCCTTGCCCCCTTGCCAGCTTGTAACCTTGTCTCTTTGTCCCCTTGCCCCTAGCCCACTTGTCCCCTTTTCCCCTAAGTCCCTTGTCCCCTTGTCCCTTATTCCATTTCTCTCCTTTCCCCCTTGACCCCTTGTCCCCCTCTCCCCTTGCAACCTTGTCCACTTGCAACCTTGTCCCCTTGTCCCCTTGTCCCCTTCACCCCTTGTTTTACTGTCCCCTTGTCCTCTTGTCCCCTTATCCCCTTGTCCCCTTATCCCTTTCTCCACTTCCCCATTCTCCCTATTTCTTTTTCTCCATTTCTCCCTTTATCACTTTCTCCCTTTATCCAGTTATCCTTATATCCCCATATCCCTCTTTCCCCATATCCATTTCCCCCTTATCCCTTGTCCCCTTGTCCCCGGGTCCCATTGTCCCTTAGTCTACTTTTCCCCTTGCCCCCTTGTCCCCTTGCCCCCTAATCCCCTTGTCCCCTAGTCCCCTATGCCTACTTGTCCCCTTGTCCCTTTGCCCCCTCACCCCTTGCCAGCTTGTCCCCTGGTTCCCTTTTCCCCTTGACTTCTCGGCCCCTGGACCCCTTGTCCCCGTCACCCATAACCCTCTTCTCTCCTTGCCCCCTTGTCCCCTTGCCACCTTGTCCCCTTGTCCCTCTGTCCGCTTGACCAATTGTCCCCTTGTCCCCTTGTTCCTGTTCCCCCTTGGCTCCTTGCTCCCTCGTCACCTTGTCCCCTTTTCCCCTTGCATCATTGTATCCTTGTCACCCTGTCCCCTTGCCCCTTGTCCCCTTGTCCCCTTGTCCCCTTGCCACTTTTCCCCTCACCCCTTGTCCCCGTGTCCCCTTGTCCCTGGTCCCTTTGTCCCCTTGACCCCTTGTACCTTTGTCCCTTAACCCCTAGGCTCCTTGACCCCTCTCTCCTCGTCCCCTTGTCCCCTGTTCCACTGTCCTTGCCCCCTTTTCCTCTTGCCCCCTTGTCCCCTTGCCCACCTGTCCCCTTGTCTTCTCCGCCCCTTGTCCCACTGTCCCTTTGTCCTCTTGTCCCCTTACCCCTTGTCCCTTTGCCCCCTCACCCCTTGTCCCCTTCTCCCCTAAGCCCATTCCCTCCTTGTCCCCTTGCACCCTTGTCTCCCTGTCTCCTTCACCCCTTGTCCATTTGTCCCCTTGTACCCTAGCCCCCTTGTACCCTTGTCCCTCTGTCCCCTTGCCCCTTGTCCCCTTCTCCCCTCGTCCACTTGCCCCCTAGCCCCTTTTCCCCTCATCCCTTGACCCCGTGTCCTCTTGTCCCCTGGTCCCCTTGTCCCCTTGACTCCTTGTCGCCTTGTCCCCTTGTCCCCTTGTACCCTTGTCTCTTCACCCCTAGGACCCTTGTCCCCTCTCTTCTTGTCCCCTTGTCCCCTGTTCCACTTCTCTTTTTCCCCCTTGTCCCCTGGGGCCCTTATCCCCCACTCCCCTTGCTCCCTTGTCCCCTTGCCCACTTGTCCACTTGTCCCCTTCTCCCCTTGTCCCACTGTCCCTTTGTCCTCTTGTTCCCTTATCCCCTTGTCCCCTTATCCCTTTCTCCCCTTCCCCCTTTCTCCCCTTCCCCCTTTCTCCCTCTTCCATTTTCTCCCTTTCTCACATTGTCCCCTTGTCCCCGAATCCCCTTGCCCCTTATTCCTTCGACCCTTGCCCCCTTGTCCCCTCGACCCCTTGTCATCTTGTCCCCTTGCGCCCTTGTCCCCTTGCCCCCTTGTCCCCTGGTCCCCCTATCCCCTTGACTACTTGTCCCCTTGTCCCTTTGCCCCCTTGCCCGCTTGTCGACTTGTCCCCTTGTCCCCTTGCCCCCTTGTACCCATGTCTCCCCTTCCCTTTGCCCCTTGTACCCTTGTCCACTTGCCCCTTGACCCTATGTCCCCTTATCCCCTTGACCACTTGCACCTTATCCCCTTGCCCCCCTTACCCCTTGACCCCTTTTCATCTTTTCTCCTTGTCCCCTCCGCCCCTAGGCACCTTCTCACTTTGCCACTTTGTCCACTTGCCTCATTGTCTCCCTGTCCTCCTGTCCCCTTGACCACTTGTCCCCATGTCCTGTTGCCCCTTTGACCCCTTGCCCCCTTGTCATCTTGTCCCCTTGTCCCTTGCCCCCTTGTACCATTGTCCCCTGGTCCCCTTGTCCCCTTGCGCCTTGCCCCCCTGTCCCCTTTTCCCTGCACCCCATCTCCCCTTGTCCCCTTGTCCGCTGGTCCTTGTCCTCTTGACCCCTTGGCCCCTTGTCCCCTTGACAACTTGCCCCTTATCCCCTTGTCCCCTTGACCCCTTGTCCTCATGTCCCTTTCCCCCCTTAGGTCACTTGTCTATTTGTCCCCTTTTCCGCTTCTCTCCTTGCCCCCTTGTCCCCTTCCCCTCTTCCCCTCTTCTCCCTTCCTCCCATTCCCCTTTTCTCCCCTTGCTTCTTTACTCCTTGTCAACTTGTCTCCTTGTCCCCTTGTGCTCTTGTCCCCTTGTCACCTTGTTTCCTTGCCCCATGTCCCCATGTCCCATTGTCCCCTTGACACTTATCCCCTTTCCCCTTGCTCCTTGTCCCCTTGTCACCTTGTCCCCTAGACCCCCGGTCCCCTTGACCGCTAAACCCCTTGTCCCCTTGTCCCCTAGTCATCTTGTCCCCTTGTCCCATTGACACTTTGCCCCTTATCCCATTGTCCCCTTATCAGCTTGACCCCTTGTCCCCGATCCCCTCGTCCCCTTGTCCCCTTTTCCCCTTGTCTACTTGTCCCTTTCACCCCAAGGCCCCTTTTCACCTTGCTTTTTTGTCCATTTGCCTCATTGTCTACTTGTCCTCCTGTCCCCTTGACCACTTGTCCCCTTGTCCCTTTGCCTCCTTGCCCCCTTGTCACCTTGTCCCCTTGTACCCTTACCCCTTGTACCCTTGTCCCCTTGTCCCCTAGTTCCCTTGCGCCTTGTCCCCTTGTGACCTTTTCCCCGCACCCCTTCTCTCCTTGTCTCCTGGTCATCTTGTCCCCTTGACCCCTTGGCCCCTTGTCCACTTGTCCCCTTGTTCCGTTGACCATTTGCCCCTTATCCCCTTGTCCCCTTGACCCCTTGTCCCCTTGTCGCCTTGTTCCATTGTCCCCTTGTACCCTTGTCCCCTTCTCCCCTAGGCCCCTTGTCCCCTTCTCCCCTATGCCCCTTGTGCCTTTGACCCCTTGGCCCTTGTCCCCTTGTCCCCTTGTTCCCTTGTCCCCTTGACCACTTGCCCCTTATCCCCTTGACCCCTTGTCCCCTTGTCGCCTTGTTCCATTGTCTTCTTGACCCCTTCTCCCCTTCTCCCCTTGTCTCCTTGTCGTCTTGCCCCCTTGTCCCCATACCCCCTACTACCCCTTCACCACTCCTCCCATTCTCCCTTTCTTCCCTCGCCCCTTTTCCCCTTGTCAACTTGACCCCTTGTGCTCTTGTCCCCTTGTCACCTTGTCCCCTTGTCTCCTTTTCCCCTTTCCCCCATGTCCACTCTTCCCATTGTACCCTTGACACGTGTCTCCTTGTCCCCATGCCCCTTCTCCCCTTGTCACCTTGTCCCCTTGACCCCCGGTCCACTTGTCCGCTAATCCCCTTGTCTTCTTGTCCCCTAGTCATCTTGTCCCCTTGTCCCCTTATCCCCTTGACCATATGTCTCTTATCCCATTGTCCCCCAATCAGCTTGACCCTTTGTCCCCTTGTCACCTTGTACCCTTCTCCCCTAAGCCCCTTGTCCCCCTGACCACTTGTACCCTTGTCCCCTTGTCCCCTCGTCCCCTTGTTCCCTTGTCCCCTTGCCCCCTTGTCCCCTCGTCCCCTTGTATCCTTCTCCCCTAGCCCCCTTGTCACCTGGTCCCCTTGTCGCCTTGTCCCCCTGTCCCCTTGACAACTTGTCCTCTTGTCTCCCTTTCCCTTTGCCCCCTTTCCTCTTGTCGCCTTGTCCCCTAGCCACCTTGCCACCTTGTAACCTTGTCCCCTTGTCCCCTTGTCGCCTTGCCCCTTGTCCTCTTGTCCACTTGCCCCCATGTCCCCTTTTCCCCTCACCATTCTCCGCTTGTCCCCTTGTCCCCTGGTACCCTTTTCTCCTTGTCCCCTTTTTCCCTTGTCCCCTTCACCACTTGCCCCTTATCCCCTTGTCCCCTTGTCCCCTTGTCTCCTTGACCCCTTGTCCACTTGTCGCGTTGTCCCCTTGTCCCCTTGTATCCTTGTCCTCTTCTCCCCAAGGCCTCCTGTCCCCTTGTCCCCTTGTCCCTTTCTCCCCTTGTCCCACTGTCCCCTTGTCCTCTTGTACCCTTATCGCCTTGTCCCCTTATCCCTTTCTTCCCTTCCCCTTTCTCCCTCTTTCTCTTTCTCCCTTTCTCCCCTTTTCCCCTTATTACTTTATCCATTTTTCCCTTTCTCCCAACCTCCTCTTTCTCCCTTTATCCCTTTCTCCCTTTATCCCGTTATACCTTTATCCCCATATCCCCTTCTTCCCTTATCCATTTCCCCCTTATCCCTTGTCCCCTTGTCCCCGGGTCCTCTTGTCCCTTTGTTCCCTTTTCCCATTTCCCCTTGTCCCCTTGCTCCCTTGACCCCTCATCCCCTTGTCCCCTTTTCCCCTTGCACCCCTATCCCCTAGCCCCTAAGTCCCCTCGTCCTCCTGTCCCCTTGCCTACTTGTCCCCTTGTCCTCTTGTCCCTTTGCCCCCTCACCCCTTGTCCCCTTGTCACCTTGTCCCCTTGACCCCTGGTCCCCTTGTCCGTTAAACCCCTTGTCCCCTAGCCATCATTTCCCCTTGTCCCCTCGACCCCTTGACCCTTTGCCTCTCATCCCATTGTCCCCTTATCAGCATGACCCCTTCTCCCCTTTTCACCTTGTACCCTTCTCCCCTAAAACCCTTGTCCCCCTGACCCCTTGTTCCCTTGTCCCTTTGTCCCCTCGTCCCCTTGTCCCATTGTCCCCTGGCCCCTTGTCCCCACGTCCCCGTGTCCCCTTCTCCCTTGCCCCGTTGTCCCCTTGCCCACTTGTCCCCTTGTCCCCATGTCCCCTTGACAAATTGTCCCCTTGTATCCTTGTCCCTTTGCCCCCTTTCCCCTTGTCGCCTTGTCCCCTTGCCTTCTTGCCACCTTGTACACTTGTCCCCTTTCCCCTTGTCCCCTTTTCCCCTTGTCCACTAGCCCCCTTGTCCCCTTTACCCCTCACCCTGGTCCCCTTGTCCCCTTGACACCTCGGCCCCTTGTCCCCTATTTCTTTTGTACCCTAGACCACTTGGCCCATATCCCCTTGTCCCCTTCTCCCCTTTACCCCTTGTCCCACTGTCGCGTTGTCCCATTGCCCCATACACCCTTCTCCCCTTCTCCCCTAGGTCTCTTGTCCCGTTGTCCCCTTGTCACTTTTTCTACTTCTCTCCTTGCCCCATTGACCAATTGTCCCCCTCTACCCTTGCCACCTTGACCCCTTGTCCTCTTCTCCTTTTGCCCCCTTGTCCCCTTGCAACCTTATCCCCTTGTACCCTTGTCCCCTTGTCCCCTTGTCCCCTTGCGCCTTGTCCCCTTGTCCACTTTTCCCCGCACCCCTTCTCCCCTTGTCCCCTGGTCCCCTTGTCCCCTTGACCCCTTGGCCCTTTGTCCACTTGTCCCCTTTTTCCCTTGACCATTTGCCCCTTATCCCCTTGACCCCTTGTCCCCTTGGCCCCTTGTCCCCTTGTCGCCTTGTTCCATTGTCCCCTTGTACCATTGTCCCCTTCTCCCCTAGGCCCCTTGTCCCCTTCTCCCCTAGGCCCCTTGTCTCCTTGACCCCTTGGCCCCTTGTCCCCTTGTCCCCTTGTTCCCTTGTCCCCTTGACCACTTGCCCCTTATCCCCGTGTCCCCTTGTCCCCTTGACCCCTTGTCGCCTTGTTCCATTGTCTTCTTGACCCCTTGTCCCTTTCTCCCCTTGTCCCCTTGTCGTCTTGACCCCTCTCCCCTTCCCCCCTTTGGCCACTTGTCCCCTTGTCCCCTTTTCTTCTTCTCTCCTTGCCCCCTAGGGCCTTACCCCTTTCTCCCCTTCTCCCCTCCTCCCATTCTTCCTTTTCCCCCCATGCCCCTTGTCAACTTGTCATCTTGTCCCCTTGTGCTCTTGTGCCCTTGTCACCTTGTCCCCTTGTCACCTTTTCCCCTTGTCCCCTTGCCCCTTGTCCCCTTGTCACCTTGTCCCCTTGACCCCAGGTCCCCTTGTCCGCAAATTCCCTTGTCTTCTTGTCCCCAAGTCATCTTATCCCCTTGTCGCCATGTCCCCTTGACCCTTTGCCCCTTATCCCATTGTCCTCTAAACAGCATGACCCCTTGTCCCCTTGTCACCTTGTACCCTTCTCATCTAAGCCCCTTGTCCCGCTGACCACTTGTTCCCTTGTCCCCTTGTCCCCTTGTCCCCTCGTCCCCTTGTCCCTTTGTCCCCTTGCCCCCTTGTCCCCTCGTCCCCTTGTCCCCATCTCCCCTTGCCCCCTTGTCCCCTAGCCCCCTTGTCCCCTAGCCCCCTTGTCCCCTGTCCCCCTGTCCCCTTGTTAACTTGTCCTCTTGTCTCCTTGTCCCTTTGCCCCCTTTCCTCTTGTCGCCTTGTCCCCTTGCCAACTTGTCACCTTGTCCCCTTGTCCCCTTGCCTCTTGTCCACTTGTCCCCTTGTCCCAATGTCCCCTTCCCCCCTTAGGCCACTTGTCCCCTTGTCACCTTTTCCCCTTCTCTCCTTGCCCCCTTGTCCCTTTCCCCCCTTTTGCCCTTCTCCCCTCCTCCCATTCTCCCCTTCTCCCTTTGCCCCTTGTCCCCTTGTCAACTTGTCCCCTTGTCCCTTGTGCTTTTGTCCCCTTGTCACCTTGTGCCCTTGTCCCATTGTCCCCTTCACCCTTGTCCCCTTGTCCCCTTGCCCCTTGTCCCCTTGTCACCTTGTCCCCTTGACCCCTGGTCCCCTTGTCCGTTCAACCCCTTGTCCCCTAGCCATCATTTCCCCTTGTCCCCTCGACCCCTTGACCCTTTGCCTCTTATCCCATTGTCCCCTTATCAGCATGACCCCTTCTCCGCTTTTCACCTTGTACCCTTCTCCCCTAAAACCCTTGTCCCCCTGACCCCTTGTTCCCTTGTCCCTTTGTCCCCTCGTCCCCTTGTCCCATTGTCCCCTGGCCCCTTGTCCCCACGTCCCCGTGTCCCCTTCTCCCTTGCCCCGTTGTCCCCTTGCCCACTTGTCCCCTTGTCCCCCTGTACCCTTGACAAATTGTCCCCTTGTATCCTTGTCCCTTTGCCCCCTTTCCCCTTGTCGCCTTGTCCCCTTGCCTTCTTGCCACCTTGTACACTTGTCCCTTTGCCCCTTGTCCCCTTTTCCCCTTGTCCACTAGCCCCCTTGTCCCCTTTACCCCTCACCCTGGTCCCCTTGTCCCCTTGACACCTCGGCCCCTTGTCCCCTATTTCTTTTGTACCCTAGACCACTTGGCCCATATCCCCTTGTCCCCTTCTCCCCTTTACCCCTTGTCCCACTGTCGCGTTGTCCCATTGCCCCATACACCCTTCTCCCCTTCTCCCCTAGGTCCCTTGTCCCGTTGTCCCCTTGTCACTTTTTCTTCTTCTCTCCTTGCCCCATTGACCAATTGTCCCCTTCTCCCCTTGCCATCTTGACCCCTTGTCCTCTTCTCCTTTTGCCCCCTTGTCCCCTTGCAACCTTATCCCCTTGTACCCTTGTCTCCTTGTCCCCTTGCGCCTTGTCCCCTTGTCCACTTTTCCCCGCACCCCTTCTCCCCTTGTCCCCTGGTCCCCTTGTCCCCTTGACCCCTTGGCCCTTTGTCCACTTGTCCCCTTTTTCCCTTGACCATTTGCCCCTTATCCCCTTGACCCCTTGTCCCCTTGTCGCCTTGTTCCATTGTCCCCTTGTACCATTGTCCCCTTCTCCCCTAGGCCCCTTGTCCCCTTCTCCCCTAGGCCCCTTGTCTCCTTGACCCCTTGGCCCCTTGTCCCCTTGTCCCCTTGTTCCCTTGTCCCCTTGACCACTTGCCCCTTATCCCCGTGTCCCCTTGACCCCTTGTCGCCTTGTTCCATTGTCTTCTTGACCCCTTGTCCCTTTCTCCCCTTGTCCCCTTGTCGTCTTGACCCCTCTCCCCTTCCCCCCTTTGGCCACTTGTCCCCTTGTCCCCTTTTCTTCTTCTCTCCTTGCCCCCTTGGGCCTTACCCCCTTCTCCCCTTCTCCCCTCCTCCCATTCTTCCTTTTCCTCCCTTGCCCCTTGTTAACTTGTCATCTTGTCCCCTTGTGCTCTTGTGCCCTTGTCACCTTGTCCCCTTGTCACCTTTTCCCCTTGTCCCCATGTCCACTTGTCCCATTGTCCCCTTGACCCTTGTTCCCTTGTCCCCTTGCCCCTTGTCCCCTTGTCACCTTGTCCCCTTGACCCCCGGTCCCCTTGTCCGCAAATTCCCTTGTCTTCTTGTCCCCAAGTCATCTTATCCCCTTGTCGCCATGTCCCCTTGACCCTTTGCCCCTTATCCCATTGTCCTCTAAACAGCATGACCCCTTGTCCCCTTGTCACCCTTACCCTTCTCCCCTAAGCCCCTTGTCCCGCTGACCACTTGTTCCCTTGTCCCCTTGTCCCCTCGTCCCCTTGTCCCTTTGTCCCCTTGCCCCCTTGTCCCCTCGTCCCCTTGTCCCCATCTCCCCTTGCCCCCTTGTCCCCTAGCCCCCTTGTCCCCTTGTCCCCCTGTCCCCTTGTTAACTTGTCCTCTTGTCTCCTTGTCCCTTTGCCCCCTTTCTTCTTGTCGCCTTGTCCCCTTGCCCCCTTGCCAACTTGTCACCTTGTCCCCTTGTCACCTTGCCTCTTATCCCCTTGTCCACCTGCCCCCTTGTCCCCTTTTCCCCTCACTCTTCTCCCCTTGTCCCCTGGTACCCTTGTCCCCTTTTTCCCTTGTCCCCTTGACCACTTTCCCCTTATCCCCTTGTCCCCTTGACGCATGACCCCATGTCCCCTTGGCCCCTTGTTATCTTGCACCTTGACAACTTGCCCCTTATTGTCCCCTTGTCCCCTTCTCCCCTTGTTCCACTTTCTCCTTGTCCCCTTGTCCCCGAATCCCGTTGCCCCTTACCCCTTCACCCCTTGCCCACTTTCCCCCTTGCCCCCTTGTCCCCTCGACTCCTTGTCCCCTTGCCTTCTCCCTCCCACTTACTTCTACCACCTTTACTTCCTTCAACCTCCTCCACTTCCTTCTACCTCCTTAACTTCCTTCTACTTCCTCCACTTCCCTCTACCTGTTCAACTTCTTTCTATAGAGCGTTCCACATTTAGTTGACAGTATGGGCTCTTATGGAGAATCGTTTCCCATGTTAATCTCCATAAGGCCAGGAGCGCGGTGTTGTCAACAACAGCACGAAAATTAAAGTTGCGTTATGCACTGATTAAAAATTTTATTCTAATGTAGAAAAAGGTGCTGCATTCATTGGCGCAATTCAATTCTTCTCGCAATTTCTGCCTGACCGTTGACTGTATTGAATTGAATTTTTTTGCAAAAAATTCTTCACACTATTTTCTGCTTGAAGATCTTAACCAATTGTACAAATATTGAGTTTTTATGTTGTTATGCCGACGTAACACACTTTAGGACAAGAAAATTTTGATTTTTGCAAGGTAAAAAGTAGTCGCTTACTAACTTACGTTTCTTACGTCGTAGGTCCCTATATGCTGCGTACCAAATGTGGAGAAAACTACAAGGTTATTTTTGGTGAAAAAATCATTGACTTACATCAATTCTGAAGCGAGTTACAAGGTTTTGATCTTAAGAAAAAATATTACGGTGCCGCTGGGCGGGCTTCTTGCTTTTTCTTGCGCGCAGAGGGAAAATTCTCGGGCGGAAAAGGAGTTTTTTGTCAATGCATACTATGAAATGTATTTATGTATTCGTTTGATATCCTAAACAGAGAATACCTACTTATACGTCGTAACAGCAGTGTTTTTATCTGAATACATTGATACACGAAAGTAAGCAAGCGGCTTGGAAGTAAGACTCTTTCGCCTTGGGTGTTTAGGTCCCATCGGGGAAACCAAGAAAAAGAATATCTCATAATCTGTACCAAACACTACCCCATCCAGTGCACGCATTTACAAAAGGGGGCTTGGGTTTTTTCTGAGTTCCTTTCATAGGGTACCATAAAACCTGCCCCAAAAGCGACCCAGGCCGAAGGGGCCGAGGGAAGAATTTACGAAGGCGTTCAGTTTGTCATTGCATTTTTTTGGAGTGAACAAGTGTTGTGTGGTGTATTGAACTTGAGAATTGTGAAGTGTGTTTTACACTTATCTTTGCTGTAACACGCCCGATCAATATGTCCGATACAAAGAAGAGGAGAAAAGGTGAGAAGCTCATAAGCCGCGAAAGACGGTTGGTGCTCAAAGTCTTCCCGTACATAAGGAAATCTCTCAGCATTAGTGAGGCCTGCCGAGACGCTTCGAAGGCTACTGGGTGCTAGGAGTTCACTATTTACAGAGTGAGAAAGGAAAGCTCCCATGGTCCATTGGTAACTCCTTCAAAAACTAAAGAAATTAGACAGCCTTACAAAAATTCGAGAGCAGTGATTTTCGACGGTTTGGTGAGATCGGGAATTAGAAGGAAGGTAGGTACATGAATCCTTCGTGAAAATTATTCCTCCGACTTTAAAATCCATCTGAAACCCGGTGAATATGGATAGTATTCTCCCAGATTACAAAAGGACAACACTATATCGTCTTCTTTTGGACATAGGCTTCGTGTACGAACGCAGGGGGAAAAGAATCATCCTTATTCGAAAGGGATGATATTATTCGTTGGTGGCACAATTAATTATTATTTAAGGCAGCTAAAAAAATATCGTCGCGAACACAGGACGAGAGTATTAACAGGCGAAAGTTGGATTAATGTTGGACAAATAGTGAACATTAGTTTGCGAAACAAACAATTAGAAAATCCGCGTCAAGCTTTCCTTGCTGGACTAAATACTGCGCTTGGCCCCCACTTCCCGAGGATGTCGATTTGCAATTATACACGCAGGAACGGAAAATGGGTTCATAAAAGGAGCATCGCATGTGTTTCTGTACAAAAAGAACTCAATGGATGAGCATGAAGAAGTGGGTGGCGAGTGTTACGAGAGATGGTTTGAGCACTCACTTCTTGCAAACTTACCCGAAGGATCAATTATAGTGGTAGATAATGCCTCTTATTACTCAAGGAAATTGGAATCCTTGCCTACTACAAGGTGAAAGAAAGAGAACATTAAGGAAATTAGCTTTGAAGATGTCAGCTTGAAAAGAGATCTTTAATTAACAATAAACCAAGTACGGGAAAATTTAGAAAAATTAAAGATTGATGATGTCTTATACAAAATCGCCTTTCATGTAATACTAGCTAGAGCCAACAAATATTGCATAATATGAAAGGAATAGAAATTTTGTCTCATTCAGGAGCGGCTATAATTTTTATTATCCTTCAATTTATTGTTATTTTTTACATTACAGATTATTCATTATTCAGTTTGTGCATTGAATAAGTACGTAAGTACATGAAATAACAAAAGACTTTTCCTTTTATACTGCCGCAAAGGTATTGTAATATACGCTAAAAAATTCCTTAATTTACGCAGTCTTTCGTGCGATCCCTAACTCCTTTTTGAACTAAACCGTTTTGGCGCCATATTATGTGTGGTTGCATACGCTGTTAGGATGCCTGCCGGCGGAGCGGAAGCTTGGCAACACTGTTATCCATAAGGCCCGTACTGTCAACTAAATGTGGAACGCTCTATACCTCCTCCACATCCTTCTACCTCATCCACTTTATTCTACCTCCTCAACTTCCTTCTGCCTCCTCCATTTTCTTCTTTCTCCTCCACTTTCTTTTGCCTCCTCCACTTTCTTCTGCCTACTCCACCTCCTTCTGCCTCCTCCACTTCCTTCTACCTCATCCACTTTCTTCTACCTCCACCACTTCCTTCTACCTCCTCCACTTCCTTCATCCTACTCCTCTTCCTTCTTCCTCTTCCACTTTCTTATACCTCCTCCATTTCCTTCTGCCTCCTCCACTTCCTGTTTCCTCCTTCACTTCCTTCTTCTTCCACCTTTTTCTTCTACCTCCCCCACTTCCTTCTACGTAGTACACTTCCTATCTACCTCCTCCACTTCCTTCTACCTCCTCCACTTCCTTCTACCTCCTCCACTTCCTTCTATTTCATATTTCATATGCTAACGCTACGTGAAATCAGTCCCATGGAGGCCACTGCTTATATCTAACATAGCCAATTGAAACGTAAACGATCCTGAAGTAACAAACGGCAGACAAAACGTGTATGACCTTCTATAGTGACCATAACTGGCCGCAGTCCTTTTGCAGGGGAGTATGGGGGGAGTAGAGCTCTCCCCGCTAATCTAATGCTCTTACCACTTCACCATGTCACGCATTACTTATAGTATGTGAAAATTAAAGATGGCCATAGTTTTGTAGTGGTAATAATAGGGAAAGAACCTGGGGACCATGAACTATGAACTACTAAAGGAAAGCATGTGATTCACAGACAACTTGATCGATAATTCAGAACTATAGTCTTGAACTTTTGATCTAGGGATGAGCAAAGGAGCGCGCAGTTGAGTCCAGCACTACGCGAACAGATAATAGACATGGTGGAGGGCGGCATAACATTTGGGCTGCTGCATTTGTCCCGCAATACTTTTTGTTACTTGGTATGGCGTGTGAAGGAAGGTGACGAGTCACTGATAGACAGGCGAAAGAGCGGCAGACCTCGAGCCACCTACAATTTCGGGGATATCAGGATCGCGGTAGAGTAAAATCTCTCGCCACTGTTCGATTATATGAGAATTATTTAAAATTAGGAGTTGACTACAGTTTCAATGGTGCGTTTATCGGCATCAGTTTCTACATTCTCTCGATCATAATTCGCTGGAGTCATGCGATTCATTTCAATCGAAAGGTCACCATCCGTCTCTGACCGCTGTTGATTGGTTAAAAATGGTTTCATTCTTCTGATTCCATGATTCAATGACGGATTTTAGTCAATCTCATCTCATCAATCAAAATGACTGAATGATCGAAATGATTGAATCAGTTGATGGAATCATCCAAGACTTCAATCATAAAGATCGAAACTTTGAAAAGAACGACTTCGCCCATCTCTAGAATTCTCGCCAAGAGACGGAACTACCATCGGGAGAAGCTCACAATCAGCGCCGTAGAATACTTATTGTTAGTGACTATGTCCCACATTTCCCAAAATCCGCAATCCCCCACACAGCAGACCTCAATCCCCCCCCTAACCCTCTAACGTTTTCCTCCCCTCCGGGACCACCCAGCCCAGTGAGAAACGGATCATCGAATCTTCGTCGATTCGACGACTATAGATCGTAATGTGGTCGATGTCGATTCTATTAGTTCAATCGACGATTTTTCGACGTGTTATTCTCATTGGTCAGCGGGGTCAGCGTGTCGATTGGCTAGTGATGTTGTGACAGAGTCTTAAAATTAACGGTGAGAGACTATTAAAACATATGTGGCACAAATAATAAAGCTAAAATTAAATAATTATTTTATTAATTCATACACATTAGTCATAATCTCGGAGAACAATCTTTGATTCCTTTTCATTCTGTATCTTTACCGGAAGCGCATGGCGTTAAAGCTTGAAGGCAGTCTCTACCGGTCTCTACTAATTTTTGGACTCAGTCGATCTGATAGGCCGGTTGAACCGTGGGAAACCTGTGTCGGTGTTTCGTTTCGTTTCATTTCGATACCTTTAGCCTCGTGTCATAGATATCAACATCTCACATTTTTTCTCAAGGGTTTCTGATTATTATTGAAGATAAATACGAAAGATATTACAATTCATCATAATAAATTTGAAACAGTCTAATTATTTCAGCCTTCATTTGTTTAGACAATGCGTGCTCGAGTGAAATACGTCGTTGGGGCAGCAATAGATGCTCTTTATTAGCCGAAAAGATGTATATTTCCGTAATTATTATTAGGAATCGCAGGTAAGAAGACGGTATCACGTCGACATAGAAAATACGTCGATGACATCGACATAGAAAACACGTAGATTTTCGGACCATATAGACATCGATCGATGTGTTGCCATCGACGTTTTATCGATGACTACTTCGACGTCGAATCGACTGCGATTCGATAACTCATTTCTCACTGGGCAGCATGCCTCTGACAGCCTAGAAAATCTCCCGCAGGGTTCATGTTACGAAGACCATTACTCTTTTGAAATAAAATATCAAGTTACACTAGAACAATAGAAACGCGCTTCACCCCTCCCCTTCCTCGCCAACTGACGTTCTTTCAGCCAACCTTCTTGAAAGCTACCAGTTTCTGGAGGCCAAAATAATAAGTTATCCATTGGGCCCAAAAGTGTCTAACAATGACTTTAGGCAAATGAATAGGTATCTTGATTTGATTGAAATATTCATATTATGCACAAAATTCAAAAGAAAATGGCACCAAACAATGTATTTTCGACGTTTTTAAGCATTTTTAGCATGGAAGTAGGTTCGCATGATAAATTGAAAATGGAAGAGGAATGGGGAGGAGGAATAGATCAATCCCGAGATAGATATAGCAAGAGCAAATTTCACTGCAGTTGATGAAAAGTTTCAAGTAATCTGAGAAAAATGGGAAGTGGTTTCTTTCGAATAGCTTCTTCCCCTCTCCTTCTTGACAGCTCCCCTCTTTTCACTGGACTTGCCTTCACGTCCCCAATTTTTGTAACACACCTATAGCATTAGTCACCTACTATGTTCTTAGGTGAAAACTAATAACTTTCCGCATTACATATCAGTATTTTATCTCCATATAATTTCAAGATTGGGAATGCACACCAAATCTAAAACCAATGAGTCCATACATGATGCAATTCCGACATAATTTACCTTTGCTATTGATTGTACCGTCACTTTTATTTACTGATTTATCAACGAACCACGAGTTCTTTTACCGGACCCAAAAATCACTAGCAACAAGTTTTCACTACAAGAGTTTAATTCTTGTTTGCCCGTCTTGATGTCCTTCGAGCATCACTGCGACTATTTTCAATTCCCAGCACGAGATAGGCCATGAGCCTTCTTCCTCTCTTCACCACGAAGGGAGGAAGAAGCTGCTGGAAATAATTTTATAGAAATAATATAATTTCCACTGATATATCCATTGATGAAAGTAATAAGGATTACATACAATAATTAGAAAACGTATATGTGTGCACATTACACACACATGCTGGCAGTATAGCAGGATAGAAACCAGGGGAGGGCTAAGTGGGGGTTAAAATTCCAGCAGTAGAGGGGGTCGGAAAAAATAACCATTCTATTTAGTGTAAATTGGATACCCAATTGCTATAGCCCCCTTGCCCCCCCACAATAGATCCGCCACTGCATGTTGGTTGGTGCGTGGCGAATTTTAAAGCATTCTTACTCAATCTAGTAAAAATTTATAAAGCAGTTTTCGGATTCAGTGTACAAAAATATAAGGTACTCCATAAATGGAATTTGAAAAACATGGTTGAACTGTAAAATTGCAGGCCTGTGTTATTAGCATTGCGTCCAAACAAGATGATACAAACTTAAAAAACCCAAACCAATTAGCTCTCACCTGCTTCTGTCCAGAAAGAAAGACTTCACTAAATTTTAAGATCGTACATGCTCGTAGGTTCTCGACCCTTTCTCCCTCGTCCGCATTCTCTCCAGAGCCTGCTGCTCGCTTTACAGGAAGCAGAGAACACGCTCCATTCCCACCACGACTCACAGTGGTCTGCAGGGGCGGATCCAGGATTTCTTTCTGGGGGGCACAAGCAGTGGCGCCGACTCCATGGGGCCTAGGGGGGCCCGATCCCCCTCAAAAATTCGTTATGGGTGTGAGGAAAAAATGTATCTGGCTTGTCGATTTTCCTCGGAATATATAGATATCGAGATTCAAATTATCAGGGTTCTAATATTGATCATATGACTCTTCTAAAGTACTTCAAAAAATTAAAATTCACTTCTTATAAAATTTCTCGGGACCAGATCCCGGGTTTGGGCCCCCCCATATTTTTTATATGTCGGCACCCCTGGGCACAAGCAAGGCCGTATCCAGGATTTTGTTCTGGGGGTGGGACACAATGGGATACCCCATCATATAAAACGAATACAATTATAACGGGACCGTATTAAAAATCTTGCATATTTTTTAAGGCTCTGGAGGGGGAGGGGCACGTGCCCCCTCCTAGATCCTATTCGTTCTGGTTCCCGCTGCCGCAAGTGAGGTGGCCTTGGGGCGAGGCTCTGAGTGCTGATACGACACAGGATGCTAGCAGGTAGCTGAGAATCATGCTAGCTGGTAGCGCTTGGCTTAAATAAGGATTATTAATACCTTATCAAATGAAGAAAACTTTCCGACCTTAGCCAGTTTTAATAGGTGATTATTAAGACATTTTTCCCTGAGCTCTGTGCCTCATGCATGCATTGGTAACCTCAGACGATGTAAAACTCCTATTTACTCGTATAGAAACTAGGTCCCTGTGATTTCACGTGGAGTGGCATCTCATGGGCACCAATCTGGCCTTTATCAAATGAGGATAAAATTGACCATTGCCATTCGTCTAAATCAGCATTTCTAAAAACAAATAATTTGTATATTATGAATACACTAATGGTGGGTAAGGAATCGCAATCAATGCCTTTCGTTTCCTTGATGAAGGAAACTATCCTATTGTGACTAAGAATACTAATAATCAAACAGCATCGATTTAAGATAAGAATAGATCCACAAATCTCCACCTTATGACCCAACAATAGTGAATGATCTAAAAAAAGAGCCGTGAATAAATATGAAAGACAAAGCATGAAATTCGAAGTGAAATATGTCTTCCTTAACTGGGTTCTGAACAATGTATTGCCAGAGATTGCCACGGGCTACAGGTCAACTCAGCGGAAGTATCGCAGGTAGTTACCCCCCCCCCCTGACTATACGTGCCTCTCTTAGGAGATTGCTAATTGGCCTACCGGTTTCATCCTTGCCCCCACAACACTTGCTTACATCGTGAAGCGGCCTTCTCTTCCTCCCTCGCTTGTCCCACGCTTACTTCCAATTAGCCATTTTTTCCCCTCCTCCACTCTTCCCCATGTTCCCTAGTGAAACCCGATATCCCCGCAGCTGCGTTTTTGGGTAGTTGAGACCCCAATTAGGTAATCAAAAATAGATATCAGATTACATTTTTTGGTCACCATTACACGTATTCCCTCTCTGACAAAAGGCTATTATACACCGTGGAACTCCTCTCCAAGCACGGGAAGCAGGAATGGAAGAAGAAAAACTCTTAGATGTTAATAATAACTCAAAAAACTTGAGTGCTTGGCTGAGCAGGAGCAGTGGTTTCAGTACCGATGCGCAATCGACATCACAACGCAATGAGAGTTTAGGTACAGATTCAGGTATTTTGGAATATTCGTGTTTGTTGAAGTTAAGTGCACTGCACACCAGCGACACCACGGAGTGGTAGTGAACTAACAAGAGTTGCTATTCTACACAGGGTCAGACCCTGGTAGTCCTTGTGTGTGTTTGAAGCGATGTGCTCGCGTTCAGTACCGAGTCTTGTATGGGGCATTATTTTGCTAAACTTTAATAGGTTATGGGCCCAGCATACGTGCCTAATGCGATTAGATTATAAGTTTATTCGGTTTTTTGTGCAATCGGTAATGATTTGCAGTTAGCTCGCTGTGTGCCGTATTTGACTCGCGTGTGTTTTGTACATCGTTAAAAAAGGGACAAGATGGCGATGAGTCCGGAAATTAAGATTGATAAGCTTGTCGGTGCAAGCAATTGGTCCAAATGGAAGTGGCAAATGAACATGCACTTTGAGCATTATGACATGATGCCTATCATAGATGGAACGCGGAAATGTCCGGTAATCGTGGATCCAGACACAGCAACGGAGGCGGTCCAAAAGAGTGTTAGTGCATGGAAACGAGACAACGCACGCGCGGCAGCATTAATTGCCAGTGCTATAAGTCAGCAAGTGGCAGACTTGGTTTTAACGTATACCAACGCGAAGGAAATATGGGACAAGCTGGTCAGTGTATATGAACAAAGAAGCATCCAGCGATTAAGTATGCTCATGACGGAGTTTTTCAAAATTCAGCGTGATCCAGGAACGGATATAGCATCACACGTCGCGAAGGTGGAAAAGGTATTCGCTGACATGAATACGGAGCTACGCCGACGAGGATCACACGATATACCAATCGAACTGCTGCACGGTCAAATTCTTGCAACAGTGGGGCAGGAATATCAAGAATTCAGCAATGTTTGGGAGTCTCTTGATCACAATAAGAGGACAACCAACAGTTTGCTCGAAAAATTGTGCACAATTGAAAAGAGGATGAAGTCATCCTCAGGAACGATTGATACTGATGCGTTTGGGGCACATGCGTCAACCTCACAGAATCCATCAGTATTACCCAAGGCAGTGTGCGGTAAACCACCGAGGTCCAGGAGGTCAACGAATGACAAAGGGGACCGAAAATGTTTCTATTGTGGTAAGAGTGGGCACCTGAAAAAGAACTGTTGGAAGCTGAAAGCTGATAAAGGTAATGGCGCAGTGATGGCTAATTCAAACATGTCCAGTGCTCCAAGTGACAGTGAACGTGGCACTGCGTTTGCAGTGATGGGCGACTCAAGATATGTTGACACTTGGGTGTGTGACTCTGGTGCTTCTCATCATATGACGTCAAATAAGCAGTAATTTACTACTTATAACCGTTTCTTGACCCCAGTAAACGTATCTTTGGCAAACAAATCGCAGATATGTGCTTATGGCGCAGGTCGTATCAATGTACTAGTGTTGACTCGTGGAAAATGGAGTCATGGTTATTTAGAAAATGTTTGGTACGTGCCGGATATTGGGAGACATTTATTCTCAGTTAGGAGTGCAACGGAACATGGTATCAATGTATGCATGGGTAGAAAAAACGTTACTCTTTTGAAAAACAATCAGATAGTTGCGACAGGTGAGTGGAAAACGGATGCATATATAATGAGCATGCGTGTGATAGTCCCAAGGGTGCCAGCGTAGGTTAATACGGCAACAGCATCTGAAACACTTCAGCTTTGGCATGAGAGACTAGGGCATCAGGATAAGCGTCATGTTCGGAGGCTACTCGAGCGAATGAACATCCATGTAGGTGTTAAAGAAACAGGAGATTTCTGTGATGGATGTGTCCTGGGAAAGGCCCATCGTAAGCCTTTTAAACCACGCTTGAATAGACCTCAGGGGCCTAAGTCCGTAACTTGAATTCTCCTTTCTCCGGAGAAAGTGTATTCTCCCGTAGTTTTCTCCCGACTGTAGTCCGTAACTTGGCGGAGAAAACATCAGTTCCTGGCCGCTACCGGAGAAAACTCTAATTCTCGGTATCGGATAGGAAGAACAGATAGGTATGAAAAATATTGAATCCGAAGCCGGCGATACCGTGAAGAACCAATAGAAAAGCTTTGTTTCAAATAAAAAAACGAGAGGGGAATCAAACGATTCTCACCTGTAATAAGGGCTACTCGTTCATCATTAAAGTTAAACTTTCAAATAAAAGAAATTGATGCATCGGAATTATAATTGATAGTGGATAAATCGATTTAAATCCATCGCCGATATATTTGTTCATTAGTACACACAAAAGAGTATATTATACCATTGAAAAAGGAGAGACTAATGCGTAACACCAAAGCATTTTTATGTTTTAGATGTAGGTAATCTTGTATACAAACGGCCGCTGTATTCATTGATGATATACATGGCATATTTTTTTGCAGTTCGGATGCTTACTTTCATTGGTGAATGCATGATGAGTATGGAAAAACATAACTATCAACGTCAGTATTACATGCATTTATCCTCGAAAAGCTGAAATACACAATGTGGGAGTGGAAAAAGAAAATTGAAAAACTTTACTATGCAGAAAAGAATCGTAAAGAAAATACCGTTAAGATAAATGTGTGAATGGTACATATTTATTCTTGCAAATAACTACGTGCGAGCAATTAGTAACATATGTTACAATCTCCCAAAATGTTAAAGTTTAGGAAACACAACAACCTGCCTCGCTACTTTTAAAAATTTCAAATACTGACAGCGTAGAATAGCGAAAACATGGGGAAAATGGTTTACTGGAGATATATATAGAGAAAACAAAGCAAAATTACCCTTACTTGTGCATATTTATTGCTCATCATATCACATACAGCACTACAACGCACACATTTCTATCTTTTTAATACTTATAATCATTATATTCGGAATCGACTGTTTCAATAAATATCTTGGCTCACAATAAATATAAAACACTATTATGTAACACTAATAAAACATGATAATCGGTTTTCCAATCACTTTGCACACACTAAAAGAATTTGCACTCCTTGAAATTCGAAAGGATTCTTTACACCTCACTTCCTACTCATCACTAACGACTTAGAATCAGATTACGTTATTTCACATTAACATTGCGAAGACAATTAAATGAATAGGTTGAAACAAATTGCTAAACCAGTTATTGTAACACCAACAAACTTCGAATTTCACTATCACTCTCACCGTAATATGACCAAAACAAAAACAAACAACAACACAACGAAATGCGAAAGTTTCCTTGCAAATGCAGCCATACAAAAATTTCTATTCTTGTCACAAATTACACTACATACGTTGCCTGCCTAACTTGAAGAATGCATTTTCGTGTTCTATTTTGTCACAAATACGTAAAAAACCATATTAGAATACAATTAGAACCGCAGTACGATCGCCCACAACGGTCCGCCATTGGTATTTTCCTCGTTTCTCCTATGGAGAAAATGAATCGCCGGGTCCCGGGAGGGTGACTCCGAAGCTCCCGTCCAGGGCGCGTCAGTTTCTCCAAATCGCGTTACGGACTTCAGTCGGGAGTAAGATACTCTCCAGGAGAGACAGTTTCTCCGTTACTGGGAGAAAGTTTTCTCCGTTACCGGGAGAAACGAGTTACAGACTTCAGTTGGATGAAACTGGTGCTTCACGAGTCTCTTTTCTCCCAACTCGGGAGAAAACGAAGTTACAGACTTAGGCTCTTGCGGCCGTATTCATAGTTTCCTTAGTAAGCTACTAACGCCCAAGTAGCGTTCTAAGTAGTAGCATACTAGCAAAATGGTATTCATAGATCGTTAGTAAGGGCTACTACGGGCTACTAAGCTTAGTATGCTACTATCTTAGTAGCCGGTTCTTAGTCGCCCTCCGGCCTTGTCTAAGGGAGCTACTAAATATGGCGGACCGTTGTGGATGATCGAACTCCGGTTTTATTTGTATACTGTTATAGAGTTTTTATGCATTTGTGCCAAAATGGAATACGAGAATCCAATCTTCAAGTAAGGCAGGCAACGTATGTAGTGTAATTGTTGACAGGAATTGAAAGTTTTTCGTAGCTGCGAGGAAGCTACGACTTGCAGTGAACTTGTGCCTCTAGTGTAAGTGAACACAATTTGTACATTCAATGCGCCCCTAAGTGAATTGATTGCATACAGACGATGAAGTAAAGAGTGAAGCGACAAGTGAAGTGATTTGTGAGTGTATGAGCTTCGACAAAATTATTTATTTATTTCATACTGGTTTAACCATTTTGATCAAAGGTATCTACTAGCTGTTGCGAAGGGGATATGTTTCATATTTGAAGCAGTTGTTCTTTAGGGATACAACAAACGCTTATAAATTTTCATTCGTTTGTACGCTTATAATTTATGTTTGATTATGTTACTTATTCTAGTCACTTTATCGTGAGCTTTCGGAAGTGTTTACATTTCGCGTATTTCGTTGCGCTGTTGTTTTTGTTTTGGTTACGGTACGAGTGATAGTGGAGAGTGAGATTGGAAGTTTGTTGATGTTACAATTTCTGGTTTAAAAATTTGTTTCGGCCTATTTATTTCATTGTCTACGTAATGTTAATGTGAAATAACATCAACTGATTCTAAATCATTAGTGATGATTGGGAAGTGAGATGTTAAGAATTCTTTCGAACGTCAACGAGTGCAAATTCTTTTGGTGTGTGCAGAGTGATTGGAAAACTGATTATCATTGTTTACTAGAGTTGCGTTATAGTGTTTTAAATTAAGTGTGAGTCAAGCTTTTCATTGAACCAGTTGATTCAAAATGAACGGATTATAAGTGTCATAAAGACAGCTCGTGAAATGTGAAGTGAAATGTTGTGTGCGTTGTAGTGCTATTTGTGATATGATCAGCATTTAATAAACAAGTAAAACAAGTTACGTTAATTATGCTTTGTTTTTTACATCAACCACCTCTAGTAAACTATATGCCGTATATTTCCGCACGCTGTCAATATTTGAAATATTTAAATGTAGCGAAGCAGATTGTTGTTTCCTTGACTAACATTTTAGGAGTTGCAAACATATGTTACTAATTGCTCGCACTTAGGTGTTTGTAACGTAATAAATGTGTATCATTCACACATTTATCTCAACGTTATTTTCATAACGATTCATTTCTGTATTGCAAAAGTTTTCGTTTCTACTCCGACACTGAGGTGTATTTCTGCTTTCCGAATACAGATATGTATAATACTGACGTTGCTAGTTATGTTTTTCCATACTAATCACGCATACACTAATGGAAACAAATATCGGAAGTGCAAACAATACGCAATGCATATGATCAATAAATATACGGCCGTTTGTAAAGCAATAACTGCATCTCAAACATACAAATGCTTCGGTATTACTCATAAATCTACCCTTTCCCAAAGGTATTGTATAATTTTTGTGGACAGCAATCAAAAAATATGTCTGAGATGCGATATCACATCGAATTATCCATTATGAAGCAAAAATTTCAATGCATTTTGCTGAATCAATTTCTTTTGTTTGATAGTGTTACGAATTTTCCGCGCCGCGGAGGAGTCAGATGCAGTGTTGTCAAGCGTAGCCTAGCGGGTTGAACCAACGCCACCGTCGGTTGAACCCAAATCGCTACCGAGTATCGGCTGCCGAGCTGGCTAGTAGCATACTAAGTTAGTAGCTCTTAGTAGCTCACGTAATACAATCCATGAATACCATATCTTAGTAGGCACCTAAAAGGTCTTAGTAGCCGACTAAGTTAGTCGCCCTACTAGCGTGTTTTAGCGGAAATCTATGAATACGGCCGTTGGAGTTTGACTCCTGCTTCGGTAGCTCAGTTTCGTCCGCTTCCGTCCTCGTCGGCTCTTGGTGCCGCGAAGGCTAAGGATGCAGGTGGCTTCATGTGCCAACCTCCCACGTTTTCACCGACTCGACTACATCCGCTGAGTGGAAGTCATCGCTGTCTACATATTACTGAAGACGATAGAACATTCGTATAGTACGAAAAAGAACGTGATGGAGAAGAAAAACTGACAGGAATATTTTCCTAATTCTTCTTGAAATGAGATTTTGTTTCGAATGACGATATCCGTGGAAAAGAAAATGTATTCACGCCATTATAAATTTATAAACGACAGCAGTGATTAATTTGCGTTAAAGTGGATAAGAAAAAATATGGTACCGCCATCATATGCTTCGGAAATTCTTTTTCGGAGAAATTTGAATCTCCAACTTGAAATTGCTGCCGTGAAAAATAATCTGCTTTGCCACTAAGCCAACTCACTCACTGATTTCAATATAGTTTCGTTACGAGCTTTCCTAAGTCATTCAAGAGAACGAACCAGTCTTCTAGTATCACTAAATCAAACTGAATTTTAGCACGCATTGCCAATATTTGCAGTGATGGTTCGGCGATTTTATACGTATTTTATTTTCGTTGTCTCTCTTTGAAAAGCTACACAGTTAATTGTAAGGAAATGTACTTCGACGGATAGGCTAGTTTAAATGAAAAAGTGATTTAAAGTTGCGAAGGTGGATTTATTACCAAGCATGAGCTATACAATTTATGTAGCATTAAATATTGCTCATATCACGTATGAATTTCTCTTTTAAGATGTAGTAATGATGAAGATTTTGCGAGAGATGGGATTGTTGTTCAAATCTCTCTTCCTCTTGTACCATAGACAATAACGAAACTCAATTTCCAAACTGCGGCGAAAGTGGAGCCGCTAAAATCTTTGCAATACTTTTGAATCCGACTGTACAAGGACTGTGTTGTTGTGGGTGTGAAAATTCCCCGAACATAATATCAACTGTTCCTCTGAGGTCAAAAGAAGGAAATCCTCAGGCAAGAAAGCGCTTCATCTTAAGAAAAGTCTCGTCATAAATTTCAGGGTTTCGTGATACTTTGGTGGGCCTCCAAAAGACCCCAAGTACACGAGACTCGAGCCAGGTGACCAAATCAATATGGAATTAGCAGCATTACCAATAGCAATAGCATTAGCAATAGTACTGTGAAAAGAATCATCTGCCTTACAACTAAGCATACTCACTCACTGCTGTCAATAGTGTTTCATTACGAACTTTCCCGTTTCTCTAAGTCTCTAAGTGCCGTGAAGGCTATGGATGCAGGTTGCTTCATGAGCCAACCTTACAACTTTTTAACCAACCCGGCCCCATCAGTTAAGTGGGTCTCGTGGGTGTCTACATATTACTGAAAACAATAGAGCACTCGAGTAACACGAAAAAGAACATGATGGACAAGAATAACTGCCTCGAATATTTCCCAAATTCTTCTTGAAATGAGACTTTGTTTCGAATGACGATATCCGTGGAATACAAAATGAATTTTCGTCATGAAAAATTTTATAACGAGAGCAGCAGGGTCGTTTTAAGGTCGTCGTAGGCACTTTCAAAGTCGTAGGCCCTCCCCGACTTCATTTTTAATATTTTTCAAAACTCCACCCACACTTCTTTGCTATTGGAAATCTAAATGAACTTTCCGCATTGTTAATTATTCTATGCAGTGATGATGTTGTAATTCCGGTGTTACATCATGCGCTTCGCATTCGTTGTTTATTGTTAATCGTGTGCTTCTTGTTTCTTAAGAAAATTTAAATTAAGTTTCCTTTTCTAAAGATAAAAACGTATCTTCGATCAACGAAGGGACAAACACGACTATCCTCCCTGGCATTACTTTCAATTGAAAAGGATTTGATGAGGGAAATGACATTTGAGGACGTCATATGTGACTTTCCTGAGACAGAGAGCCGAAAAGTTAACATACTGTAATTTACAGATCTACAGCACTGCAGCTTGACTTGCTCAGGTGCTCATCTCACACGGTCATATGTATAAGTAGTTACTTTGATAAAAACATTATTGAATATTCCTGGCAATCTGAACTTGTTTTCACTTTATGTTCTGGCATTCGTAGGCCCTTGAAAAGTCCGTAGGCCCTAGGCAGAGTGCCTACTGTGCCTAATTGATGAAGCGGCCCTGGACAGCAGTGGTCAATATTCGTTAAAAAGGGTAACAAAAATATGTTCCTGCCATCTTATGACTCAGAAAAAAATTCATCGGAGAGGTTGGAATCATCCGAATTCATATTGCTATATACTCTACTTAACACCAAGCCAGCATACTCACTGATTCATATAGTGTCTACTTACGAGCTTTCCTAAATCATGCAAGGGAAGGAACCAGTTATCTCTTATATATGAAAAAAAACTGACTTATAATACACAGTGGCATCGTTTGCAGTTATGTTGAGGCGGATATTTGATACGTACGAGGGGCATATGGAAAAATATTCGATGCGACATCTAATCACGAGGAGAATTTCAAAATTCGCGTATTTGTTTCCATTTAGAATGTCTACCAAACTCCACACGATTAAGGAGTGCAACAAGGCCGAAGCCATGGTGGGGGGTGGGGGGAAGGGGGATTTATCCCCCCCCGAAATGAAAAAATTACATAGATACTTTATGCTCGCTTGGTGCTCACACGACGATATTATTATAGCGGCGCAAGGACATCAGGTAGTCCAATGCGACTTAAGTCAATATTTATCTAGCGGAGTTGTAGGTGCAGTGTGCGTAGTTGTAGTGCAGTGTGTGAAGTAATAGTGCTGTAAATTAGGGGAGAGGTGAGTGACTTATGAGACTCCTGAGGGACCGCAGAATTGACATCAACACCGATGAATTAATTCATTTGGTCGCAGCAAAAAAAAGCTAGAAGGTTAAGTTAAATTTTATAATAATATTTTTATATTTTCCCTTAAGGGTTTATAATAAATATGTATATTTAACCGTATACGCTATTTTATTTATCTTATAAAAATAATTTTGTCTTATCTTCGGTCAGTATCCTGCACTTCGATCTGATTTCTGAAGTCCGTAATACGAGACAAAATATCTTAGCATATAATAGGGTGGTTTTCTATTATTTATTTTATTGCCTAAATCGAAAGATTAATACTCCCGGAGAACGTATTTCACGCTTTTAGATTTTTGAACGACAAAATCTATTAATTGCGATTAAATGAAAATTGAAAATTTTTAAGTGCACGAAAACACGACGGCTAAATATGAATGCTGGGAAAACCCCGTGTGACGTTGTTCTGGTTCCTGCTTCCGCGTCAAGTGAGGTGACCTTGGGGCGAGGCTCTGAGCGCTGATACGACGCAGGATGCTATAGCGGGTAGCAGAGTACCCTGCTAACTGGTAGCGCTTGGCTTAAAGAAAGATTATTAATACCTGATCAAACGAAGGAAACTTTCCGAACTTAGGTAATTTTAATAGGTGATTATTTAGAGATGTTTCCCTGAGCTCTGTGCCTCATGCATGCATTGGTAATATCAGACCATGTAAAACTCCTATCCTCTCGTGTAGAAACTGGGTCCCTGTGACGTCTCGTGGAGTGGTATCGCATGGGCGCCAATCTGGCCCTTTTCAAATGAGTATAAAATTGACCATTAACATTCGTCTAAACTGGGAATTCAGAAACCAAATAATTTGTATATTATTAATAAACTAATGGTGGGTAAGGAATCGCAATCAATGCCTTTCGTTTTTTCTGATGAAGGAAACTGTCCCCTATTACATAATCGATCTAACTTCCTCGCAACGCTTCCTAAAAAATCGATTTTTTTTAAACCAATAACACCGATTTATAGCAAAAGGGCGAATCAACTTTGGCTGATTAAATAAATTAATCAATCAATCGCTATTCAGTCTGCTCTCACACTCTCCGTCAAAGCCAATGCGTGCATTCCTGGGTTGAACTCTCGCAGCTACATGAACTATTATTTCGACCTGCGACTCGATCAAGTAAAAAGTGAACTGTTTTTTTACATTGCGCTTAACCATGATACCTATCAGATAAATGAGTATGGAAAATTTTGATGAGTCCATCTTCTATATTATTTCTACTGTACAGATACCTTTTTTTCAACTTATACGCAACCAAACTCTACAAATGAGGTACCAAAATGCACAGAATTTATCAGAAAACATGCGACGGCATATCTCACTTCCTAAATATTGCTACTGTTTCCTAAAATTGGTTTTATAATGATTAAAAAAAACGGTAAATATTCCTGACGTTAACGGCGCACAAACTGATACATTTGTTCATTTGCAACAATATCTCGCATTCTTTAAATAACTTTTATCAAAATGCGGCTGATTCCACATTCAAGTCTCCTGTTGATACGTAAGTATTAGTTTTCATGTGCGTTTAACAGAGGATAGTGTAATTACATCCAATGTTGTGTTTAACGAGATCCTCTGGCCTCAATTTGTACATGAACATTCCAATTAAATTTTTTCATAAGACCCTGCCTTTTTTCTACATTTTTAAATTAGAAACGCGCCCATCCCTCAGTGGACCTGCATTGAAAAGAGCGGGGGAAGCCCGCTGGGAGCGGGCGCAGCACGTCTTATTTATACCAACAGCATTGATTACAGAGGTTTACCAACAGAGGGGGGAAATAAATCCGATAGGATTTGAAAGCACGATGAATCCTATGTTTGCAAGTATATATATCAGTAGTTTTGGGTACAGCCGTTTTTATAGCGAAAGCGTTGCAGTCGCCGAATACAGCACCACGCAAAAACTAGCCTCCCTATCGTGTATCGCTTGTCGCATGTCCTCTCCCCTCGGCGTCGCATTAACCCATCGGTGCACAAAGTTATTTTTCTCAAATATTCATTTCAAAAGTAATTATTCCGGTTAATGGGGTTCATTTTAAATTATTTCTGCAATTTTTTAAATCAATAGTTTAAATTATACAGCCGCTCTGATATATCGGACCAGGGGCGCAGCCAGAAATTAAGGCTATGGGGGGGATTTCAGGCGCAACTAATACTGGGGGGCTTGGGGGTATTGCATACCCGCCAGGGTAAACGGGAGGTGCGGAGGCCCTCCGCCGGAAAAAAAATTTGATGAATGGTTAAAAGTGGTGATTTTCACGGCCTTCTGAGGGATATTTTATTAATCCTCACCCTATTCTATAATCAATATTAATCCAATTAAGTAAAATAGATTTAACTTAAAAATTTCTGTGAGCTCTGAGGGGGGTTATTATCCCCAAACCCCCCCCCCCCCTCACTGCGCCACTCTATCGGACTGTCAGTTTTCAGTGTTGATTACAGATTGAAAAATAGTACGAAAAAACTTGATAATATAGAAAAAATAAAAAGATCAACCTTTACGAAGAAAAATGAGATAAGAGTTATTATAATAATGAGCAAAATACTGCAATAAAAAATAGTTTGCCTACCCCATGCGGGTGACTGAAAATTCTTTCAATGCCATGTATCACATAAATGCTTCTCAAGTCGATAAATTCAAGTATATAACTAAAATATTAGCGTGATGGTGAAGACAGACATCCATTTTAACTTAATATAGCATCAAAATGTAGCGCAAGTCAATTAGAACCCAGAAAAAAATTAAATACGCGCGTCCTGTATATCGGACCTTGTGCACTATTGGGTTGTTACTCATTGGCAAGATAATTATCGGCGCAGGTTCCATTCGCGATGACGTCCCGATTGCCGTGAGAACAGCCAGCTGCCTGTCATTACGTTTCTGCAAGCAAAAATGGTTGCTTCGATTGAAATTCATCATCAATTTGAAAGAAGTTTACTACCCAAAGTGCTTACGATTGAAAAATGTTCGGAAGCGGTGCAGAAAATTTACTGATCGCCATCTCAACGTTCACGAAATTCGTTGGAAAAGGGTGGTTTCCTATTATTTTTTAACACTGCGTAAATCGAAAGATAATTACTCCTGGAATACGCATTTCATCCTTTTAGATTTTTAAATGACGATATCTATTTTTCGCGATTTAATGAAAAGTGAAAATCTTTAAGCGCGCGAAAACGCGACGGCTAAGTATGTATGATGGGAAAAGTCCGTGTGACGAATTTCTGCTTCCCGCTGCCGTCGTGTGAGGTGACCTTGGGGCGACGCTATGAGCTCCGCTACGTTGTAGGCTGCTGGCAGGTAGCAGAGTACCCAGCTAGCAGGTAGCTCATGGTTCAAATAAGGAATATTAATACCTTATCAAACGAAGAAAACTTTCAGACCATAAGCAGTTTTAATAGGTGATCATAAAGAGATGTTTTCCTGAGCTCTGTGCCTCATGCATGCATTGGTAATCTCAGACGATGCAAAACGTCTACCTACTCGTATAGAAACTAGGTCCCTGAGACGTCAAGTGGAGTGGAATCGCATGGGCGCCAATCTGGCCTTTTTAAAATGCGGTTAAAATTGACCATAGACATTCGTCTAAACTGGGATTTCTAAAACCAAATAATTTATACCTATGTTATGAATGCACTAATGTTGGGTAACGTATGGCAATCAATGCCTTTCGTTTTCTTTCATGAAGGAATGAAAGGAAACTTCCCTATTCTCAAATCATCGGGCATGATCATTGGTTTACGTCTTCTGGGTCAGAAAGTGTGTCCTGCTGATTGATTTCATATCCAAGGATACAAAAGTCAACCACGCGAGGCACTATGTGACTCTAAGCAAAGTTCTAAGGGTAATACAGAAGGAATTACGCGGCATTTTGACAAAAGGCGTTCGATTGCTCCAATTCACAAGGTGTGATGTCCACAAGGGACAAGGATGTGGTCGTGGTAAATTTCAAGGTACTTTAGTGGGCCTCCAAAAGGCCCTAAGTACACGAGACTCAAGCCAGGTGACCAAATTAGTATATGGGCATTTCCATGAAAATGTCAACTTTTTCTCACAAATTAAAATTTAGGCTGGAAATATTTTATCTTCATAAATCAACAGCTAATTGATTGAATTTCAAGAAATCAATGTTTGAAATATTATTCACAGCCTTGCTAAAAGTGTTCAAACTATACTTCGTTTAACAGACCTTTGAAGATGTTTAAAATCATTGCACTTTAGAGGTTCAACTCGCAGTAATTCCGTCATATGTTAATTATGGGCTTGTTTAGAAGGTATTTCGATAATTAATTTTGTTTATGTACATGAAAATCACCTTAATAAATGTTTCTTGATCATGCACAATTTTCTCTAGAGGTAATTCCGTCACAAATGGAATTGCCCATAGAGTATTAGCAGCATGTGCAATAGAACGCAATAGCAATACCTTGGAAGGGATAGTATGAGAAGTATTCTCATAAATATGACGACCTTTTTTTAGCTGTATATATATTCGGCGGCTTGCTGGATAGATTTTCTTTTGCCAAGGCATAGGAAAGACTCCATAAAACACTATTCACGGGATAGTTAAGAAATTAAAACAAACATCTTCATTGGATTGGAATCACTATAAACTCAAACTAAAAATAGACAAATACCCGCAATGGAAGATAATTCATCGGATCAAAACAATGTAACAAATTCTATTCTCCGATAGATATGCTATGTAATCAGTCACTCATTTTTTATTCGCAACATGTTGATTCGTAACTAAGTCTTTTGAGCTTAAAAGAACAAAAAATTCACACAAAAAGGCACAAAATATAGATATATGTAAAGCCTTACTCATTTTTATTTCGCAAAATATTGGTTCGTAACAAAGTCTATCGAACTTAAAAAGACACAAAATGTGCATCATAAAGGTGGATGTAATAAATTTACGCGCAACTTAGCACCATTATTTTATGACCGCATTATTGATACAAAATTCCCGCGCATGAAATAAGTCGAGAATAAAACATCATTTCAACTTAAAAGTTGGGATTATAAAAAACAACAGAAAACGCTCACGGTAAAATATTAACCAGATTTCTACATAACGTTGCCTCCATCATATTAATTATATTTTTGACATGCCACGCATAATCTATGCACATATAATTCTTATCTCCTCGCAAATAAAACAATTCACTATGATTAGTCCTGTTTCTATGAAGAAATTCCTGAATAGTTTTGTGTGCTGTGTGCTGATGCATGGATATGATTGCGGACACTATGAACGATATTGTTAACGTAAGTAACCAAATATAAACTTGCAGGAATTTAATTTTTGAGGCTACGTACAAGAACAAGGTGGACCTAAAGAAAAATAACTGAGCAAATACCAAATGACGTCCAATTTGTGAAAGAATCAATGATAAAATATGAAAAGTGAGAATGTATTTGATTTTACGCAATCACCGCCTATAAAAGTGAACGAAGCAAAAATTGTCAGAACCGTTTTCATTACGATAGTAACCAAAACAAAGGTATCCATGGGCCACAAAACAAAAAACAAATATCTAAACAAATTAATAAAGAGCATTGATGTACGATAAATACGGGAGTACCTATGTACGCATATTCCAACTGAAATCACAATTCATCTGTCGCTCACACAGGCAATATATCACGACAAAGAATATTATAGAAGGAATTAACTATTTAAAAAAATGACGATTGTGAACTTCATACGTAAAAGTTTTTGTGGTGTGACTTATATGCACTTCGAACTATAGAAAGAAAAATGAAGACATGTTTGAAAATGAAGTTATGTTTCTAGTCACGGCATCTGAACCAAAACAACCTTTAAAAGTTCAACACACAAAGACCTAAACTCACCAGTCTTTGGAACCAGCAAAGATTCCCGAATACTTAAATCCAGTCGATTAACTGTGAAGGTCAGCGTTTCTCTATCACAGAGGTGTAAGCAACCAAGTTAGAATAATTTGATCGTATTTTCAACCATATTTTGCAGAAAATTGTGTTTTATTTTCTTATTACGCAGGCGATAAAAAAGGGGGCAAGTCGTGTGAAATTTATATAAGGAATATTTGAGGCAGAGCCCTGAAGAAATAAGGATTCGTCAACCGTATTGTGGGAATATTTTCGGATGAGAAAGTAAAAGAAAGGTGCTATTTCGCACTCTTCCGACCGCACCTTGAATATGCAGCTATATCAAATGGGATCGGTTGCAGAAAGACTTAATCCGCTAACTGAATAAAATATAAAGGATATCAACGCATTTCGTCAAAAACTGCTAAGGGCGTACAGACAGCGTTATTCAGATGTTAAGCGAATTAGGCTGGGAACCGCTGGAGACTCGGAGGCTGCGCGCTAGGCTTAGATTGCTTGAACAATTGAGAATGGATATCTTTAAGAGCGACACGGAGAACATAATATTAGAGCCGCACTATATTTCCAGGTCCGATAGAAGCGATAAATTAAGAGAGATGTTTTGCCGAACGGATAGATATGGTAATTCATTTTTCTCACGAACCATTAAGAATTTTAATTAAGGCTAGTCGTAATTTCGCTACAGCATTTTCTTTGTTTATGTAAACGGCTGGTGTCCTAAAACCCCCTGCCACACGCCTTTTTTGCATAACAAAAGAAAGAATAATAGTCCAAGAGAAAGGAAAATTCATCTGTCACTTACTGAGACTGTACCTCTTCATGCAGAGTACTACAGATGTAATAATTCGTAGAAAAAGAAAAAAATGACGATTGAGAATTCCATACGTAAAAGTGTTTGCGATAGAAATGAGATTCACATCCAACAATGATTCAAAAAACTAAATAAATGGTTGAAAATGCAGTTAAGTTTGGAGTCAAGTCTGCATCAACAAGGTCGACCTTCAAATGAAGAAGAACCTAAACCAACCAGTGTCTTCAATCGCCGAAGCTTTGCGAAAGACTAAAATTCAAGCCAAGAAATCTGAAGGTCATTGTCTCTCTCTTTCGTAAAGTAGTGAGCAGCCAATTTATCTTCATTCAATCGTACTCTCAACCATATATTTAGTTTAACATTATGTTGCCTTTTTTATTGCGGAGGCAATTAACTCCAAATCTGGAATTTGCGACGAAAGAATGCCCGTTAGAATGACTTGGTAAAAATATAAGGTGACGGTAGGTGTCTCGCAGTGTAAATGAAAACAGCTGGATAGGTTTTTTGGGAGTCAACCTTGTATATCTATAGCAAGGATCTCCTAATGACAAAGAATTCCTTAACTGATTTAATAACATAATGCATTCGGAAGAAGTAAAAGTTATGTTAGGAGACTTCGCCATGATTTCAAACATACACTAGAGATCGACGCAAGAACATATGAAAAGGTAATTCCTTTGCAAAGAAGGGAGTTCATTAAAGGCTAATGAGTAGGTTTTCAGTAAATGCCAACTAGACAAGACTATTTAAATTACTTAATCACTATTTAAAATATTATCGAATAACAGCAGGCCAATCAATAAGTAGCATTGAGGCATAAACGTGTTAAATGTCACCAAGGAAACAATCCACTGTTCCCAAATAATATCAACAGCGAAATGAATAAGGCCAATCCTTCACCAAGTGAAATAACACCCAGAAGATCACTCATAAAGCCCATTCATAAGACGCTAATATCAATGACAAATACTCAAGTGTAGATCAAGTTTTAGAAGCCACTAAGTGGTAAAATGATTAGTTTTGAAACAAATTAATTAACCATGCAACGGGAAATTGAAAAAAAATCCGTCACCTCCATCTTGAGATTCACATAAAAAAATCTAATCGCATAAAACGATCTATCGATCTTATTTTGTATTTTCCCTGCAATGGTGCTAACAATTCCATTCACGGAGGAACAAGCCAAATAAAAATAAAATCTTCAATTCGTATACGAAAGCATATAATCCCGTGCAAATAAAAAACACTTTCTTCAATTTCAAATAAATATTAGCACACCAATGGCAACTTTTTGGCATATAATATAGTGAAATAATGTATAATATTAAAAAATGAAATCCACTTACCATTTCTCCCCTCAGGATATCCCTCCGACGTAATACGTATAATTCCCAGAATTTCCATACTCGTATAACTGACACTGCACTATTTTCACACGGAAACAATTTACTGGAAATAATAAGAAATAGACACATATTAACATAATGATATCATCAAGCAGAAACCAAGAGTACAAAATACGAAGTATTAAATATTATCGAATCAACGTCCGGCTATTGTGAACACGGAAACGTTTATATCGGAAATTAAAAATTAGTAAAAAATTATAGTTCATCTACTTAATTATTCAATTCAATTCTTATTAATTGCAACAGTCGTGTGATTCAACGGTAAAGAAGAGAAAGTTAGCGAAGAAGTCTTTTGTCGGTTGCATTCGGACGAAATATCCGAATAACTGTGATAAATTTAAGCGATCACAAATGCTTGCCGACGACACAGAGGAGAGAGACGCCTACTTCAAATATCAACACGAAATATTAAGGAATGAATCCAGTGAGATATATATCCACACAACATCTTGTGACTGAAAACATCTGGGCGTAGCAGTCGGCGGTCAAATGGGGCAGCCTTGCCAGAATTCCATCACCTCGGTGACAAGCCCCACAGAACTCGGAATATTCTTGCGGCAATAGCTACGAAGACGAGAATGCTAGATAATAATAATCACTTAAACCACACGATGGGGGACGAATTCCTTCATGTTAAATATTCTCAAAACCTCTTAAAGAAATCACCGGAGTAGTAAGAACGTATAGCCTTGGGGAAAAGCACTTCGTAAGCAATTCACATATTATCGCAATCAGGGCTAATCAATCAGAATCCGCCTTAGTGAAAATAAGATCGCAATATGATCACTGCAACGTACTATTTACGTACATCTGATATGCGAGACATTCTGACGACATTGCCTAAACTAGATAACTAGACATCGAACTCAATTTATGAATAATTTAAACTCGCAATAACTCTCAAAGTCGTGAAAGCGAAAAAGCGGTAATGAATAGGGGACGAATTGAAAATCGAAAAAAGAGAATATATCCCCAATAAAGTCCTATCGTTTGGCAGGAACAATGGAAACACAAAAATCACTGGCGAATATATCACAATTACGCTACTTTCAAACCTTTGAGGTTCTTTGCATAGGGTAATAAAAATAATCAAAGGCGGGATAAATCACAATAAAGCACAGAAACTCATGAATTATTATAAGCACTAATAAAAGCAGATTCACTGATATATTAAACAATAAAATGTTATAGCAATGACATATGTATGACACGATAAAAACGTAAACTTATGAATGGCTTGCTTACTTACGTCTTAACTCCACGGCGGTTAGTAGGAAACTGATAGGAGCTCCGCGGGTGCGATTCATCACTTCAGTGAAGGACGTTTATGACGTCACGAAAATTTGAGTCTGATTTATTTCGTTAAAAAATATATAAAGAGTATCAGTGTTCAGCTAATAAGTGATATTCAATTTAAATTAATTTAAAAATGTAATATATTTAAATAAAATCGTTTAAAATAATTTTAAAAACTATTACGCCACTTTTTGATCAACGCTTTCGAACACCGATTGGCTTTTGTTTTCCTGACGTCACGTCTGCTTTCTTTGTGAGTTTGGCTGTCTCAGTGTCTGGGCCCTCTTGACTCTCCGACGGTTTTTAAATGCTCTATTCAACTCCTCATTCCATTTTCAAATCCTCCCCACCTCCCTGACTTTCCTCCCCCACCCACAACTCAACGGTCTTCTTAACCGTCATCACACCATATGACTCGTTGTGTCATTTCAAACTGCTTGCTCACCGATAGCGTAACATTGTCTACATCAACGGACAACTGTTTCTAACTCCATTGACGTCTGTATGACAACCCAATGGATACACGGATGCAGAATCGTGATTAATTTACGAACACGCAGAGTTTGCTGGAGAAATTTAAAAACAGTGAAATAACGCGCGCATGCGAGGTCAGAGTTGGAAGAAAACCTGGTGCAAACAGCGGCTTGCTGGGACGACATTAACGCGATTGAAAGACTTTGGGTACGTGAGTAAAATATTATTATTGTGTATTATTATTATGGTTGCCATCGTATAATATGCATTCCATTGCTTGATTCGTCGTTGTTTGGCAAATTGCCAATCTAAATACATCAATACGGTCAACTGTTGGCATTATATGGTTCAATTTGATGCACTTTTTGACGTGACATCTCATCACAAATATCTGGCAGCCCTGCTTTTTATCTGCGGGAAAACCGGTTTCTCTTTCATTGGCATTTCTCTCTAAAGGCATCTTTCAACGGTACATTAACACGAACGAGGTAATGTCTGAATGCATGAACGAATTCGGTCGATATGTATGGATCATTCACGAATGAATGAACCAAATTAGAACAGGTTCTTTATTCAGTACATGCATTCGTTTAAGTTGGGTGTTTATCCGGTGCACTTTCGTGTTCATTCACGCGTTCAAATACATTCAGACGTCAAGTCGTAATGGTTGATGTTCCGTGAAAACAGGCTGTACGTGTCGGTCTCTTGTGTGCATTTTTACAGGTAAATTCTTCATCGCCGTTTTTCCGGGAAATGATCCTAAGGTTGATCTGTTTTACTGCCTACAGAGAATTGAGAGTACGGAATGAGCTGTTCAAGTGGTATGTCCTCTCCATGTTAACGTCTATCCATAGCAACCTCCCGTTTGAGGCAGCGTTTGAGAGATCGATGACATTATAATTATATTCTCGTAAATCCCCTCAAATATAGTTCTATGCCCCAACACAGCAATTAAATGCCGCACTATAAGCTGCTGTGTCATTACGCATCCCTCATTAATATTCCATAAACTTATCGAGTTGCATTGGATGGATTATCGATATTGTTTTTCACAATTCAGTCTCATAATATATTACAAGTACTTTATTCAATTTCTCGGATTACCTTCCTGTATCTCAGTAATATTTATTCCATGTAAAAAAGGTGGTCACTTATTGAAATCTTAGATTACCATTACTTTATTGAATATATTTCTAGCAATTGATGTAGATAACGATAATTCTATAAAATTTAATCCAGCTATCGGTTTCATGCAAGGTCTAATACTTATATCTACTTCCAAAAACCTTCCTAATGCTGTATTTTTTCTTTGGTGTAATTTTACAGTGATGCTGTACCAATCTTTTTCCTGGGCATTGATCCTGGTGTTGGTCTGGGCTGCTGTCACGGATATGAGCAATAAGCAAGGGAAAATACGGTGTCCACATTTGGTACGAGTATGGCATCGGAGCAGAAATTCAGGGGAAGTAATTGTAAACACGTGAGTGAAGAAAATGGAATTTTCATTTGAAATTGCAATCTACACAGGGGTGCCAACCCCCCCAACCCCATAGCTGTACTACAACTCACCCTCACTGACGACCAAATCCTGCGAAAACAGATGCGACTAACCACGTATGTAGGGAGGGGGGGGGGGGTAACAGTGGTCATAACCCCCCAAATTTTATCTAAAACAATTTATTTTTATTGGTCCCACAATTTTTGTATCCTTGTAAAGAAGGAATGAGAATGTTTATAGAGGGAGTTAGATATATTACGAACGCCAACAAACTACGGTAGATCAGATAATAAAAATAAAATAACAGAGATATATAGACTGTAGGACACATTGATTCAGAATGTCGGTTTTTCCACGATAGATAAGACGAGACTATAGAGGCAGCGTTAGGACTTACTTAGAAATAGGTTAGTTAACTTATATTGTAGACTACTAACTTATTGTACTCCTTAATATATGCTTCTGTATATTATTATTTCTAACAGCATTCTTTGCATATTATTAAAATTAAAAGCGTACTTATTGGTATACGTGAATGCCCGCGGAGCAGAAATTCGTATATTTCACTTCCATGTTAATTATTTTCATTCGCATATTTCACTATTTGCTGAAATTAACAGGAATATTCGTGATTACGTGAGTGTAAGAATGTAGCTACCGTGTAGTTTCAAGTGAAACTGCAATCTTTGTACGGGTTCCATCCCCTCCCTGTCTCCAAGACAACTGACCGCCCTCCCAAACCTCACCACTCTTGACACAACAACAAAACAGATGCGAATCGCCTCCGTAATTTTTAATTCGTGTTTCAATAGGCCTACTATTAGCACATATGTGATATTAATATTCATCGGGGCTGCTGCCAAAATCCAATTAAAGCCTAATTATTAAATTTTTAAATGATTTTCTCTCTCAAACCCGGGCTTATATGGACAAAACCCTTCACCAGTATTCCTATCTAAGCGTCTACTTTCAAATAAAAAAAGTTTCGTCTTCTTTCTCGACATCACTTACGCAAAGTCTCCTTGTCAGAAAAATACGTTATTTTTTTAAATCATTCGTTTATCTGTAATCGCTTTCTCTCGTTGTAGGGGGTCCGCTCCCCCCAGACCCTCTTCCCCCTGAAAAAGGCTTCTCGCCTTTTACGGTCACTCCGCCAGCTTTTATAATTATTGTTAGAACCTATGACGCAACAGCTCACCTGCCTCCATTGTTGAGATAAAAATTCACGAAATAGTGAAATTGCACGATTTGGCCAGAATTGCTCTTATTGGACTGAAAATCGGATTATCGACGCACCACGTGGTCTGGAATCGAAATATTACGTTAGAAAACGATTTTGTCGACTCTCAAAAATTATAGGCAGGGGTAGGTAACAATTTTATAGATAGAAAGTGTAGTGTTTTCATAATTTATCCCAGGGTTTGAGGCCATTTCGGAGGGAATCGATTCGACGACTTTTTTTGTATATTGTCTCGTTCACTTCAAAACATTTCTATGAATCAGTCAGTCAGTGGTCGGAAGTGCGTTTTGCTGTATATTGATTACCCTGTAGCCGTTTCGTCAGGCATATCCTAGGCAACTACGGGGTTCCCGAGGTTGGGGAAAAGGAAATGACATTTGCATAGCCACGAGGAAGGTTGAGTGGGTCCGGAACCCCCCCGAAAAATAAAAAAAATAATTACTTTGCTGAATAAAATATATCAAGATATTGGAAAATCATGAATTAACAAAATTTTCTATGAAAAATTAAGTTTTTTCGATTATGATAAGTGTTAAAATTAGTTCTGCACCATCTACTTATTACCCTGTTTTTTATTTTTTCAAACTTTCCCACCTAGTTTTGGACCCCCTCCGAAAAAAATTTCTGGCTAATTAACTTTAATAGCTTATGGAGAAAAAAAACCAAGTGCCTACTGACCCACAATCTTTTTATTTCTTGCTGTCAACTAGTTTCGATGTCTATACCGTCATTATCAAGAAGGGCAGACGGTGTAGACGTTGAAACTAAATGACAGCAAAAGATAAAAAGTTTATTGAACAGTAATTGGTTTTTGTTTCACCATGAATGCTTCATCGTTCCATCAAGTAACGCCCAAATCAGTTGATTTTGTCATTAATATCTTAGGCGGAAAGTGTTGCAAACCTGTGTGTCAAAGACGTCATAAACTCTAATAATTCAGAACGAGAAATTACATATCAAGAGGAAATTTTCCTCAATGAAGGCATAGCAACAGGTGATCCGCGTGTTGACAACAAGTGCTATCAAAAAATTAACATTGCGCATTTGCGACTTCGTTTCATTGACCAAACAGAAATAAAATAAAACTATTAACGAAGCATGTAACAAAATGAAATAACGCCCCGGCTGGGCTCGAACCACCAACCTTTCGGTTGAGAGCTGAACGCACTAGCCGATTTCGCCACGGAGGGGATGCAGGAAGAGGATTTCTATTGGTCTAACAATAAGGATTTGTTTACGTGATACCTTACTTTCGCTTGATTAAAATTAGATAGAAAATAGAGTGTTCCTAAAAATTTTCCTAGAATTTCGGAAGGGGTAGATTCCAGGATTTTTTTTCGTATCTAGTCCCGTTCACACCAAACATTAGTATAAATCAGTAAGTCAGTGGTCAGAGGTGGATTTTATAGTATAATTATGCTACACCTTGGCGATAAAGAATTCTAAATACACTCATTGTGGTAAATAAAACCAATTTTATTCCCACATGCAAGAGTATAGATAAATATAATGAATTAGTTTTAAAAGATGACAATTATCCTTACTTGCTTATTTATTAATATTTGGAGCCATTAGACGCTTTCCACAAGAAAGAAGCCATCTCGTAAGATCCGATAATCGTTTGATATTTTTCTTCCTTAATTTATTTAATGTTAACCCAACAGGCTACGCAATACAACACAGTCACCACAACGTGCTTCCGCACGTACACAATCGAACACACTTCACACTATATGCACCATGCGCTAATCCAGCGATTTCCAAATTCGCATTTTATCAATTCACATTCACCAATGCACTCATTCACTTGGTACCACGAAAGATTAACATCTTCGATAAGTGTAAAGCACTTCCATCACGTTATCAGAACAGGGGAATAATTTCTTCACTAGACAGAAAAGGCACACTCATGAATAAAATTCGACACTCTCGTCACACGGTTACCCAGCAACTGAACGATATTCAGAGTCGCTTCGCATAGTCGATGCGATATTTTTTCTCCGCCCTCAACTCTGAATTGCGTCATGCCGAAGGCCTAAAGACTCACGATCTCTTCCTAAGGTTAGTACATGACCACAGTTCACTGTAATTTTAAGCCCGTAAACATGGATGAAAATGCGGCCAGCCGAACGGCAGTTGTTCGTCATGTTAACCGCGCGAGTGAAAATATTAGCGATCATTCACGATGACTTCTTACGGGATCTACAGTGATTCTTTGGGTATGTGTAATGCTAATCTACGCACCTCAGTGATTGTAGTCTAATATGTAGGGTTGACATTTATCTCATGTTTGGTGAAGATTCGAAACATCCATGCTTAAAACTTCGAAATAATAGTGAATAATGGAATAAATAGCATTCGACACTCCCATTAGAACCACACCTGCATATTTGCATACTTACAAGCTCCCCATAAACAAACACAAATTCGAAATCCCAGGCATACTGCCGCTTTCACGCAGAGAAAATCCAACGCGATAAGATTTTTCTGCGATTACGCAGCGAGTTGAACTGCAGTGATGCATCGTGTTATAACCGCTCGTGTGAATGCTAGCGATTATTCACGATGCCTTCGTGTACGGAATCCATAGAAATTATTCCCATTGAGCGCACTGCCAAATAGTTTTTAAAAGGGGATTGCATGTCCCCAAGGGAGAATGATTATTTATCAATCGGTCGATTCGTTAACCATAAAAACCCTCATAAATTTAATCACCGCGGATCTTACAGTAACAAGATTTCTGACTGATTTCGTCATAGAGGATAAATGTGGGAATTCGCTCTTCCCCCGAACCATAAAAAACTTTAATGAATGCTGGTCGTAATTAATTCTGCTCGAGCATTTCCTTTCTATATAATTAAATGCTTGGATTTCCTGAACAATTGAGAATGGCTATCTTTCATAGCGACATATAAAGAACCGTATGATATTTATAGGTCCGAAAGAAACGATAATATAAGAAATATATTTAGCTGAACGGATAGATATGGGAATTCGTTTTTCCTCAACTATGCATAACAACGCGTGATTCGTGTGTTGACAATAAGTGCTATCAAATGACAGATAAAAACATTGCGCAATTGCGTTTCAATTGAGAAAATTTCCAAAATTTATTAATCTCGCACCTACCTAAGTGAGTATTCCATACCCCACACACCCCGGTATTAGTTGCACCTAAACCCCCCCCCCCCCAGCCTTAATTCCTTGTTCCACCCGTGGCCCCCACCAGGGGCGCAGCTACAAAATTAAGGCTGGGGGGGGGGGTGGGTTTAGGTGCAACTAATACCGGGGTGTGTGGGGGTTTGGTATACCCACCAGGATAAGCGGTAGGTGCGAGATTAGTAAATTGTGGAATTATAATATAAATGGTTCAAAATGGTGAGTTTTACGGCTTTCTGAGGGATATTTTATTAATCCTTACAATATTCTATTAGTAATATCAATCTAATTAAGTAAAATGGATTAAACTTAAAAATTTCTCTGAGCTCTGGGGGGGGTTTTACAGGCCTTCGCTGTGCCATTGGCCCCCAAAATCCCCTCCAAAGCATATTTCTAGTCAATGCCACTGCATCTTAGCACAGTAGAATCACAGAATAGGGACCTTGATACAGGGATGCCGACTTCCAAAAAATATTGGGGGGGGCCAAACTGGGGATCTTGCCCCGGGAAATTTTATAAGTAGTGAGTTTTAAGTTTTTTTTAACCATTTTAGAAGAGTCATATGATCAACATTAGAACCCTGATAACTCTAATCCCGATATATGGACACTCCGGGGAAAATCGACAAGCCTGACACAATTTTTTCCTCAAACCCATAACGAATTTTAGAGGGGGCACGGGCCCCTTGGACCTCGTGGAGTCGGCGCCACCGTCTAAATAACCATATCATCAAACATACTGATCTTAAGTTTTTCCATTGTATTTGCTGGTAAAGTGTAAAATCTTACCTCGACTTTTGGTGCCCATATTCACAATACACATGAAATCACACTCATCCAGGGATGGATTCACCCAAAGTTACGCTAAAGGGACATATCCATTGAGTGTCCCTCCTCACTTGAGCTCCCCCCAATTTTTATGATAAGGCATAGCCACCCACATGAGGTAAGGTTCGGAAAAAAGGAATAAACAGACATATGGCTGACAGCATCAGTTTATGCTTGAATGTTTACTAGGGAAAACATGGACAATTCAATTAAAGAAAAACAGCTTGGAGTAAAACTACATGAAGCAGTTAAACTTTTATGCAACTAAAACGCTTTCCAAAAATAATGTCTAACCTTAATTCATACAACAAAAATAGAAGAGTAACTTCAAAATTAAAAACATTACGTACTGCTGGAACTGAATGAACTGCGGTAGCACGAAATTCAGTATAAGTTAACTAATTTTATAACACATGAACGAAAGCAGTGGTACGAATGACATTTTCAATTGAACAAATCCTCCAAAATACAGATACGGCCAACTGCATATCTGGTGTGAGGGCTTCCGCGGTGCGCTGGTAATGTAGGCTGCATTTTTCGGTTTTCAACGCGTCGTGGTTGCGTTGGGGACAACAGTTTCTCCTGCATTCCAGCAGGCGTCTTCAGGTTGAAGGCATTATGCTTGCATTTTAACTTAGGGAAAACGTTGAGAATTCAATCAAAGAAAAACAGCTTGGAGTAAAACTACATGAAACAGTGTAACTTTTATGCAACTAAAACACTTTCCAAAAATAATGTCTCACCTTAATTCATACAACAAAAAAGAAGAGTAACTTCAAAAGTAAAGCCTCCAAGCATTCCAGCAGGCGCCTTCGACCTGAAGATGCTTGCTGGAATGCAGGAGAAACTGTTGTCCCCAACGCAACCACGACGCGTTGAAAACCGAAAAATGCAGCCTACATTAACTGCATATCTTCCAGAGAAATTGAAGTGCAGATTAAAAACATGAACGAAGGCATAATGGGGCCTGCCTCAAGCACAACGGGAACTAGTTCAAAAGTGATGCACAATAATTTTAAGTTTGGCAGAAGGAACCCATGTAACAATGAGCCTGCTGACGGCGCTGCACGGCGGCGGCGGTGCACTTCGTGGCCCCTCCAGCACAGATCATCGCCAGTTGCTCAACCCTTTCGCTGCGGGATCGTCAGAATACTCCTGTCACTCTGTGGGGCACATGAGCGGGGAAGATATTTTTCCATCGACCCCCGGCATTAGGCTGTGCAAAAAAAAGCATTTTTTAAAATTTCAAAATCCTCAATCGAAAATTTTTAAATAATATGGCGGTTTCCTATTACTTTTTTATTACCTAAATTGAAAGATAACTATTCCTGGAATTCGCATTTCATGCTCTTAGATTTACGAGTGACGATATCCATTTATTTATTTATTTAACCCCGAAAACAGCACTGATTAGCCTTTACATCAGTGGGATAGAACATAACGAGGATAGACGATAACTGACAACCAAGCCCTGGGCAGGGGGTAATCTATCCAGGCGGGACTCAAACCCGCGACCTTCAGCTTGGCAGGCTGAAATTATATTATATGAAAGGATATTATGAAGGATACTACCCTGTTGTGTCAGCATTAGGAGATGAATGGAAATAAATGTATCTTAAACAGTAAAAGCACAATTAAAATGAATTCCAAGTAATATGTCGAAAATTAAATTAATATGTGTATCCAAAAGGCTTGGAAAAGCCCTAAGTAAAGGCATTTGCAGAATACTAATGAGTATTATATACATGTTTGTTAACCACTGGGTTACTGGCCTCAACAGCTCTGTAACAGAAATTACTCAACTCAATTTGACTCTAGCAATGCTACTCAAAACACTTGAGACGAAAACCAACTATGTACTCGAATCGACTGAAAAATTTTTAGTACTAACAGATCCCTATTAGGGTAGTTACCTTCATTAAAGAAAACGAAATGCATTGATTACGAATCCTTACCCAACATTAGTGTACTCACAATATACAAATTATTTGGTTTTTTGAAATCCCAGTTTAGACGAATGGCAAGGGTAAATTTTATCCTCATTTGAAAAAGGCCAGATTGGCGCCCATGCGATGCCACTCCACGTGACGTAACAGGGATCTTGTTACTAAATCTTTCTTTTTTTTATTTCAGGTGAATGGAGAAATTTTCATCAGGAGTAAATAGATTGCGTAGTTACCTGGGCGTTGAGAATACCGATACAATGAAAGAGATATTACGGAAGGCGTGTTTGTGGCAGATGGATCTCCTATCAAACAGGGGTTTGCAGTGATGTGCAGGACGCTACCATTCACTGAGGGTTTTTCCGTGTATTTCAGTGGTTTAATAGGCCGTTAATATGTTGTTTTTTCCTCAATAGAGTTATTTAAAAAAACTCATATGAGTTTGGTATAGGTACCGAGGTATAAAAGAATAATGAGATCTCTCTTTATAAAGTGTATCAAGAGATCCGACCCGATCTCTTGAGATAAGAGTTTTGGTGATAATTGAAGTGGTATATATGGTATAATTGGGTAATTTTAGAGAGCTCTCGTGAACTATAACTTCACACAAAATTTTGGTAAAAAGAGAATGCTTGCATCACTCGAAAAGTCGACAAAAACACCAAAGGTACCAATAAGGGGACAAAGTGTCCCTATCATACAAAGGTTAAAGCATAGAGATCTCGAAAATGCATGCACGAAGGAACCATATTGAGCAAAATGATGTGTACGATTATGATTTCTTTGATTTTGCGATGGTTTTTGGGGTAACTGTCAGTGTTGTATTTTATGAAAATGTGCTTTTGTGAAAATGAAAAAGTATGAAGCAAATGAGCGATATGCGTGTGATATTTGCGTTTCGTTCGATGCGTAGCGTGATAGAGCGAAATTTGCGATTCGATCGACGAACGATCAAATTATGCGTTTGATTCGTGTGTCCTCCGTATAAAGGAGGTGAAGAGAGAAGACTCCAAGACAAGAGGACAACACCATGGAAGAAGCGAGAGATTAAGCTTAACTTTTGGGCCCTCAGGGCCGTGATATTTGCGTCGAGTAAGGCTAGGTTATTTAGCTCGCGTTAATTTTTTTTTTTTTGTGTCGAACCGAGGTCTAGCATGCGCTGTAAACCAATGCAGTGTATGGGATTTGAACTGTGTCACTTGGATGGGAAAGTGGTGATTTCCTCCTTGTGTCATGGTGACTTCCCGTACATTGTAGTGGGGAGTATGCTATTCCTTGGGGGAAGGGCCATTTATTTTCCTTGTATGTACTCTCTCCCCGGGCTCAAGACATCGGAACTTCACGTGAAGAGGACCCCAGCTTCACAATTAGGTTAGCTTTTGGGCCTTTAGGGCCGTGATAATTGCGTCGAGTAAGGCTAGGATTTTTAGCTCGCGTTAATTTTAGTTTTTTGTGTCGAACTGAGGTCTGGCATGCGCTGTAAACCATTGCAGTGTATGGGATTGAAACTGTGTCACTTGGATGGGAAAGTGGTGATTTCCTCCTCGTGTCATTGTGACTCCTCGTATATTGTAGGGGGGCGTATGCTTTTCCTCGGGGGAAGGGTCATTTATTTTCCTTGTATGTACTCTCTCCCCAGGCTCAAGACATCGGAACTTCACTTGAAGAGGACCCCAGCTTCACAACTAGGTTAGATTTTGGGCATTTAGGGCCATGATCATTGCGTCGAGTTAGGCTAGGATTTTAAGCTCGCGGTAATTTTAGTTTTTTTGTGTCGAACCGAGGTTTAACATGCGCTGTGTACCGTTGCAGTATACGGGGATGAAACTGTGTCACTTGGACGGAAAAGTGGTGATTTCCTCCAGGTGTCATGGTGATTTCCCGTATATTGTGTTGGGGTGTATGCTATTCCTTGGGGGAAGGGTCATTCATTTTCCTTGCATGTACTAACCCGCTCTCTACCTAGAGTCAAGATCTGCGTTTGGCCGAAGAAATGAAGATGTCGCAAGAGTGATACCATCAGACAACTCAAGAAGTAACCCATCAACGCAGAAATTCTTTCGGGGGTGCCACTGAAAACGGTAAAAACTAAGTTTTAAAATATTTTTCACTTGTGCTTTTGTTTCAGCTTTTAAAATTTACTTTCATCATAATTCTATGTTACTCTGGTTCATATAATTGTGATATGAAATTCTCCCATGCAATCACTTGTTTCTTATATTTCTTTGCTACTTTTTTTAGGTTCGATCTTTTCCTATCTCTTAAAGTCAAGTTAGCTATTAATACGTTAGTGTAATATTATGATAAGGCTAAAATTATAATGAGTTCTCGGCAACCTTTTTCGGGTTTAATTTAATTGTCATCGTTTAATTTGACTATTCAAATTTTCACCATATCCTGACGAATTTGTTTTTTAACTTGTCATGTATATACTTCCATTTATAGTTTCTTACTTATGTTATGCCTTATTTGCACAAATGCAAGAGCAAAGCAATACTTCTTTCTATTTTCTGTTCTTAAAAATAAATTTTTATTCCGTCTTTTATTCCTCAAATGTCTTTTTCTTGCATCACTTATATGTGTCACAGCATGTTATCAGTCTCTTTTCCAATATTTTTGTATTTCCATGGCATGCATCATCTTAGGTATCAATAATCGATATTCTTTTTTTCCCTTAATTAAGTTTTAACATTTCTTTTACCAAATAGAACTTCTTTTACTTTTGTGAATACTTTTTAAAAATTTTTCGAAGCTATTGAAATATTTTTCATTAAATCTTCACCATGACTGAACGTAGATTTCGAGTTTCAGTGTTCTCCTTATTTATTGATACATTATTAAGTGGTTAACATATTTTGAAACATTTGTTCTGAAGGAACTCCTTATTTGATTAGTAAATAAAAGTTTTGCAATCCTTGCCAATGGTCGAGTCTCCATTTATTTTATCACTCTATCCGTAAAAATTTGCTTAATTAAATTTCTTTTTCAATCAATCAATCATAGAGGGAATCTCATAAAATCAATTGAGTAATCGAGAAATTTTCCAGTAAAAGTCATACGATTTTGAACAAGCACTTTATTTCGTTTTTTTATTCACATTTTACACTTCCATTTAAAAGTTAACGTTAATGGGAAAACGTAAGAAATATATTTTCCGCCATTACATTGCAAAAACTGTGAGGGAAATAAATAATTGTATTTATACTGTAAACTTATTTAGTCTTTTTTACGATTTTTCATAAATACCTATATCTAATAAAAGGTCTATCCTCTTGCTAATGGCTTCCCCCTGTATGTTGCTTATTATTTGAAATAACTGCCTCATTCATTTGATTTTTAGGTGCTAATTGGTCAGCCTTTTCGCGTTTGTAATTCTGCATTTATGTGAACTTACGCATTTTTCTCTTCTTAGATGTTCGAGTTTGGGGGAATTCGAATTTGGGAGAAACAGAAGTGCTGTGGAATATGAAGACTCCTGGACAGATTTGACCAATCACTTACGAGGAAGGAATCAATTAAATGTATTTCCTTCTCAACGTATGCGTTTTGTTGCATTTCGTGAAAATGAAAAAATAACTTTTACATACGAATAAAGATCGTCAATTTAGCTACTTTTTAAAAATTTATAACTTTGGCTAAGTGTATATAATGGCCTTTTCTTACTTGCTCACATGCTTCTTTGCGTAATGCATTTCCGTGTTGATATCAAAATTTACGAGCCAGTAATAGTAAACCATTTTTTCTCTAAAGTTTCTTCCCCTTACATATTCTTAGTTGAGATTGCATGTTTTTTAAATGGATCGTGGACGGATCTTTGTCATAGTTATTTCCATATGGGTAGCTACAGAAAAGAAATGAAATACAGATTGAAACCTCACTATATAATAATAATGATTATAAAAATAAAGAGTTTTCACCTCGGTATCGCACTTTCTGTGTAAATAGCAAAACAAAATGTTTCCGATGGAGATCAAATTACGGCCCTTTATTGAAACTTGTGGTACGGAGGATTCATATTGCTTGAAAAAATATCGATTAAAATATGTTAACTCAATTAAATTTCAGATCGAACCGTTTTCGAGGTACCTGTTTACACGCGTTCTTATGTGATGTCGATTTGAGAGCTGGCGTACGAAACTTAAGCTATTCAGCTCGCAAAAAAATTTTAAAGCGTACCTATACGGTACACTTTAGTTTTTGTTTTTTATTTAGGTATCGTAATAGTAAATGAATTATTTAATTTTGAAATTTTCCCAAATTATTTTCTTGAGCCCCCGGCATTCGCCGCAATTCCTCCCCGGCAAACGGCCGAGGTCAGACTCAGATTGCTTGAAAAAGTATCGATTTAAAAATATGTTAACTCAATTAAATTTGCTTTCCCTAAAGAGAATTTATGCTTTGAAATGACGAAGCACTCATACAAATATGAAAATCACATTCAGCGCATGCTGGGAGAACGCTCGATCAAATTAGTAGAGCACACTTTGGAATGAATTTTAGTTGTCCAGGTGTAGTTGCCACGTCGAATTAAATGAATGAGTAGGTGAAAAGCTGTTTTTCTCCACTCTTTCCACACAGTCCATTTGGAGAGGTCTACGTCAATGCGCTTGCATTTACGTCAAGACCACTTCAGGACGATGAGCTCCTCGAGATCACTATCTTGGAAACTAATGCCGAAGCTGGAGATTACCTCTTGTCAATCGGAGTGACGACCAAAAATCCTGAAAAAATAAAAGAAGTACCACCGGAGATTCTGAGCCTTAAGTAAGTACGACGAAACCTAAGGTGATATCCGGAGCAGTCAAATCGATGACTCGGTAAAAATAGACGTGAGTGATTCACCCTTCGTGCACTTTTCGATCGTCAACTTACGGATGTGACGACAGCAAAGGTAGATCCAATCGGCGAGGGCCCGAGGGAACGAAGGGTAAGCGAACAAGGGATCGCGGACGCTCCCTCGTTAACGTGCCCTCGTAGGAAGTGGACGTGAAAATGTCGGCAATGGAAAACTCAGAAATCTTGAACTGGAGTTTTAAGTAATTTTGTGTTTATTATGTGAGCCCCTTTACGTATTATTACTTATTTATTATTGATATTAATAAAATGGCGGCAATGGAGCCAAGAGAGTGAATAAATATTTAGAGCCAATCTTTCAAATTCAAAGAACTATGCATTTGGCAAGTATAGCAAGAGAAAGTTGAAAAAAATTAAGCAGATGACAATCAATTTATGACAGATCATCCTTTTCCTAAAGCTTTAAGTGAATTTTATTTCACTTCCCAATTTTGACTTGCTGACGCAAATAATTTTCAGGAAATATAGTCGTACTCAGGTGGAAACGGTGTCCAGCCATTTTGTCAAAACGCTCAGAGGGAGAAAATATACAGCCCGACCCAAAATAAACACTATACATTGCAGAAATTTAATGTATTCTGAATGGTAAATTAAAAAAGAATTTTAGATTTTTTTAAAGGAAGGCTTACTGCTAAAAGGTCTAATATTTTATTTTCTGTCGCAGGCTGGACAACTACTTACGCAAGTGAGTGATTTACTAATGCATTAGGTAAGATCTCGCAGATTTCCCTGTTCTGTGAATTATGTTTAACAGTTTAAGAATCCCAATTTATAGGTGGCAGATTAAATAGCAAACATAACGCTATGCCTGTGAAATCAATGAAGTCATAATTATTTCCATTGAAAATTGCATCGCTTTAGGGTCTTTTTAGGGATATCTTTTTGCTAAAATTACTCTGTGATCAAAGTTCAATAATATCGATTTGTTTTATCAACTTAGGATGGCTTACTGCTACAGGGTCTAATATTTCATTTTCTCTCGCAAGCTTGTAGACTACTAGGTGAAGTGAGTGATTTGAAAATGCGTTGAGTAGGATCTCGCTGATTTTCCTGTTCTTCGAATTCGATTTGTAGGTGGGAGATAAAAATATAACCCAAAAGTTATTACTCTTTTACTGTCTATCAAATTATATGTGCATATTTGATTTTCTAATTTTATAAATAATATCTACTTTGGAGGGCTATAAAAAGAGCAAATGTGAATACTCCATTTGTTTCGTTTTTCAATTGTTCGCCTTATGATTTCTGCTTAATTGCCATTTATTTCGGGGGCAGTGCCCTGTAAATAGGATTTAACTGCTGGGACAATTCCGTGACCTGTCCTATTGCGTCAATCGTATCAATAGATTTTATATCCTCGAGGAAAAATTTCGCTTATATATCCCCTGTAAGCCAATGGGGAGCATGCACAATTTTTTTAAAGTACTGGAATAAGAAGGCCTCTACCTCAAATGTTCTCGCCGAAAATTTCGCGTATGAATAATGCTTTTCAGCTGAGTTATGAATTAGTCTTTAAAAATTGATCTTCATCAGCTGATTGAAAACACGAAGTCATCGGAGTATGCGTCAAGGCACGGTTTCCACTGATGACAGACTAAAAAAGTAGATAGAAAATCGATCTACGAGGGCTCAAATGCGAATTTGGCGAAAATAACTGCTGTTTTAACGACAAAATGCAGACTGTGAATATTCTGGGTTGCCAAGGCTTTGTTGAAACATATAAAGGGGAAGGTTTGGGGAGATTTGGAAAGATTAAAGATTAAATTTTGTAGGATTATAAACATAGAGGAAGATGGCTATTCATGAGAATACATACTGATTACGATTAAACCACGGGGAAAAATAAGGAGTATACGAGAAATATGTGGCTTTTGGTAAGGTAAACTAAGTATTTGCTGCTGTGATGCCCATAAAGTTCGCTGCATGTCAACGCAAAATCTAAAATTTCTTCTCGTTTCTGCAGTGGTTTTCTTTTAAAAAACAGGAACTTCAGAAAGTACAGCGTAAGTAGTACTTGAAACTTATTTATTTGTCTATCAAATACTGTTTTTACCTTTTCATGATCATTTGGATCTCAACTTCGGCCGATTAGGGAAAACTATATAAGTTCCGCATAGTAGGTAGCTAAGTAAATACATAAGATAGATTTTCAGCTATCAATGGATATAGTAAATTTTAATAGACAATAAAAAGATATTTAAAAACGTTCGTAAAATAATTTTCATTAATCGCCTAACTATTTACCTGCCTATTTTACTCCCGCATCGCGGTAGTGACTTAGCAATCACTGTTTTTCAGAAAATCAGCCGCCATAAGGAAATCGAGCTAACGTTAACTGAGGCATTTTGCTTTCTTAAATCCCTCTTAAGTCAATTTGTCCTTTAAGGAACTACTGCAAAGCTCGACGAAGATTTTTACTTCGATATCTTGCATTCAAGGCTCTACCACTCTACTCTCTTAGCGAAGAGAATGGTGTACCGTGCGATGACGTCAGAAGGCGTTTCAGGTTTCAAGCGATATTCGAGCCTTTTTAATTAGCATTTCTTGACGTTTGTGGAGAACTAAGAGAGTTTTGGCTTATATATTTGGACTCGTGAGAAAATTTTCTATTCTATGAGACTAATTAGCTTAATGAACCAATTTAATGCATGTTCCCCATGAACTACAACAAAGTTAATGTCATATTTTGTGGAGTGGGTGTCGGTCGATTCTTTTCCACGCGTAAATGTATTAGGGGGCGATTTTCACTGGAAGTGCTCTTTGCATGTGAAATAATTTCTTTCTCTGGAGTAGGCGTTTTGAGAATATTGTCGCTATTTCCTAACACAAAGTTCACTTTAATGCGTAGATTTTCACATGCGAATGCAGTGCGGAAAAAGATTTGGAAATTTGATTAAACAGTAGATATTTGAGATACAGAGTCCCATATAGATTGGTATATAAGTGGAGCAGCGAAATTCTATCAAAAGGCTTATCGCTATTTTTTAGGTGTTCAGAATTATGTTATCTCCTTGTCTGACGTCAACTGTTTTCATTTTTCCTCCTCATCCAGCAGTTATCTTCTTTCGAGGGTTCTTTTTATCAGCTAATGTTTTAGCAGGTTAGTAGGTATATAAGAGCTTACTTGTTATCACCTATTTAGTCTTCAACGCTACTACAGCCACTCTCTTGACCTTGATTGCAATTGCCAGGAATATGAATTTTCTTCGGCCGATAATCGTTGCCACAATCATTTTCGGTATTGCTGGTGCACGATTTCCAAATTATTACATCCAAGAAGGCAGCGATAGTTTTTCTCAACCCTTCATCGGAAAACAGGATTATAAAGGTTCGTTTTTTTCGCTTTTTACTTTCGAATATTATAAAAAATATAAGTACTCGGAATAGGCTTTATTTAAAATAGAAGTTCCGTTACGGAATTCTAACAGTAATACAATGTAAATTCCTGAAAATTAGCTGAAATCTCTTTGACAATTGCTATAATGCTACTCAAATACCCTTCGGCAATTTAATGTGGAACCTCTTCCCTAGATAATGAAGGTATTATGTAGGTTTGAGAACTCAGCTTCAAATATGTAAAGTAAATTTCGTTTGAAGTTACTTAAAATTGTGCACAGAGATTAACAAATTAAATCAATAACGAAATTTTGTACTATTATCAATTTCATCGATTGCCTACGGCAGAATAAAATTATTCCAAATTTGTATTACTTCGATTTTTTATATGTAATCAGCAAACGTCTTTTCCATCGTTTCCACGTCTTTTCTAACAGTTGAGATATGATTGTTTATCTCCTTCAAATTTGATGGGTACCCACTCAATTTTCATTGAATGTCAAACATTAATATCTTTAATGAAATTTATATAATATATCTATAATGAAAATTGCCGGAAAATTCTCTTCCGATTGTGAGTTGAATCAAGCCATGAAATAGTTCCCAGGTCCAATTCCATTTCATTTCCAGTGTAAGACCATCATAACCATTTCACACTCTCTTTCCTTCCATTATCTCGTCATTAGCAGTCTTGATGATATTAAATCTATTGCCTTCGGGAAACATATTTATTACAGTGTAAGTAACGGCCAACAAGGTGCGTGCAAGCAAGTTTTTACGCTTAAAAAACACGTATGTTTCCTAGCGAAGATTTCGTTTCACTGAGAAATGAATGTGCCAGGAATGTGCGAGTATCACTTTTTCATCTCGAGTCGAGTTGAAAACTACTCGCGAGTATCGAGTCGAGTCGAGTACGATGAATTATGGACCAGGCAATACAGCAATGCATACTCCAATACATTCTCAAAACTCCAATACCCCAGAGAATTTTCAATTCTGAATGCTTAGCATGATTTGAAAAGGAAAAGGTAATGAGGAATCTTGATGGTAATTGGCAGAATTAGGAGATGAAAGAAATAAGTGTGTCTTAAATATAAAAAATAAATGTGCCCATAGGCACAATTGAAACGAATTAACCTCTAGTAATATGTCGACAATTTAAGTCATAGGTGTATCCTAACTACTGCGGTGAGTCCTGAATAAAGGTTTTTTCACAGTAATAATAAATATTATAAAATAAGTAAATGAATCATATAATATTTGTTCCTTTGAAATTCTCTGGCAGAAAAACCAATTGTTCTACATGCTTAGGCATCAGGTTTGACGTCTCCATGTTAAAGCATTAGGGCCTGCAGAAAATTATCTTCCCCTACACACTTTTACACACTTAAGCTACACAAGTACTATCCCGCCAAAATTGCAAGATTTCGGAACCTTTGGAATTTTAGTTTAAAACTATATCATCGATTTTTATGGATCTAGAGTCATCATAAAATTGAAGTGGAAGAAACTGAACGCAACAAATGAATATTATGTCGCACTTACGCAGTAATCAAAAAGGCTAAAAGATAGCACAACTTGTGACAAGAAAACGCAGCTTTCAGCGCAAAACATCGCGGCGAGGGTGGAAAGGAAAGAAGGGTTGCCTTTCGCGGAAATAGTAAATGTTTCCCTCTCTGCCGACGAAGCATGCCGACTCAATCCCTTAACCCTACTTCAATACCCGGAGCATATTTCTTATACGTGAGATGGTTCCGACAAATATGACTTAGTACCTTCACTCGAGTAATGCGTTAAATGATCAAGTTTATTGATCCACAATCCTGGTTAACATCCTCAGTTTAGTGTTTTAGGTCAACACTGACAATATGCCGTGCTTTAAATGGCAATTTTCAAGAAAAATATTTTTTTTAAACTTGATAAATCGACCTCAGGGTCCTGTGGAGTGTAGGTCAACCTTGACGCGCGATCAAAAAATCGCTCTCATTTCCTTAGCCGCAAACTTTTTCCAAGTTATCTGGTTAGTTATCTTCAGAAATTTCTTCATATACGAAGCACCAGGTCAAAGGAATATTGTAATTTTTTATTCCATAAAAATCATACCAACGCAACACCACCTGCATAAATTCGAAGAAACTCGAGGAAAAACAAGATCGCGGGTGTTTTTGAAAAATTGGTTATGTTTGGACAACTGTATCTCAGGAACGGGTAAGATTTAAGCAAATCTGGCAGCTAAATCTATCATTCATAATCCTAAGATTCAAGTTTCTATCTCAAAAAAAGGTCATTTAGGACTTTGGTCCAGCTTTTTTCCGATTTCGGACCTCTGTGCGCTGGGTGGGAAGACGATAAAAACGGCTGGCGTAAATGTATTCGGCGTTCACGTCGACCACTAAAGGGTATACAGCAAGTTGCAGCTCTCAGGCCAACGCATAAGAATGACTTATCGGCTTTAAAAACGATGTTATTACATGAGCTTCCTGATAGCGCTTCCTGTCGGCAGATTGCTGCCTCGACAGCTCTGTAGCCGAAATTACTCGACTCGACTTTCGTAATACTACTCGATACACTCAAGTCGAGTACCAACTACTCGAATCGACTCGGATTTTCGAGTACTCGCACATCCCCAGAAAATGCTTTCATTCAATCCTATGGATGGCTTTGATCCGAAAGGGGTCACAAACAAATGTGTGTGCTTCCGCCGTTACTTGGCCAAATGCCTCCGTAATGAAATAAATCTGTGGAAAAACCCACGATTTCGCTCAGCGAAAGAGTCAGGCGGTAATAGAACTTCACTACGCATAAATCGAAGCGGCGTCATTTGATTAACAGGAATGTGTAAAAATCATGCATAAATGTTCAATTTTTACGATGAAATATGGACACTTTTCAGATGAAATTCATCAGAATGTGGTTGAAGGTGCTACAATATTGAAAAGTTTGCCCAAAACTCGGCTGGCATCTAAAGTAGAACACCAACAAAGCGAGCTAGATGAACTGTAAAGGCCTGGTTACACGGTGCATTAACCCGTACGGGTTAATGTCTAAATGTATGAACGCGAGAATGAACGGAAAAATTCACCGTGTAACCACCCCAAAATGTACAAATGCATGAACGCGTGAACGGAAAATAGAACCTGTTCTAATTTCGTTCATGCATTCGCACAAGTTGATAACAGAGCCACCTGGTGGGAAACGACACATTTAGTTGTCATCTGCAGGGCTATTCCACGGCCGTCTTGGCTATTCAGTAACTCTTTACGCGTATTTTTTCATTTGTACTGTATCGTAAGTGCTTGAATCCTACCACAAACTCACCATTTGCATCTACACTAATATTCGCATAGATTATCCCTGTATGTATGCCGGACATACCAAGTTTATGCCTATGGTATCTTATTGGTTGTATTATGCCGGAACAAAACAATCGATGAGGTTGTCACAGAGTTTTCAATACGACATTTGTGAAATACAACGGCTATCATACGACTTATAGAACACATTTAAACATAATTAATATCATACGAATTAACGACAATTCTACCTTTTATACGTCCGAGGTGGGAATGCGCTGGCCCACCACAAAAATACGACTCACATTACGCAAGTTCATAAATCGACAAGACCTCTAAACCAACATCTTATCCATCAACAGCAAATATCTTCTTAACTTTATAACCGTCCCGGACAAAAGTAGAACAAAGTATTAAAAATATCTACTCTCATACATCATCTACACTCAGTGAAACAGATGACAGAAAAATGTCTAGTAAACACGGCTTAAAAACAAGATGCGTCTACAAATTTTCAGCCTAAGTATTAACTTTGATAACGGTCTGAAATAAATATAGTACCATTGAGATATAGCATTAAGCGAGCGTTAACGATAAATATTAAATATAAATAAATATTACTGGCACGAAATGATACAACTTCGGCAACTACAATGAAAACCACTGTTTACACGGCAGCGCAAATATATAACCAGTATGTGAAATTTCCTGGTCCTATACAGGAAACAACGAAAAGGGAATTATTTTCTGGTAGGTATCGTCTGCTTCCTACCTAATGATACTGTTTTCACATTTAAATTTTGCGCACTGTAAAGGGAATAAACAAAAACTAAACGCCTCGCGTTACGAGAAAATGTGTGAAAACTTGTGCGAACGCATGTACCGTGTAACCGCTCATTCGTGCTCCTCGTTCACGCAAACGTACATGAATTCAGACATGCAAACAGACACGCATTCATACATTAACCCGTACGGGTTAATGCACCGTGTAACCAGGCCTTAAGTAAACACCAAATGAATGGTAAAATTCACCTTTTAAACACATATTTAAGGAATTATTTTCTATTTCATATGCAAATAAAATGTATTCTCAAACAGCTAAGAGTCTCAAAACTTAGACACAGAAGATGGAATATTAACGCAAAATCACACGCGTCTGGAAATTCATCACTTATTCACATGTATTAACAGAATTTCGCTTCTCTTTCTTTCCCGTATAAATGTAATTTACATTAATGGTGACGCCTATTTACCTACCTTCACCACGTGGTGTACTGCATTCCAAAGAGCTGTTTTCACGAGCATGTTGGTACAAAAACATACGCCCAGTAAGACGACCCCTAAGTTCTTGAAACCTTATTGTTTTCACAGCCTAATAAACGTGAAAAATTATGAACCGACTCGGAGAATTGTTGCTTTTGGAAGAAATTAGAAATTACCTATAAATGACCAATTCAATTTTCACTGATCGATTCATGAAGGAGTTCGAATGACCCCGATAAAAAGATATATTTTGAATAATTGTCGCAATTCAGTGGAAGCACCTAAATAACATTCCTGTACTCTCCGGAAAATATTTTGGAGGCTCCTGATCGAGAATTTTCAACGCAATTTCCTTCACGGTGAAGAGGAGAGTCAAACAAAACACTGTCGTAATTAAAAAATTAGTATTATAAAATATTTTTATGGCCAGCCTAAGAGGTAACAGGGACTGTGCTACCTCACTAAACTTAAGGTCGTGGGTTCCAATCTAACATGGGTGGGTTACAATCAGCCAGGGTCATTGATTAATGCGTTAGCCACACGAGTTTAATGCAATATGTTTATCTTTTTTTGCAATTTAAGTGAAGTTATAATAATTAATAATTCGACAATATTAATTTGCAGATTAAGTAAGTCAAAGTACGAACCTCTTCACTTCAGCGACAAGCGAGGACGATTGCTGGCTCTAACGCAAGACAGACGAACCCTCACCAGAGTCAAGTAAGAACTACTATTACTTCGTTTCTATCCGCGTAATTATATTCTTTCGTTTTATAATATTTAAGGCGAAAGTGATTGCCCATAGTACGGGGTTACCACTTCTATCGGAGAGGAGGAAAATTATCGTCGTAAAATCTTCGCTGTTACATGTAAGTCAGCTATTAATCACTTGGATGATAATCCAACAATAATTATAATATGGGAGAAATAGAAAGGTTATAATGGACAAATTTTCTCAATTTTGTTGTTTATGGTGAACAAACATAATGATACAATGAATGAATTGTCAAATGAGAGTTTTAAACCATTTGAAATGTATGATTTCCGGCAGTTATTGAGCAATTAGAATGGCGTAAGCACGGGCAGACGGAGAGCGTCACCTGCGGCGAGTTGGGCGAACTGATTGGAACGGGGCGACAGCACAAATCAGACAGAGGGAGGGGGGAAGGGGGAGGGAGGGGAAGGAGGGAGCTCTCTTTTTTCCAACAATGCGAATAAAGATTGTTTACTTTCTAAGGGAAAGAGACGCGAAAAAGAGAGTTTAATTATAGTTCTCTCGGTTCAATCTAGTCCATTTATTTAACTGACGAAGAAGTCAAAACTGCTAAATTTTAACGGAACATTATTGTTTTCTCAATAAAGTAAGGGATGTTCTGTAACACTGATACTATCATTCGATGTAAACAAAAGCTGCCTTACATTGTTCTCACTGTACTTCACCTCACCTGGCCCAACTGGTGTGAGAGCCTTCAAACCTATCTATACCTCCACTGCGCAATTGCCCACTGAATCAAATCCACGCATCTAGCAGCCCAACAATAAGATAGCACTCAGCTGGCAGTAGTCGGAGCATTAACGCTCACCTCCGAAGCTTGGAGAATTGGAGGTGAGCGTTAATGCTCAGCGGATACTGCCAGCTGAGCATTTTCGTATTATTGGCCAGCTACATGAGCGGATTTGATTCGGTGGGCGATTGTCGAGCGATTCAAGAACCCATTTCCGTAAAATTAATCGAAATTCCCTCCTTTAAAGTAGAACTTCTTAACTCAGGTAGGAGGGTGGGTCGTGGGGGGTGCTCAAACCCTCTTCTTATCCTTCAGGTCACCAATCCAATCTTGACTCCATCTTGAAGCGAACACTCGGCGAAGTTATTCTCTATCCCCTCCTTGACTTCTTACCTCTCACCACCCGAAACACTGCATTCAAAATCTGAAAAATATCTACCTGAATTGAAAATTATAGCAACACACTGGAGACAGCCAGAAGGCTGGGACTAGTGCAGCACCAAAATCAGAAATTCCGGCGAGGCGAGGCGTGACTTCACTCCTGAACCGAAGGTAACCTGATATTCCTGGCTTGTCTAGACGCGTCTAAGGGTGGATGTGGGTCTGTCTAGACGGCCGAGTGCTCCCCGTCCCACTTTCTACCGTCACATTGTTGCGGAGGGCTGAGGGGAGGTCGGAAATTCAAATTGGAAATCCGAATCCACTCCAATATATGGTATTCTATCATTCTCCTTCCTTTTAATAATTGCAGCCATCGTATTTTGGTGGCCGTTTCTCGAAATTATTACTCCCCTCATTCAATCCAGCCCCTTGACATTAAACCTAGAGTAAATAGTCCAAGTCTGCAGTCTCCAAATACGTTTCCCAAGTCATTTGAAGTTACAGATGAAAAGCATGCTTACAGTCAAGGATGAAAAAATATTTTTACATCAAAGTACAAGGAAGCGTAATCGGTCCCCTGTTGTTCATTGTATATAATAATGATCTCTGCTCCCGCATTAGCAGTAAAATACGTTTATTTACTGACGACGCAGTCATCTATCGCGAAATTAGTGATCACTCTGACTATATATGTATTTATTATACTCCCCAATGGTTTTATTATATTCTATCAGTTATATTTTCTTGGATGGCTCCTGTGACAAATAATCCTTTTTCTTTCAAAACAATAAATAGTCTTCAAGATGAAAACAAGTTATCGAAAAACATACGATGATTCGAGGGATCAGGGCTAACCTTGAGAAATTCCAGAATAACACTTGCTTCCAAGCCTAAATTTCGATGGAAGTAATGTTATATCGCCTGGTTGAACCCTAAAACCGTCTGAATAACATAAGCACCAAAGTTAAAAGCAAAATCTAAAAGGCTAGTTTTAAAAGAACATTTATGCACTGTAGTGACCAAAGTAAGGTACCATTTGCTCATTATTTGAAAATTTATGCGCAAATATTCCGAATTGTAATAATGTTTAATTCAAGTCGTCAAATTGAGGTCATAATTTACAAATCTGTCATTTTTGTCCTGACAGGAATTGTCTGAAAAGTGTAGATTATTTTTTATGAATCTAAATATGCTTTGGTTCAATCATTTCCGAACCAAATCCACGCCTTATCGTCTTCTTTCACCCAGTATCTTGTTGTGGAAGTCGGAGACATCGCTGATTCGTGAAGTAAGGAAGGACTAATTCGGATTGAATGTACAAAGTTTTGTATTCCATTGCACCCGAAATGCTTTCATGTAATTCATAAAGAGTCATTACTTGTTGTAATTCAATCTGTTGTGATAATAATGTCAACTAAAAACTGGAAAATACTTTATCTTCTGTAAAAATATTCACTTTGACTCATTTCTTTCAAGCCGTAATGCATCTCTAATTTATATTGGATTTAGATAAAATAATGTAGCATCTCATTGGAAATATAATATCTAAGAATTTAAAAAATCAAATATGACGATATCTGTCAAGTACGAGACATAAAAAGGCGTAGGATTATATCTGACAGTAAAAACGGCATTTTCCTGCGAGACGGAAATATGTGGTAATGCGGGTTGCACAACTGACTATAGATACCGTATTCGGCCAACGTTGCGAAAACGCAACATTATTTTCCGGATCTGATTTTCGCTTAATGTTGACTCCCTGAAGAAATATAAGCTTTAATATCTATTATTTGAAATTTCTACGTCCACATGAATGAATAAAAAACTTAATAAAGGGAATAGTTACTCTTAGGAAAAATTATTTATCTTGCTTAACAGGAGACTCGAAAATTGACACATTTTGAGTATTTTTATACATATCGAAATACTTACTAAATGTAATAATAATCTCACTTAAAATCAGTTTAAACTTATTTTTATCGAAAAAAGCGAATTCTACATGAATAAAATTCAATTGAAACATTTTTTTTTGCATTTCTCAATAATGCTGCGTTTTCGCAACGTTGGCTGTAAATGGGTTAAATAAGGATTATTAATACCTTATCAAACGAAGAAAACTTTCCGACCTTAGCCAGTTTTAATAAGTGATTATTGAGACATGTTTCCCTGAGCTCTGCGCCTCATGCATGCATTGGTAACCTCAGACGATGTATAACTCCTATCTTCTCCCGTAGAAACTAGGTCCCTGTGACGTCACGTGGAGTGGCATCGCATGGGCGCCAATCTGGCCTTTTTCAAATGGGGTTAAAATTGACCACTAACATTCGTCTAAACCGGTATTTCTAAAACGAAATAATTTGTATATTATGAATACAGTAATGGTGGGTAACGAATCGCAATCAATGCCTTTCGTTTTCTTTGATGAAGGAAACTACCCTATTAAATGAATAAGTAAGTGAAAAGCCGTTTTTCTCCACTCTTTCCACACAGTCCATTTGGAAAGTGGTCCATCGATGCGGTTGCATTTACGTCAAGACCACTTCTGGACTATGAGTTCCTCGAGATCACTATCTTGGAAAAAAATGCCGAAGATGGAGAAAATTACTTCTTGGCAATCGGAGTGACGACCGAATTTCCTGAAAAAATTAAAGAAGTACCATCGGATTTTAAGGACCTTAAGTAAGTACGACGAAACCTGAGGTGATATCCGGAGCAGTCAAATCGATGACTTGGTAAAAATAGACGTGAGTGATATATGGCCGTTTTCCAATTCGCAATTATTCACCCTTCGTGCACTTTTCGATCGTCAACTTACGGATGTGACGACAGCAAGGGTGGATCCGATTGGCGAGGGCCCGAGGGAAAGAAGGGTAAGCGAACAAGGGATCGCTGATGCTCCCTCGTTAACGTGCCCTCGTAGGAAGTGGACGTGAAAATGTCGGCAATGGAAAACTCAGAAATCTTGAACTGGAGTTTTTAGTAATTTCGTGTTAATTATGTGAGCTTTTTTACGTAATATTACATCGGCATTGTGAATTCTTGCTCTTCACATGCAAGAATATAAGTATAATGGTGAAATTGATTCCTAAATCAACCACCAGATGCGCTAACACTACCCCGCGCGTCACATTTCGTCAGTCAGTAGTTCGCATTATTTCCGTTCACGCTTTATGGCGCCAGTAGAGCATTAGTGAGGGAATAGGTTGCAAGGGAAAAAGGGAACAAGGGAATTAGTGGATTGGAAAACGGCCTATAGACTACTGAGATAATTCAATGACAAACACTCACCATTCATTTCTAAGTTATTTAGTGATCTGCTCAACCAATTCAAGACCGCCTAGCATCACGTTGATTTGAAATACAAACAGCAAGTTCGGTTCTAAAAAAATGGAAGACTGTGAGTGTACACTGATATGTATAATCAGGAATCGGGAAAGTTGTATTAATATCCCGGCAAAGTCAAATAATTTTCCACAGCGATGGACTTGTGCTGTTTTCTTAAATTAAGAATTGTAATGAACATCTCGAGGGCCTCGATGCAAAGTTTCGTTCATCTGAATTACCTTTTTCCAACCAGACGCTGAAAGCATATCGTGGAGCTGAATCATTGTCAGAGAAAAGTAAAAAAAAAACGGATTACATATTGTTTGGAACCTTTGAAAAAAATCATGAACAGCAACAAATTAACAATAACATGATGTTTTCTTGGTATGATATATTACGCCAGCGAGATGTTTATTTAAAGTTGATACATTATAATGTGCACACAATGTATGAAAAATAATATTAAAGCAAGGTCAAAAAATGCATTCATTCTGACTTTTCTTAGCAAAGAAGCAGATGATACTGTATGTCACCGGAATAGCATAGGTATAGATTTAAGTGACGAATATTAAGTGTAAATAGCTGATGAGAGGTGCTTATTTCAGAGCCCCAGGGTGGTTTCTCAACGGAGTGAACGGGTACGAGTGTAACGGACAATGCCAGAATATTGCCGGCATTAAGCTTCCAAGGAAGGGCCAGGTGAGTGTCAATACTGGGACGAAGTGTCATCAAGCTTTGAAGTGGATAGTGGAGTTTTCCTCATTGGAATAGTGCATGTTATTGGATAAAAGTTTGGCCACAGCATACGATATCGATCGGGAATGAAAATGAATTTAAGGGTAAAAACAATGCGGAAAATTCAAACCGTGTGCTTCAAGTTAGCACTTTTATAATAATTAGAACAGACCGTAGAGCCTTTTTCATACAAATAGATACATTTTCATAAATTTTACTTCAATTACTGCATTCATTCGCTAATTACTGAAAAATTATAACGGTAATAACCCTATTAATATTTATTTTTATCATAATGATACATGATTAAGGAATGCTATGCTGGATTTTATCGAAAATGATAAATGATTTGACGCAGTCATAAATACTTTTTCCTTGCAAATACTTGCATAATAGAGTACACCAAAATTGGCATTTTCAGCTGCAATTTCCAGAAAATTTAGAAAGAGTTTTCAAGGCTTGTATTGAAGTTTTCTAGCAAATTGTACTTTCATTTGCAAAAGTCTTGCAACAAATCGAGCGGCGCCACTTTCGCTCCATTGTCAATTTCTGGCCACCATTTAGTTTGAATGATCACTATCTAGGTATGAATCTTCATGGTAGCTCGGGAACGACTCACGAACGGGTCATCGTGACACGGGAGTGAGACGTAGGAAATCATTACGATGTTCAGTTGAGTAAACGAGCGTAGATGTTGTTAAGTCGTCGCGGCGTTTGAGATTATTTTTGTACCCGTAGTTGACTGGAGTAGATAATTGAAAATATTTACCCGTTAAAAGAGTGGGTACCTATGACGCTGGGCTTCCAATGGTAAACCCCAAAAGGCCGGCTGGAGGCACGATTTCGCCATTAGGAACACGGAAATCAACTCGCTCGTAACCCTTTTTTAGGGATTCAACGTCGTTCAGGAGACTTTATATTAAGTTGTTGAAATATTTGTTCGATATAGAAGAATTAATAAATGAAAAAAAATTAACTGGCAATTTTCCGGAAAAAAACACGACTCTGTCGTCTCCACCATATTTAATTGATTGGCATTAAATAGTTCTTTACGTAGGTTGAAGCTGATAAAGATAGCTCCATAAGCTTTCTTCTTCATTAATTATCAATTTGTTAATTGGATAAATATATTTACACCGATGGAAATGTTTCTTCGAAAAAAAAATGGAATTTTGATTGCCAAAAAAAATCGCTAGGCCTCATCGTTGCTAGCAGAATGTGTCTCTGTTTTTACTGTTTACATATCTAGGAGAGGCTTCAATTCTTACGATAGCACTAACATATTTAGTGATCATGTCGCATTAATCTTCTTTTTGTCATAATAAATTAGTTATTGTTTCGATTTTAATATTTCGGCCATTATTATATTATTAAGGACAACCAACTTAAAGAGTGACTTAATAGTACGACTTTTACCTATCCATGAATGCCTCCATTGGTAAGGTTTCCAATAACAACAACGGACAGAGATTAAATTGAAAGTCAATTTAAACCAATATTCGCCCTTTTTTAGGGAGGGAAATACTTTACGCATCTATTAGGGAGGTAAAATACTTTGCGCATAATTTAGCCGCTCCCTCAGCTCTCTCAGCTCAACGCTGAATCGGGTGCTCCCGGGCCGTAGTTTTGGTCAGCTAATAGGTCCTGCACCTCGTCTTGCCCTACATCTTTATCGCAACTTTACCAGCCAGGGACGAGAAGTAGGTTACCTGGAGTAAAACTTGCAGGCCGTAAGTGATTCTCACGTACTTCCAAAATAGTGTAAATAGGGCCCATTTGTAGCACTATCATATACATGTTGATGCCACAATTCGCTTGAAGAAAGTACGCACTAGAAAAATAGTTGATAAATACCACAAGATAAGCCTTTCCTATATTTAAAAATGAGCGCCGTGGTGCGTGCGCGATTAAGGATTACCATTACATAGGTTATTCCTAGGATTGTACTTAGTAGATCAGCTAGTCTCACATTCTGTTCCTTTCCAACAAAATTACTGTTTTAAAAGACACTGATTGTAGAATACTGAAGCCTAAAGTTTAAAAGTAAAATTCTTCACTTAAATTATATCTTTTTCTATCTCTAAGAAAAGTTTCCGTCACTGCTCATTTACGAAACGAATAAGGGTAATATTGTTCTGAAAAACTTTACTGGAGAAATTAACTTGGTAGGAAATGGCGACAAGTTGATGACAAATAGGCAGCATACTACATAGACGGACAGCATAATCGCTGCAAAATATCATTCATAATTTTCTTTTTAATCAGATAAAATTGATCTATTTAAGAAATTACGTATATGGAACCTTAGATTATTGCGATAGTTCTCATTCCAAAGGTTAATAATGTTGACCAGTTACGGACCTGTAAAGGAAACCATATAGCACTAGGAATTACATTCACCAGTGATTCTGATTGGAGTTCCTTCAAGAAAACGCAATTGATTCGTCCTACCGCGCTAACTACGCATGATTCCCGTCGCACGGTCATTTAAATTATAAATTGTTGCAAAAAATGCTCAAATTCAACAGCTGGTACCCTCTAAACATCAATTTCAAAAATAAAAAAGCTATAAAATAAAATACGGCTGTGCGGAGGATAAAACATTTTTGGGCACGGGAAGGACTTGAACGCGGGTCCCTCCCAGTATCAGCCCGAATGTTTATCCACTGAGTTATTTCTAGCTCAAAGTCATTAAGTGATAATTTTGATTATTTAGTGTTATTGTAACAATGAGCTCCTTCATGTGTTTCTCCTACGGCTTCTCACTTGAACGAATTTGATCAAAATAATCACTTTCTCGGCATATTAGTCTTTTATTCGTTTATATGATTATTACTTGAGCACGGAGGCTTTCGCATACTCGTCGTTAGAGATGTTTCGGCTGGTTAGTATATACAATAGGAATATAATGATTTTGTCGCCTGCGACTTCGGTATGGTATCGTCTTATTAAGTTATTATTATTTGTTATTATGTTTCAAACTCGGTATTTGTATTTCTAATGAAGCAAGCGTATACATTCATTACAAACAGAAATTCTGTTAGGATTTGCTTACGTCCTTCTTACTCGACTTGAAAGGTTTTATGAAATGAGCTGCAGTTCCACTGATGCCTTAAACATAAAACGTATTGCCAACAAACACATTTCCTAATACAATGTAACCTACTTAATGCAAGTAGATAATTCAATTAATAATGCTAAGTAAGTATCCTACATTATCCCGAATTCATCAGTGTATATGTAAATGATTGCATCTAAATAAGATAACTTAATCATCAACGACATAGCAGCTTAGAGTTATTATTCGCATTCACACTAATTCAGCAGTAGAATATATTATCAAACAATACCTGTTGAAATCCGACAATCATTAAAAATGGGACTTTTAGATGGAATTAAGTTTTCCTCGTCATACTTTGAATAAGTGGAAAGGAATACATCTTTACCGATTGACGGACGTCGGAGAACTCTGTTATTACTTACGCAACGATTAATGCCGATCAGTTTAACTAATTCATATTTTACGTGTTTGTTCAGATATTTATATGACGAAACACTGGGAATTTCAAAGCTGCCTCGTATCATATGTCGTAGATATTGTATTAAAACATCAACCCGAGTCGATTGATGTAAACAAAAGTCTGCCATGTTCACAGTGAACGACTCGTGATTTCCAGCTCTCTGAAAAGAGCAGAGATCACTCAAAGAGAGCCAAGCTACCAACTTTTTAAAATCTCTCCGAGGAATTACCTTCGATCTTTCCTACTGAATTAAATGCTACAATGTGTTTGGGGGAATATCATGAACATTAATTTCACTTAAATGGAAGCGGTCAAATCCCGAGACTGAAAAGGATGACAAAATACCTCACCCACCCAATGACCCGTTCTCCATGCATTGAACCATGAAGACTAGTATTGGATTGTTGCATACACCCGAAAACCATACAATTTCCGGGCACAATCTTTGTGGAGCGAAAGTGGCGCCGCTCGATTTGTTGCAAGACTTTTGCAAATGATAGTACATAGTTATTTTCTCTATCCAATCTCTGTAATTATCACGGCGGTTCCCAAATTTCCTAATACCCAATACGGCTAAGTCCGCCATTCTGGTCAACGCCAAAATTCCGTGATCCTACGTTAAAAGAAGTTTTAACCAAAATTTCAAGAGGTTAAGTTTTCAAAATATACATAAGAAAGTATCTAAGATCTAATAATATATGAGCTTAATAGGTTGATGTGAACTTTTTTAATTTTGGTAAATCGTAGTTTACTACGACAAACCCAGTGAGAAATGGATCGTCGAATCTACGTCGATTCGACGTCGAAGTACTCATCGATAAAACGTCGATGGTAACACATCGATCGATGTCTATATGGTCCGAAAATCGACGTGTTTTCGACGTCGACGCCATCGACGTGTTTTCGACGTCGACACCATCGACGAGTTTTCTATGTCGACGAGATATCGTCTTTTTACCTGCGATTCCTACTAATAATTGCGGAAATATACATCTATTCGGCTAATAAAGAGCATCTATTGCTGCGCCAACGACGTATTTCAATCGAGCACGAAAAGTCTAAACAAATGAAGGCTGAAATACATTTATAATGGTGATTTGTAATCTTAAGTCCTTCGTATTCATCTTCAATAATAATCAGAAATCCTTGAGAAAAAATGTGAGGTGTTGACATCTATGACGCGAGTATAAAGGTATCGAAATGAGGTTAACGTAGTCACAAAGCCAAGCTTGTGCATATCACATACCACGCAGGAAAGAAGTAAGAACTTGGACGCAAATAGAAGGTCCGGCGTATGTGGCAAATGTGCGAAAATGGAAATCTTGAACACATTAAATAGGGGAAGCTAATCCTACCTGTCATACAGCGGTCCAAAAGCAGACCGATTCCGAAGTATGGAAGACGTAGTGAAGCTTGTCTTTACTAAGCGACGGAATGCCTTTTTCGATGATTAATACGAATCCAAAAGCTCATTAAGTTTCAGAAGGATTTTAAATACCAATAACAGGATTTAGAGCTAGCAAAGTTTGTCGCGCAAAATAAATGCGACAATAAATTTTCTATACGGCGCCGAATGTCTCTGTTCCGAGTTTACTGCGAAGAACTAACAGCATGACGACTAACAGCTCAACTGAGACACGCAATCGAACTTCAACGGTCAAGTTACAGAATTAAAAGGAATCAAAGATTGTTCTCGGAGATTAAAACTTATGTTTATGGATAAATAAAATAATTATTTAATTTTATATTTCTTATTTAAGACACATATGTTGTAATAGCGTCTCACCGTTATTTTTAAGACATTAAAACTACATCACTAAGTTCTCCCCTCAGCCAATCAACACGCTGACCCCGCTGGCCAATGAGAATAACACGTCGAAAAAACGTCGATTGGACAAATAAAATCGACGTCGACCACATATCGATCTATAGTCGTCGAATCGACGAAGATTCGACGTAGATTCGATGATCCATTTCTCACTGGGAAAGAAAAACAAATTCGAAAATTCAAAATGTGTATTTAAGCGTAATTAATTTGATGGCAAGACCTAAAAAAAGAATTTTTTATACAAATTAAATTGGCAAAATTGCCGGCGAAATAATTACATTTAAGTCTATCACAATTGTTAGAATACGACGCTAGAATCCTCTCTAGCATTACTTTTACGTTTTAAATTTCGGTTCACTTCAGAAATAAAACTCTAGCAGTTAGTCAAACGAGTTAACATTTTATATTCACTTATTCACATTCTTTTTACCCACAATTCAATGAAACAAACAAAAGACATACAAAAATCATTCTATGGGGCGGGATTAACTCAAACAAATTAGGAACAACACACCCCCTTTAATCCCGCACTTGAATAACACCAAGCAATTCAACAAACTTTCTAAATCTAGGATAGGGCAAAGATTTTGTGAATATGTCAGCAACCATATCCTCTGACGGCATATGTTGCACCGAAATTTGCCCCGTGTCCACAAGATTCCGCACATGGTGGTACACAATATCAATGTGCTTCGTTCGCTTTTGAAATGCAGCATTATTTGACAGAAAATAGCTGCCTTGTTGTCACAAAACAATGTCACAGGAGAAACTTCACCAATAAGTTCTTCTAAAAAGTTTCTCAAATAGATAGCTTCGTTCCCAGTCTTTGCCAGAGAAACATACTCGGCCTCTGTAGAGGACTGAGCCACTAAACTCTGCTTCTTCGACATCCAGGAGATGACCCCCCCACCAAAAGTGAAAACATACCCAGAGTACGACTTTCTGTCGCTACCCCAGTCTGCATCTGAGTATCCGCACAGTCCCTCATCATTTTTACAATACACAAGACAGTGGTCAAGAGTCCCTTTGAGGTATCTCAGCACTCTCTTAGCACACGCCCAATGTTCATCACCATAGCAACTATTGAACTGGCTGAGATAGTTTACTGCCTGTGTTATGTCAGGTCTGGACCACAGACTTAGGTACATCAAGGACCCAATCAAGTTCTGGTATGGCACATTTGGCATCTCACCCTCATTTCTCTGCAAATACAGCCCACTCTCAAAAGGAGTTTTTACCGGGTTGCACTCCAGCATTCCGAACTTCGAGAGAACCTTTGTCAGATAGGCCTTTTGGGAGAGAAAAAAATTTTTATTCTTTCTATCACGAAAAACACTCACACCCAGAAAATATTTCAAAGAGCCAAGGTCTCTACAATCAAAATGGTCCTTCAAGCTCTTCTTCAGCAAACACTTATCATCATCACAATTAGACATGACAAAAATATCATCCACATGAATGCCCACTACAGTTAGGACATCAGTTCCCTTAGATTTAATATATACGCATGGATCACACTTTGACCTTACATACCCCAAAGAAATCAGAACACTGTCAAGCTTAATATTCCAGGCCCTCGAGGCCTGTTTCAATCCATAGATGGCCTTTTTCAGCATACCTACCTTATCAACATCAACCTCATCTACAAAACCTTCAGGCTGTTCCATAAATACCTCCTCATTTAAGTCACCATTAAGGAAGGCAGTACAGACATCAAGGTGTTCTTTGTCCAGGTCCAACTGGTTTGACAAGGATAACATCATTCTCAAGCTCTCTGCTCGAACCACTGGAGAGAATGTTTCAAAATAGTCCTGACCAAAACGCTGGGTATAACCTTTAGCCACCAGTCGAGCCTTATATCGGTCAATTTCCCCATCAGAGCCCCTTTTTAGTTTAAAAACCCACCTTGATCGCACCACATTTTTGCCAGGAGGTCTTGGGACTAGAGTCCAAACATCATTATCTTTCAATGACAAAATCTCGTCTCTCATCGCTCTTTCCCACAGCTTCCCATCGCCTCTAGAAAGTGCCTCTTACCTGGTTTCTGGCTCATCATTTAAATACTCTAAGGATGCTTTATAGGTAACAAAATCAGGGAAATCAAGAGGCTTTCTATCTCTGACAGGATACCTGCGCTCCACCTCATGTCCTTGAAAATTTACTCTTTCCTCTTCAGGTCCTTCTAATGCCTCCTCTGGGTTGACCCTATCGCAAAGCACATCATTATCTAACAAACTATGGATAGGAACTTCTGAATCCCTGCTGATGATATCTTCATCTTGTACTTGAGGAGCCATTTCTTCCAGAAAGACAACATTTCTAGCAATTATCATATTCTTTGGATTTTGACGATCTAAAAGTCTGTAATTCTTCGTGGTTTCACAATAGCCTGTGAAGATGATTCCTTGCTTTTTGCATTCCACTTAGTTCTCTTCTCATCAGGGACATGAACAAAGCTTTTGCATCCAAAAATCCTTAAATGAGACAAGTCAGCCTTCTTTCCACTCCAGGCTTCTTCTGGGGTCATGTTTTTCACTGCTTTAGTAGGTGAGCGATTTTTCAAATATACAGCTGTATTCACTGCTTCAGCCCAGAACTTCTTGCCCAAGTGTGCATCCTGAAGCATGCATCGTGCTTTCTCAACTATAGTTCTATTCACTCTTTCAGCTGTGCCATTCTGCTGTGGAGTGTAGGGAACAGTCCTTTGATGAACTATGCCACAGTCCTTCAAAAAAGTCTCCATTTCTCTATTCACATATTCCCTACCATTATCGGTTCGTAATGCTTTCAGTTTTTCTCCACTCTGCTTTTCCGCTAGGGCTTTGAACTCTTTAAACTTGGCAGTAACCTCATTTTTATGCTTTAAAAAGTAAACAAATGTCTTTCTTGTGAAGTCATCAGTAAAAGTTAACATGTATTTTGCTCCACCCCAACTTTCTTCACTCATGGGCCCACAAACATCTGAATGGACCAGCTGTAGCTTTTGGGACGTCCTGGTCTTACTCTCGTGGAACGACGCTCGCGAATGCTTTCCTTTTATGCATGAAATACAAGGCTCGTCATCTCTTCCTATGAATTTCATTCCAATAGCAAGGCCTTTGGCTAAAAGCTCCATGGACTTTCGGCACATGTGTCCCAATCTTCTATGCCACAGTCTTCGGTTTCCAGATGAGGCAGAGGCGGTATTTACCTTTACTTCAGGAAGTATGTCCAACTTGTAAATGCCGCCCACATTACTTCCTGTGAATTGAACATCACCTTCAATAATACAATTGTCTTTGTCATACACTTTGCATCCATCAGAGTCAAAAGTAACGATTAGTCCCTTTTCTACCATCCTACTCACAGACAGCAGGTTTGTACTCAAGTCAGGAGCATAAAGAACATCTTTAATTTCAGCAGTTTCGGCACGATTCACCCTCACTGGAACAGTCCGTGTGCTCTCGGTGTAAATTTTGTTTTTGCTAGCTACAGTCACTTCCAGAATACTTGGCTGTTCTTTCTCCATCCAATCCTTCCTCATCGTCATGTGAGATGTGGAACCGGAATCAATAATCCAATCACTAGGACTTGTTGTGGAGGTAGCTAACGCAGCATAAATAACTGATGCCTTCTTTGCCTTGTGCTCTATTTTTCCTTGCTTTTCCCATGCTCTATTCGCATTCCTACTAACTCTCGTATCTTTATTAGGGCACTGGAATGCCTTGTGTCCTTCCTTGTTGCAATTATAACATACTAAGCGTTTGGGAGGGAATCTTTTCACCTTGGGTCTTGACATAAACGCAGTTTCCTTCGCCGCATCCTCGGACCCTTTCAGTTTGGCGTCCTGCTGAATCAGTAGTGACCGCACATAATCACTGCTTATCTTTACTCCAGAGCTTTCCATGGCCATAATCATTGGGTCGTACTCATCATTTAGACCATTCAGCATTATTACTCCGATGAATTCGTCGTCTATTCCGGCACCAATGGCGTCTAACTTTTGCGTTAACGACAACACATCATTTAAGTATTCCTCCATGGCACTGTAATCACTTAACTTGATTCTAAAAAGTTTTCGCAACAAATTTAATCTTCTGGAGAGTCCTTTGTCCTCATAAGTATTCTGGAGCTTTTCCCATACTTCTTTTGCCGAACGACCACCTCTAACCATAGGGTATAAGGATTCATCAACCATCAGGCATATCTTGGATCTGGCTTTCGCGTCCTTGCGTGGGTCTGCTTCTTTACCTTGTACAATGGGCCATAGTTCCTCCGCTGTGAGAAACATCTCCATGCCAAATTTCCAGTTGCTGTAGTTGCTTCTGCCAATCAGCTTCTTAATTGAAGGCATCGTTCCCGCCCCCAGGCCTGCCTGTGCTGACTCCATTCTGACGCAATTATATTTCCGCTAAGAAATACCTCTTCCCAAGATACGTCAAATTCTCCACTTCACTCAAAGCACATAGAAAAAGGGAACTTAGTAGCAAAAGCTGGACTTAATCTGAACAATAAGTCCATCTAAAATCGGTATTCCCATGTGGTCGGTCTTTCACGAATTATTTCTTGAATACTTCATTTGCAACTGCATCCAACTTCTGAACTAACTGAATCAAACTAGCGTGTCTGGCCCATGACCTGTTAGAATACGACGCTAGAATCCTCTCTAGCATTACTTTTACGTTTTAAATTTCGGTTCACTTCAGAAATAAAACTCTAGCAGTTAGTCCAACGAGTTAACATTTTATATTCACTTATTCACATTCTTTTTACCCACAATTCAATGAAACAAACAAAAGACATGCAAAAATCATTCTATGGGGCGGGATTAACTCAAACAAATTAGGAACAACAACAATGATATGTTATTTTCAATAACACAGGCCAACAATGAAAAAACCTCTTTACTGAAAATACCTTATTCTTATGTTTTTAAAGTTGCTGAATCCAAATATGATGGTTTCAAAGTTGTATCACCCACCATTTATTCACATTTTACAGTAAAATTTATGAAATCAAGCAATAACTTTAGTATTTAACTGCTTTTTTATAGTTATAATAATATTGAAAAAGTAGGTCTAATGAACGAAGGTAATGGGGATTACTGTTGGTACTTCACCGATAAGTTCAGCAGAGCGATACATCGCAGAAAAAGCTACACAATAAGCTTGAAGGAAAAAAAGGGAAAGAAAATGTGGACCAATTCCAGTTGGCAAGTGAACCCTGTATTATCACGCTGTAGTAAATATAAAAAATTTTTATCACGATGTGGTGAACGGTAAATACAAAGAATTTTATATGTAACACAGTGTTTCATTGATTTCCCTGTATAAGGTGTAGGGGTTTTAGACTAATTATTAAATACATATTGCTTGGAAACTATGGGTGATACAAAAAAACTAAGGGCAGGTTTGAATTCGGCACATCAAAATTTAAGTAGATCAGCAATAAAAATAAAAACGTTTTCAAACAAAAATTTTTGTTTGCTTGAGCAATTGGTTTTTTAATTGGCATTCATGTTGTCATTTCATTCATAAATATTCACCTGAAGCCGATTACTATCCCATCTCAGCTATTTCCATTTCATTCTAATCAACATCGTTTCACTATCTAACCCATCATCTATCACAATTGCGTGCAACATAATATTTTTACGACAGGGATCCGTTTGAGCGCATATGAAAGGAGTTCCATTCAAAGTGTATTCTTAAGCCTGAATCACACGATCATTTTTTTCGTCGCGAAAGTGACCACTATTGCGATCACTATTCCGTCGCGAAAAGCGATCGCACTAGTGATCATTTTTCTGAATCACACGGTCACTCCCGCCGTCGCTTTTCGCATCATTTCCAATATCACAGCTAGTTGTCATAGGACCCACATCACGAAATTATATAGCGTGTTTGTTTATTTATGTCGTTCCCACAATGGGGAACTTGCACAATTTTTTTAAGTACTGCAATAAGAAGGCCTCTACCTCAAATGTGCTCGCCAAAAATTTCGCGTATGAATAATGCTTTTCAGCAGAGTTATGAGTATTTATAAATTGATCTCCATCGGCTGCTTGAAAACACGACGTCATCGTAGCGTGACGTCACGGCACGGAATCCACTGATGACAGACTGTAGAAGTGGATAGAAAATCGATCTACGAGGGCTCAAATGCAGATTTGGCGAAAATAATTGCTGTTGTAACGACAAAATGCAGAATATGAATATTTTGGGTTGCCAAGGCGTTGTTGAAATAAATAAAGGGGATTGTTTGGGGAAATTGGTAAAAAAAAATCAGCCGCCATAAGGAAATCCAGCTAAAGTTAACTGAGGTATTTTGCTTTCTTAAATCCCTCTTAAGTCAATTTGCCCTCTTAGGAACTACTACAAAGCTCGACGAAGATTTTTACTTCGATATCTTGCATTCAAGGCTCTACCACTCAACTCTCTTTAGCGAAGTGAATGGTGTACAGTGCAATGACGTCAGAAGGCGTCTCAGGTCACGTGACTTCAAGCGATATTCGAGCATTTTTAATTAGCAATTATTGACGTTTGCGGAGTACTAGGAGAGTTTTGGCCTATATATTTGGACTCGTGAGAAAATTTCCTATTCAATGAGACTAACTAGCATCATGAACAAATTTCGTGCATGTTCCCCATTGTCAAACGTTGCGCTGCAATCGCTCCATAGGGGAATGCATTCCGATTGGCTGATATGGGGTTTTAGTGACGGTTTTAGCGACGGAAAAAGCGACCGGACGGGTGATGAAAAATAGCGATGGGAATCCTCATCGCGATCGCGGAAAACAATTGCCGGCGACGATCATTTTGCGCAGTGATCGCGATAGTGATCACTTTCGCGACGAAAAAAGAATGATCGTGTGATTCAGGCTTTAGCTAAAGTTAGGATATCCGGACTCCGTCCGCGTTTGCCGACGAAACAAATTAATACAGGAGAGAGAGATATGGTCCTAAAAAGGACCGAGCAAACCAGGATGAAAACAACCTGTGTGCCTAACCACCGCGAGGGAGATTCAAGATCGGAGCCGAATGTCAACATCCCATTGATTGTGAGAAAGGACTTAAGAGAACCAGAATTCAACTGCGACACTTAGATAAATGACCACCATAGGAGTAAATTGCTCTCCGAGGGCGTGTACCAAGTACCACGCGCCAGTTTTTGGCAATAAGGTTGTTTCCTTCATCAAAGAAAACGAAAAGCATTGATTGCGAATCGTTACCCACCATTAGTGTATTCATAATATACAAATTATGTGGTCTTAGAAATCCCAGTTTGGACGAATGACAATGGTCAAATTTAACCACATATGAAAAAGGCCAGATTGGCGCCCATGCGGTGCCACTCCACGTGACATCACAGGGACCAAGTTTCTATACCAGTAGATAGGAGTTTCACATCGTCTGAGATTACCAATGCATGCATGTGGCATAGGGCTCAGGGAAACATCACTTAATAATCACCAATTAAATCTGGTTAAGGTCGTAAAGTTTCCTTCATTTGATAAGGTATTAATAATCCTTATTTATGCTAAGCGCTACCAGCTAGCAGGGTAATCTGCTACCTGCGTCGTATCAGCGCTAAAAGCCTCGCCCCAAAGTCACCTCACTTGCGGCAGCGGGAACCAGAACGACGTCACACGGAGTTTTCCCAGCATTCATACTTAGCCGTCGCGTTTTCGCATGCTTGAAAATTTTTACTCTTCATTTAATCGCGAGAAATAGATATCGTCATTTAAAAATCGAAAATCGTGAAATACTTACTACAGGAGTAATGATCTTTCGATTTAGGCAATAAAAAAATAATTGGAAACCACCCTATAGTGAGGGAGCTGAAAACACGTCTCAATGTACGCCGGAGGGCAACTAAAAGAAAACTGATCAAAGGATCGAAGATCACGCCTGGAGTGAGTCCGGGCCCACGATTATTTTTGAAGGTGCTAACATAATAGCGAAAGAAGGTGCAAACGACTCTGTTGTCGACGCACCCCTGTAACATATTTCAATTTCTACCGAAGAAAACAAATATATGTCCCCACAGTCATATGAGAGGCCATAGAAATCGTATTAAGGCCAAATAATTTCAATTGGGAAGATGGGAATCCAATCCAAAGCGCGTGGGATATAATAATCCCACGGATATTAGGTTACATTCTAAAGATTTTGAATCTAATTGAATAATGGAAGTTTCGCCACATTTCATCAATCAACATTTCGGTCCATCCGCTGAATTCCCGCTGCTGTACGCTGAATCGTTGGGTTCGTTAAATATTTCCATTTATTTTCCATTTCTAAGAAATTCCATTTCTAAGAAAATGTTAATAACTCGGTAATATGTAGCTCAATACGACAATTTACTACATGTTGCTCCTTTGAATAATTTTGTGGTTCGGGAATTCGGGAATCATTCAAACGTACATAGAATAATAGATACAGTTGAACTTTCATTCATTCCTCAATTTAAATATAGTTCTCCGTAAAGTATTTAAAAAACGTCCGATTTAGCTTTAACCAGTTGTGATATTTGGCATGGAAGTTTTATATTTAACCTTCATATCTTTATTCCGCAGGTTAATGACACTTTGGGAGTGGCAATGACTTCTGGAACCATCAGATTCTTTTTCAATCAAGATTTAATTGGTACGGTGGACACAGAATTTTACGGAGAAGTGTACGGCGTGGTGGATGTACCATACAACGTTGATAAGATCGCAATAACATCTTGAGAATGCATTGCACCATACAACGCCGAACATTTCAATATATTGTAGACTTCAATTGTGTGTGCGGTGGAAAATAGATTGGCATGTATGTACGGGTATTTCAAAGTGACTGGCTCGACAAAGTCTTCATTTTAGTTGCCAGAAATATGTGAATAAAAACATTTCTACCCATAAATAATAAAACAGCACCTTTTTTTCCATAAATAAAACGCATAATCCTCTAAATAAAATATTTAAGTGGTGCATGATAGCGCTAGTTAGATAGAAGTTAACATTTCGCTTTCAATAATATCTACATATTACTAGACGACCTGGTGAACTTCATTTCACCTTCATATAATTCTATCAGCGGAAAGTTTTGAACAAATCCTTGTTCTGATGAAGAAATGTTTGTGGTTCTTGGACAACAGTTAGGCTTCTCTGTTCGATTGTGAGCACAACGCCAACCAACTTACGCATCTGGATTGCCCATCTCTCATTATTTTAGTTTTGTTTATATTTTTCTTGGGCGAATACAAATTTGAATTTTATCAGATACTTGTAACGAAACTCACCTTCCACTTCTTAAGTTGTGTCACGCTGGGGTACAGAAATACACTTAATTAAGAAATAACATGCACTAAAATCATTTTTTACATATTATATTCAAAATGTCGTAAAGAAAACTAACATAAACATAAAAGGCGAAAGATTTATGCGGACTGACGTGAGATCTGACGTACCTCTTCCTCCGCGATCTCTCGTAGGCGCCTCATTTTTCTTTGCGTTCTTTTCTTCTTTCTGCCGATCTTTTAGAACTTTTAGCTCTCTCAATACACCACTATATTAGCTTTTCTCCCGATCTTTTTAGAACACGTCTTCTCCTAGTTCTCTCCATAAACGGCCATGTTAGCTTTTCTTTCCGCGTCCCTTACTACCATTATTGCCTCCTCACTTCGATTGTTAATTTTAATTTATTATTTAAACTAACAACATGGCGGTTTGTTTACATACTATTATCGTATAATGCCTTGTAAGTAGGCATAAAACTGTCCTGCATAATATGCATTGCACCCAACGAAGTCATTTGAAAACAACTGTTATAGTATTGAGTGTTTGCCGAGCAATGTTTAGAATCATATACCATCCCAGAAACTAATGAGATTCACGGATCAGGAGGTGGCATCAATTGTGACAATTTTACTTTTCTACCAGCACAACGTAATCCAGTATATTCACCGTTGTACTTTTACACCTTATAATATTGAAAAATTACTTTCATTATCCCAATTTTTACTCATTTTTCGGCTCAACAATGTACTTCCGGATTGATTAGTTGAACACTATTCGTTCCAGGATCAAAGGAGCATTGCGTCTTCCGAATCGCTAATTTCATCGTGTTGCGCTAGCTCTTGTTGTGTTTGTTGTTCACGGATTCGTTGCATTTGAAGCCACTTATTTTTCAGTCGCTCTAGAACGCAATTTTGCAATAACAATACGGCAATTTTCTTTGCCCTAGTAGCACCAAAACTAGATTTAATACGTATCATACATCACCACTATATACATATTATATCTGTATAAAATACATGCAAATGTCCTCTACCACACAGATAATATCTAGATATTATACGTATTATATCTGCTGCCATTATATGAATTTTATATCGATGAAATACGTATAACTCGCCGTAAATATGTATATTATACATATCTTAATCATATCTGATGATCCCTGGTTACGCCGTAAGGATATTATCTGTATATTTTAAAGATTCTGGTATGCATCAAGGACCCACACATGTGTAAAATATGTATAATATACAGATTTGCAAATCTGCATAGCGATGTATTTCGAAATCTTAAAAATATGCAGATATAATCCTATTGGTGCTACAAGGGTGTATGTCTCTCGCTGATCATCAGCACGGTAAGAACGTAAGGTTGCTCGTCGTACATTTCATTGTATTCAAACACCAAAGTTGGGTTGTATTCTCTTTGGCATGGTAAGTGACTAAAGAAAAGAAAGTTCTGTTAAATAGCATTGCCATGTTAAACTACATAAACAAATGACAGTCTTAACATTAACAATAAACGGTTAGTGACGAAATTAGCCAAAAGTAAGTGAAGAATGTTTTCGCGCACTAAATTTGTGAATAAATAATGGACAAATGAACTTTTTAACGACGATAACAATGGATTTAATTTGTCAATTAACTTAGAGATGTCAAACTACATTTACAATACTGACGGTCGTCAAGGAAACAGTAAAAAAAACCGCTCACATTTCAGTATTTTTATGATTTTTTTTCGAAATTCACCGTAAATCACGAGGAAAACGAATTTTTTTTCAAGAATATGAACATGTATTTATTTTTATTTCCAATGGTATATGTTTTAACGATATGTGACCGTTATCACTAATTAAAATGTGTATAAGAAAAAAGGTCTGCAATCATCAATAACGAATTTTACATGTGCTTATCATGGAAATGAGTCAGGGCCCATACCAGAGCCTCATGGGCCCTGCGGAATAATAATTTCACCCTTTAAACCTTCCCTGAACTTTCATGAATAATTTAAAACCACAATTAGCCAAATAGGTCCAGTCGGTCTCTAGTTCTAGCGAGACTAATGCTCAGCAATTCATTTTTATTATACAGAAGACTAGCTGTCCCGGCAAACTTCGTGCCGCCTATTAATTACTAGGAACACTTTAGTAGCACCATTTTTTCATCAAGAGCGGATGTAACCCAAAAAATCAAATATCATTAAAATCGGTGAAGGAGTTCTTGAGTTATTAATGGTGTAAGTAACACGTTTTTGGACTTTCTTTTATATAGATATATGTGCATAATATAATAATATTATAATATTATAATGGGGTAAGTATGTGCTTCCATTCTTGCTTCTGATTTCAGATCAACATTGCCATATTTTATGTCACCGTAGAGCAATTAAAGCAAATTAAAATTGCAGAGTATCACAGTGATGTACACATTCTATCTTTCGAATTTTGTGACTTCCACCTTCTCCTACGTTCTTTTCGATACAGTGGCCTTGACTACTAAAAGCGCCGAGATATTTACAGGCACTCAAACATACCCTTTGCCCTTAAGAAAACCCATTCAAGGCCTCCCTCATCTCCGAGTTCCTCCGTCAATGCCGAACAACTGCTCATCTTCCAGAATATTCTCCGAGCCACCTTAGCCACTTCGCATAACCAGCAAGTCCAAATGGCAAACGATGATATCAGCTTTGCGATTGCTCATCGCTACTACTTACTACCTGTATTGATCGTGAACTCATGACCTGGCCCGTAATAAAAGCTAATGACGAATGATTTCAACTTAATTTCAACAAATGAGCGAATTTTTATAGAAAATCATCATGTTTAAAATGCCAAAATGCTAGCTCAGATTTTAAAATTGCAGTTCCATTTTTTCCAACAGAAAGGAATAACCTTTTAGTGTCATTTGCCAATGAATGAAAATGTATTAAATAAGTAATAGAATTTTCTCATTTTCTTCAATTTTTAAAATTCATGCCGAGTCTCTCCTCTTTATTTGTTTCACGGCAACGGAAGCTCACAATATTAATTTATTTTTGGATTATTAGAGTTGAACACGTTGCCTATTTCAGTTTCCCAATTCCTAAAAGAGTCTAACTGTGACACATTTCGAAACACTCAACAAATACTGATAATAGTAATAACCTTGGTCACCTAATGGGTAAAGCGTAATACTAATATCAACAATGGATACGGGCGACCGGTATGTCTGAATGAGTGCAAGAACGTGCAAAGCATTAGGTTCCTTAGCAGATAAGATGTGGGTCCCCGGAATGCACGAGAACCAGAATGATGTCCTCAGGGTTATTTATTTATTTATTCATTCAAAAACAGCCGAAACGGCCTTTATATTGAATAAAAAACCCAAAATCTGCAGATTTGACAAATACCTTCTATATTATTTCTACTGTATAGATACCTTTTTCTCAACTTTTACGCAACCAAACTCTACAAATGAGGTACCAAAATGCACAGAATTTATCAGAGAACATGCGACGGCATATCGTACTTCCTAAATATTGCTATTGTTTCCTAAAATTGGTTTTTAAATAATAAAAAAAAAACAAAAAAAAACAAAAACCGTTAAATATTCCTGACGTTAACGGCGCGCAAACTGATACATTTGTTCATTTGCAACAACATCTCACATTCTTTAAATGACTTTATCAAAATGCGGCTGATTCCACGTTCAAGTGTCCTGTTGATACGTAAGTATGAGTCATCATGTACGTTTAACAGAGGATAGTGTAATTACTTCCAATGTTGTGTTTAAGGAGGTCCTCTGACCTCAATTTGTACATGAACATCCCAATTAAATTTGTACATAAGACCCTGCCTTTTTTTCTGCAATTACAATTTTAAAATTAGAAACGCGCCTATCCCCCTGTGGACCAGCATTGAAAAGAACGGGGGAAGCCCGCTGGGAGCGGGCGCATCACGCTCGTAAACTATAAAAAGGATATAAAAAATAAGATTCAGAAGATGAATTTTCGAAGCTCCGTCTTGAATGATCTGATGGGCATTGAAAGATCCAGGGAAGGGTGAGTAGTTGAAATGGTATTGAAAGAGGTGGGGAGTCTGTAAAAAAAAGTGATCTCTGAGAGAGAGAAAGACGGAATTTCGATTGGTTTAGTTGGTGATCATTACGACAGGCGCGGGTAGGAATGTGGATACTAATGGATAGCGGGAACAATGATAGGGCAGACATTTGATTAGAAATAAATATAAAAGCAATGGCATCGAAGACGTAGCCAGAAAAAATGGGGTTTATGTACTGACGGGATATTTTTCTGGGGGACACAAAAATCGATGAGTTGACAATCGGCAAAAATTTATAATGGTCAAGATCTGATACTGCACAAAAACCTGTTATGATTGAAGTGTACAGTCGGTGACAGTCGAAAAACGAAGAAAATCGACATGCAATTCAAATCGATGAAAATGAACGGGAAAAGAGTAATTGAGTCAGTCGTTCCTCTATAGGTTTTATTCACAATAACTCTGTTCATAATCTTTCACTTTTTTATTTCACGATCTCATTCGATTTTAACGGTACAATCAATTAATTTCGATAAAATCAATCATTTTTATCAATCAATTATGACGTTGAATCATTGAAATCGATTGAGTACTCGAAAGAAAAATAAATTGGAGCTGCGCAAAGTCATTCATAAACATTGCCACTGCAAAAAATCAACAAAACAGCGGAAAAGGATTATCAAAATGCCTTTTATTAAGAGTAGAACATTTCCTGTATTTTCTTTTTTTGGCTTTCATAGGTTTTTCCTAGAGCATAATAAAAATATACTATCCTATCATCGAGTCATGAATATTAAAAAAGTGGAATCGATCATATTAAAGAGTCAATAACATTGCATTCGCTATGAGCTTGGGTTAGGGACATCTGGAATCGGTAACATTTAACACACATGACGTCGAGGACTTTTTTATGGCCGAAGATTGTTTTTTTTTGGCACCGACGGCCAGTAAACAAGAGACGATTGGGTCGCAAACCTTTCGCCCTCTCCTCGCGTGGCGGATACCTGCGCGGGAATTACCGGTACTTAAGGCGACCTGAGTGCGTGACCGAGTTTTATATATCCACGCAACACTTTCAGACGAACGAAAAATGAGAGGAGATTGCGTCACTCACCCCTCTATCGAGACGGAGGGTGTCCACGCAGGTGAACGCAAACGAATCGAACACCCTTCGGATTGTAAATGCACCATTCTCTGTCATATTAATAGCGAAGTAACTAAATCAGGAAGCTAAATATTCACAGGAGGCAAAAGTTAGCGATACGCGTTTGATTAGGAAGTACCCTTAAGGTTGAAAACTGATTTTATAAAGTTTAATTTCCAATAATTCATTTTCCTCAAAGGAAAGCATCAATATACTCATATTACCAGGGGCGCAGCGAGGGGGGGAGGGAGTTTGTGGGTTAACCCCCCCCCCCCGAGCTGAGAGAAATTTTAAGTTTAATCCATTTTACTTAAATGGATTGATATTACTAATAGAATAGTGTAATATTTATAAAATATCCCTCAATAAGTCGTAAAACCCAGCCGGCACAAACCATCAAATTTCGTTTTGGCAGCTGGATGTCATCCAGATGCAAAGAGTATGAGTGCATCCTTTCATATAGATGCCATCCATATGCCGGTCCGCTGCCGAGGGGATGCGGAAGAGAGATACCGCCGCACTTAGAGAGATGCCGTGAGGATGAGGATGCACGAAAGTGCTCCCATCCAACGGCCGAAATTGAACTCGGTCGGACTAGTATTCCTATATTGCTTGTCTGGTTCTCTTTATCTCATGATTGTTTTACACTACTCGGGATAAATCACAGCACGTTTTATTTCATGAGTATAACTTTAATGACTCAGCATAAAACAAGAGACAGGGGAACACAGGAATACAGGCGTAAACAAGAAAACATATGAGAACTTCAGTACAACATTGCTATCCATCGGAGTCCAAAACAAACGCAAGAGTTCAAATCCAGGAGAGTAGAGGCCAATGAGTGCGCGAGGGTCGATACCGGGAGATTAGACAAAATTTCTGCAATGGTCAGAATTAAAAAATATCACTATAAAACACGCCCAACACAACACTCAATCTACCAGGTACAACATAGCTATCCATCGGAATCCAAAACAAACGCAATTTCAAATCCAAAAGAGTAGAGGCCAATGAGTGAGCGAGGGTCGACACCGGGAGATTAGTCAAAATTGTTGCAATGGTCAGAATTAAAAAATATCACTATATAACACGCCCAACACAGCACTCAATCTACGAGGCTCCAACACGTCGAGATAGAGAAAGATGGCTACCAGACAACAACTCCATACCTACTGCTGTAGTCATTGGTAGTACCGTATGTTCGTGAAAATCTTGAATACAATGAATAATTATAATAATAATAGTTCTTGAAATTTTATAATAATTAATGCGAGGATTTGCAGATATTTTTAAGTATTAAACCACATCATGAAAAATATGGCATACATAGTCGCAACTAGCAAAGGATGACAGAAGGATATTTGGTACCTAACGCATCCTGTCACACATTGCATCCACTTCACATATAGATGCAGTATGGGCTGTGCCGGCTGGGAACTCACCATTTTGAACCATTTATCTTAATATTCCGCAATTCTCCCAATCGCTTCGTCATTAGGTACATCAACTGATCAAATCAAAGGTATGGCAATCCTCAAACATCTTGGTCAATTGAGATCAAATGAAGTTTTAGTAAATGTGGCCGACGAATTAACTATTTAGAAAATAAGCACGATAACATTATAACAAGGATTTACTGAAAATTTGCACCTATTACCATTGATTAGTTTTCGTGAGTAAGGAGATTTTCAGAAAGGGAAAATGAAATACATTAAAATTTCCGAGACAGTAACAAAAATAAATTTTCCGAAAATCTCACATGAACTACATGATTATGATTATGTTCATAATCATGTAGTTCATATGGACATAAAATCACCAGTACTGACATTCAAGTTAATTGAACAATCACCGATGGTGGGAAAAATATTTTACAAAGAAGGTAAATTTCTTTTCGTATCATAGTGTTCAAGAACGTTCAACCCTGAGAAAAAGCTGACTGTATGCAAATTTTGAGCTTAAATCATATGATTCATGACTGGCGTTAATAAAATTCAGAGTGAGTGAGATGATGCAAATAAAAATGGCAATGCAATCGAGATGGTGAAACATTAAAAACAATGAGTTAATAATCTTATTGTCAGTTGGAGACCAAATAACCGACGTGAGACTGGTTCGAGTAGACGCGCGCAATATGGGGGAATGAGTGGCGAACGCCTATATTTTTATATCCACATTCGCGTCGACTTGAGACGCGAAACTAGTGAGCATATGGTGAACTTTCGCGGCATTCACTTTGCTGATCTAATGAAAATGCGAGGAATGGAGCAGCATGCTGATCGATCAGCAACGACCCGGAAACGAGGCGACCAGCTTAGAGGAGACAGGAGAACATGGTGTCGTAAACACTCTCGCCAACCAGAAATATACGACAGAAGAATAAATTCAAACATTGACAGATTAGCTTGCGGTCCTCTCCCCCAAATCTCCTAGATAATCGTACGGAAAGCATTTATACCTTCTCTAAAATTGTCAGGAAGCAATGTGAGGAGCATTTCACGGTTAATACGGAGAGAGAGAATGGCAAAGAAAATACTATTGAAATATTGCGTCGACTAAGATCTCGCAATAAGTCTCGAACCCAGGCTCTGGTGAATTAACAGTCGCGCGGCAATGAGAAAATTTAAAACGTTGGTAAATTGGAAAATTTATAACTGATTATTACGATTATAGGTACCATTCAGTGGCGCCGACTCCATGGGGCCTGAGGGGGCCCGAGCCCCCTCAAAAATTCGTTAAAGGAGTGAGTAAAAAATGTACCAGGCTTGTCGATTTTCCCCGGAGTGTCCAGATATCGAGATTCGAGTTATCAGGGTTCTTCTGTTGACCATTCGACTCTTCTAAAATGCTTTAAAAAAAACTTAAAATTCACTACTTATAAAATTTCCCCAATATATTTTGTAAGTCTGCGTCCCTGGTACCATTTGTGAGAAACCATTGCCTGGTTCTACTTCCACCCGTTCAAATTCAGAGAAAATCCTTACTCCGTAATAAGCCAGAATCTTCCTATCCAACACCTGAGAGATAACTATGTACTACTCGTTAAACTTTATATTCAACTATCAAAACAAAAATTTATGCTGGAAGAATATGCAAACTCGCAGAATAGAATGACCTAATATTTTATCAACATATGGCCAGATATTTTCAAGAGTATTTCACCTTTTTCATCCATGAAAAAATGAATAATTGAAGTAATTTATTCACATTTAGCCGGCGAGTAATCCAAATTTTAATGCGAATTAAAAAAGAAAATTGTCAATATGTTCACAGATAATTAATTATTACAAGTGTTCTATCATAATATGAGATAATTTTTAAAGATTTATTCAGTTAGATGTGAAAGACATAATAGAGATTTCAAGACAAAATTACTGCACTTAATAGCAAAAAACCCGTGGCTTATCACGGTGCGAAAAGACTATAAAATCATGGAAGAAATTGAAAATGAAGGCGGTTGGACCTCGGCTGCGAGAACGCAACCATGAGCAAGCACGCTGGAACACAAAAGCCGCCCGGCGAGGTGAAAGGCCTACATTCGCGCTCACATAACATTACCTACGCAATACGACGAGAAGGTGAACTAAAAAAAAACAAGAACAGGGACAAGTGAGGAGGAGGGCCTGTGGGAGGAGGCTGAAGCGTGTATAGATTTTTAAGATGAACCATTCATCTTAAAAAATTTCTGGTGGAGGGCCCCCGCACCTCCCGCTTACCCTGGCGGGTATGCCATACCCCACAGTGCACCCCAGTATTAGTTGCGCCTGAAACCCTCCCTAGCCTTAATTCCTAGCTGCGCCCCTCGGTCTGATGGTCGTATAATTAACTGATTGCAACAATATTGAGTGCTTCCACGTTATTTCGTACCGATATTTTGTTTTCATTAAACCTCGTACGAAGACTGACGAAATTCATTTATTAATTTATCAATTGATAAATCGCTCAATTTGTTATTGCAACACTGAAGCAGGAATTTTCAATGTTGGCCTCATTCTCTATTTAATGCACAGCCAACTTCTTCTTCTTCACTTGAATTTGCGCGGACGGGCGACATGTTTGCGCAGAATGACCCACAAGTACATATGTACTCTCATTTCCAAAAGCACGCAATCATTCCCATTCACCGCAACTAGAGGCATTCCACAGTTTGGGACGGGTTGCTATTTGACACCCCTTCCGAACTTCCCAAATTGAACCTTCCACTCTCCACGCGAAACAACTCAACTGGACCCACCCTTCCCCCATCCTGTGGCTCATTTCACACCACACGACACCACCACACCCACAGGAAACGACCGCACAAACAAGTGCACTGCACGTGAAACGGCGACCGAAATTTCATCGTTGATTGGCCCGTGTGTGCGCCGTTAAAATTTTTTAGCCATTTTTCTGGAACATTAAATTTCTTGCGTAAGGTCAACCACAGAAGCGTGTATAGATTATATCTTCCCCTTCTATACGCCCTTGATGCACCAAATATTTAGAGGTTCTGAAGGACACCCCGTAATAAATCTTTTTTCCACAAAATTTTCACATATTTTTTTCAAAATTTTTTTCAGTTGTTCACATTTTTGACATTTCACAAATATTGTATATCCTTTGTATTGTGAACGTTTGTCTACCTTTTTTTTTTAATACGTTTGCATTGACGCCATCGAGGGGTTAGGTGGAAGAGGGGACTTCTTAGTCTCAACCTCGCCCGAATAAAGGCATTTTACTATTATTATATTTTATGGTTGAAATAAAAGTCAAATTAAAAGAAGTATGTGAAATTTTGGAATCAAAACAGAAAGTACGATTGTAGGAGCGACTGGGTATTGTGGGGGGCGGCTGTGCGCACCAAGCAGGTATTCATTCCTCATACACTTTAATCCTTCTTTCTGAGCGTCTCCACCCAGTCCCTCTCCCAATCATAATGCACAGAATATTGAGTGGCCCTGAACAGTAGCGCACCGAGGGGGGTTTTTGGGAGATAAATCCCCCACCAGAGCTTAAATAAATTTTAAGTTTAACCATTTTACTTAATTGGATTGATATTACTAATAGAATTAATAAAATATCCCTCAGGAACCCGTAAAACTCACGATTTTGAATCATTTATCTTAAAATTCCGCAATTTATCAATCTCGCACCTACCGCTTATCCTGGTAGGTATTCCATACCCCCATACACCCCGGTATTAGTTGCACCCCCCCCCCCCAGCCTTAATTCCTAGCTGTGCCCCTGGTCCTGAATGATTAATTGTAAGCGAAGGAAAAACACATCAACACATTGTTGTTTTAGTATTTTTAGTTGTTTAAGTTGTTTTAGTACTTTTAGTTGTTGTAGAGTTTTTAGCTGTTTTTGTATTTTTAGTTCTTTTAGTTGTTTTAATTGTTTTAGTTGTTTTAGTACTTTTAGTAGTTTTAGTTGTTTTAGTTTTTTAGTGCTATTAGTTGTTTAAGTTGTTTTAGATGTTTTTGTTGTTTTAGTTGTAATAGTTGTTTTAATACTTTTAGTTGTTTTAGTTGTTTTAGTAATATTAGTAGTTTTAGTTGTTTTAGTTGTTTTAGTACTTTTAGTTGTTTTAGTACTTTTAGTTGTTTTAGTACTTTTAAATGTTTTAGGTTTTTTAGTTGCTTTAGTAATTTCAGTTATTTGTATATTTGTTTCAGTACATTTACAGGGCTATTCTGTATCTTGGGGGCGCTTTATTGCGCCGCCGCTATTTCCCTCTTTCAAATGGCATCGATTTTGATTCTGCAAATTGCATCGCGTTATATTACGCCGATTTTGGGGGGCTTAATATATCGCCCCCGTGAAATCTGTAGTCGGTATGAAAATTAGTGTAGGGCAAGTAATACAAGTCGAGTAACTCATTAAGTTATTTATAAATATCTAATTATTAGACATAATAATGATTAAAATACCTTTTTTTAAATTATTCCATCGTTATCTAGCGGTCAGCGAAAGCCAATTTTAGGTTTTATGATATTACCTGCAAATCCAAGATCTCCGAGAGCAAGATACAAATGACGGTCGAAAACAGTTCCGCGCATTGCAGACGACGAAAATTTCTTACAGTATTTATGATCAAGCTCATCAGCAGAGAATGGGATTTAACATGAAAATATCTCTCCTACCTTAATCAATGCCCTTGCGAGCATTCTATCACACGGCACAGGCAGCACTGCTGCAATTGACAATGCATACTAATATTTACTAATAAGTACGTACCGTGATTTCCAACGGAAGAAAGGGGCAAATAAACAGAATGATTGCTCGAAACAAGGAAACATTTAATGAATTATTCATCATAAAACTGCATATATTTCATTTCAACATCATTCCTCTTGCGGCATATCACAAATTTACACTGTACTAGTATATTTAGTCCGAGTCATATCAACGCCAATAGTTGTTTGAAGTAACATGGAAATGGTATCAAAATGCAAACATGATAACACTTCCATAATCATTGCTCGAGGAATTGGAATTAGAAACCGTAAAGTATGTCACACGAGTTCACAATCACAACACTCGCGATGATTCCTTCCATGACATCCGCGAAATCTAGAAAACAGCAGTTTTCCTCAACGGATGCATTTTAAATGGCCTTAAATGTGATTTCAAGTGACAAAAATGTTTTATAATTAAATAATTACCCGTGTGGACAACTGTGCATTAACTGTGGACATCGTAGAATTACGGTGAGCAATGAGACAAACGATGTAAACAAGCCGTGGCTGAAGATGAACGTACTAGTAAAAATAATTTCGTCACCACTAATCATAAGAGTATAATCATTATAGGCGTAGGTGAACGAATAGTGCGTAGCGGACGAAGTCCTCTTCAAGACAATTATACTAGTAAATTCCGATATATTAAGCTCAAAAATTGGCGATATTCTTCCGTCGTCGACTGTTGAACCCTTGAATATAGACGCTTATTTACTTAGGCTAGAAAATATCCGATAAAAATCTCCAAACACAAGCCACATCGTATTTTTAACTTCTTCCCGGGCTGCCGAGTATCCTGCTGCGTTTTCGGAGTGCCTCATTGTTTATTGCAAAGAATCGAGAAATATGATTGGACGTGTACAAAACTCCGCCCCTGGTAGGGGCCGCTATCGGAATAACGCGAGCCAAATGCTGACGTTATTGTCGATGCTATAAAGCGACCCCAAATTCCGCTTAGGGGCCGCTATTTTGAGATATTGAATCGGGGGGGCGTAATATTGCGCCAGAAATAGCATCTTCGTCGTGATAGCGGAGCCGCTATCTGTTACAGAATAGCCCTGTTCGTTGTTTTAGTAGTTTTAGTTGTTTTAGGATTTTTAGTACTTTTAGTTGTTTTACTTATTTTAGTACTTTTAATTGTTTTAGATGTTTTAGAACTTTTAGTTGTTTAAGTTGTTTTAGTTGTTTTACTTGTTTTAGTACTTTTAATTGTTTTAGATGTTTTAGAACTTTTAGTTGTTTAAGTTGTTTTAGTTGTTTTACTTGTTTTAGTACGTTTAGTTGTTATAGTTGTTTTTATACTTTTAGTTGTTTGTTATTTTAGAACTTTTAGTTGTTTTCGTTGTTTAAGTTGTTTTGGTAGTTTCAGTTCTTTCAGTTGTTTTAGTTGTTTTAGTACTTTTAGTTGTTTAAGTACTTTTAGTCGTTTTGGTTGTTTTAGTTGTTTATGTACTTTTAGTTTTTTTTGTTGTTTTAGTTGTTTTAGTACTTTTAGTTGGTTTAGTTGTTTTAGTTGTTTAAGTTTTTTAGTACTTTAATTGTTTATGTTGTTTATTACTTTTAGTTGTTTTAGTAGTTTTAGTATTTTTAGTTGTTTTAATTCTTTTAGTTGTTCTAGTACTTTTAGTTGCTTTAGTTGTTTTAGTTGTTTTTCCTGTTTGAGTTGTGTTAGTTGTTTTAGTACTTTTAGTTTATTTAGTTGTTGTAGTTGTTTTTGTTGTTTTAGTTGTTTTAGTACTTTTAGTTGATTTAGTTGTTTTAGTACTATTAGTTGTTTTAGTTCTTTTAACACTTTTAGTTGGTATAAATGTTTTAGTTGTTTTAGTTGTTTTAGCTTTTTAGTACTTTAATTGTTTATGTTGTTTTAGTACTTTTAGTTGTTTTAGTAGTTTTAGTATTTTTAGTTGTTTTAGTTCTTTTAGTTATTTTAGTTGTTGTAGTACTTTTAGTTGCATTAGTTGTTTTAGTTTTTTTCTTGTTTTAGTTGATTTAGTTCTTTTAGTACTTTTTGTTGTTTTAGTTGTTTAAGTAGTATTAGTTGTTTTAGTTCTTTTAGTACTTTTAGTTGTTTTAGTTGTATTAGTACTTTTAGTTGTTGTTGTTGTTGTTGTTTTAGTATTTATTACTTTTAGTTGTTTTAGTTGTTTTAGTTCTTTTAGTTGTTATCGTTGTTTTAGTTATTTTAGCTGTTTTAGTTTTTTTGGTCGTTGTGGTTGTTTTAGATGTTTTAGTTGTTTTTTTGTTTTAGTTCTTGTTGTTGTTTTTTTTGTTGTTGTTTTAGTGGTTTTAGTTGTTTTAGTAGTTTCAGTTCTTTCAGTTGTTTCAGTTGTTTTAGTACTTTTAGTTGTTTTAGTATTTTTAGTGGTTTTGGTTGTTTTTGTACTTTTAGTTGTTTTAGTAGTTTTAGTTGTTTTAGTAATATTATTAGTTTTAGTTGTTTTAGTTGTTTCAGTACTTTCAGTAGTGTTAGTACTTTAAGTTGTTTTAGTTGTTTTAGTACTTTAAGTTGTTTAAGTTGTGTTAGTACTTTTAGTTGTTTTAGTTGTTTTAGTACTATTAACAGTTGTAGTTGTTTTAGTTGTTTTCCAAATTTCCAAATAGTGGTTCCAAATTTTAAACGGAATTCTAGCGTTCTTATTAATGGATTTGATCATCACCTAGAACAATTTTTGGAGACGCTAAGGTTAGATGTTTGATTGTTATTTTTATAAATCACTAGCAAGTTTGTAGGAGCGATATTGTAATGATTTACATCTAAAAATATACGTTAGTAGAGTAGATTTGTATGTTTCTGAACAATTGAGGTCAATTATCCATTTAAAGGAATCATTAATTACGATATCACCAGACGAACTTTCACAGCGACCTCTCCCCTCCCCCCTCCTGTCCTCCTCAGCTTTCCCAAGCTCTTCCATTCTCGGCTCCGAGAGGACAACACCGAGCCAACTCCCTACCCCCCCCCCCCCCCTCCTCATCAGTCTTGCGAGACATGTAAAGGTGTCACGCTACCCACCCTTCCCACCTAACAGTATAAAAAGTAACAACTGTTCAAGAAGTATGTGAGTTTCTGGATGTGTTCTCATTGAACATGAACTCAAGAGCCGTTGAATTGCAAAGAGCTCCCACGGCTCGATTAGGGAATACAAACCTGCGGGTGGAAAAACAGTTAGATGGGGATACATACAACATAATTATCCCCCGCGATCTATTGAAGATTAACTGTACTGATTTCGTGCTGACTGTCTACTTCCGAAAGACCTACTACTGTGTTTTTAGTCATCAACATCAACAGTTTGACGTAGTCGGGGAGAGGGTGGAATTCTCCGGCTTTGAAGACGAGAATGGAAGAGTGGAGCGATTCAACATATGTCTACTGGCTAACATCACTGATTCGGAAAAGAGACGTGTGGCAGAAGAGCAGCACCCAATCATCTGGTGTGATGTGTACGAATGCATCAGGCCTCGAGTCTACGCAAAAGGAGGAGGAGGAATGATTCAAAGTGATTGTATTGACGGTCCAAAACCTGTGTGTTATACAGACCATAGACAATCAAAAGTGGATTATGGTACCACAGAGGCTACTAAAGGTACCCGTCTGAGAGTGATAAAGTTTATACTCAAAATTGAAGATGATATGTATATTTATTAACAATAAATATATTAAATACTATATTATATGTTTTTTATTTCCAAATGAAACACCAGGATAAATTTTAACAACAAAAGTTTATTTTCTTCAACCACACACAGATGAGTTTGTTACATTGTTCACCATATACATGGTTTCATAGTTCATTTCCCCACTCATACTTATGTTATAATCCTCTTGAAACAATTGAACAGCACGTCTGAGCGCAGACAGTTCTCTAGCACTCTCGTTTAAATAACCACATTCGATTAAATATCCCCAGATACAATCATATTGTCTCAATTGTATAGCATCGTAAATGATCAAAGTGAACATGATGATGTAAAACAATAAAATGATACATTTGACTAGAAAATCTAACATATTTTATTTCGTATACACCAATCAGCTAGCTTAAAACAATTTTTTCTGGCACACTGTAGATTACCATCCATATGAATTTCAATTAAACATCCCTCGTTTGTGGTTAATTTATTGAGAGAGGGACAACCATAAAGTTCCAGATTAGCCACACAAATACCCTTGGGAAGAAGACTGGTTAAGAAGGCAGCTTTTTGTGCACCCTTTGTGAATAGATATTTAAAATTTTTAGTATAATTGTGAAGTATGCTCTCCAATTCAGAATAATCTACATCCCCATAATATTCTGTCAAGCCGTGATAATTATTTCTCAACCAAGCAGACTCTTTTGTAAAGAGCAAATTCTGCGGTGATTTAAATAACCACGAATTACAGCATTTATTCTGAACAGCAATGATTGTCAATTCTTTGACAATGAATTTTCCATTGCTACCAGTAAATCCTTGAAACTCGAGAATGGCGCTCATCGTGATATGTGATCAGCTTACAAAGCCGTTAAGCTCAAATGCCAGGGGTTGATCGCATATCAAGATAAACTAACTTACGGAACTTTCATTCACGCCAGAGGTTAGCTTATCTTTCATCCACACTCAAGCTGACAACTTTTGATTATCAGCCGAACCAAACGCTATGAGTTCCATCTCTAATTCAAGTCGTTCATAATCACAATCTGTGATATTCTTTGCTAGTTTGGTGGCGAGAAAATGTCTCACTTTGTCACGACTGACAGACAGTCTCTGAAGGAAAAGATTAATCAACTTGGAGAGTTTCATCAATGCATCCCATTCATCCTTCTTTAAGTTAAAAGATTTTTTGATAACCAAATGTGTCTTCCCAAAGTAATTTGCATACACCAAACAGGAAGTTAAAAAATGCTTTTCCCCTTTGTAAAAGAACAAATCCACATCCTTTTCACACTTCAAGATGTTTACCCACTCGCTTTGTGAAACATTCACACTTTTTTTTCCAACTTGATTAAATTGCACCACTGAATCAAAGTCACTGCTGGGATCATATCCAAGACATACAGTCTTTGTTTTTGCACTGTTCAAGTAATACACAGTTTGAAGCACTAAATTGTTAAAGTTGTGGAATGAAGTAGGAATGGGGAGTTCAGCTGGTCTCTTTCTCTTCACCGGTGGAGGATGTACATCCGGTGTCCCCAACGTCTGCATGACGACTGATGCATGGTGACGTGATTGTCTTTATTTAGAGGTAGATGTAGGTGGAGGGATGGGGGAGCAGTCATCGGGACAAGGATCAACTTCCACCTTTAGACGGTTGTATTGAAACCATTGCGCTAATGAATGTGCATCTCTCAATGCGCAAGTGCTGTTGCGCAACTTGTGACAGGGATTGAGGCAGGTAAAGGCAAGAAAGGAACATTTTTCGGGAGGGGGGCAGTTTAGCTCTTTTTCGAGAGAGATGAAAGTGCGTCCCGTGAGATCTGTCAGGAACTCACACTCTGCTTCGCTGAATGCGTAGAGAGCGGTTGCATCCTCAGTCATAGCTTCCAAGGTAGATGAAAGTTCGGCGTGAGAAATGAATCCCTCATTGAATGAAGTCTCATCCCGTTGTAGGGGGTCTGGGAAACGTAGCTTCTTTCCTCCAGCGGTGAGCTTCCCATGTTTCTTGAAACTGCCCCAAAATAGACGATTTGAATCAACGTCGACGGCTGCAAGCTCCGTCACCCCGCCTTGGCTATAAGTCACAGATACCACGATCTGCATTCTGCAACAGACTCTTCTCAAATAATCACCTCCTCTTTCTGCTCATCAAATTTATTCGGGAACAGCACCGCTGAGCTCTGGGATGACATTTGGCTCGCCTCACCCGCTTGAAGGTCTGATGAAACAAATTCAGGGCTCGGCAGTCGTTGAGATGAGGAGTGGTGTGATGAAAGTGTCTGAGGAATTTGTGTAGTGTTTGACCTACTGATTTACTAACGGTATAGAGGAAGCAGTATTCACCGCAAATATCCGAATGAAAACTTTGAATTTGAACGTGATTGCGAGTGACTGAGAATGGCTTTAAAACTTTTTTTCATTTCAGACGAAAGGAGGTAATCCGTACGAATCAAAGTACTCGGCAAAATATTTGTTTAAATATACCACCACCCAGTGTGAACCCGGTAAATTTGATGGATCTAAATTTATTATGTAAACTCCATTTTGAGGTGATTTTGGTAACCTATCAGAGGCGTAAACTCCACGGAATATACTGAGTGGTCTTAGTACCGTGTTAATTTGAATTCCATCCATGACTAAAAGTTTGTGATAATGTTTCTATTTTTATCAATTTCTAACGTTGCATCATACTCTGAGAAAATAAGACACGTAACCGTTCTCGATAATTCGTTCTCGAATCTCGCCTCTATTCTCACAACTCCTCTATCACCCAGACTTATATAATCTTCATTACCCGAATCATCGGGTGTTAGATCGAAGACTAGCATAAAATAACCGTGTCCAAACATGTCGTAAGTGATTTGATTACCTCTATTGTAATGCTTAATCCCACTACCTGAGAATATCGTGTCATACGCTCGTGCCCAATACTTTTTACTTGAAAAATTGCATTGTAATCCCTCGGATGGAATTTGCACACCGTTCACGAAGAGTGAAAAATTCTCGAGCGAATAATGAGAGAGAGCAAATGGGTTCTTATTCAAACTTCCCGCGTAAGCCTCATTATCAACCATTGCAAAAATAATTGTATTCGGTATTCGTCCCACGATCGCATTGTCGAGGCTCAAAGTTCGTCCACCAGAGGGAACAGTAAAGGTTTTCAGTTCCGTACGTTTGTAGTGATATTTAGCATTGTTGTTTTCCAGGATTTTATTATGTGCAACTAAAATGGATGGGTTAATATCGAAATGTTGAACGTATAATGTTGCGTCTAAAATTTTCAATAGTCCATCATCACTTCCTCCCATAAGATAGAAAGCATGATTAGATAGCAATAGTCTTATACCTATATCTACTCGATCCATCATTAATTGAACCTGGTTGAAAATATCTACATGCAGTTTACCATACAACTCAACCTCTGCACTGTTCTTAAACCAACCTTTGCGCCTTGTATAACCGGAATTTGAAGTATCTGTCAAGTTAATATTGTCACCCGTGTCCAACTCCCACCCCACATTTCGTAAATGTGTTTTGCTCGCATCAGTACCATAATTTAATACATTTTCCAGGTAGCTTCTATAATGGTAATTATCCTCTGATGGTGTGACCAACGTCCCATTGAAATAAACGTTACACTGCTCGAAGAGAGAGTGCAAAATATTATTTACTACTCCTGGTTGATTGGTAGCTGATTCATTGTAATCAATCCCGTCTTTTTTACAAAGTTTCACTTTAAGTCTAAGATATATACTATTCAAATCCTTGTACGCATCCCCAGAGTCTTTGATCACGATCATTAACCGATCTATTATCTAGCGAAGATATGGGTTTGTAGGACACAAGTCTTTTTGCTAAGATGTTAGTTTGAATCGGTGGATTGGGTTGGAATAAATCCAACGAAGTCAGCATATGCTCCACCATTATCACGAAAAAATATCTCCTCCAACGACCTTCTTTCCTCTTCGACCTCTCATTGACTGTCGCTTTTTTCTCACATCACTAGGTTTTATTTTATTTAACCGTGGACGTTTCACGATTCTCAACCCTCCTCCAGACATGCCTTTTATCTTTTCCTCGGCCTTACGTTTCAAGTTCTGACCTGCTTCGTTTATTCTACTGCGCAGTATTTCCTTAACCGGTTTTGTACCAAGGTCTCCAAGAGCTGATGCTCCAGCGCTCGCGACCTCCTTACCTACAGTCTTCAACCCACTAAATAGCAAAGGTTTGGCAAATCTCCATAGACCAGCGAGAAAACTTCCGATACCCCGCCCCTTTTGCACCCTATAAGAAGCCCTATACAGGGGTCCTATCTCTCCTCCCACCTGTTTAGAATAATAACTATAATATCGATCCGACACCGGCGCCATCTCTCCGTAAAATGATGTATTATTGTTAATCAGTTCTTTTTTATAAAGTGTAGCACCACTATCGAGCTTTGCTCTCCACTATGAAAAAAAATTGATTCACCGAATTTATCCGCCAAAAGAATTTCGATACTCTCAATATTGTTTTTTTCGACAGGGTAATAGTAAATAGGATTGAATGTTTGATATTCCCCAGCTTTTGAATTCATGATACGAATGCAACGACTTAAGGTGTCTCCGACTAGCTGAGGTTTTATTATATCTGTGTAAACGTAAAGATTAGTTGATGAGGTTGCAATGCTTCTTTTTTCTCTTTTTCCTATGCTACCTTCAGCGTTAATCTCTACCCTGGCACTATCGATGATTTCAGCTAGCTCATCATCGGTCAACGTTGAGTCTTTAAATGGTTATCTAATAAGAACAGACGATAATAACGATAGGTCATTTTTTATCTTTTCCTTACCTTTTCCACTAAAGCCTGACAAAGTTTCATTGAATAAGCTGGCAAACGAATCATACGTTCCTGGAGACAACGAGTATTTTACTCCGCTCGCAAAAATTTTCACAGACCGTGGTAATATGCGTTCATGAACTCCAATCTGATTAATCCTTACACCCAGTCTATCAATATAACGCATTACTTCATTGGAAATGTAAGTTTGTTTTTGAGTACTGGAGGTAATATATGGTCTTGCAAATGCAGCCGCAATACTGCCGTAAGTACCAATGGGAATTGTAAAGTATGAACCATCTTGAAGTTTCACATTTATAACATCTTTATCCCCTCGAACTAATCCCTCTTCAGTCCGGGTCCTATTATCCTTAGGAGGTAATTCGTATGCTCCGCGAGACGCTGGGGTAAAGTTATCGATAGCTGCAGGTGTGTCTTCGGGAACTTTTTTTACCTCAATAGAAGGAATTGAAATTTCAGCAGGTTTGTCTTCGGGAGCTTTTTTTACCTCAATAGAAGGAATCGAAATCTCAGCAAGACCGACACCCCACTTATTGTTTTCCAAATCAATGCGATGACTCAACTTTGTTCGATAATGAGCGATTGTATTTCTCGGGAAAAATTCCCTCGAGCTATCGCTGGGTAGTGTGAGATAAAATTCGTTCATATTTTACGTACTGAAGAAGCTGATATCCATGAGTTAAAAGATGATGGGTATCCGTCCCATTTGATAAAGTACTCCAAATTAGGACCACTCCCTCGATGTCTCAAAATTTTCTCGATCCTGTACTCCGTGTCAGGAGACACGTTAACGTTGACTAATTCTTCCGCATAGAAACTACCCTTTATATCCTCCCCGTTAAAATCCACCAATTCATAGGTTGGTAGGGATCTCGATTGATCTACGTTTGTAATTTGAAATATTTCCTTCGTATAATTTGGTGTGTATCCTTTGGTGAATGGAAGTCTCTCTTTGCTAATCCTTACGTAATCACCTTTATTAAATTTTGCATCCGTCTTCTTTAAGCATTTTCTCCGAGTAGCAATGATAAATGCATTTTTTGCATTCACTTTAGAGGGAGCGATCTCAATGCTAGAATGCGTACTATGGTTATAAGAACTAATGAGTTTTGGAAGCACATCGATATATTTGTAAGTTGCGTATTTTGTAAAATATTTATACATTTTTGTCTTGAGAGTTCGATTAAAGCGTTCCACGAGGCTAGCCTTAATTTCCGGGTTATTTGAGGTGTAAAACTTTACACCTTGATTCGAGAGAAAACTTTTAAACTTGCTATTAACAAATTCCCCTCCCTTATCGCTCTGAATTTTCAATGGTTTGCGCTCGTGAAATATGACCTTAAATGCTTCTATAATTTCCTCTGGTCTCTTTGACTTGAGAGGACTAGCCCACGCATAACGGGAAAAAATGTCTATTACGGTTAAAATGTAACAGAACCCATTGTTGTATTTTTTCAAACTTCTCAAATCATTTAAATCGCACTGCCAACACTCATCTATATAGTTTACTTCGTAACGGTTTCTAACAAACTTTTTTCTCACCGGCTTGTGACGCGTGTACGCTTCTTGAGATTCCAACCACTCGCGAATTGTTTTTATCGATACTCCAGTCGCTTTATTTAATTTTTTATCTGTGGAAAAACCAGCAGGATGTGCGGGGTTGTTGTACACGCTAGCTATTACGTCGTGTCCCACTCTGGCCCGAACATTTTTGGTACCCTTTTTCGCTTGGTTCGCCTTGGAATCGCTCTCGGAGATGTCCATCGCTCCTTTGGAGATGTTCTTTGCTCCCTTGGAGGTGTGCTTGGCTCTCTTGGAGTTGCTATTATCCGCTTCATTTTTCTCGGTGGAGAATCGCTTTCTATTTGTTCCTTTATTCGTGACCATGTCGAATCCAACTCCGAATTTGTCCTCTTAATTTCGGCTAACCGCCTTCTCATTGCATCGCTACCCTCATCTAGTCGTGATGGTGGTGAGTGTTTCACTATCGGAACGTGTACGGGAGATTTAAAGTCTGACACTGAGTCGAGATATTTATCGAGTATTCTTTTATACAAATGCCACTTGTCAATGTCCTTGAGTCCTTTCCTCGCCAACACACCTTTCATTTGCTTGTCCAATGTACTTAGCCTAGCCTTTGCATGGCTTCGATCGAAGACTTCGGGGCTCACTACGAGCATTTTTTTAAACTCATTTTCCCAGCAGGCTACCGATCACACCGCTTAAAATAGAACCTAATAATAATGGAAGGAATCCACCTTTTTGTACGAGAAGCAATCTTTTTCTCTTTAAACTCGTTCCCCGTTCAGCCAACGTTCTCAGCGTTTTTCGATGCTTGGATAATTTATGTTTCAATCTAATATCAATCTTATGGTTTCCGTTCAGCGTATTCAGGCAACAATCACAGATGGCTTTAATCAATTCGCTGTCGGAAGATTTTAATATCGCAGCGCGCAATTTCGGTCTTGCACACTTTAATGCATGGAGCAAATGTTTATTGTTCTTCAATCTTTTCATCGTGTTGGGGCATGTAAATGACGGTGGCCCCGTCTTCGGGAAATATTTTTGTTCTAAAACGGAATCTTTCGTCTGTATCCTGTCCGAGGTCCAATACTAAATAACCAAATGGTTCTTGCGTAGCCTGTTTATATACTCTCTCCAATTCCCCCGATTTTTCCGGATATACCTGCCTAGCCAAATGTCCAAATTGTAACTTATCTCTGGGATTTTTGAACGCAACAATATACTTTGAATTCAAAGATATATTTCTCGAATGAGAGCTTTGATAAAAAATGTTCTGTGTTATGAGAAATACTGAAACGTTAAAATGATGACTTCCTCTGGTGAATAATTTACACACATCTTTGCTGTAGGCTCCCTCACTCATCAAATCATCTATAACATACAAAGTTGGAATGCCTTCAAATTCTTCAAAAGGTGGTATTTCAGAGTAAAATTGAACTGGTATTCGTATTTTAGGTTCACTTCCTGGGCTACAACACCAAACTATTGTATGTATAGGACTATTTAACATATGATTCAAGTTTTCTAAAAACTTTGTCACAAATGTAGTCTTCCCACAACCTGATGGTCCTGCGCAGATGCAGGTAAAAGGATGTTTCCAGGCTAACGTCATGATTAATACTGGAATTTTTGATTAAAAAGGTCATTCTTTTATAATTTTAATCGTTACCGAATGCCTGATGATGCGTGCGTTTTCGAGGAATCTTATAATGTCCCCAAGGAAGCGTGTGAATTCCATCTTCACAAATGTATCGCTTGTCATCAAATGCATTCAATGCAACCTTATTCATTTCCATAGAGTAAATTTGGTGTAATTTACTGCGGATAACGCACATTTTACGAAATTCTGTAGAATTTTCTTGTAAACAGTGGATATAATCATCGAAATTCATGCTTTTTGCAATAACTGATTTTGAAATGCCCTTTGCCTTCTTTTTATCTTTAGATCCGTGAACTTTGTACGAGTACAATTTACTTCGCAACCCCACGAAATGAGACATTGTTTGCCCATTACATTCATCTTTAAATTTTCCTAACACTTTCTTGTTGTTTTCCGAATAACAGGGGTGGTTTTTTGGATAATTCGATGTATCAAATGTGTCTAGGTTTCCTAGCATATCACTGTAAAAGTCATCTGTTTTAACATCGTAGATAAAACTATCTGTGTCACTATAGGCTAAGGAAATTTTTTTGTCGTACTTGGGAAGCATTGTCCGGTAGTGAAAATCATACATTAAAGTCTTGCTGAGGTCTAAAACGCAAAAACCAATGTAAAGGGGAATATTCATTTTAATAGCAGTTTTTCTCAAATGAACACCGACAAGAGACTCAGTAAAGATTGTCCTGTCCAAGAACTGTGATTTATTGATTAGTTTCTCCAATCTTTTTTCACTAGATACTAATTTCATGTTTATATGCTTGCGTACATTCATACAACAACGTCCAAAAAGGGAATTTGACATGTACTTATAGAAATCCTTTTCAAAATCATTTGTTGCCATTTTTCTACGATCAGTATTGAGATCAATGTATTGTTTCAACCAAGGGGATTGGTTGAACTCAATGGCTCTATGCACCTTTTTTAGAACAAGACCTAACGAAAGAGCCTGTTTCAGATTTACGTAGTGAATTATATATTTTGACTTGTCATAAAGAGTAGTTAAACGTTTTTTGTGTTTTCCACCGGGTGGAATCTTATTTTCAGGACAAAGAGGAAAATCAGAATGTAAGTCGTGAAGGTTTTGTGGGTAATATAGATCGACTTCGAGTACATATCCGACATCACCCTCATCTGAAATATCCAGAATTTTTAAGCTTTCAATTTCCTTTGACGACAGCCATCTAAAATTTGAGTGAGGGAGGGGTTTAGAAAGAGCCCAGCCATACAAGTTATTTGCATCCAAATATGTCAAGTAATTAATTTCTTTTTTACTGTCATGAGCCTCCACGTATTTATTATTTGCCACACAATATCTTTTGCTACATTGAGATATTCCTCCTCGGATTCCCATCTCTATCATCAGTAACATGTCATAATCCGTCAGCAATTCCAATTCTATTATCGTGAATTTTAACATCGCGTCAAAGGTTAATGATGGAGCCGTGTAATACCATGTAGGATCTAATTTGTACATGCTATAGCAGACGTTGCGAAAATTTTCAAAGACGTCGGCTAAAAGTGTCACATCGCTTTTCAGGTAGATATCACTATATTGTCCGAGAGTGTTACAGTTGAAGGTATTCCACACATTGATTGCATGTTCATAATCTTCGTTTGAAATATTTTCCATCGTAAGCCTACTAAAAATTTTTTCTATCGTTGGCAATTGTTTTTCATCGAGTTTTTCCCAAGAATCAGTGTATTCGTAGGGATAAACTCCCTTTCGAGCGACAAGAGGTGTTTTTTCACCAAATATTTTCTTAGTAAATTTTAACTCTTTCAAATTTGTAACCAATGAGGCTAAAGATGCTGACATGAAGCGATAGGTATCGATAAATCTGATGCTGAAATTGTCATTAATAGATTTCCCGAAAGAAATATACTTTTCTTCTGAATTTGGAAGAACGAATATCTGTCTCTCATCATAGTCCAGCTCTCGTACAATGAAATGACCATCATACGCCGACAAGTTATGTACGAAGATTGATAGAAATTTTGGCATTTTATAATTGATGTTACAATTATTGTGTGCAGGTCCTCTATACATTCCTGTCAAATGGTCATGATCCTTAACCCTATCCTCGTGCAATTCTTTTTCGCAAATGTGACATGTGTTAGCAGTTTTAAATTCTAATTCTTCCTCTCGAGTGAGAGGATTTATAGGAATTGTTTTTTTGTAAATCGAATATACTTTTTCAGCCTCCTGTTTCATGCACTGAATAAAAACTCGCGCTGCGTTTGGACCACGATAGAGATGAGGTTCCTCACATCCTTCTGGTGTCATTAACAAGTAGCAGAAGCTGAACGGCTCGTGTTTTTGTACGTTGAGTGTGAAAGAGGCATGGGGATTTGGTTCGCACGTGCTAACATTCTCGAGGAGACATTCAAAGTCTGCGTAAATCACATAAGGTACTCTAAAGGAATGATTGACATGCGTAAATTTCAAAGTTTTATCTTTTTCGCTAGGCATTACAATTTTTGTGGGTTCACCCGTACCTCGACATAGTTCTTTGTGAGCTTCGAGTCTCGCTTCGTCACTGTAATGAGTGAGGCAGCGTTTGCAAATAAAGATTCTACTACAATGTTTTGTAATTTGGGAGCGTACCAGTCTTTCAAAGTCCTTGATCCAGCAGTAGTGCGCTGTTGTTTCATTGATGATATAAAGGAGGTCGCGATGATTTTCTAGCTCTTGATCTACAATTTTTATGGGGTAAACGTTATTTTTATCATCCAGTCCGAATACATTGATTGAAATGTTATTGATACGTTCAAAAGTGGGGATATCTTTCAATTGGACAGGGTATGTAATACAATTCCAGTCGTATGCCTCATTACATTCATTCGTTTTATACAAACTAACACGATGAGGGGTTGTGATAATATTATTTGCCCAAATTGCATACTTGAAACATAAATGATCTTTGTTTTTAACGTTAATTATAGCCTTTTTCCTACTGATCTTTGTTGGGAGTGGAATGTAACTAGAGCCTCTTAAGGGTTTATACTTGTTGATTCGCAATTCCATTCCAATTACTTGATTCAATGTCCAACCGGAACCTTTGCCCTGAAACTCAGATTTCTCCTTCATTAATTTTGAAAAGGCCTCGTTAATTATTTCGTCAATATCATCAGACACGAGCACGCGACGATTTTGTGTTTTGAATGATGTTTCCATTTGCTCTCCCTCACCCTTTTTAAATTGACAAATAAGAACTATATTAAACTTTAATGAATTATTTTGATTAACAGAGTCCATTAATTGTTCAACTGTTGGTAGCTTAATGTCGTCTAAAAAGGAAACTACGTCACAAACACCGTCTTCTTCGGGGGTAATCCAAAATGTTTTTACTCGCGATCCAACTGCTGATTCAATTTCCTTAAAACCCCTTCCTAGTTGCACAGTTACATTACGCCTATGTTCGTTAGTATTTTCATGCGGTAAGACTTCGTTCAAGCTATAAAAATTTTCACAATATATACAAAAACGCCTTCTTTTTAGTTGATCTAGTTTATCTTTCATTAAACTAAAGGATTCCATATCATCTATGACATCATTGTTAAATACAATTCGTTCATAAATATTAATAATAGCCTGCTCTAGGTCTTCTTTTGTTTTATATGTATTGTTTTTGAAATTGTTTAAAATGTCTTGAATGTTTGACATGATTTATGTAGAAAATCTGGAAAGATAAAGAAACCCTTATCAAAACCTTATTCCCAATAGCCTACTGCTTTGATTATGTGCTATTCATTATACTCACGGTTGTAGATGGATTGAGGATACGGGTTCTCTCTCACAAAGTATCTGTTGGTTTGAGAATGCACGATTCTTTGGTTCACAGAGCAACGCAGAGATACTCAATTATTAAAAGCTGAACTGCAACTGATAACACCTCTCTTCAAATTGTAATATTTATACAAAAAAAAGCTAGCATTCTCCCATTGCTATGACTGGAAGCTATCGCGTTGCGTTCGTTCCACTCGGTGATTATCTTACGAATGATTCTCTCACCTTCCCAGATTCAATGTGCAGGGAGTGGTAGTTGGGGTATTCGAGGTTATTGGTCCTACCTTTTTGGTATATCGAAAGCAGAGTGAAAGTAGCGTTATTCGAGGTTAATTATCTATCCTTCCTGATCGAATGAGTGCGAGGTGAGAGTAACGTTATTCGTGATTTATGATCTATCCTTTCTGATTGAATGAGCGCGAGGTAAGAGTAACGTTATTCGAGATTTATGATCTATCCTTTCTAGTCGAATGATCGCGAGGTGAGAGTAACGTTATTCGAGATTTATGACCTATCCTTTCTGGCCGAATGAGCGCGAGGTGAGAGTAACGTTTTTCGAGGTTAATTATCTATCCTTTCTGAGCGAAGGAGTGCGAGTATGATATTAGCGTTATTCTATAACCACCATGTGAACTAGTTTCAACCGGATGAAGCCTGCTTTAACGCATCACTCGGAGTATGTATATAAAGAGCATGCATCGACCTGCAATTTTACCATTACGCTTTGAGATGTTTACCATTTTGAATCGTGAGCAATTTGAGGAGGTGAATACTTCCTCATCAGCTATTTACAGACGAGGATATTATTCTGGTGTTAGATTTCAATCGCTATACCAGCTTTGTCTATCGGTGTTAACATCTTGTGTCGATAAAAAACAGATATTTATAAGTTAGAAACACCTCGAACTATTCAGACTGATGCGGTGTATTTTATTGAATTATATAGGATGATTCTATGGAAAAATTGGTTAACATACTTGTCAGATGACTCAAAAGATCAATATGAATTAGAAATTTTCAATTTTGGACTTGATTTTGAATCGCGTCTATCTCAGTATGCATTTCAACTGCTTCTTCAAACGCCAATTAATTTTCTTCACATTCTGGAAAGTTGTATCGGAAATCCTATTCATGTCGTAATTATGAGTTATTATTTCTTGTACAATTCTGGAAGGCTTATGTTTTGTAGGGATTGTGCTAGTAGAATTCGCCCACATAGAGCGACGAGTGTATACGTTTATTCTCATCATACAGTTATATATTCTTTAACTTCATTGGTAGAATTAATTGAAAAGGAAGATAATTGGTGCGCGAATTGCATTAGAAAACCTTTGTTTATTTTAATGGATCACTCAGAGTGTGCATATAGTTTTCAAGAACACAAGCCCTCGTCATTATTTGATTCATCATCTAATGATTCTATACCAAGAGAAACAAATCACTCATTTACATTCGCGTTTAATACGCATAGAAGAAGGCGACATCTGTGTCACGTGAAGGAATTTAATCTAGCTAGAAAGAGAAGACTCGTTCACTCATACAATTCAAGCGATACCTTTTACGATTCATCCTGCTCTTCAGACTGATGTTATGGCTGTACCCCCTCTCCATTTTTTCTACGCCATGCATTACTGTTCTTAACCCTTCACCTAGTATAAATACCTGCATTGCTTCCTTGGTTAATCACACTCGCCGTTCCACTGCAATCGTACTCCGACTTCGTCGCTACCGCCACCTCATACCGTGAAGAAGCTGCTCATCTGTTGACGTGTTCCTTCTTCATCACCAACTTTCCACGCAGTTTGTCAGCTCCTGCGACATCTAGTTCCCGCGCCGTCTCTGCTGTCGCCTTCTACCGTGAAAAAGCTGCTCATCTGTTGACGTGTTCCTTCTTCACCACCAACTTCCACGCAGATCGTCATTTTCTCCAGCTCCTGCGTCTCCTGGTCCCCGCACCGCCACCGCAATGGATACTGCTGCTGCCTTTAACGACGTCTCCACCGCTTCTGTGACCTCCGCTGCAGACGCTGGCGTCAATATTCCCTTGGACAGGGACTCCACCTTAATGGGGTACATATTATTTAGTTTATTTTGAATTTTATATTATATTATTTATATTGGAGGTAAGAATCCTTTCTTTATTTTTCTTGCTTCAGAATATCCATCAACGTCAGAAAATTACATCCACTCGCCACACTACCTTACGCTTCTTACTCAATGCCTGCTGGGTTTGATTTAACCGCTATCGAGGATAGCATTATCCCTATGGGGGGTCGAGGTTTAGTCAGAACTGGACTCTGTTTTGAGATTCCAAAAGGATTGTACGGTCACCTAGCATCACGTTCCGGGTTAGCGGTTAAGTTTGGGATTGCTGTCGGGGCGGGTATAATAGACGCTGATTTCCGTGGAGAAATAATGGTACTTCTATTCAATCATGGTGGCATGGATTTTTCCATTTCTCCTGGTGATCGGATATGTCAGATTATATTTGAAAAGATTGCCACGGGGGTTACGTTTAAGGTGACCAATGAAACCCTTTCAATGACTTCACGAGATAAGGGAGGATTTGGAAGTTCTGGTAATACCACTCAGTTTATTGTAATTCAATGTGTCTATTTACATGTCTACTTTTTTAAATTATTTCTTTCTTTTTCCATTAGATTGCTGACCTGTTCAACATCGTCGTCTCCTTCTACCTCTTCCACCTCTTCAGTAAGCATTTTATCAATTAGTAGACTTTTTAGCTGTATAGTTGAAACCCTAAAAAATTTTTCCATTCTTTTTTAAAGGTTCGCCAGAAATTATTGGACACCCAATCGTCCAATGAATTTCTGAAGAAGGAGGAAATGGAAGATGGTGTTAAATTCAAAATCCTAAAGGTCGAGAAAATAGGCACTCGCTTTGGGGAGAAGCTGATGGGAAAGCTAATTGTAAACGGAAGAATGAGAAAGCTAATTCTTCCAAGTATTTTTACTTTGACGGAGAAGGAAATAATGATGTATAACTATGGAGGGGACGAAGTTTATGTATTTAAAAAAAACAATTTAATTAAAATTGAGTAAAGAATTTATGTTGTATTTTTTACTTACCTTCCTTCCCGCTCACACTCCTCTTCCATTTGCATCACACATTGAAGATAAATCAGCACCATCCATCCGTATTACATCTAGGTATGAATTAGCTGCATCAGTAATTGTGATGTCTCTCTGACTGGTATAGTTCCAAAAGTGATTACTGCTTCAGCATCTTTTCTGGTTCCGTAGCAGATGTAAATATTGAAGTAGTCTCCATATGATATCTGATGCATTTCTAGGTCTCTCCCGACATATTCCATATCTTCTAAGTATGTAATTGGATCCACAGCTAATGTAAGATGTTCTATGCAAATCCAATATATGCCGTAACTTTCTTCTACTTCCCGCAGAATAATCTGTATCATGATCTAAAAGAAAAAAAAACTTACTATTACTCAAATTCTATTATCTAACTCATAACGGAGATAATATAAAATTATAAGGTTTGAAATAAAAGTTGATTCAAAGAATTATTTGCATTAACTTATTTAAATTAGTATTTGCTACCGTCACATACACACTCATCAATTCATAGCTAAATCAATCGAATTATCGTGATGCGATCTGATACAGGGATGCACTTAAATTGTTACCTAACTTGTTACGGTTGTGTCGATGGATTTGTGAATTTGAATTCGTCGTAAGACATCAGATTTCTGAACGTCAGAATGAGACGTAAGAAGGAATAATAATTCCACGCGTAATCGGAATGGTGACAATACCCCTGCTGAAAGAATCACGTTGGCGATCAAACTATTTCCTTTCATCACCGGGAATATGGAGTAAAAAAAAGCTATGATAGCATTAACGTAAGAAATGATAACCGTCATATACATGAAATTATAAGGTTTGAAATAAAATTTGGTTCAAAGAAATATTCACATTATCTTTTTTAAATTAATATTTCCCTCTGTTACATGAATGTACAGTAATACACTGGTAAATAAAGTACAACATTCTCGTTTCGAATTTCATTTCGTCATCCCATTGTATAAAATGGTATCGCACCTTTTTCTCCTAGTTCCCCATTCCATACTTGAAGATATCCTCCGAAGGAATAACGACATGCAATAATATTACTGAACATAAATGGTTTATTCAATTTATTCTAACTTTGCTAAAATATACCTTAAAATAATGGAAAAATCTTACCTTTGAGTCCTATCATGACGGTTGTATCTCCGACAATCCAGCTCGTATGTATCCATCGGGAAGAATGAGTTCTTCTTTGTCGCTGACGAGAGGATAAGTGGAGGTATCTTCCTTTGCTTCTTGGTAAGAAGCTTTAACACGTAAGGGGCTAGTCGTAAAATTGCTCGTAAACCTCGCTTGGGTGATCATAAATCTGAGGTGCGGAAGTCCATTGTTACAGCGGTGAGTGGAGGGTCCCTTTTGAGCGGTGCCGTACGTGACACGCAAGAGAGGTGAGTGGGGGGGGTAGGGAGTTGGCTCGGTGTTGTCCTCTCGGAGCCGAGAATGGAAGAGCTTGGGAAAGCTGAGGAGGACAGGAGGGGGGAGGGGAGAGGTCGCTGTGAAAGTCCGTCTGGTGATATCGTAATTAATGATTCCTTTAAATGGATAATTGACCTCAATTGTTCAGAAACATACAAATCTACTCTACTTACGTTATTTTGTTAGCTACATTCTAGATGTACTACATTTGCGGTGAAATTCGATAGAATATTCGATTTAACTTCTATGAAAAAAAGCCCTTGTAATGTAATAAAATATGATTCTCTCAGTTCTTTGTCGTGAGCCAAAATTACAGCGACTATTTTAACCTCTATATATAACCTCTTACCAACCTTTGAATACAAAGGTATTATAAACGAATTTCGCTATAAATACTGATTAATGCATATCCTAAAAATTCGTAAATTTAATGTACGATAATGGATGATAAGGAATGTTTTACGTAGACACATGTTGTGAGAAGCATTCCATACCATTGCAGGAAAGACAACTGCTCTACCCAGGTAGTTACTCTCATATCTTGGATCTCTGGTCAGGTTGCACCTCACAGAGTTAGTTCGGGACACATTAGCGCATTAATGTTTTCTTGGAAAAACTTATTATCCTCCAACTGGAAGACCCAAGAGTATATTGGTGTAAGTATTCTCCTACTGAAATATGTACGTGGAAGGTGATAACCTCACTCTTCTCGGAATAGCTCATTTTCTTTTCAAAATTTTCTTGGCGTGTATTCAAATTCAGCCGTTACCTATCTGTACGCATTCCGCTACCTATACCAGGGATGGTTTCTGTGGAACCCTGCTGTGCGATGCAGCCCATACCATGAATGAAAGAGAACTGCACCACCCAGGTAATTACTCTCATATCTTGCTTCTCTGGTCAGGATCCAGGTGGTCTGCTTTGTGCCCCTCACGGGCTTATTTCGGGACACATTAGCGCATTAATTTTTTCTAGGAAAAACTTATCATCCTCCAACTGGAAGACCCAAGAGTACATTGGTGTAAGTATTCTCCTACGGAAATATGTACGTGGAAGATGATAACCTCACTCTTCTCGGAAAAGCTCATTTTCTTTTCAAAATATTCTTTGGCGTGTATTCAAATTTAACCGTAAATGTTCTGTATGCATTTGTATGATTCAAGTAGTTTTATGAGAATTTTTCGGGAAAATATTCTTCTAAAAAAATTCTAAATGTATCATTCTCATGTTTTCAGAGAACTGGAGAGCAGACGCAAATGAGGAGTGTGGATTTTGGCATCATGGATCTAAATTATGTTAATATCATAAATCGTAAATACCTAGAAGTAGGCTAGGAACATTGAAAGATTTCATTCCCTTTAAAGTATTTGCTGGTCTATGATATAATGCCGTTTTGCTGAAAACCCTAAAAATAACCGTAGAACTTCGTTTAAAAGTTCTACAGGCATTGCAAAATGAAAGGAATACATTGATGAACTGACATTTAATGCAACAGTAACAATTGAAAAAAAATTATAATTGCACTGGTAACAATTAACTGACCGCAAAAGTACGCCGGGATGGGCTTCTCTCGGGGAAAAGGGTCGAGGATTATCCCCACTAGGAAAGGTCATTAAGGGGAGGAAGCGACTACCTGGTCAGTCCTGAGCCGAAAAAAACTCCGTACGGGGCGAAAAAGAAAATCTCAAACCCTTCGTAGAGCCAAAAGCAACTTCCCGCGAAGGAGCTCGGCGCGAAAAGGTTAATTTATTGAATAACTTAATAAATATATTCTTGTTATTTTGTACGTATGTACTTACCGAGTTTTCAATGAATTTTTTAAAAACTATTTATGACATGATTTTATTTTTTAGATTTTTCTCCCAATGCGTAACAAAAGAGGATGCAAATTCAAAGATCATCTAAGAAGTGAATGTCATTTTATTAAAAAAATCCAGGAGCGATTACTTTGTCTAATGTGTGAAATGTAACGGGTAATTTTCTATTTTTTACGGCAGTAGGACTGATATTTCGAAGCACTTGGAGACGCAAGAGCATAAAAGATATTTAAATACTTCTGCATCTTCCTCCAAAATACAGAAATTTATAATAAAAACGAAGAAAATAAACTAGCATCAGCAGAAGGATGTCTTTCCATGCCATTTTTCATAGTCATTCCTTCAGGTCTAAGGTACATCACAAGTTATCAAATCGGTTTTGCAGCGCACATGATACATAATGCCCTTCAAACAGCTGCTTTTTTGTTGCCCGCAGATGTGGAAAATATATTTCTATTTCTACATTACACTGTGGGTCTTCAAATGCTGAAAGAATATTGTGAAACTGCGGAAGTCGCATGTATAATAAAATACTTGGTTACAGTAAAACGCGCTAGTTACCTCTTTCGTCAGCTGTAGATAGAATTTTTAAATTATACCACACCATGAATTCCTACTTTCTATATCAGGCTTAATGTCCTAGAATTGTAGAAGAGAGTTTTGAAAAAGAATCCTAAAATTTAGCTACAGTTTAAAAACAATCAATCACCTTTTTTTAAAATGCTATTGAAGTTATTGAGGGTGATAAAATTTTGGTAATCGAAGTAGAGAATGAAGTTTAAAATATCTGAATCAAAAGCAGTCAGAAAGTCAAAGCGGTCGACTAAAGTCTCTATGACCTTTGACCCCCATTATGACTTTCGGAGGTCAAAATAAATTGTTGTACGGATGAATGAACTGCGTAAACGACTTTGGCACCATTCAAAACCTATGGTTTGACACGTTGGTTGTCATGATGGCCAGACATTCAACTCTATGACCTTTGACCCCCATTGAGTGGTCAAAAAATCAACAATACAGATCTATTAACTGAAAAATCGACTTTGGCACCCTTCAAAACATCTGGTTCGAAACCTGGGTGTCACGATGGCCGGACGTTTACCTCTATGGCCTTTGACCTCCGTATTAACCTTGGAGGTCAATTAGTGAATAATACGGGTATTTGGACAATACCAATGACCTGGGTGCCCTGTAAAATCCATGGATCGACACCTTTGTTGGTATGCTATTCTTTTTGCCACCCTTGTCGCGGCTCCAGCGACACTCTCGGTCGCGAGGGAGACCTGGGATCGGGTGATCATGGCGTTTAGTAAAGGAAAGGCCGGGATAGGAATTTTAAAACACCCGGAGGTGCGTTTATTAGTATCAGAAAGTTACAGGGGGGGGGGTCTGTAAGGACGAGCGAGGTCCGCGGCTGCTGCTTCCGCGTGGCTGGGTCCGGCTCTGTCCGGAACTGCCTCTCTGGGAATCTCCGTGGATCCGCGACAGCTCTGGCGGGGTTCCGGCGTTGGCGGCGGGTCCAGGCGCTACGGCGGGGTCATGGGCCTCGTCCTCCGTCTGCTTCCGCGGGTGATGACCTCAGGCGGGCGGCGGTGTCCGGGGAGAGGACCCTCTGGGACAGCGTGCGCGCTCCTCGCGGAGGGTGCGAGTGCGGCGCCGGTCCACCCGCAGTTTACGGGGCATCCGGCAGAGTGCGGCGCCGGTCCACCCGCAGTTTACGGGGCATCCGGCCGATTGAGGGCCTGTGGTAGGAACTATGAGGATATGCTCGCTCTTAGTCCTAGCTTCGGCCTCCTCAACCCCGACTGCCTTCCATGGTCCGGGCAGCGTCTTTTATATCCAACCCTGGCCTCCCTCCGTCCAATGAGGGTGCTTCGCTGGGTCACGAGGTGACGCTTTCGATCAGAATGGGATGGGAAGGTTCGTGGTGTGAGAGCAGGTGTGAGACCAGGTGTGCGTTTAGACGCGGGAGTGGGGGAATCGCGTGGTGTGAGGGGAAGGCAGCGGGCTGGAGTGGGGAAGGTGAGGAGATGAGGAGAGCGTTCCGGTGGAGTGGGGAGGGTCACGTGGTGACGCGTTCTTCACCGGGGGCGCGTGTTTCAAGTGGGTTTTGCCCATGTTCCAATGCAGCACAACACCCTTATGACCTTGACGGTGACCTTACTGGGTCAACGGTTGAATTTTCGTAAATGAAAGTGTTTTTTTCGGGTTTCTTGTGTCCGAAAACCCAAAAATTGACATTTTGGTCAATGAAATTCAGACATTTTTCAATCTCAATTTTTTACATTAAAACCACATAAGGCAAATTAAAATTTTTAGTTTGGACCCAAATTGTGAGGTCAAAAGGTTAAAATTGTATAATTTTGCTTAAACTCAACAAAACTTAGGACCTTTCCCCATAATTGTGCCAATTTTGATGAATATTGCTCGATGCAAAGTTACTAAAATTACGGGTTAAAAATGACACACGACCGTTGGGACAGTCTTAATATTCATTTACTAGGAATGTCACCGTTAGGTTAATCTACTAGTAATAAGTAATACTTCTAAAATAATTTTGCCTTTTTATGGACCCTTCCCTTCATCCTTTGTGAGATATCGTGGGATTTTGCTCCACGCCTTCTTTCTAATCTCACGTAGGATTTTTCAAAATGCGTATTTTCAGTGTAAATACGTTAATCTAGGCTTCATTGTGCTGGGTTTATAAATAAAACGATTTGTTTAATTATTTTTATTGAAGATTACCGAGATCGCAATAACCTGGTTTTTGCGGAAAAAATTACGTGATACTTGCCAGAACCCCTTCTTTTTACCTAGAGGGGGTGAAGCCATGGTCTAGGGGGAGGAAAGCCATGGTCTAGGGGGGGAAGCCATGATCTAGGAGGGGGGTGGGGCAAGCCAAGTTGTAACATTTTAGCATGGAAAAGATGAATGAAACCAACATTATAAGAACATTATAACAGCGCTTTATTAGTTTATGAGATTATTTCATTGAAAAAATAGTTTTATTTCAGTTACTTAACTTATACTAACACATATCATTTTTCGTTAGTTTGAAGAAAATTTGTTGAATACTTTCGTTTCAATTCAGTACTGATTTTGCTTAAAGACTTTTGCGATTTTTGCTTCTAGGGGGACAGCTGCTCCCCCCTGCCCTTCGCTGGGTACGCCCATGTTTACATATTACATTCTAAATCAATTTATTTAATACGATCGCTTCTCGCTTTATCTTGATTTATTTAGCTTTTTGCGCACAGTCAAGGCTATAAAATGCCTTAGTTCATCGTAAAAATATATTTATTAAGTGTATAATCATTTTGCGTGCCCAATATCGTCACATTTCAGCGACTTTGCAGCGGATGAGCGTTAAAATATCTGAAGCGCGCATACGGAATATCGTCTGCTGTCCCAACCGTGACGTCACGCTCCCTCATCCCACTCACTTCCCCGTCGTGCGATGTTGGCCACCAAGGTTCTTAGAGTAAAGGTTGCCTCATTCGCGACTCGGGCTCCCATTGGCTTGACGTCACTGTAGACCCAACTCCTAGCGCCATTTCAAATTCTAGCCTTTCCGCGGGCGTAAGTGCTTACCGCAGCGAGTTCTTGAAGTTACCCTCTATCGAACACTATAAGCCAAATTTTAAATTGAATGCCGATTTATGAAAATAATGATGTTAAGACTTAAAAAAAGATAAATTCGTGTATTCAGACGCTATAATTTCCTGATGAAGTGATGAAATGGGAAGGTGTGCGAGTTAATTCCGTGTCCACACTTCCTTCCTGTAACTCTCAAAACACTGTTTTCTTTGCTACTTCCGCAATATAATTTAAACTTAGATTAATATGGCTTGGAGGAAAATACGCAAAAAACGAATTAGTTGCTTCAAAAAATTACAGTTCCGCCACTTTTTAAATAGAAATTATGCTCGTTTTCATTCCTCGCCGGGCTTTAAAAATACGTACATAAGATAAAGAAAATAATGCAAGAGGACATTGAAATCCTTTGCTTCAATGGGAAGAAATAAATAAGCATATAGAGTGATAAGAGTTGTAAATTTATTGTTATTACCATTTTCAAATCATTCGTAATAGGAATTCAAAGTGATCATACGTTAAGCAAAAAAATCATACAGATGAAATGGAACTAACTTCAATATTATGCCGAGAGAAATAAGAATTCCCAGGTAAAATAATTCTAGAAATGGAAAATGAACCACCAACAGTTGCCGTTATCAAAACAGCACCATAGTTGCCCGCTTGAGTGGAGAACAGCCTTCGAATCAAAGGACTCTTCTCTATCTTAAATCCGACAGAAAGTTTCCACTGTAGCCATTGGTCAAAAAACCTAAAAGAAAAATATTTTATGGCACCAGAAAGCACTGCAGGAAACAAATTCGATTATTTTCAGTGACAATTGCTGAAACAAAAACTTGAACTAATGCATATCAGCTATTTGGTCGATCATAAGTCTGTTGTAGAAATTTAGCTCAAAGGTCAAGGTTCATTTTGAAGAGGGTATAAATAATAAGACTCAAGAATTTATGTAAAAGGATTTACTGAACAATTTTTAAATCTTTTTAGTGGCACTACCAAAGTTGCTCTTCTTTGTTGCATTTTTTTGTTCAAACATTTTATTCTTGTGATGACCCTCTGCTTGGCGTAACATTTAATAATTGCTTTGTCCAAGTTGGAGACACAGCACAGAACATTGGTAATTTGTCGAATTAGTCCTAATTAGAGGGTAGAGTCTACTTCATTACAGTTCGCAGGTAAATATAAACGCGAAGGAGTGCATAAAAATATTATATGGTTTGACTCAAGTCATCATTCATAAGTTTATAAAGGCTGTTCTTAACCAATTTACTAGTTCGAGAGAAAATATTATGATTAAAATTAACGTAATTTTCTTATATGTGAACTACGATTTAACACTTGATTCCTGATAAATATTTTTATGCACGCTAAAACTTATCTGCCCCTAAATTAATAAACAATTTTGCGCAACCGCGGCCTCGAAAATTTGTCAATAGCTGTCAAAGGCATACGAAAGGACTCAAATTTACAGACTAAGTACTTGATAAAATTAATTGTTTGAGGCGTAACTTGGTGAAAGCGATTCATAATTAAATTAAGAAAGAAGAACTTTGTACTTTCACATTAATATTTATTCACGACCATGGTTTCAACGTTAGACGTCATCATCAGGTGAACTCTACAGAGGTCCATCACATCCTTTTATACCAGGCTAGGAGGGGGAGGGAGGAAGGTAATTAGGTTGAAAGGATTGGTTAACAGAGAAGAGGGAGGGGGGGAAAAAACCTTGGTCATGTGGTATGGAAGAAGTTAGGGGGAGGAGGCTCCCTTATGGGGGGCACGGCAAGTGGAACCCCCCTGAGCCCCCCTGAACCCCCCCCCCCTCCACTTGCCGTGCCCCCCATAAGGGAGCCTCCTCCCCCTAACTTCTTCCATACCACATGACCAAGGTTTTTTCCCCCCCTCCCTCTTCTCTGTTAACCAATCCTTTCAACCTAATTACCTTCCTCCCTCCCCCTCCTAGCCTGGTATAAAAGGATGTGATGGACCTCTGTAGAGTTCACCTGATGATGACGTCTAACGTTGAAACCATGGTCGTGAATAAATATTAATGTGAAAGTACAAAGTTCTTCTTTCTTAATTTAAGACTAAGTACTAGAAATTTGTTTACCTGATATCTTACCATTGCCACACGATGTTACTCATAGCATACGAGGTAAACGATGAATTTACAAAATAGTCCCTGCATGAATGAGTGCGCAAAATATTAAGTTCAATTTGCATTAAAAGGGAATAATTCCTGATTTTCGAATGCAATAGGGGCATCTATTAAGTTCTTGATTACGAAATCTTTAGCATATCCACTTAGTTTGTCTGACTGATTCACGTTCACCACTTTTTTCACATGTGTGGGGGGCGAGACACGGTCAATGATTCGATTCGTTAATACATACAATAAAAAGATTTTTCAACTTAAGCATCCTCCTGTGATATGAGACATTCCGTCCAGCTTTCTTCGTTTTCGACAAGCTGTTGGAGCACGTTGTCACAGTACAACGGGAGCCTGGCATATCCGACGATTAAAGGCGCTCTTTACCCACAAAAAGTTCGTCTTATGAGTAACGGATTACAAAGACGATTTCCAGTGAAATTGCAGGAAATGTGTTCAGATTCTAAGAACAGTCTAAGAACCTTGGTTGGCCACAGCGTTCCGCCCGAATGGCAGGTCTACTTACTTAAATGGTCTAAGACTTCAAGTGTAAAAAAATGAGGGTCGCGAATGATGACGAAAAACAGGTCTACAATGAAACCGTGAATTGCTTTCTTTCGGAGAGTTGCATTTCATGCCGATATTTTTTGCAAAAACATCCTTCTTCCAGTATTCTAGCCATTGCTGACGATTTTGGGAATTTTTTCCAGTCCCCGGAGAGAACTTTTTAAGCAGCTTTGAATCAGATTCCCCAGAGAGGACTTTTTAAGCAGTTTTAAGTCTGATTCCCCGGAATTTTAGCATTTCGAAAGAAAATACATGACTCGAGTGAGTAGGATAATGCTCTCTCATCGTGTTTATTGACGTTTTCTGGACGATTTTGAGTGACTTTTTCGAGTCCCGGAAATTCCCCGGAAAGGGCATTTTTCGCAATTTCTTTGGGAATTTCCCAGGACGAAAGCATTCCCCCGGGAAGCGAACGCAGGACGGCCCACGAAGGACGCTGCGATCCCACACGACAGATGGCACCGAAGGTCCGGAATACGGCCCGCGTCCGTTACGTCCGCGACGCTCCTACGACTCTCCCGGACCCGCCGACGACACCAAAACTCCCGGAGTCTCCACCAAACACTTTCGTGCGAATTTTTCCCCGTTCTCACGCCTAAAATTCGCCATTCCGAGACCGTTCCTCGCCTCAAAAACTCTCGCCGCACACCACCGCCGCAGCATCCGACCTCATCACGCAAAATACCCGGAAAACAGTCCCGGAACCCTCCATCAT